>NC_137896.1:38756402-39390467 GCF_963455335.1 Martes martes
TAATCACACACTATTTGTGAAATCCCTATAATTTCCTACGGCCTTCTGAAGCTTTCCTTTTCCTACCTGTGACATTTTGAGGAAAGATTTATTCCTCCTCTATATTTATTCTGCTTAGTGAATATCACCAGAGGCAACCTTAACTGTATTTTTTGCAAATTTTCTTTCAAATTGTGTCTGGATTGTATTTAGAGTACAGTTACCCGTTTGAAAGTCTGCAGAGTGCAAGGGGCTAACGTAGAAATTCCTTCCATTTGCAGACACTCAGGTTTTGCTTTTTTATATCATGGTGCGTGGTGCCAAACTTGTCTTTCCTTACACATCCTTACATGATGATTGTGCTCCTGTTGTAACGTCACTCCTGTACCTCAGTGTGTCAGATGCATACACATGTGCATGTTTTCTCACGTACTCTATTAGGAGTATATTCTCATTATGCTGAGCATAGCTTTTCTTCTGCGTTACAATGTTTTATTATTATGGAATTCAGGGACTCCCCCCCCCCCCAGTCTATGGAACTCTTTGGAAAATATCCTGGGAGAGTTTGGGTTAGTGGATGGCTTGATGGAACTTGGGTGGAGAGTCTGACAGGATCTCCCAGAAACTCCCAGAAGGCAGAGGAAATATGACTACTGTGCTGGGCAGGCTGAGAGGACTGAGCCCTCCTTCTCCACGTATCCATGACATATCTGACCTATTGTTTTAAAATTAAGAAAAGCCGTTTTGGTTTAACATCCTCTTAATAACACTCAGTGCCCAAATAGTTGAGTGGATGCCAAGAATGGGAGATTGGGAAACCCCACATCAAAGTGTATCCATCAAAAATGACCAGGGCTCTGTTTGTAGAATATTACACCATTGTGAGATTGATTCATATAATTATCCACATAGAGGGAAGTGAAGTTTAGAGAACCACATATCATAAAAGAGTTAATATTTCAGACATTTCCTTACATTTTCTGTTGTCTCTAAAGCAGTGTTTCTCCATATACCAAATTAACTGGTTGTCATGGCACCAAACCTGTTACTTTTAAACACAATATCACACTCCAGGCAACATTCTATTGTTTATGCCTATTGTGAGATTAACCATCACATGGCATTTATTTTTTCCATCTTGTTTTCATTTTTCTCTTACACTCCATTCAGAAATGATGGGATCAATATTTCAAAGCCTGTATGTGAGATGTTTCTATTTATTATTCACTATGGTATAGCAGCAGCTTTTTATTTGTCACTGTCCTTGAGGACATTACATTTGGCAATGATGGAACTTTTGGTAAGAGTCTCACAATTACAAGAAAGCTGGAAAGTTACCTGAAAATCACTCTTTGGGCAACTGAGCCAGTTTCTCTCATTAAGGAGTAGACAAGACTTTTCATCCGGTGAAGATTGTGTACTTTGCAGTTAACAGTCTGGCACACAGTAGGTAGTGATAAGTGTTTCATTCATTCACAAAACACTGAGTAGTTCCTAAGATATGTGCCAGGTGCTTTGCTTATCTTTTAGAAAAGAAGGATGTACAAAACAGGTAGGCACCTCACCCTCCTGGAACTGAGTTGAGCTGAGCTAAAATGATTCAAGTGACTTGCTCAAGATCACATAGATATTTAAGATATAAAACCTTGCCAAGAATCCAAATTATTAGATCCTGTCTATGGTCCTTTCTTCTTTTCCATGGAGATTTTATTTGGGGGATCTAATAATGAGAAGACCTGATGGTGATGACTTTCTTGCCTCATGTTTTCTTGGGGTTTTCCGAGGCAGTGACCTGGAAACAGTGGATTCTGATACATTTGTACCTGGGATGGGGAGGAGGGGCATTGTCCAGTATAGTTAATGTTTAATAAATAAATAAATGTTTGTTCTAGTGTTACTCCTATACTTGGGTATGTCATATGCTCAAAGTCTCTCCCAGGCTAGTGTAGAAAATTATTCTGAAAATCATTATTTTAACCTGGCATCAGGGCACAGGACTTTCTTGACTGAGATCTCGTATAGCAGTTGCCTGACATTTTCAATGATACATATTCTTTTTTTCTTCCCCCTCAGGTTTTTATTTAAATTCCAGTTAGTTAACATACAGTGCAATACTAGTTTCAGGTATAGAATTTAGTGATTCATACAACACCCGGTGTTCATCACAAATTGTGCCTTCCTCACTCCCCATCAGTGATACATTTTCTAATGACATGTAGAGCACATCCATGTGGTCTCTTTGAAAGAGTTTTTTTGTTCCACATTATTTAAGGATAAGAGGGGACAGTTATTTGTAAACATTCATTTCCATAATTATTCATGATCTGATATCCATATATTTTAGGAAGAAGAACTTTTGCATCTCTGGGTCCTAAACCAGAATGTCAAACATGTATTGTTATACAATATGGAAACCAATTAAACATAGATTAATTCATTACTTATGGTTTTATTCTGTTTGTCTTCCTTAGCTGCTCCTTATAAAAATAAGATCGACACATATCTATCAGCACCTGTACTGAGTTATATTTCCCAGACATAAAACACATGGGTGGAGTTCTGGTGGAATCCTTGTCCTATTGTCCGGTGTTAGGGCTTTTCTACTGTTTTTTTCCTTTTGCTCTGGTTTGTTATCGTTTGTTTGTTTTGTTTTGTTTTGTTTTCTTAGTGCTTTGTAATGCCTCTCAAATTTTTGTTAAGCTATTTGATTGATTGACCTGTGGCATAATGCATTTGGAAGATAGAATTTGGAACTTCCTGTGTCAGAATCACTTGACTAGAAATATTTAAGTGGGTTTCTTTCCTGTCTGGAACTTTCTCTCCATTGATGATCATATCCCATAAAATGGTTGAGAACATGGACTTTGAAGTCCCAACATACTGGGCTCAAATTCAGGCGCTGGATGTGGTCAAATTATGAGACCTCTTTGTACCTTTGTGTTGCCAAGTAGGAGGAGTAAGACTAGCTCCACCCTCATAGAAATGTTAATGATTATGAATTAATGTCAGTGCAGCATTCAGAGCACTGCCTGCCTCTGAGTAAATGCTGTATAAGGTTAGCTGCTTTTTTAATAAGGTCATTCCAACCACCTTACCTAAAATGTTATTCTATCACTCTCTGTTCCCTTGCCCTGCTTCAGCTGACATCTGAGATTGTTTTAAGTATTTATTGATCTATTGGTTAAGTGCTTGTCTCCTCCACTAGAATGTAATCTTCATGAAAACAGGGACTTTGTTCACTGGTATATTTTCAGATCCTAGAAAGATATTCAAAACAATTTATGAATGAGTAGATATATATGCACAGGAAACTTTAATTATGTAAGATTATTTGTAGAGTGACTGGCAGAACAAGTCTAAGAGTACATTTAGTTTCATGCTCTGTTCATTGGCTCTTCTAGTAAATAAATCAGCTAATAGTTATGAATAAGCCAGAAAAATAGCACCAATGTATGAGAAGGTCAAGACCGTGTTTGACACTCGATATATCTACCAAGAATGTTTTAGGTGTACTGAACATCTTTTTCCGATTTTTTCCAAACTCTGTAGTTTAAGTAGTAGTGTCAGGATGAAATAAAGCAGAGGAAAAGGTCTGAAGAACTTTAATGGCCTGGGAACCATGTCCTTTCCGGCTTGCCGAACCCAAACCCAATGGGTGGATAGTCAGGTCCTTTCCCATTGACTTAGAGGCTGTATTCAAAGATGATTTCTAAGCTCAAGTTATTGTTAAAGCTCATTAAAATAAAATGATAATTTTATGGGTTTGAAATACGTTAGGACTGATTTTCTGATTGGGACCACTAGCCCCAGTGCTTACAACTTACATGGTCAATGTGTTAAAAGGGGAAATATTGATGTGCATTTCCTCTGTGTTCAAACTATTCAGACTTTATGGGAAATAATAAAGCTTTACAGCTTGTTCTTCACAAATAGGATGCTAGGGACTTGCAGCAACAGGAGAAATCTATTTATTATTTTGTGTCAGAGTGATTGGGGCCATCTTCTGCTTTATGGACCCCCAGAGCTAATTGTTGCTTGGGGTAGAGAAGAAAATAGCATGATAGTGCTTAGAGAATATTAATTTGCCATAAATAGAATTTCCTTTTATTATAAGGAAGGTAATTATCTGACCACTAGGCAGTGTAGTGCATTTCACTGTTAACCCTAATATTGCCAGGTGGAGTGAAATCATAATCCATCCCAACAGGCCTTTAGGACTTCTGACATAAAAGGCTTAAAAATATAGTTACAGTTTCCTGCTGAGGCATCATCCCTGCTTCTAGCATTTGTAGCTGCTTCTGTGGTCCTGAAACCATGACATCAGGTAGGAAAGAAAGAGAGAAAGAAAGAAAGATAGGAAGAGAGAGAGAAAGAGAGAAAGTTAGAGTGATGTGGGGGAAGGAAAAAAAAAATCGTAGTAGCATCCTATGTGCCTTGGCAAGAATTACATAGTTATAGACATTCTCCTCCACCTCCTTTTCCCCAAATCCTCCTGAAAAATGGAAGAATATCCAGTGCGGCCCCTCCTTCAGCCCCACTCATATTGAATGTAAGCATGTATTTATTTGTGAAGGCATTTAAGCCAGCCCTTCATGGCTTTCTATCTTCCTATTTTAGAGAGCCAAGGTTTCAATTGCCCATTCCAATTAGCTACTAAAACTATTACTCTGGGGAAGGTATTTCTCTTCTCACTGTTGGATATTATAGCCTGTAAAGGGTGATCCTTGGTCAGAAGAAATGTGACTCAGTGGTCTGAACTGGTACACTGTCTACTGGTTCCAGCTCTTTTATAGTACTCAGTGTTTGCATCTACTACTGGGTAAGCAAAACCCAGTCTTGAGTTAGTGTCTACTTCTGTCAAGACCACTTTGTAACCCCCGAGGGCTTCCTGCATCAGTCTCACTTACCAGCTATGTTCAGGGGCTTCCCCCCAGGGAATCTGCCGTATAGCCTGCGGTCTCGTCTCTTCTGTTGGCAGACAGAACAATTCTTATCGGCATTTGTGCCTGAGAGAGTGAAGCAGTATGTCTAAATTCAGCCCAGCTCTGCATTGCTGCGGGTACCCCTATATTCACTCATTCCATGGAGCCAAGTGAACACCAGAAGCAAGTGTACAGGCATATCTGCTTGTCGATTCCAATCACCCTCTAAACCTGGAAGGTGGTTCTTCTGACAGGCATTGATGCACCCTTCAGATTTCTATAGTGATGTCCTCAGGACAGTGCCCCATATGGGCATCTCTTTAATAGGCCAAGTTTCCATTGCCTTACTGCCTGACCATATGGCCAGGCTATTGAGCACTAGTTGGTAAAAAACAAAAACAATGGCCTTTTAAAAAAAAAAAAATCATAAAGCAGCACCAAACTGATTTGTTTTTACCTTCTTCTAACAGAGTGGTTGCCTTCCAAACAGAATATTGTCCATTCACCTTGAAACTGCTGTCCACACATTAAGTGGCTCTTTGTTGGTTGGTTGAGAGCTGTTTATAGGGCACTGTCCAAGTGATGATAGAATTTGGCAGCTCCTCATGCAGCTCTGAAGTTAATCCTAGGGGAAAGGAAACTCCCTGCTCATGAATATCTTCCCCTTGCATTCTCCCTATAGGATGTTCCTGTATAAACAATTTCTGTTTTATTAGAGAACTCTTCTGGGCACTGCCCTCCCCATTAGAGTATTTCTCTAACATTACCCAACACATTATGTGTATTTCAGGCTTCAAGATTATTTTATGTCCTTCAGTCATAGAGGTAATTTCAATTAATGTCTGATAGCACGCTAGTAATTTTCCCTCAAAGGGAAATTCTTGAGTCCAGAGTCCCATAGCTATCTCCAGAAGGGATTCACTACTAGCTTTTGCCATAACCTCTGGTCCATACTTCACATTGGGATATTTTATAATAAAGAGAATTTGTTCTTATCAGCACTCTAGTTCTAATCTACGCCATGTGGGCCTGGGCAATCTTATCTGTTTCCATTTAGCAGTTCTGATTAATACTGCCAGAGGCACAGATTTATATACCTTCTTTTTTATAATATTAGGTTGGAGAAAGCATTCCCTAGACAGATACTGTGTCTATCCCCATAATACATTCAGATAGTAGACATGCAGCCACTTTATACGATGTCTGTTCAAACATGTCAATTCTCCTCTAAACAGCTTAATCCCATCAACCCTTACAGTTCTATTAGGATTTCATTAACAGGTTTTTGTTTTACAGTATGAGATGTGAAAAATGTTCCTCAGCGAGACGTTGTAGCCATTCTTGTAAACCATTCAGGTTAAGATACAACCTCCTCACATAAAGCATGTTTAAATATTCCAACTTTCATAATCCTATCCTTAAATTTTTATATTCTCTAAATCTAAATGTAGTCTACTTTCAGGCTTCACCAGTGGGTTTTGGTATCATAGTTCTTGTGGCTTTCCTATCTAGGGATCCCAGTAACTTCTCTTCACCTCTGACCATTTTAACCACTCATATATATAAGGGCTTGGGTCCCCAGTAAAGAGTTGAGATAGGGGATCTTACCTTTTTGGTCAATCTTTATCTTGACTAATCTGCTTGAATATTGCACCATGCCATTCGAGGTCTGATTTTTTATTGTCATCTTTGCCTTCTGGCTTTTAAAATTCCTCAAAATTAGAATATATAGACTCATTTGGGGCCTTTTAATGTTGGAGGATCTGCAGGGAGCCCTTTTGGTCCACCCAGTCTTCAATAGTGCTTTATTAAGACCTTCGTTTCAACCTCATCAATGTCCATGTTATTCATCCCTTTTCTTTCTTTCTTTTTTTTTTTTTTTTAAGATTTTATTTATTTATTTGACAGACAGAGATCACAAGTAGGCAGAAAGACAGGCACAGGGTGGGGTGTGGGTGGTGTGGGGGTGGAACAGGCTCCCTGCTGAGTGGAGAGCCTGATGCAGGGCTCGATCCCAGGACCCTGAGATCATGACCTGAGCCGAAAGCAGAGGCTTAACCCACTGAGGCACCCAGGCACCCTTCATCCCTTTTCTTAATAACCATCTAAAGAGGGACACCTGGGTGTCTCAGTTGCTTAAGTGTCTGCCTTTGGCTCAGGTCATGATCCCAGGGTCCTGGGATAGAGTCCTGCATGGGCCGGGGTTGGGGGGATGGGGGGTCCATGCTCCGCGGGGAGCCTTCTTCCCCCTCTGCCTGCCGTTCCCCCTGCTTGTGCTCTCTCTCTCTCTCTCTCTCTGACAAATAAATAAATAAACCCTTTAAAAAAATAGACATCTAAAGATTTCTACCCTGCCAGGATTCCACTCTTGATTGTCCCCTTTCTTTTTCCTTTATTTTACCACTATCAACATTTACTATATTTACCCCATTTATTAACCATTTAAAAAATGTTCCCCATGCTAGGAAAAGTCCCTTGACTCTTCCCTCTGCCTCTCTGCATTCTCTTGTTGATTAATCTAGTATTTTTATTAGCATCTGTAAGGCCCAGGAGGAGAAGCTGAGACAGCAAATTTGATAAGGCTTCTCAGATTGTTGCCTGCTCTTGTAGCAGTAAGTGGATGCCCATGCAGAAAAGCCCCCTTTAACTTCAGAATTTACCATGACCGGGATAATGGACGTATTCAGTGGGTGGATGTCCCAGTTGTCATAAAACTAGTCCCACATGGCTTGTATATGACACATGTGAACTCTTTCATCTGGAATGTTCCATGTGACATAGGGGGAGTTAGACCGTCCCCTTTCTCAGACTCAACAGATCTTATGGTAGATTTCATCCAATATATCAGGCTGGCTGTTACCTTGGGTATAACTTGTTGTGTAGCTTGATCATATAGAGCCATCTGTGACTATTCTACATTGAACTGTGAGTCCTGAACCAACCTAAACATGTTCTTGTACACTGCAGCATTCAAAACCGAAGACCATACTCTAAATTATTCACTTTCACTGTCTATTTTAGTAAAGATTCTTCAGGAAGCTGATGACATAGATCCACAAAATAAGACAACTCCTTCGCAGAATACACGCTGGTTTCAGTAGTTGCTTGGTTTTGTCCTCTTCCCCACCCCCAACAATGACTATCTTCTCAGTAACCACAGGTACTTTTTGTTGTTCTGGTATAATTTTTCCCTTTGTAGGCATCTGTGAAGCTAGCAGCCTTCTCACCAATGACCAGCTAAAAATTGAGGTTCCATGACCATTTCTTCAGGTTTGATAATTTGCTAGAAGAGCTCACAGAACTCAGGGACACACTTTACCTACTATTACTGGTTTATTGTAAAGGATACAATTCAGAAACAGTCAAATGGAAGAAATGCAGAAGGCAAGATGTGGGGTACATGGAGCTTCCCAGTACCCAGTGTGGTCAACCTGGAGGTATTCTAAAGTCTGTTGTTTAGAGCTTCATTATGTAGGCATGGTTGACTAAATCGAGGGCCATTGGTGATTGACTGGATCTCCAACCCTCTGGCCTCCTTAGAGTTCAGAGGGTGGGACTGAACATTTTAACCCCCTAATCACACGGTACCTCTGATGACCAATTCTCCCATCCTGAAGCTATTTAAACATCACCTCATTAGTTATAAATTCAGGTATGGCTAAAAGGGGCTTATTATGAACAACAGATGTTTCTATCACCCACATTACTAGGAAATTCCAGGGGTTTTAGAAGCTCAGTGTCAGGAAATATATATATATATATATATATATATATATATATATGTATCATAGTCATCAGTCTCACAACTTAACTATATTTATGCAGAAATATGCTTAAGGACAGATGCTTGTAATATATATCCTCATATCTACATGAAAATTAACTTCTTTCTCCCAGAAGGACCCAGTTTTATCACAGAACTTTAAATCTGGAAATCAGGGTTAACTTGTTCTTGTATTAAAAGCATATTATGGGGGGCACCTGGGTGGCTCAGTGGGTTAAGCCTCTGCCTTCGGCTCAGGTCATGATCTCAGGGTCCTGGGATCAAGTCCCGCATCAGGCTTTCTGCTCAGCGGAGAGCCTGCTTCCTCCTCTCTCTCTCTGCCTGCCTCTCTGCCTACTTGTGATCTCTCTCTGTCAAATAAATAAATAAAATCTTTAAAAAAAAAAAAAAAAGCATATTATGGGTATTTTTTGAGAGATGAGATTTAACCATGACTTTTGTGTGTGGAATATATACTCATAGACTATAGTTTGAGGAAAAGTTATTTTTAGCACCTTATATTCATGTATAGGTCCTAGGTGCTGTTTTTAAGCAAGATGCCATATAATATTCTATTACAAGATATTATATATTTGGTTTTATAGAACTGTTTCAAAAATTTAGATAATAGAAACTTTAGATCTTAAGTATCTAGTATAAGGCAAAGCAAAAGTTCCATTTGTAAAGCTAAATATCACTCAACTATTCAGTTATTCTTGGATGTAGATGGGTAAGCTTGTTCTTTTACAGTTAGACCATATGGTGTTCATTTATTTTTTCTGTGATAGATGTGCCAGATAGCCAAAACCTTTGCTTCGTACCTTAGGGGAAAGGGGATCTGTGACATGTGTACTTATTTTATGCCATTCTCTCCACGTTGTACAGAATACATTTAAATTGGGCAACTAAATTGCTTACAGTAGTAAAATATATTTCCTTCAGTGACTGTTGGTACTTTTTGATGCATGCTGATTTGGGTTCTGACACAGTCATAATCTACATACCAAACATATGCATTTAGCTTTCAAAACAGAAACTGGCACGTTAGAGCTGTGGGAGTAAGCTGGTTTGCCAAAGCAGTCTCTCCTTTTTCCTCCCTGGAGAAAGGGCTTATCATTGATGGCCTAGAGGCCCTTGTCTCAAACTTCCGAGTGGAGTTTCCAATTAATAAATACATCCTGCAGCATGGCAAAAATTTGAGACTCCAACTCATCCTTTTCACTTGCCTTCTATGAGAGACTGTGGTCATGAGGCCTACAGTTGACAAGATAAACAGTAAATCTACTGAAATGTTGATGCTTAAAAATGTACAAAATGTAAGTGGAAAACAATTTTACCTTTGCAATGGATAGACAAAACAGAAGTGTATAAGTAATGATTTCAAAAGCCACAAAGCACTCAGGTTTCTCTTTCTACCTTTTGCATTTCTGTATGTCACTGGTATCTGCATATATTTTGTGGACACTTTCTACCTATGACTTTCTGGTATTTTGACTATAGGGCTTCTATGATTAGTCACCTTCTCGTACTTTCATTCCATCTTGACTACTCTCAAATGAAGGCTTTTTAAGGTCTTGTATGTTCTGTCTGTCAACTCCTCAACATCTGTACTTCTAAAATATGCTGTTGGATTCTTGATTACTGTGTCCTTCAAGCTTGCCTCATGGGGTGATGCCGCTTGACTGAAAAGTCCTCTTGGTAATCCAGTAATTAAATCCTTTTAGTTGGGCCCAAGAGAGATCTCTTGGGCTGAATTGCACTTTACAGTAAATGACATTATAATGAGGTTTTACCTTATTTGTTACATGAATGAATGGGAATTTTGCTGTTGCAAATTATTAGTATTTGATGCTGTAAAGCAAGCCTGGGTGCTGTGAGAGCTAGTGCAATCATGTCTTCTTATAATGATTGTATCAGTGTAGTAAAGGTAGTTTCACTAAAAGGAGAAACACCCTTGTAAAGAACATGTCAGGCAGTCTCATGAAGCAGGCTGATGATCATTCTGTATATCACTGAATTCTGAGTATCAGGCCCTATTGTAGATACTCAGTATCTGCAGTAGTACCTCATCTTTATCTTCAAAGTAACACTGTGTGAGAGATAGTGTTATCATCCCCATTTTATGCATGAGGAAAGTCAGACACGGAGAGGTTAAATAACTTTCCTAAGATCTCACAGCTGGTAGGAGTGGAGTGAGGATTCAGACTCAGGAGGTCCTGCTCCATAGCTCTGCACTCATAAATTTTATGATTTTATCTCCTCCTTAGGCATGGACATTTGCTTATAGATGAGTTAATCTTATTGATCTTATTTCTCTTTGATTTCCTTCCCTTTTTAATGAAAGTTGATGATGATATTTAGAAACCTTTCTTTGTGTAACTTAAAAAATGTTTAAGCTCAGAAAAGTACTGAGAAAAATAACAAGTGTTCATGCATCAACTACCAATAATATAAACTGTTAACTTCTTGGCTTCTTTATTTCCATTCACTGTTTTTTAAATTAAAAAAAAAAAAAAGACATTTTTGACAGAGTTCTTCTCCTTAATCCCACTCCTTCCTTTCCTCTTTCCCATTCTTTGCCCAGAACAACCACTACTAACAGCTGGCTATAAAACCTTCTAGACTATATTTTTTGGGGTGCCTAGGTGGCTCAGTGGGTTAAAGCCTCTGCCTTCGGCTCAGGTCATGATCCCAGAGTCCTGGGATCGAGCCCCACATTGGGCTCTCTGCTCAGCAGGGAGCCTGCTTCCTCCTCTCTCTCTGCCTGCTTCTCTGCCTACTTGTGATCTCTGTATGTCAAATAAATAAATAAAATCTTAAAAAAAATAACCTTCTAGACTATATTTTTTTATTTCTACCACAGATATAGAAATAACCATAAACATTATACACTATACTTTTATGTGTTTAAGTATACACATAAGGCCTCATGTCATACAGACTATACTGTTTCTTCACCTTTTCATCCAATATTATATTTTGAAACCTCTCCATAGTGATTTATTTATCTAGCTGTAATTCATTTTTAGCTGCTGTATTTAATTCTGTCTTATAGATATGCCATATTTTTTCTGTTCATTTTTCTATCAAGGTTGATTAGGTGGTTTCCAATATTTTCCTATTATAAACAATGCTGAGACCTCTTTTGACTCATATCCATGTGCCTCCTCAAGTGGATTCCTGGTTGGAAGGGCTATGCACTATACTCTAGCAGTGAGCATAGGACAGCAACAGTTCGAGAATTAAAGGAAAGAATCAGCAGGTGCATTACTATGAGACAGTAATTAATAATAAATTATATTGCTAACGGATCATCTGTGTCCATGCTTTTTGAAGTCCTGACAAATAAATCAGAGGTTTATGTGAGGTTGGATAAAAGGAACTCTGAGCTAAAAGGCAAGAGACCTGGATTTTCTCCCCCGCTGTGCTCTAACCTAGTTTTATGCCATAAAACAATATATTAATGGACTCTTAATCTCATTTTTCTCAGCCAAAGATGGGAAATTTTTAGTAGTAGATTTTTTTCTTACTTTTTCTTCTATCCCTAGACTCTCTGAGTTAAGGCTTGGCCAGGTTTTCTTTAATGTTAAAACACCTACTCAGCATTGAACTAAATGATCCACAGGCCTAACCAAGTCTGCAGGGCATCTCTAAGCTTCCCCTGAATAGGGCACCCATACCGAATTCCGGAGTTCCAGGCATTTGGTCCTTTCCGTCCCTCAGCTTCTTATTCCCTTTCCCACTGTAAATACTTCAGCTCTCTTAGAGAGAGGCAGAGTTCCTGGACCGGGCAATTGTGAACCATGTGACCCTCAGATTCCTCAGGGGCAGCAGGCTTCAGTTATCCTCAGTGGTATCTGACCTGATAACCACACTGTTGATTGTCCCTTTCCTCCTTCTGCCTGATTCCTCCACCCCTGACCATTATAATCTGAGTTTATCTCAGGGACTTCTTAACAGGGGAAACCCAAATAAAGATAGGCATCTATTGAAATCTTGTCTCTTCTTCTACCTCTAGCCCAATTTCATAGATTTCAAAGGTTCTTCCAGACTTACTGGAGCTCCTGCCAGCAAAGCTGCTGTGGACCCTCAGGGCATTTGTCGTTTGAACCAATTAATGCAAGACTGCATGGGATTATTCATGTTCTTACCTTTGTGTCCCCTCCTCCTTCCAATCGTAAGATGAACTGCCAAAAATCAGGAACTCTTTTCTTGTGTTGCTTTGGTTTTATTTTTAATGTTCCTCAGCACCTAGGGTGGAACTAGCACAGAATATACTACATGTAGTAAGTCCTCACTGAATGAATAATGTCGTCTTAATAGGTCCCTACCCTCGAGGCCAGATTTTGTGGATGTCAGGCATCTCTTCTCTCTTCTTCAGTTTCTTTGCCTTTTAATTAACTTTCCATTAGACTTCTAGTTCTTGGTGACCTCCTGAGGGCCTGACAGTCAGAAGGTTACAGACTGGACTATCCAGTTTGTTACAGGGGTAATACATAAAGAAATACTCTTTATATAAATACTATATAGTATTTATTTGCTTTCTTTATAGCTCTGTGATCTTCCATGAAAGCTTCTGAACTCTGGAAAGATCAGGAAGCTCATTCCATGTTGCTGCCACCTCAGTCTTTTAGAGGCTGATTGGAATTATGCTCAGTTCTACATGGTCACACATTTCATACAGAGAGGAATAAACAAATGTGTAAAATCTTGCATCTTAGATAAATGAAATACTCTTTCTGGTCATACTTTCAGAACACTTCAAGCAAATTGGCAGAAATAAGTGGCAATACAAGTGTGTGGGGAAGTAGCAATTTGAATTTTCAATTTTTATCCAAACTTTTAATTCTAAATTAACCATAGTGTTGTTTTACTGTCAAAATTATATAAATTTAAAAACAAACCAAATATTAATGCTTCCAAATGTTTTGCTTCAAATGTTTTTGCCACATTTTCCCCATGAGATGAAGTCTCCATTAATTTTCTTTTCTCGCTCTCTTCTCTCTCTCTCTTTTTGGAATCTACCTGATGGAAATACAAATTGTTAAGTTTTAAAATTCTGTTTTATTTTGGTTAAATATTTCATACGGTTAAAAGCTGGTAGATAAATTCAAGTGAGTGAAACTGACAGCTTATAGTTTTGTTTAGCAAATGACTACTTCTCCTTAACTTAAATGCTATGGCTCCAGGTTTTTACTTCCTTTGTGAAATGAGGATGAGTACTGTGGCCTCTCTCTTTTAAGACTTTCAGCAACTGAGGGCATTATTACTTATTCCAGGAGTTTGAAAACTGGAAAACTTTTTTCCTCCTCTCAACAGTGTAGCATTCTTTTTGTCACTTGTTTGAACCTGTTTAGTGAGTATTGATTTTGGAAAATATATTCCCAAAAGCTTATTTCTTGAATTCAGTTCTTTTCAAACTGTGCACAACCTGGTCAGGCAGAAGAGGTTCCCCATTTGCTCTGCTTTATTCTTCCTAAATTGACTTTATCACTGTCCCTTCGGTTGTCTCCAGAGTTCACCACAGATGATCTCCTTTTGTTGGCAGGAAGCAAGCAGCGCAGAGACTGCAGGGCACAATTGCTGAAAGGTTCCTCTTTCAATTCAGGTTTCATTCTAATTTTAACTTATTTGGTGCTGTTGTGGAAAAGCTGTTTGCCTGAAATAAGGAGAATAAATACATGATACCCTACATAGGGAGTTTACAAAGTAGGATGCAGAAATCTAGGAGCTAAAATTTAGATCTAAGTCACAAATTCTCTTTTCTTCTTTCCCTCTTTCCTTTTTATTCTCCTGTTTCTCCCAGATTGTAGGATGGATACGGTTGGCAAGAGTGAAAGAAGAGGAAGATGCAAGATTTTTACATATTTGTTTATTCCTCTCTGTTTGAAACTTGTGACCATGTAGAACTGAGTGTAATTCCAGTCAGCCTCTGGATGACTGAGGTGGCAGCCACGTGGAATGAGCTTCCTGATCTTTGCAGAGTCCAGAAACTTTCATGGAAGAGCACTGAGAGCAAGAGCTTGCCCCTTGCCTAGGAGACCCATAGGGACAGGTTCCAGTAATTTTGTTGAGGTTCCCTGAAATAGAGCCAAGATATACTCATTCTAAATATGAAAAAATTTGAATAAAATTCTGTATTTTATTACATATATATTATATCTTAACATTTCCACAGAAGAGCCTCTGTTTTCTTTCTGAAGATATAAAGGCTGGGACTGTGTTTCTATTAGGGAGAGGAAATGGGTCACTCTGACCTGCCTCCCTAGATCTGTTTTGATTTTTGATTTTATTGTAGCTTTCAGTGCTGAGCTCCTTCTAGGGCAGGAGTTTGCTTCCTCCATGATGCTCAGTCACCACAGACACAAAGATCAGAGTGAATTAACCTGCTTCTACCAGCATTGGGTTCAGACTCAGCAGACACTTTTTTTTTTTTTTTTTTTTTTTACTTTTGACTGGAAACTTGTAACCGAACCACATATATATAGATAAATATGATGAAGATCATCTCAAATATTTGTTCAAATATGTCATGGGCCCACACAAGAGAAAGCTGAACTTTTCTATCATTAGCAGTTCACACATAGAGCAAATATTCAGTTGTGTATTATCTTAGATTCTACATTAAAGCAATGAAAATAGCATTGGAGTTAATAAAAATGCCCATATGCCTAACAACTAGAAATTCCTAGTTACATGAAGGCGATATAGCCCAGTGGTAAAGAACTCTCTAGCTTTGGAAACTTTGGTTTGAGCCTTGCATTTTCATGTAACCAGCTTTATACACTTAGGAAATCACTGAACTCTGGACTTTAGTTTCATCTATAAAATACACACATTAGGATTATTCAGAGGATTAAATGAGATACATGTGTGACATTTTCCACAGTACCTGAAACTTGGTAAACATATCGATATTTCAGTCACTTTCCTGCTTGTTATGACACTGCATCTTCCTGACATCCTTGTGGTGTAATATATACCAGAGGCAGACAATTTTTTTCTGTAAAGGGCCAGATAGTAAACATATTTGGCTTTGTGGACCTTTCATTTTCTGTTGTAGCTAACTTAGCCCTGCTCCTGTAGTGTGAAAGAAGCCAAAGACAATATAAAGGAAGGGATGCATCTCTGTTCCAATAAAACTTTATTTACAAAAACAGGGGGCACACAGATTTGACCCAGGGACTGTAGTTTGCTGATTTGGGTAACTCCCTATTTGCTACTATCTGAATTTTATAAATAAGAACCTGGAAACAGATTGTTAGGAGATTGCCTATAATCCCATTGTTAATTAGTGGTACATGTCTAAGTAATATATATTGTTATGTTTCAGTATAAGGCTTTCCTGCAGTTTATGATGGCCGTTTCTTATCTAATGATCATCTACATTGCCTGAGAAAGACTGGTTGCATTATTGGTTAAAACATGGAGTTCCTATGAGCATTCTGTTTTTACTTTGTTTTATGGCCAAGTCTTCAACTTCAGATTTCTAGACAACCTTCTTGCTAGCATGGAAATCCATCGTAAGAAGAAACGGGCAAAGGCAGATACCTATACCAGTCCTAACCAAGGTTATGTAGAGGAATGAAGAGCCCCAAATCTGTTTTTAAGACTTGTTTCTAGTTGTAATAACACTTAGAATGTATTTCTGGGTTCTGTATCTTTAAAAGAAAGGGCTAATTTGGGGGGATATGGACCAAAATACTGAAAAAAAAAAAAAAAACTCTTTAAGATACATTTATGGAATAAGTTCTAACTTCAGAGTTTTGGGGTTGTTTTTGTTTTTTTCCTTGGTCTAAAAGACATTCCTAGGGAAGAGCATGAAGTCTTTGGCTTCAGCAATGTCTTTTACACATGGTTCTAGGATACACATTCATACATATGCTTTCATACGTACGCACACTCAATCTCCTCTTGTCTTTCGGTCTCTCTGTCTTACATACACACACTCACACATGAAGTAAAGAGGGTATCTGGGTGTCTAAAAGCAAATATTCTCTAAACTCTCAGAGTCTCTTCTTTAGAGATTGCCTCAAGCTATTATTCTGATTCAACTTATATGTACTTGGATTCAAACTGAATAGGCTTCGCATCAAATTTCTCAACCTACCACAACTTAGAAGCAATAAATAGGAAAAAGAATATTGTTAGTAAAGGGTGACTGCCTGCAGCTGGAGGTGAGCTGGTGTTTGTATCCCAAAGGAAGTAACCAGAAAACTGAAAAACCATACTATGATACCCTGATTATTTAACAGAAATATTAAAGTATATTTTAGGGTTATGTTGCTCTAGAGTTCTAAGAATTAGAAATTTTGACCTTTAACATCTAAAATCCAGTTTTCTGGAAATTCACTGAAGTCTAACAGCACTTTTTCAAAAGTTGCATAAATATGTTACAGTCTAAAATTCATCTTTTTATCATGATCCCAGGGTGCTGGTATCAAGTCCCATATTGGTTGGGCTCCTTGCTCGGCAGGGAGCTTGCTTCTCTCTCCGCCTCTGCCTGCCACTCTGCCTGCTTGTGCTCTCCCTCTCTCTCTTTCTCTCTCTCTCTCTCTCTCTGATAAATAAATAAATAAAATCGATCTTTAAAATTCACCTTTTAAAACATATTTCCCAATTGATCTGCTATATTTATGTTCATTTGTATATTTCTTTATGTCACACAGAGTTAGAAATAGCTCTTTACTCAGCTGAATGATATTGGATCTAATGTAAAGAAACTTAGTATAGGACAAATCTAGGAACAGCAGCAGTCAGAAGAAAATTTACAATTTGATGAGGCAAAGTACCTTGAATACCTCTGAGAATGAGGAAGTAAAGAAGACCTGGAATGGGCCAAGCAGAGGCTTTAGCTATACTTAGTTGATAAAAATGGATACCACAATCAATAGGAAAACACAGCATGTGTTAGGGCTGGGGATGAAGCGCTGCCCATCTCAACACGTATTCCCACTTTATCTGCTCAGTCTCGGGCTAGTGACAGCCAATAAATATTCAATAAGCCTCTTTAACTGAACTTGTAAAACATGAAGTTTAATGCCTTAAATAGCATTTTAAAAATCAAGTTCACAGTAAGGGTGCAGTAAATATTTGGTTTGCAATTTCATCTTGTATAGTGGGGAAAAAAAGAGATAAGCATGGGGCTCATTGCCATATATGTAGAATTCCTAAAATAGTTATTGCTTCAATAAATACTCATAGAAGAGCAGCTCAGGTTTCAGATTTTTTCCATGTTATTGACTGAGAGACTCCCTTCAGGGAAAATTGAAAAGTTAAGGTGTTTTTTAACATGATTCAGAAATACAGTTTACTTGGCATACTGGGTTTGACCCTTATTTCTACCTTTCTGGGACATTCTCTCCTCATTGCCATTTTGTGTTCTGTTGCTTTGTCCCCACAATGCAACTTACTATACTTTTATATTATTTAGTTTCATTTTTACTACCTTAACTACTCATTCATTAATTCTTATTGCCAGTACTTTAAAAAACTTCCTGAACAAGCAAATGCCATTGTGCTCAGTAAACATTTTTCATAATTGATAATCCACTTTCTGCCTCCACATCTAGGCACACAATTATTTCTAAAGGTGGAGTCCTCATAGCCTTCTCACCTAAGGGCTCACAGTCTCATTGTTGATCAGCTTCTGCCATCTGTCTGAGAGGGTTCCAGATTAGCATCTCCCAAATGGAGAGATTGTCCTACCCAGTGTTTTGGAGTTAAAGTTGAAAGACAGCATGCAATCATTTTTATCCTCAGCTGAATTAAACCCAAGTTTAGTACCAGGTTATAAATTCGAGCTGAGACTTGCTTGTACTCTAAGAATTTGAGAAAGTTGCTCAGATTTCTCTGGAGTGGGTCACAAGTTTTCTTCTTGAATGTTTGTTCAGAATAAACAACCATCCTTGATTTACTGGAGTTTCTTGCTAAAGCATAATTACAGCTTCTAAACAGTCCTTTTGACATCAATTTCAGCGTTGTTTTTTTTTTTTTTAATTGAAAGAAAAGAGGAATGAATCATGTCTTCATCTTCATTCTGTAGTTCTTGAGGAATAATTTTCAGTGGTGTTAAAGAAGTTAGAAACACCCAAGTTAATTATTATATAGGTTTTGCAAAAGCAGAGTGTATGAATTATTAGTCATGTTGAAGAAACTCATTTTTCTTGAAACATTGAAAGATGTTATTAATCCTAAAGACTAGGTATATTGTCAGAGACTTAACAAATATAATTAGTCTCCCTGTTACAAATGGGGTCCATATCCATCATGAGGTTTCTTCATATTCCTATCAGAACTGACCTAGTGTTTGTCTGCATGGTCAGTGAACTAAATGGGGTCGGTAGCCCTAGTCTTGCTCTCTGGCAAGTCTCCTGTCCCTTTCTGGTAACTCCTAAACTCCTCTCCTCCCCCAAGTATTTCCACTTGACTTACTGAAACAGTTGCATTGTTCTTTCCCCAAATCCCAAGCATTCCCCAGAGAGCTGTTTTCACTTTCTGTAGAGCACTTACAGTTTATCTCTGTAAGAGAATAGTTTTTGAGTTTGGCACTTAGTCTATTTATTTTTCATTCTAATAGGAATCACTTTGGAGCTAGCTAAGCCACCTTTAGTCGGCCACTTAAGTGCTGCCCAGACCTCTTCCATCTATATGAAGCACTCACTTTTTCATGTCAGAAGTTTAATGAAACTAGAGAATTCTTTAAAATAACAATAATAATGAAAGACTAATAGATTCAGGGAAATTTCATGTATATCTTTTCCAGATTGGGTCTATTTTGCTAAAATTTTGAGGGTTTTATTTTTTTAATATGCCTCCAGGTTAGAATCATATAAATTAGTCAAATGTCTATCTCTTTGGGTTGGAAGTACACATTGACTTCATTCCTACACTTCCACATAGAGAAATTATTTTTAATGGAATTTATGTGGCTGAATGCCAGTGATACATAAAAATTAATATGCATTATTTAAAATAAATTAATAGATTTATTGGTAAGCAGTCACATAGCAGTGTTTGCTTGTTTTCATGTGACATTAAATATTGCATATCTAAAAAGTGATAGATAAGGACAATTGGAACTGGTCAGCATTCTCTCTGTTTCTCACTCCTGATACATATGGAATGCCTTGCATACCTACATTTCTTAAGTGAATAGTCCTTGTTGGGACTTTTAGAGAAGCTAATATCAAATGGGGCCAATATTGATTAGACTATTTTACCACTCTTCAGTACAGGAAAGTTACAAGTAAACATTATGTGTTGGTTTCAGACTTTGCACTGATTCAAAAGGATTTTAAAGAGAAAGGCCAACCTTTCTCGTTTCTTGGGCATTCAGAAACTTTTTGTGAGTTTGAATTGTCACTGTCTCCTAATCTCTCAACTGTTTCCCCGCCCCCCCCCTTGCTTTCTAATCTTACTCAGTTTGACTGTGGGGAAGAGAATACAATAGAGGGATTAATGGCTCAGTACAGAGATGTTTGCTTACTAGACAATAGAAAAGGGAATTTTGTAGAAGTTCTTACTCTTCCTGTTTACATTCAATAATGTAACCGTATACTGAAAAGGTTGTCAGTGGTGGTTGTATTTTTCCAATTGTGATTTCCAAAGTCTTATTGTTAGGTATTCATCAAAAAAAAGAAAGAGAAAGAAGAAAAGAAAGAGAAAAGAAAAAAAAAAAACATAGAGTTGAGAAGTCACTGCAGTTACAAAATGAGACTAAAGAAGAACTAAAAGAAGTGTGTGTGCACACATTTGTCTGAACTTGCACATGAAGTGCATTTACATACATAGAGTAGAGGCGATGAAAAGAGTTGAGGAGAAAGTATTCACTCTTTTGGGGAATAGTAATGACCACACAGGTTTCTCAGTGCTATCTTTACATATAGTATGCTGGGTAATAGCTATGACTATCCCCATCTTTCCGATGAAGACATAGAATCGTAGAGAGATGAGGAACTGGTTAACAATCTCTTAGAACATAAGCGGGTGAGCCAGGACTTGGACCCATATTATTTGTGACCCCAAAATCTCTTTTTTGTTTATTGGAGAAACCAGTCATTGGAGAGTCATGGTTGATATTACTCTGGAAATTTTGCCACATGTTATTCTGTGAATTTTGCATACCTGATTAGAGTATGTGTAGGCCTCTACAACTCCTCCCTTCTGACACAGATAAAGGTAAAGCATATCTCAGAGCGAAGTTTAAGTCATGCTTATCCACTGAAAACCTACAAATGTACAAAACATTGTGCAGGTACCAAGTAAAGCAGAAAGAAAGAAATACATGGCATATGCCTTGCCACCAGCACCTTATTAAGGAGACGAAAAGATAAAGCATATGCATACAAAAAGCTAAAGACAACTCTTAATAATTAATAATTTGATATAGCAGAACGAGTCATGATTAATTGTCGAATAACATGCAATGTGTGTGAAAGAAGTTGAGTGATCTGTATTGGACTGTGTAGTGGTCTGGGAATTCTTTTTTTTTTTTTTTTTAAGATTTTTATTTATTTATTTGACAGAGAGAGAGACAGGGAGAGAGGGAACACAAGCAGGGGGAGTGACAGAGGGAGAAGCAGGCTCCCTGCTGGGCAGGGAGCCTGATGTGGGGCTAGATCCCAGGACCCCGGGATCATGCCCTGAGCTGAAGGCAGACACTTAACGACTGAGCCGCCCAGGCACCCCGGTCTGGGAATTCTTAATAGAAAACAAGGAAGGTATTTAATCTGGATAGGAATGGGATGTGCAGAATTTAGGAAGTAAGGACAAAGAAAGGTAGGAGGTTAATTCAAGCCAGAACACCAGTGTAAAGAGAGGCAGCACAGCAGGAGACAGAGGTTATCCCAAGTGGGTCCAAGAGCACAAACAAAAATGAGGAGATAAGCAAACCACTTTGGATAGAGAAAAACTTGGACAAGTAGAAAGGAGAGACGTGAGCTAAAAAGTAGGTTGAAGTCGCGTTATCAGCCTTTGAGTGCCAGCACAGACTGAACCTGTTGCTCTGAAGGTGAGGCAAAGGGACAGAAATAGGAAGATTACCTAGAGTTGTGCTTTAAGAAGAGTATTCAGGCAGTGGAGGAGAGAGGGTGAATGTCGACGACACATGTGTAGCTCTATTGCAGTGGGGCAGACCCTGAGCTCACCGTGTATACTTTTCACCAAGGCTGCTCAGCCTGCTGCATACAAAGAGCCCCCACCTCATCTGCCCATGTACTCACCTCACAGTGACCAGAGTGATCTTTGTTATACACCAATGGCTTGTCACTGCCCCCCCCCCCCAGCAAAAACTCTCAGTATGGCCTATAATAATATTATTTTCATTTCTGTGTCCTACCCTTAAACATGGCCTACAAGATGTGGCTTTCCATTCTCTCTCTGGTCTTATCTTTCACCTTTCTCACTCTTTTTCTCAAGGCATGTTGGATTAAAAAAAAAAAAAAAGTATCCTCTTTGTGTTCATCATGCTCCCTCCCATTGTAGGTCCTTTGCATACGGTATGTCCTCTTCCTGAAATGCTCTTCTTTCCTCTCACTGTTTTGTCAATTCCTACTTATCTTTCAGATCAACGAATTCTTTCAAGACCTCCTTGACTAGGGTCAAATCTTTTCATGGCAGGATCTCATAGCCCCATATATCTCTCTCTCCTTTGTTGCTTTTATTATATATGCAATTTCTACCTTTATCTGGTTATTTGATTACTGTTGGTTTTCCCCCAAGGACCACAGTTTGGTTTCACTTTCCACCGAAGTTCAGAATCTAGCACATGTTTAGTCTATAGTAGACTCTTACTAAATACACAGTGTGTTTGTGTGTGTGTGTAGGGGGGGGGGAGAATTAAAATCTAAAATGTTTTAAAAATTTCTGTATTTGAAGGCTTCAGTTATTGGAAATGTTATTATTTTTAAATACCTCTTGGGATTGGCTTTTTAAAAAGGGAAATGTTATATAATTAGCGCTAGCATTATATTCTCAAATTATAGACTGATCATGTTAGCAATAGGGCTGAGGTTGCAGTTTTTGGTCTGCCTCACATCCTTCTAACCTAGATGTCAGCAAACATCCTGCTGGGATGTGAAGTTGCACCGAAATGCCCAGAACCTCTGGAGAAAAAAATATGGCCCTATTTCCAATTGTCCCACCCTCTCAGCCATTGTCAAGCTTTCTGAGCCTTCGGAGAACCAAAACAAGGCAGGATTTCTAGTTTTTACAGATTTTAAAGTAAGGCTTAGGGTCTGTTAGACAAAAGGGAACTATTTTTGTTGTAGTTTTAAGTTAAACAAACTGAGGGTGAGAAAACACAGAAATCACACAACTTGGAATTCACTTAAAGACAACCCAGCTACAACTGCATTATTCAGGATCCTTATGCTGCTAAAACAGAAAAATGATACTTAACCAATCAGGATGAAATGTCAGTCTAAGAGGAAGGTAATATGAAACTTTCATAAATCATCCAAACACCAAGAAATCTGTTACATTCTGATTTCCAACCTGCTCTGTTGCTGTGAAAACTCACGCTCATAACTCAGCTTTCTGAACACTACATATTCATGTAATCATAATTATTTCTGAAAGGTGGACTCTGCAGTGAGATGAGGGAGTTTTCCTTTAGTCTGCTTAGAGTTTTTTCCAAATAAAAACAGCCACATCATAAGGGTCATGATCTTTTGGAATGATTTTGCTTTACTGTATCGAAATTTCTCTTCATGATCTGAACAGAAGACATTTTTTACATGAGGTGGAAGTTGTCTTCGGACATGTCCCTATGGTGTTTGCTAAATTAAAGGCCATCTTTTCAGGCCCATCCTTTATTTTATTTTATTTTATTTTCAATAGTTTGCTGGCAAAATCAAAGACCTTGCTTCATTACCCTTGCAAGGTGGAGCAGAACTGGTAGGATGATCACAGGGGAGTGAGCAGGCTCCAACATTTCTTGAAAAGACCATTTCCATTTCCTTGGCAGAGGGACCCCATCCTGTGTGGCAGCCAATTCTTAATTCTTTCTGCCATTGGTTCAGTGGGTCAGGCTTTTGTGGGGAGGGATTATTTGTTTCTTTAAAAATCCACCACTGGTTCTTTCCCCTCCCGCCTTTTCCTCTTTCTTTTGTGGCCTGGAACAATACAATGTTAGTGATTTTTTTCAGTTTCTGACTTGCAGAAAATCCATCTATAGTTGGAAAAATGTAGTTAAATTTAATACTGCAGCTCGAGGTGGGATAGAAGTGAAAGTGGCTTAACATGTGAAGTGGGTAAAAAAAAAAAGTGTAATTGAAACAGTATGATGTTGATGAGGCAGTGTGTGAGGCTGTCAGGAGGTATTATAATATGCTGATGAGCGGGACCAGCTTCCTAGCTCTGCTGTGTGCTCAGGCTCCATTATATTCAATGGGGAAAAGGAACCTGGCTTATTAATTGGCTTTGTTTTTTAGAGATGCGGGTGAAGCCTTTTCATTTATGGTTTCTGAAAAGAAATTTGCAACATGTCCTAAAACCACGTTTAATCTTGAGTGTCAGCTGAGAACCATAAGAAATGAAAACCCCATAATTTATTTTTCAAATTTAAAACAAAAGGATACATTGAGTATTATTATTAGCACCAACTCTAGAAATCCTCATTTTGTGTAAACTAACCTGCCTATGAAATCTCTAATTTTCTATGGTGGATAGAAATAGGTAATTTAATAAAAGTACTGTAAACAAATTAAAATACTGTAAAATTTAAAATACAGAAAAGAAATTATACTATGTTTTCGTTCTGTTTTGTCTGGGAATTTGATAGTTCTTTGATTAACTGATATGTTTGTTTCTTGCACAATCATCAGCAAGTTATTGAGGATGTATCTATCTTTCTGTCTGTCCCTTCGCTTAAGGGCTGTTTGTGTTTGGGGCGGTGGCGTGGGAGATGGAGGTGAAACTGGATGTGGGTGGTAGGAGTAAATATTAATGGATTTCAAATATTTCTTTCCTTTAAAAACCTGAAATATTAGGTCTTAAAGTAAAAGTATTCACTTAAAAACCTTATAAAATGCTATGCTTTATTTTCATTTTCTAATCTCTAAGTTATTAGCAGATTGCTATATTGAATACCTTTCATGTGGTTTCTCTTTAACATTTCCAAACACACATAAGGGATAGGTATTCGTTAACTGAGGAGTTCCTAACCTATTGCAGAGAGAGGATTAAATTTTCATTTCCCTCAAGATTTAAGATGACCAATAAGAGGATAAAGAAGTGGGGGTTTGGGAGGTGGGGAAAGATTGAAGATAGGTTGGAGAACTCACCCTTGAGTCACTGGGATATTGGGAGGTGATTATCAGTTACGTGCCTGGGTTCCTAGAAAGGCAGGTGCCAGACAGTTGGAAAAGTGCCTTCATGGCTTCTGACCTCTGGAAATAACTGTGGACTTAGCTGAAGCTAGTTGGAGCCAGATGAGAAAGCGGAGTGGTAGAAAAAGCAGGAAGGAGTAATTATTTTCCCTAAATGCATGGTCTAATATCGTGCCTTTCAAAAAAAAAATACATACACATACAAAAGCATGAACATATATATACATACATATGTGTATTTATACACATGTCTGTATGTTAATATGTTGACATTACACAAGGACACAATATTAGAAGAAACACTGTAGTCTATGTGGTTTAGACATCAGTGTTATAAGGCTGAGGCAGAGAGAGAAGCTGGTCAGTGAGTAGATGTCTTTTAGCCTCCTTTCCTCCAGCGGTGCAGAACCCCCTTCACTCACATACAGTGTGTTCCCAGAAATCCAACCAGACCATGCCTTTGAGGCTGATGGAAGGAGCTTCAGATCCTATAATTCATGGAGTCTGGGTTCTCGTTCAACATAAGTCATGGTTTCCTGGATGGGAAACCTTGTTTAGGAATTTAAATTATCAGAGAATCAGAGCAGCCTGGAACAGTCATCCTTGATACTTGGGTTTCTAAGAAATCATTACGAGAAACAAAAAATTGTATTGTTTGGAAACTTTTCCAGAAAATGATAGAATAAGTAACATAATTCTCTGGTAAGCATACTGTCTCACCACAGAAAAAAGAAGTTCAGTTCTAACACAGGTTTCTTTTATCTAGATTTATTCATTCTTTTTATCTTTGTTTTCTTTAAATAAAAAGAAATATATAAAGAGGATGATAGCCTCTGTCTAGAATGCTTATACATTTTAAACCTTAAAAAATATATAGTTATTTTATGTCTGAATCTAAGTATTTATTACATATTCCAAAGAAGAATAAGCTCTTCTGCCTGCTTGAAAATCTCATTTCAGTGCCCCTTTGCCCACATACACTTTTGTTGGTATTTTTTCTCCTATATAGTGATGAGTTTACAATGGGTATAATAATTTGGCACTTGTAAGTCTTAGGCTTCAGTAAAAACCACAAACTTGATATATTATGACTATATACCTAATTGATCTTTATACTAAATTGCAGTACTTCTAATTGATTCAGTTAATATATCATATGTAGTCATGCTTTGAGTAAATTGAGTGAATTACTTTTTGTTAAAGGAAGTAAGTAAATTAAAAAGTATGTATTTCCCCTTTATAAGCCCTTGGCACAGTTGGTTTGGGGAAGGTCTCCCACCAACCAGAGCATTGAACATTCATCATGAGTAATTTGGTGTTTTGGTTGATATAGTTGTCATATCATAGTCATGTCCTCCTTTAGTTAGTGTTTTAGCCTAAAGGCAGTAGATTTATGTTTTTTTAGACTGATTCATTTCCCAGCTGCCAAGCAACTTCTTTTAACCACATTTACAAATTGCTGGATGCATCTGCATACATACATAATGAATTGATAAATATTAGATGAAAGATATGCTGAAATAAATTGAAAGTTAAAACTCATAGAGTATATTTACATTTAGATCAATCTAGAAGATGTGTTTAAAATAGAAGTATATCTTTCAGTTCTATAAGTAGTGTCAATTGGGGCAAGCACAATTAATCTCAGTGTAAACATGAGAAATAATTATTTAGTGTCTATTGTTTGACTGCCTAGATTACTGCAAACGCCTGTAAGTGATCCCACTAAATATATGGACTTAATGGAGCTTCCTGAATTGCCTTACTTTAGTAGGTTGCTTCCATATTCAAAACATTTTGATGGCTTTTCATGTCCTTAAAATGAAGTTGCAATTTCTAAGCTTGGCATTCAAAACTCTCCTAAATTTAGACCAAAGTTATCTTCCTAATAACCCCATGACCATCTTAGACAATCTCAACCAAGGTGGGCTTTTTCTTCCTACCTCCACTGCCCTAAACTTGAAGTATCTTTCTGTCTAATTTTCCTCTTCTATTAAGGGTACTCTGATATAAAGAAAGTAAACTGAGGTCTGTGACACACCAGAATTCTAAACTGGGCTCTTTCTCCTACTAAGTAGGTAACTTTGGGCAAACAAATTCTCCCCTCTGGGACTTAGCTCCTAACTCTGTATAGCCAAATCAATTAGCTGTTGGCACAGCAATGTAACCAACAACCACAAAAACTCAGCGGCATAGAATAAATGTTTATTTCTCATGCATCAATGGATTGGCTGGTCTCACCTCCAGGGGCTGAACTCAGTTTAGGTTTTCTCCACGGGTCTCCCATACTTTGGGGGATCAGTGAGATACAAGGATGTTTTTCTCATGGGGATGGTTAAAAAGTCCAACTGTCCAGTTGTGCAAGTATGATTCAAGTCTTCACACCACTTTGCCCTGTGGCTGTCACATCACTGGATAGGGAAATAAAATCTACCCCTAATAGAAGGAAATGCATAGGGAAAAAGACATACATAAAAGGATGAGGGTGAATAATTGAGAACAATAGTGGAGTCAGTGACAGTAGTATTATTGGGGGATTAATTGGAATCATCTAGATTAGGCTTCTAGCATAGCATGTGGCACAAAGACACTCACCACATCTGACTTTCTATTTTCCCACCCACACCTCTTCAAATCCTCCTTTGTCCTTTAGTCTTAAAATAGATGTCATCTCTTTTATGAAGTTTCCCTTCCTTTCACCTCTAATTAAAATTAACTGCTTCTTCCTCAGTACTTAATGCATTGTCTATAATAATTCATTTAAGGCCTTTATCTTTTCCCCTATATTAAGCTTAATCATCATAAGTAGTTTGCAAAACTTGTGGATAGTGTTTTATCACTGGAACTTCCTGTGCTTTTCACACAGTAGGCATTCAGTGAATGTTGGACAATCAGGTTTTTATTTGTTCTTTTATTGAAATACATCTGGTGCAGATGATATCAAGCTCTGTATATTCTCATCAATCTTAAATTTTCTTATTGGTTCAAGTAGAACCCTGTTGCCATTTAAGAAGCCATGTTGGTTCTAAAACCCAATAAAACATCAAATTCAATGAAATTTCTTTAAAAATTACCAAAAATTATTTAACAAGCTTATGAGTAAACTGGAAATGAAGTTGTGTATTATATGCATATAATATGTAACCTAAACTCTCATACTTCTTTAGAGCAAATGTGATATAGATGGTTTCAGTATATAAATGATATATAATTTCTTGACAGGTATGTGAGTCGACCAGGCAGAAATTACACATAGGAAACATTATGCCTGCTCACCTCCTTTGTCATTCTTCCTGGTGTTCCTGTCACTCAGACTGTAGAGCTCATGATTCTTATGCATCTGAGTCAAGTTAGTTTGCTGATGCCAGGTCTTTTTTGTCCCTCCGACTAGCACTTTCTATATAACCATCTCTTTGAGTGATAATATCTGACTATATGACCTGCAGAGAAAACATAGATATTTTATATGAGATCAAATTATATTAATAAGAACCTGAGACCATAGGAAATGAGTTGTCAGCTTATATTAGTCTGACTTTGGTCTCTGACAGTGGCCACCAGAGATAGTTGGTGGGAGCATTGCCTTATATGCCCACCTTGTAGATTAAAATCATAACACAAGCACCTTCCTTTAATTCTCAGCATTTCATGCTTTTTAAAGTGGCTTAAACTCAAATTTCTTGACCCTCCTCTTGTCATGGACATCAAAGGAAGGTAGAATAAGGAAAATGACACAGAGAATATATAGTTGTGTGCTACCTTCTTTGTGTGGTGACTGTGATAAGAAGAAAAGATTGCTGAACTGAGAATCAGAAGTTCTGGGTTGTAATGTCTACCCTGACACTCATTAGCTGGGCCTCAGTTTCTTCTCCAGGAGCATGACTTACATACATTAAACTTTTTCTTGTGTGTGTGTGTGTGTGTGTGTGTGTATTAATTCTGGTATAGTTAATATACAGTGTCATGTTAGTTTCAGTCGTACAATATAGTGGTTCAACAATTCTGAACATTACTAATAATGAAGCAGCAGAAAGAGAAATTAAGAAAACAATCTCATTTACAACTCTACCAAAAATTATAAAATACCTAGGAATAAACTTAAGCAAGGAGATGAAAGAACTGTACTCTGAAAACTATAAAATATTGATGAAAGAAATTGAAAACAACACAAGCAAATGGAAAGATACAAGCTTGGGTGGATTGGAAGAACAAATATTGTTAAATGTTCATACTACCCTATGCAATCTGAAAATTTAATGCAGTCCCTATCAAAATACCAATAGCATTTTTCATAGAACTAGAACAAACAATCCTAAAATTTGTATGAAACCACAAAAGATTGTGATATACATATTCATAGTCTATATATATATATATATGTATATTTGATTATTCTGTCTTGCAACTCTATTCATTGGCAATTAAGGGGCTAGGAGAGAGGGCAGAAGAGAGAAAACATTGACTAAGTAATGTGGTTTTGTGCCATTGCCAGTCACTTTTGGAATCTAGCATGAAAGCCAATATTCTTTTTGTTACTATTATCATAAGAATTATAAAAATATGTTTATCTCCTCCTGGTGAAGTTTTGATATTTCTTTATTCCTTGAATTTCTCCTTTAAGGTTATTAAATATCTCGTTTCTTAGAAAGATTGGATGGAATTTGTTATCCAACATGCCAGAATCTCATTACAAATTACATCAAAATAATTTTAGAAGTCTTTGCTTTAAATGTCTATTGTCCGCTTGGTAATTTTAGCTGAGTTTCCCCATATACATTTTTATAAGTATTTCTATTTTGATGCTATTCAGCTTTTCACACAATATATATATCTATTCATATCCCTTGATGTGTAGGCCATTATGACCCTGGTTCCAAATTATATACATATGTGTTAAAAGCAGTTTCATTCTCACAAAGGAAATATTACTGAACATGACTGTTCTTCTAACGGTTTCCATGCAAAATGAATTATTTTGTGTTATAATCTGGAGTCTTTCAGTTTTCCTATGAGAAATAGTCTGAAATTGTATCCTTTTAGATATCTCTTAGTAGACTTGTGTAGAAATTGTATCCTGTTAGATATCTCTTAGTAGACTTGTGTAGAGGATGAGAACTAAGATAGCTTTCCTTTCCTTTCTTCTTAGTATGCCCACATAGCATAAAGATTAAGACTTATTTCTTAAGAGCTATGGATATTTTATAGGTCTCAGAATAATTTGAACATGCTGAGTCTTTTAAAAGCAAGCACTCCGTAAAAATGGATGTACTAAGTTCTTGGACTAAGGTTTTTTTTTTTGTTGTTGTTGTTTGTTTGTTTGTTTGTTTTTTAAGATTTTATTTATTTATTTGACAGACAAAGACCACAAGTAGGCAGAGAGGCAGGCAGAGAGAGAGGAGGAAGCAGGCTCCCCGCCAAGCAGAGAGCCCCACACGGGGCTCCATCCCAGGACCCCAGGACCATTACCGAAGCCGAAGGCAGAGACTTTAACCCACTGAGCCACCCAGACACCCCAAGGTTTTTGTTTTTATTTTTGTTTTCAAATTCATATTCCCTTACCCCCCCAAAATAGAGGAAATTTGGTATAATGGTTAAAAGTATAAGCTGAGTTAGAATGATTTGGTTTACGTAACAATCTCTGCCTCTATCGGCCTTAGCAAGTCGTATAACTACCTGAAGTCTCAGTTTCACCACCTTCAAAATGGGGATGATGATAATTCCTGCCATTTATTTCATTCGACAAAATTTATTACAGGCCTTTTCATGTGTCAGTTTATGTTCTAGATGCTAGGGATGCCCCCATAGGGGTGTCAAAATTCCTATTACTGACTTCTCAGAGGAAGATAAACTGATAAAAGATATAAGCATTTAAAAAGCAGTGGTAACTAGGGGTGCCTAGGTGGCTCAGTGGGTTAAAGCCTCTGCCTTTGGCTCAGGTCATGATCTTAGGGTCCTGGGATTGAGCCCCGCATTGGGCTCTCTTCTCAGCAAAGAGCCTGCTTCCCCCACCCCACCCCACCTCTCTACCTGCCTCTCTGCCTACTTGTGATCTCTGTCTGTCAAATAAATAAATAAAATCTTAAAAAAAAAAAAAGCAGTGGTAACTACTGTGATAAAATAGTGACTGGGTACTATACTAGGTTAGATAGTTTTTAAAGTTCTTTATAAAGAGAATATATTTAAGCTGAGACTTGAATAAGAAGGAGGTAACCATACAAAGATCTCAGAGAAGAACATTCAAGGCAAAGGAAGCATATGTGGTAAAAGCTCTGGGGCAAGAACAAATTTGCTGTGTTCAAGAAACAAAAAAAGCCAGTGAGACATGAGATGTGATATAAGGAGAAGGCTATATAGACATCAGAGAAGGAAAGGATCAGAAATTGTGGAGCCTGGTAAACCAGGACAAGGAGTTTGGGGTTTTATTTATAAGTATTAAGGGAGACATTGAAAGGTGTGGTGAAGGGAACACCTTCATTAAGTCTTACTTAATTTTTTTTTAAATGTTTTTTTGAGATAGTCTGTGAACAGTTACATATAGAAGGAAGACTTGTGGGAGACCACTGCAATAGCCCAGAGGAGAAATATGCTTAGATGAGGTGGTAGTTCTAGATGTGGGGACAAATGGGTAGTTTACAGTATGTTTCGAAGGTAAAGTTGACACATCCTGCTAATGGATTAGATATGGGGAGTGAAAGGATGGGAAGTATCAAGAACAGATCCAATGTGGGTTTCTTTTTTTTTTTTAAAGATTTTTTTTTTTTTTTATTTATTTGACAGAGAGAGGGACAGAGAGAGAGAGAGAGAGCACAAGTATGAGTAGCAGCAGAGGGAGAGGAAGGAGCAGACTCCCTGCTCAGGAGGAAAACTGACAAGGGGCTCAGTCCCAGGACCCTGAGATCATGACCTGAGGCAAAGGCAGATGATTAACTAACTGACTGATCCACCCATATGTCCCAATTCCTAGGTTCTTAACTTGAGCAACTGCTGGGTGGTGACACCATTTCCTGAGTTGGGCAGTGTGGGAGAGAAGCAGGTTTTGGACTGGATATCAGGAGTTCTGTTTTGGCCTTGTTAACATTTAGGTGAGAATGTTAAACAGCACCTGAAGATATAAACTGGAGTCTAGGGGACCAGTCAGGGATGAAAACAGGAATTTTAGAGTGATTGATACATAAACACCGTGGGTGGTAAGAGAATGGAAATGGAAAAGAGAACGGAAATGGAAAAGAGAAGGCGTCCCAGATGAGTCCCATGCTGTACCAACATTTAGAGGTCAGGCAGGAGAGAGGTCAGCAGAGGACACTGAAAAGGCATGTGCAATGAAGAGGCAAAGCAGAATATAATGTCCTTAGAGTGATTGTACATAGTAGCTTCATGATAAATGTTCGTTTCTTATCTGGGTTTCTTCAGAATACTGAGACGAGTAGATTGAGAGGTGATCCAACAAAGAAATGCTGGTAAGGAAGTGGAAAGTGAGACAGAAAAGGGGAGGAAGTCAATGAAGAATGCATTATCCAGCAGTTACCACTGGAGAAACTGGAGCTCCGTCCTGCTTGCTGACCTCTGGGAAACAGTGTGGCACACTCCTCAGAGTTGCCTCACCCAAGGGGTGAAGAGTATTTATCCTCCTTCTGCATTTGTCCTTAGCTGAGGTCTGCTTCCTGGGGTCTTAACTCATGGCATTTTTGGTCTGCCCCAAGATAAAGCCCTCAGGAGGGAGGCAGATGCTCCGGATAAGACAGCACAGCATGTACTAGAACAAGTGCTGAGCAGATGTGGGTGAGCACCGATAGAGTCAGTATGTTTAGCTGTTGCTGTTATGTTCCTTATTTGCTTGGCCCTAATCACTATACCCTTCTTCTCTGAAATATAATAAGAACAAAAGGTAGTCCAATTGATAACATTAAATTATTAAGAGAGAATTCAAAATTCTTCATTACTGGTCATACCTAAAGATGTGACAGACTAGTCAAAGCTTATTAATAAATGGGTATGCAATTCTCCTTATATTATTGACCTAAAGTGGCATTGAGTTTTAAGGCAGGTTCTTCAGTGCCAAAAATACCATTCAATGGGACACCATTAAATGTGAAGGTAAGAACGTATGACCTCAGTGTTTGATATATTTTGGAATATCAGAATAAGGATTCATATGATGCAGTACCTTGAAATTCAGTGTTTTTCTCCCAGAGAATGCAAAGGTCACACCTGATGCTTTTCAGGGTACCGTGTACACATGAAATCACTTGATCCTAACTCCTGGGAGGGTAGTGAATGAAGTGAGGAGTGTCACCCTAGGTGAAACTGAATTGCTTTTAAGCCTCTTACCTGAGCAAGTGACAATATTGAGACCAAAACTCAAGTCTGTTAGCATTTGATCTGGTTTCCTTTTCTCTCTGCCATAGTGGAGATGGTGAAATGCTTACTTGAGCTCACTGTGTGCCAGACACTACCAGAGGCACTTTATAAAACACGCTAACTTAATCCTTAAAACAACACTATAATTTAGGTAGTATGGTTATCCCCATTTTACTCACTGAATCACAGAGATTAAGTAACTGTGTGGTTCACATCTCGTAAGTGGCAAAGCAGGGATTGAAACCAGGCATTTTGCCTCCGGACTCCATTCCCTTCAAATCACTGTGTTACAGGGCTTAGGTCGTGGTGATGGGGTCTGATCTTATCATTGAATTGCTTGGACAAATTACACATATGATTTGGTTGGTACTTTTTCCAGAAATTCACCTTGCTAATCATTTTACTAGGATTAAAAAAAAAGAAACCTCACCACCAGTAGTCTTATTTTTAATTTAAAAAGATTGGGGTATCTTTTCATTTTAAATCTCTTTTGTAAGGTTTCAAGTGACTAGTTTTTCATGTATTCTAATATACAATCTGTTAACAATGTGATTTTCCCTTTTGTGAATTCTTATACCTTATCATTAAGTTTAAAAATATGCAGGATATCAAGAGATACTCCTACCAATAAATTTCCGTTACAAAATCTAGTTAAGAAAGGTCTGCCAGACAGCTTTTTTGTGTTTCTGAGGATGTTGTATGGACCCAGTTCTTCTCTGAGAAATGTTTCCTTTTCATATGTGACTTAGAAAGATACTATTACTGTATCACTCTCCAAATATAATTTATCCACTTCCTCTCTAGTTTCTCTTGCTATTACCTGCTCACTGTACCAAAGGACTAATCATAATTTTCAGAGTAATTTCAAATATGTTATGTCACTTGACCACAGGAAGATTTTTGATACCAGGTAGATCTGTAAAGAGGTTACTTTCATAACAAAGGATATTCTGATACCTCATCTTATGGGGAAAGGGCTGCTTTTAGTAGCTCCTGCCCCATATGGAAGAACTCTCCAGTCCCATTAAGCCCTAAGATATTATGATTACTTCTCCCATGCTGCTTCTTATTGGTGACTATTTAAATCCTACCAGAGGGGATTTAAGGGCTCTTCTGCAATCCTTTCATAGCCCATGAATTTCAAAAATAGGAGATGCTTAAATTACTGGCCCCAAAATTCTGTTTCCACTTATATCTGTGTTAAAGTAGAGCCACAGATGAAATTATAACCCGGTATTTCTTCTCTTATTTAAAATGTCAAGTTCCTATATCCCAAAAGTTAGTACCAGATTTGCATGTCTGTGTGATTAGTTTTTGTTGTTGCTGCTATTACTCATGCCATATTCCTATAATTCTAATCACTTACAGATGTAGCAAGTTATATTTTTTAGTGTTAATTTAAGAGTAGAACTGTGAGCAAATGAGTTAAGCCAAAGTCCTTATAATTTAAATATTATTTTTTTTGAAAGTACTTTAAAAATAAGCTGGCTTAAGTGCTTACTATTTGAATTATTATTTTCTTTATTTTTCTGATATTAGTCCTGAACTATGCAATTTCATATGGCATATGTAATAGCTAAAGGTTAAAGATTGAATACCCAGCCCTCTCTTTAATATCTGTTTTATCTGATGGCTACAGCCAGATTCCATTAGAAAACCTTACAGAACATGAGAAACTGTTTCACTGTTGATGTCTGTGACAGTAGCAGACAGAGGTGAGTTACAGATATTTTCAGAATTCTTTAGAGGTTGATGCTAAGTTCTATAAAGTTAGTCTGGCCAACACAATAATTTCAGTTTTGTGAAGTTATATTTATTTTAAGTCTTGGGATTTTTTAACAAAAATGGAAAACAACATTTAATTGGATTTAGTAGCACCCAGTTCAAGCTTTCATACAGTTTAAAATAAATGATACAGAAATAGTTGGTAAGTTATAAAAACTGTAAATTTGAACCATTATGTTTTAGCAAATGATATGACTATCATTGAGTATTATAAAATAAAATAAAGATATATGCCTTAGCAGTAGATTTTCCAGATGAACATGGTACAATATAGATTTTAAACCAAGGAATATCCGTTTCTGAGGATATGACTGAGTGTATATCCTAAGAAATATCACTCATTGAAAGTACTTAAAATATTTTATCTAGCATGTTTAATAACCATTTAAAATATATGGTTGAGCTGACTTGAAAATGAAGACATCTTCAAGGTCAAAGGACTGAGTGAGAACAGGAATCTGCTGCTCTCCATGCTCTCTTGACCCCCTGTAACCTGGGTAATTTCTGACCTCTGTTGGGGGAAAAACCAAGGACCAGGACCCAGGGCCTATATAAGTGGGGGAGTATGTGTAACCATGAGCTGACCATCTTATGGACTGGCAGCACTTATTTACAGCACTTCTTGCTTTGAAAACTTCTGAGCTAAAAATTTAAAGTACTCTTGCTATAGAAGCAAATGAAAATCCTCATTAGAGGTACACACTCCCAGTACAAATTCTAAGTAATTTTATGGATAAAGTTAAAATGGCCACGAGTTCAGTATGCAAAATCACTAAACACACAAGGAAATCACTGTGGTCTAGGATCAACAAAAGCAACACAGATAGAATCATAATATTGGAATCATCAGGTAGAAATATAAATGAGTCTGCATATTATATTAACTAAACTAAAAGAGAATTAAAATGTTATTAAGAGATGAGAGGCTATCACAAATGATTAAACAGATTTTTAAAAGAACAAAGAGAATTTTAGCAATTAAAATAACTTTAGCCTTAAAAAAAAAAAATCTTGCCATTTGAAACAACATGGATGGAGCTAGAGAGTACAATGCTAAGTGAAGTAAGCCAGTTAGAGAAAGATGAATACCATATGATTCCCCTCATATGGGGAATTTAAGAAACAAAGCAGATGAACAAAAGAAAACAAAGAGACAAACCAAAAAAAAAAAAAAACAACCAACAACCCACAAAAAATGAAACAGCCTCTCAACTATAGAGAACAGATGGTTACTAGAGGGGAGGTGGATATGGGGGATGAGTGAAACAGGTGAAGGAGCTTAAGAGTCCCCTTATCTTGATGAGCACCGAGTAATGTACAGAATTGTTGAATCACCATATTGTACACCTAAAGTTCATTTAACACTGTCAATTGTACTGAAATTAAAAGAGAAGGAAAGAGAAAATAAATTTAAAATTCACTACACGAGCTGAAAAATTAAGCAAAAAATGGGAGATATGAAGGATTGCAGCAAAAAGAAGAAAATAGAAAAGCCAGATAAAGAGATGTGGAGGGTATGGTGAACAGGTCTAACTCGATTTCCACAGGGAGAGAATAGGAAAAATGGAGGACCCTGATGCTTAAAAATATGATGAATCTTGGAACACTAATAATGGAAAACTAATAATGCATTGTATGGTGGCTAACACAACATAATAAAAATACAATGGCTGAGAATTTTCCAGAATTGACAAAGAACATAGATCCTTAAATTCAGGAGCACAAACACATCCCAAGCAAGATAAATAGAAAACCCACATTTAAGATACATTGCAGCCCATCTATAGAATTCCCAAGAGGACAAGGTACCTATGTGAACAACAATTATTAGACTGAAGTCCCTCTCATAGCATCAAAAAAAGACAGAAAACATTAAAGTTTGGAGAGCTGTGAACAACATCAAACTGGATTTATAAACCCAGTGAAATTGTCTACCAAGAATGAGAGCTAAATAGAGATATTAAAGCTGGGAGAAATTTTCACCAGCAGATCTGGACTGAAGGGATTTCTACATAATATACTTCAAGAAGAAAGTTCTAGAAGGGAAGCCCAACATATAAGAGGAAATGATGAGGGGTCCCTTGGTGGCTCAGTGGGTTAAAACCTCTGCCTTCGGCTCAGGTCTTGATCTCAAGGTCCTGGGATGGAGCCCCGCATAGGCTCTCTGCTCAGCAGGGAGCCTGCTTCCCTCTCTCTCTCTCTCTGCCTGCTTCTCTGCCTACTTGTGATCTCTGTCTGTCAAATAAATAAATAAAATTTAAAAAAAAGAAGAAATGATGAGAAAAAAAATTAGTAAATATGTAGGTAAATATATAAAAATATTGATTCTATAAATCAGTAATAGCATCTATATGTAAGGTTCAGAGACCAATAAAATAAAACAAATGCTGGATAAAAGTTGCATGTCAGTTAAGGAGAGTCAATCAGACAGAATTAATATTTTTTAAAGGTATTTTAATTATTTAGGGTGAAAACTTGGATTACATTAAACATTGTTAAACTAAGTATGCATATTATATTTTGTAGAATAACTACTAAAATAATTAGGTGTAAATCTCCCAAACCAGTTACAAAGCCACACACACATTTATTGCACATCAAAAGTAGTGTCTTTTGTAATTTCAGGAGCTATTGTCTATTCATCAACTTATAGGTCTTACTTGAATCCAACAAGTGTAATACAAAACTGGTTCATGGCCATCTCCAGTTATTGAAGCAGTCATGAACTTAACAATACAAAGATATCATTGAAAATCTTGAAAACTTTAAAGATATGAGATCTTTGTTGACCTCCCTGAGGGGAAACATGGCTGTCCTGTGTTGTTTGAGAGCCTCGTAATGTGGGATTATGTGACAAATTCGGATGTGCCATTATTGTAGAGACAATTAATTCCAAGAACATTTTTTAAAAGATTTTATTTATTCATTTGACAGAGATAGTGAAAGAGCACAAGCAGGGGGAGCAGCAGAGGGAGAGGGAGAAACACACTTCCCACTGAGCAGGGAGCCGGACAAGGGGCTCTAGCCCAGGACCCCAGGATCATGACCTGAGCCAAAGGCAGATGCTTAAAGACTGAGACACCCAGGCGCCCTAGAGATAATTAATTCCAATGAAAAATAACTTATGTCCCTAAGTCTACTTCTCAGATGTTTTCTATCTCATAGAAAATCTATCAGCATTTACAATATCCCATATGGAGCCGACACTGTATCTCTACCTAAATGACCTCAAAAGAAGGAAGAACTGTAACTGATTAGAAATTTATTTAGAAGAAATAGATGTGGAAACCTAAATAGGACACTGCCATGGCTATCTGCTCGGAGTCTGTTAATAGTTATCTGTATGTGGCTTCAATCCCTGCATGATTTTCTGATATTCTAAAGCAATTGTCTTATAGTGTAGTGCTGGGATCTCTGGGGGTCCCCAAGTCCCTTTCAAGTGTGTCTGTGACAGCAACACTATTTTCATGATCATACTAAGGCGTTATTTGCCTTTTTTCATTGTCATTCTCTCCTAACTTTTTAGTGTTTGCCAGAAGCTACATGACAGATGATATTTTATACTAAATGAAGAAGCAGAAATGAGAATCCACCTGTCTTCTTAATTCAGACATTAAAAATATTTGGAAAAATTTAAAATAATGCCATTTTCTCACTAGATATTTTAGTTTTGAAAATATGGTTATTTTTCATAGTGCACATGCTATCTATATTAATCTGTAATGGATTAATTATTTTAAAGTCAAATCAATTAAATATATATTTTTTAAATTTTCAGTTGATTTATGATATGGTAAATATATATATAAATTTGGTAAATATATATGAAATATACACACAAATACATATATCACACAGAAATAAAAACTCTGGGGTCTTTAATAATTTTTAAGAGTGTAAAGTAACAAAAAGGGAATATTTTTAAGTCATATGATACTTTAAATAGGCATGCCGCTCTGTAGACATGTTGGAGGGGAATATGGTGTGAGTCACTTTGTAGCTTTCCTATGTAGAAACATTTATTAGGAAAAAAGTGTGTGTGTTTAGGCAGAGGTGTTTCTAATATTTCTTGGGCAAACTTTGAGTGCTATGTATTATCTGTAATCTTTGGTAGAATTTCTTTACGGTAAATTAGAGCCTCAGATGTTTTCATAGCTCCAACCTTGAACTGTTGTTTCAGGATAGACACCAATAAATATTAGGGGTCTACTGGGAAGGCAGAGAGCATTTTCAGATTTATGAGGGGGAAGAAATCAATAGTGTCCCTAAGGCCATGTAAGTCATGAGTAGCACAAGTAGTCTTATGCAAAGTTGACAATATCATGAAATATAAACCTTTGCTTTGGAATTTTACCAGAAATTAAAATGGCATTATAAGGGAATGTCAGTGTTTTTGCCTGTATCTCAGTAGGAATGTATACTTCTGATTGTCTTGCTTCCCTTTGACTGAGTTCTGGGAAAGATTTTTTTTCCCCTCTCTCTCCTGAAAAGTTGGGTGACCTCCTCACATTCTTCTGCTTTCTGGCTCATTCACTTTTTCTTCCCCTTCAATCCTTGATTAAATCTTCTTGGCCCCTAGGAGTTCTTGTTCCTTATATAGTAAGTCATGCACTTTGTCCTCTTGTTAAGGAATGAATTAATAAGCTTAACTCCCTCTTTGAAGGAGAGTTTGGAATGCTTTTTTGGTGAAAATTAATATTCAATTACCAAGACTGTCATTTTACCAAATAGGAGTATAAAAGACACAGCATAGCTGCACTTGAGAATAATTGAAATCAAATTTCGGTTTGTATTGTACCACAATGGCTCAAGCTTTCACGGGAAACTTTTATGTCTACTTTCTTATAGAAGTGAGTACTTTTCTTTTCCCCTCTGCTGCATATTTATAACAAGACCATTTAACTCACTACTTTGAAAGAACGTGGGCTGAGTGGTCCTTCTTGCGCTTGTCTTTAGAGTTTTAGACACATCCTACTGACCTACAAAATACACAGTGTTTATCTTTACTTGGCATTAAATAAGTTCTCTAAAGGGCAATAAGTATAATATTTCTCCAAACTGCATCCTCTAAGACTTTATAATATCCCTGCAATGCTGTAATGGGACTAATGGTTGAATACAGAAGAGGTAGCTCAAACCACTTCCCTCAGGCACTTTTTGGTTTGCATGGGTTTTTCATCACAGAATGTGCAGAAAAATCTGTGTTGCTTAACTGAGTAATGAGAACATTTTATAGTTAATAATAATTTAAATGTCAAAGAAAAAACTTTATGCGAAGGAAAGGAATAAGAAATTGAGAATGTTACAATATGGGGAGAATAATCATAGCATAGCTAAGAGTAAAAAAGGAATCAACGCAAAGAAGTTAAATCTACACTACAGATAACTCTCAGGAGAGCTAAAATCTTTGGCATCTGTCTTTACTTTTATTTCTGTAAGAATGTGGAATAAGCAAGTGAAATGCAGAGAAGCAATTATAAAAGCTCTTATTACTTATAAAATAGATCCCCCTCCCCAACTTAAGTAAAATTTTAAATAAGGCCAGATTTATCCAACACTGTTGTTAACTTGCCAAGCTGAAGTTACTTACCTGGGAATCAGAGGACTTGGTATTGTGTTTGGTTTTAGCATTTATTTGCTGTGCAAACTTGAGCTCATTGTTTAACCTCTCAGGGCCTTAGTTTCTCTGTTTGCACAATGAGAATACTCATGCTTGCTCTACTTTGTAGACCTTTTGTGTAAAAATTACCAATGTATGTATGTGCAAGGGCTTTCAAAAACAATCGAATATTACTGATTTTAAATACTACTGCTACTACTAATTGTTATTGCTATTAATATCTTTAAACTGCCATGTTCTTCAACTTCTTCTTTTTTGGTACATTCTCTTAAAAATTACTGAAAACTCTGAAAACACATCCTTTTTTAAATATCCAGATGAGACTGATAAATATTTTATATTAAAATTCACACTAAGTTACTAGCTACAGGGTCTTGTTATGTCTTCACCTAAAATCCAATTCTATTTTTGTTAATAATTACTTTTTTAAAAAAATAAAGTGATATGACTTCAAATAGCCAAACAATATCAGAAAATAAGACCAAAGTGGAGGGCTTTCTTTTCCTAATTTCAAAACTCACTGCAAAGCTACAGTAGTCAAAACAGAGAGGTACCGTTATAAGGCATAAGGATAGATATATAGATCATAAAATCAAGAGCCCAGAAATAAGCCCATATATTTATGGTCAGTGATTTTCTTATGAAGTTTCCATTGCCCATTGCTCAAAAATGGCTGTTTCCAACCAAGACCATTGAATAGGGAAAGAATATTCTCTTCAAACATATGGTACTGAGACAACTATATATCCACATGCAAAAGGGTGACATTGGACCCTTATCTCGTACAACATACAAAGATTAACTCAAAGTAGATCAAAGTCATAAATATAAAGCTGGAAACTACAAAAAACATAAGAGCAAATCTTCATGACCATGGATTCTACACTGGATTCGTAGATATGATACAAAAAGCTGAAGGAACAAAAGAAAAAATAAATTAGACATCATCAAAATTAAAAACTTCTATACATCAAAGAACATCATCAAGAAAGTGAAAATACAGCCCAGAGAATGGGAGAAAATATTTATATGTTGTATATCTGGAAGACTCTACCATCAACAATGTATAAAGAACTCTTACAACTCAACAACAACAAGAGAAACAACCCCATTAAAAATTGGATATAAAGTGCTTGAATAGACATTTCTCTGAAGAGGATACACAAATGGCCAACAAGCATATGAAATGATGCCTAACCATTAGTATTATAAAAATGAAAATGAAAACCATAATGAGATACCTCTTCACATTTATGAGGATGGCTATAGTAAATTTGAAAGAAGGAAAATAATATTGTTGATGAGGAAGCAGAGAAAATGGAATCCTCATATATTGCTAGTGAGAATGTACTGTTCTAACCACTGTGGAAATAGTTTAGTGATCCTCAATAAGTTAAATATAGAATTACTCTAAGACCCAGCAATTCCACTCATACCCCAAATAATTGTAAATGGATACAAAAACTTGTACACAAATATCCATAGCAGCACTCTTCACAATCATCAAAATGTAAAAATAACTCAATATCCATCAATTGATGAATAAACAACAATATCAACAACAATTGATGATAAACAAGCTTCCTTATATCCGTATAATAGAATAGCATTCAGCCGTAAGAAGTAATAAAATACTGATACATGCTACAACAAAATGAATGAACTTTGAAAATATGTACTAAGTGAAAGAAGCCAGACACAATAGGCCATTTGTATGATTGCATTTATATGAAATACTCAGAATAAGGAAATCCATAGAGACAGAAAGCAAATTCGTGATTGCCAGGGATTAGTGAGAGAGGGGAAAATGTCTAGTGACTGCTTAATGGGTACATGATGCCCTTTTGGGATGATGAAAATATTTTAGAACTACACAGTGGTGGTGATTGCATAATGCAAAACACTGCAAATGTACTAACTGCCACCAGATTATACACTAAAATGGGTTAAATGGTAAAAACAAAAATAAAAAATAATCATCAATGAAGTATTTTACAAGTTTTCAGGCAGTGGCCACACCAATCATACTTTCTATTTTCTACGTGAAATACATCTGCAAAACAGTGAAGTAATAGTTAATATTTGTGAGAATCGTAGATAGTAATAGAGCACCCACTCTGCACAAGGTCCTTGTCTAAGTGTTTTGTATGGATTTGCTTACGTAATCATGACAACTGAATGCAATAAGTACTCTTCTGCCTTTTTTTTTGATATAAGTAAACTGGGGTACAGATTATTTAATTGACTTGTATAACGTAAGATACTTAATAAATGGCCACTAAGGGATTTGATTCTAATTGACCTATTTCTGAAACAAAAACTCTTACCCAGGACCTTGTGTGTCTTTGCAACAGAAAATGGGCCCAGATCCTACTTAGACCTGATTTCGGTTGAGAAGATGTTAGGAAAGCTATGCAGCGGATTCTGAATCACTGTTGTGTCCTTATAGCTCTTTGGAAGAGCAGAAATCCCCTCACCCATGCTGGATGTTAAAACAGCAATACATGCTAGGAGTTAGTTGTTTATTTTATTGTCTCTGTAAGCATTTGTGGTCAATTTTACTTCCACTTCTGATAATAGTTCCTGTATATGTTTTTCAGTTATTTGTGAACTACTTTGATTTTTCTCACCACATTTCTATATTTATTTTTGTCCTTATCAAGTGTTTTCTTTTATCTCTTGAATCAAGGTTGAAAGTTAGGGATCAATGTGGTTGCTTTTTGGTATTTTAGGAGAGCATGGGAAAGTTTTCTGAAAGCTGTTTAGTCAAACCATTTCTAAAAGGTAAAATAGAATTAAGGCAGAATAATTTCAAAAAGATTTAACCAAGATGTAATATGTCTAAAGACTAAAAATGTACTAAAACATTTCTTTCTGATCAAAAGAATAACTCTGGTCATAGAAACGGTTTGTATGTGTTAACTCCCTTTAGCTTCAAGATGGTCCCTAATCAATAATGGACTATCTGATTTCTCCTATCTTGTCTTAAAACAAAACAAACCCTCTTTCACCTATCAATCTCTAGCCCTTTCCCTTCTTTTATTTCTTTCCCTCTTGAAATGTAAGTGCGGGGCGCCTAGGTGGTTCAGTCGGTTAGGCTCCTGCCTTCAGTTCAGGTCATGGTCCCTGGGATGGAGTCCCACATCAGGCTCCCTGATCAGTTGGGAGTCTGCTTCTCCCTCTGCTTCTGCTCCTCACCCCTGGTTGTGGTCTCTCTCTCTCTCTCTTGCTCACTGTCTTTCAAATAAATAAATAAAATCTTAAAAAGAAACAAATATAAGCGCAATGAGGACTGGAACTTTATCCCCTTTGTGTCGTTAGTGCCTAGAAAAATATTTGGCACATGCTGGCATTTGATACGTTTTGAATAAATGAATGAATCTATTTCTTGTTTCCTTGAATCTGTTATTTCTGCCAAAAAAAAATAATGAGGTAGTGTAACTAAAGATATCTTCAAAACATTTCTGAATAAAAATTAAAAGAGAGGTAAGAAATTAAAAAAATCACAACCTTAATATAGAGCATGATGTTGGAAAACAAACAAAAAATACTAATACTTCAATAGAAACATGAACAAAATATAGAACTAGCTAATTTGCTGAATCTGATGTGGAAATATTTATTAAATATATTAGAAAATACACCTAATTATTAAAATAAGCAAATGGAATCAACAGCAGATAACACTTTTTCACATTAAAAAATTTACAGAACTTTTAAATCATAAATCAATTCTGTGGGGGAATGATATAGAAAATATATCTGTAAAATTAGGAATCAGATAAAATCCACAAACTCCATAACATGCAGAAGGGCTGCCCAAAGTAGCAGAGATCAGACAGGAGCTACAGGGAATGGGACTCAATGAGTCCAAAAAGTTGCCTGTGAGAGTAGAAATACAAAGTTATATCTTTTTCTTTTTCCTTTTAAAAAGTATATGGAGGGGCTCCTGGGTGGCTCAGTCATTAAACATCTGCCTTTGGCTTAGGTCATAAGCCCCACATTGCTTTGGGCTCCCTGCTTGGTGGGGAGCCTGCTTCTCCCTATACTGCTTCTCCCTCTCTCTCTGCTCCCCCTGCTTGTGTTCTCTCACTCTCTCTGTCAAATAAATAAATAAAATCTTTAAAATAAATAATTAATTTAAAAAAGAAAGAAGTATATGGAACTGAGATAATTCTATTCCTAAGAATTTAACTGACATACAGAGCTAAAATCAGATGATAAATACCAGTATGGACTACAAATTAATAAATGTTTTGAATATTAGTCTGAACTAAAGATATGTTTGCACACATTAAATAATGTATGCATAATATTAATCACTTTTTTTTCAAGAGCAAAACATTGGGATGAAGCCAAATACCAATCAATAGGGTCTGGTTTAAAAGAATTATGGTAAATTAGTTATAACCATGCAATGGAATACTATGCAACTGTAAATAAGAGAATGAGAAATAAGTACCGATATAGAGATAACTATAAACCGTATTACTAAGTGGAAAAGCAAAATATAGCATAGTATGTACTTTATGCTATCCTTTATGGAATAAAGGGGTATAATGTATATGATTATATTTACTAACATATTCATAGATAAAATCTAAAACACTATATATATTAATAACAATGTTACCTGCAGAGTAGATGTGGTGGGAAGTGTATAAATAAGACACAGTGATCAGAGTAAGGTATTTTATTCTTTACTTTTTATTTATATTATATTGATAAAAAATAACTTGTAGGACCATGGTATTATCCACTGAAAGATTAAATATTAAAAAATTAGAAAAAAGAGCTTTCTGCCCGTGGACGCCGCCGAGTTGGCATCGTTAAAGTCTCCCCTCCCACTGCCATCATGTCTAAGTCAGAGTCTCCCAAAGAGCCTGAACAGCTGCAGAAGCTCTTCATTGGAGGTCTGAGCTTTGAAACAACCGATGAGAGTCTGAGGAGCCATTTTGAGCAATGAGGAACACTTACGGACTGTGTGGTAATGAGAGATCCAAATACCAAGCGCTCCAGAGGCTTTGGGTTTGTCACATATGCCACTGTGGAGGAGGTGGATGCAGCCATGAATGCAAGGCCACACAAGGTGGATGGAAGAGTTGTGGAACCAAAGAGGGCTGTCTCAAGAGAAGATTCTCAAAGACCTGGTGCCCACTTAACTGTGAAAAAGATTTTTATTGGTGGCATTAAAGAAGACACTGAAGAACATCATCTAAGAGATTATTTTGAACAGTATGGGAAAATCGAAGTGATTGAGATCATGACTGACCGAGGCAGTGGCAAAAAGAGGGGTTTTGCTTTTGTAACATTTGATGACCGTGATTCATTCAAAAATACCATACTGTGAATGGCCACAACTGTGAAGTAAGGAAAGCATTCTCTAAGCAAGAGATGGCTAGTGCTTCATCCAGCCAAAGAGGTCGAAGTGGTTCTGGAAACTTTGGTGGTGGTCGTGGAGGTGGTTTTGGTGGGAATGACAACTTTGGTCATGGAGGAAACTTCAGTGGTCGAGGTGGCTTTGGTGGCAGTCAAGGTGGTGGTGGATATGGTGGCAGTGGGGGTGGCTATAATGGATTTGGTAATGATGGTGGTTATGGAGGAGGCGGCCCTGGTTACTCTGGAGGAAGCAGAGGCTATGAAAGTGGTGGACAGGGTTATGGAAACCAGGGCAGTGGCTATGGCGGGAGTGGCAGCTATGACAGCTATAACAACGGAGGAGGCAGAGGCAGCTATGGCAGTGGTAGTGGAAGCAACTTTGGAGGTGGCGGAAGCTGTAATGATTTTGGCAATTATAACAATCAATCCTCAAATTTTGGACCCATGAAAGGAGGCAGTTTTGGAGGCAGAAGCTCTGGCCCTTATGGTGGTGGAGGCCCATACTTCCCCAAACCACGAAACCAAGGTGGCTATGGTGGTTCCAGCAGCAGCAGCAGCTACGGCAGTGGCAGAAGGTTTTAATGACTGCCAGGAAACAAAGCTTAGCAGGAGAGGAGAGCCAGAGAAGTGACAGGGAAGCTACAGGTTACAACAGATTTGTGAACTCAGCCAAGCACAGTGGTGGCAGTGCCTAGCTGCTACAAAGAAGACATGTTTTAGACAATACTCATGTGTATGGGCAAAAAAACTTGAGGACTGTATTTGTGACTAATTGTATAACAGGTTATTTTAGTTTCTGTTCTGTGGAAAGTGTAAAGCATTCCAACAAAGGGTTTTAATGTAGATTTTTTTTTTTGCACCCATGCTGTTGATTGCTAAATGTAATAGTCTGATCATGATGCTGAATAAATGTGTCTTTAAAAAAAAAATTTAGAAAAAAGTGATATGTGTAGAAATGCATGTTTTCAGGTTGAATGAAATAGCAATATATGCATGCCTTTGTGGGATTTTCTTATACTGTTATTTGGGTTAAAGATGATTAAGGATATATATGAATATTTATTGCCAGATACATATACTGCACTATTGTTTAGCTTGATTAAATATTGGAAGCATCCCAAATACTGTGCTATACTCATGTGAAATAACATCAGCATTAAAATGACATAAAATAATTTCTAAAGATAGGGAAATGTATTTACAGTATGTTGTGAATGAGGGGGAGAGGAGAAGCAAGTGAGATAATTCAAAGTAGGATTCCATATCCATAAAATAAAAAGTTGGAAAGTATGCATAAAAGCTTATTCATGCATATAGAGAAAGAACTAGAAGGATATTCACCAGTTGTTATTTGCGCTTCTCTTAGGGTAGTGGGATGATAGGTAAGTTTTTTATTATCTGTGGTCTCTAAAGTTCTTCCAAATAATTACAGAAACAAAAACCTTTAACATTTATTGAAGGATTTGAATGGACCATGAGCTATATTCAGCTTTTAGTGACCACAGTCTCTCAAATTTCTCAAAACCACAGGAAGTAGTTTTCATTAACCATTTTACAGGTAGAAAATCTGAGGCTCAGGAAGTTGGAGTAATTTACCCAATACTGCATAATGTCAAACCCATAATGCAAACCCAGGTCTGTCTGCATCCAACATTCATTTCTTGATCATCTTGCTAAATAATTCAATGAAACACTGTTTGCAATTGAAAAAATGTCTTTCCAACTAGTTCTCTCTCTCTTTTTTTTTAAGATTGTATTTATTTATTTGACAGAGATTACAAGTACACAGAGAGTCAGGCAGAGAGAGAGGAAGGGAAGCAGGCTCCCCGCTGAGCAGAGAGCCCGTCTCTGGGCGCTGGGTTCACGACCTGAGCTGAAGGCAGAGGCTTTAACCCACTGAGCCACCCAGGCGCCCCACTAGTTCTCTTTTTAAGTGGCAAATCTTTGCCTTGGTTGTCAGAACTTACGTTTTTGTGGGGTGTGCTAATAATGCCCAAGTATTCCAGGATAGTAATTTAAACAATCTTGCATATGTGAATTATTTCACTTTTTTTTTTTTACAGTAGATAAAATATGTTAATTTGTGTAAATGGTCTTCTGGGTACAGATGCTCACACTGAAAGCAGGCTTATCTTAAAAGCTGCTTGTCTTTAATTTGAGGCTTCTTTTATATGCATAGTTTATTTTTCTAATGCTGTCTCAATATAGGAATAATTTTAAGGAGGCATTTGTGGCTAAATGAAAGAAAAAACAGCTCTCTTGGCTTTGGTAAATATTAATGAGCTCGTAGAAAATCTTGTTACTGAAGTGCAGCACTCTTTTGAGATTTTTTTCTGCCATCTTGGCCCTTTGTGGGCCCAGCTCCTTTGTTGCAGATTAGCATACTGGTTTGTGTGTGCTATTGTGAGCTCTGCTTCAGCTCCTTTGTGTGTGCTGACAGAAGGCTCACCTTGCTCTGTTATCAAGAATGTCTAAGCATCTTAATAATATATTGGGTTTCAGCAAGAAAAAAAGCAAATCACTCAGAAATAATTAATCTGACTTATTCATTTCAAAGCTTCACCACCAAATGGACAGTGTTCATTTCTGGTCATGTATATATTATCATCATTAACAAAGTGAAATCCAACTTTTATTAATTTTTGAGTGAGGAGAAGTTCAGAATTTAAATGATTTATGTCAGTGTTCACACATGTATGTGTAAAATTATTGTAGCACACGTACAATTTCATTTAGGTACTTTATTTTATTTTAGGTAATGTATTGTTTATACCTAACCAAACATTTTTATTTACTCACAATTTTTAATTGTGTTGGGTCATAGAGAACCCAGCAAAGATGGTATTTTGCTTATTATTACTTCATTGGTCATCCTCTAAAAATGATGTTATGGGTGGTATTACTATATAAATCATGAATTTACCTAAAAATGTAAGAAAAAAAAAAGGACAATTCTCCCAATGACAGAATGTAGGAATGATCAAAATTACCTAAAAAAATTAAAAAAAAATACATCTGCTACACCTTTAAAAAATTCTCTATTAGACCAAAAAGTTATATGATGCTTATAAAGTAATTATTTGACAAAGCAACATTTTCTTTTTAAGAATGGAATATTTGAGTCTAGTCACAGGGGTCATAAATTCACACCCAGTTTTAAAAAATGCCAGTTGGATTAAAAAAAAAATCAGGAAAAATAAGGCAGTTGTTTGAAAACATGTTTCAGATAAGGAAAAAATGCATCAAACACTTTTAAGAGTTATTACTAACTGTCATGGAACACTTCTTCATCTGCCTTCACAGTTCAGTATATGTGATTATTAGATTAATGAAAAGAAAAAAATGATAAGAATACAAGAATATAACAAGCGTATTTGGAATCATAGACAGAGAAGTATATCATCCATCTACCTTAAGGTTTTGTCCCAAAACCTTGCTTACAGATTGTTCATAGTGATTTGAATAAAGGATTTCTGAGGTCCTTTTATAAAACCATTTTTGGAAGAATTTTTATCAGAGCTAATTTTGAGCTACGGTTGTAGCTGAGTAATTTTTCGTTGTTTATAACAGAATGTGAATCCCCTAAGAACCCATTTCAATAGTTTTGAGAAAGAAGGAGACAATTCCAGCTAATGATTTTCTATTGTGAGAAATGGAGCTGGAGATGACTGCTGACTGAAGTTTTAAAACTAAAAATCACAGAAATATGAAGTCATGGTCATATATAGTCATTTTTCAAGGGTTGCATTTGTGGTGAGTTAGAAAATAGGCATTCTAATGAAAGTCTAGAAATGCAAACAGGGTCATACCTAGCTTTGATTATTAACAGTTTTGAGATAGAGAGAGAGAATAGTACCTAATATAAACTATCATTAATTCACCTCAAAGTGTGTTCTATTCAATTCAGTTGTACTATGAAAAAATTCAAATTCAACTTTTATTTTTTAAAATAATAAAATCATACTTGCAACCTGTGCCACAGGCTAGATAAGGTCTTAGCCTTAGACACTAATTCTAGGCCAAGTATTGAAAACAGTTTTAAAATATTTAAACTACACCTTAAAGTTCTAGAGTAATGGAAACTTTATTAAAAAGCTTGAGTTATATTAAGAAAGGCCATCATAAAATGCCAGAGGTTTGTTTTGTTTTGTTTTGTTTTGTTTTTTTGCTTTGGTTTTTTTATAACATAGCCAGTTTCCCCAATGCAATTCAATATGGTTTGCATTTAGAAATTTTATTGAGATACAGTTTCCCATTAATGTATTCTGGTGGTCAGAATGACCACCTTTTCTGAGATCCACACTCTCATCCCTGGAACCTGTGGATATTACTTTACATGGCTAAAGGGATGTGATTAAGAACCTTGAGATGTGGAGATTATCCTAGATTATTTGGGTATGCCTCATGTCATCATAGGACTCCTTAAATACAGGGAAACTTTCCCAGCTATAGTCAGGAGGATATGTGACTATGGGAGAAAAGCATAGAAAGGTGCAACATTGCTGGCTTTGCAGATGAAGGAAGGAGGCCACAAGTTAAAGAATATGGGCAACCTCCAGAAGCTAGGACACACAAAGGAGCAGAGCCCTTCTTCAGAGCCTCCAGGAAAAAACAGACTGCTGACACCTTGACTTCAGCTCATTGAAACTGATTTTGGACTTCTGATATCCAGAACTATAAAAGGATAAATTTGTATTATTTTAAGTTTATGGAAATTTGTAATAGCAATAAAGTAGTACAGACAGACAAATTGAAGATACAAACTGAGGCATATGTATACAAGAAGCCACATAGGCATAAAGATGGATTTTGAATCTTTGGATACAGATTATATTAGTAAACTCATAGAAATTATATTTTCAGATAAAAGCCCATTTAATTCTGTATTAAATGGATTCAGTTTTCAAAACTTAAAATGCGGTAGATTGTTACAAAATAACCACCATAGTTCATATTTTTCTCTTCACACAGAAAGGAGGCCCCTCCCATACTAGCTTTGAATTTGACTATGTAATTTACTTTGGCCATTAGGACATTATCACAGTGGCTCAAGGAGAGGATTAGTGCTTGTGCATTGGGCTTGCCCTTGTAGCTGCCCTTGTAGCTTTAGGTTCATAGTCTGAACCAAGCCTGGGCTAGCCTCCTAGAGGATGAGACATCTTGTAGAAAAGCCCTAGCTAAGCCTCTAACATGGCAATGATGCCATCCTAATCTGTGGAGCCCCAGTCAAATTTCTAGTTTAGACTGGAAGAACCACTCATGCAGTCCACAGGATCATAAGAAATAATAAGTAATTTTTTTAAGTCACCAAGTTTTGGGATGATTTGCTTCTCAGCAATTAGTAACCAATATAGTACATTTACTTCCTCAAGATGTAGGGTGCATTTTCTTAACTTATTTTTTTGTAGGGTACATTTTAGGCATGACTCTTCCTCCAACAGTGTTAAGATGTCCTCCATTTAGATGTCCTCCATTAGGTTTCTTTTAAATCATTTAGCCTTTGATTTTCAGGAGGCTATGATAGAAATCATATCAGAGCCTTTGCAGGCATTTTGGAATGACTGAAAGTGAGGTGCTTGACTTGGATTTTTCAGCCCATTTTTTTTTATCCTTATCCTACAAAACATATCCAACTAAAAATAATTAGATTACCAATATTTTTTTGAAAAGCTTTGTGTCCTTTGAATAGACCCAGTGGAAAACATAATGTACTTATTACTAAATACCTTCTATGGTTTTATAGACCTATGTGAGTATGGCAGAGGTAGGGTTCTCTAAGAAGATGCTGTACCTTATTGAGATCCTTGAATTGAGATCAGAGCTTTGTAAAAAGGAGACCAGAGATCATTTGGTTCCCATGAAAACTTACTGCCAGGGAATTTACTGAGAAGATAGAAAATGTGGGAGAAGTACCCCATCATCTCTTGAAGAGTTGTATCCTAACTTCTGGGCTCTGTCATAATTTGAAGACACTCTAATCAGATGACCTCTAAAGTCTCTTCTAGTTCTAGCATTACAGTATCCTGGATTTCATATTGGGAGAATGATATTAATTTCCATAGACTACAGCAAAGTTAACTGACTCCCTTGGGGATGGACACATGCCTCTGTCCCCTTCACCATGAACTGAGTCAACTGAAATAACCATTCTGGGTTCCCTGCTGCTTCAGGTTTTCACTTCTATGAGTTTGTCTTTCCATTCTGAGCAAAGAACACCTGTAGTTGTCTTCTGTTGTGACCACCCATGTTTGCAGGATCATATTTTTTTTTTTTCTTTCAGATGGGCTGACATGTAAAAATTGAAAATGAAAATGCGATTTAATAGCACTTGTTAGTAGAAGAAATTTCTAGCACCTTTTTCAAGGGTTTATTTTTTAGCAAATAAATGGCTTGACCTAAAAGGAAGAAAATAGGTGAATCTTATAATATCCCTATTTGGGTTATGGGAAGAATTTACATTTTCTGAACCATGACGTTTGTACGGGGAAGGGGGGGGGTGTTTGTATAGTCTATAACATATAAGGATATGATAGCAGCTATATTTGCCTCATATATATCATTCTGTTACACTCGTGCTTAGTTATTTGATTAGATAACTGTATCTTCCATGGCCTCAAGTAAAATAATGAATCGGATTTAGATTTACCCAGTGCTAGAACTAATTTGAGGCCTTTTGGGAATACTTTTCAAATCAGTAAGGCATCAGTGCACTACCACCCTGTGTCCTGAAAGAGTTAATGTAGATTTCAAAAAGGACCTAATTTTACTGGCTAATGGCATCTTTTTGTAGGAATTACTTGGCTTTTGTGGAATAGCCTTTCATCTTTCTGCTTTTTGTTAATTCAATTGAATTTTCATCTAATCTACATTGTTTCATTCTAATTGCAGTCAGTCCCTCATCCTACAAACCATTCAATTCCAAAAACTCATTTGTGAGTTGGTTATTTGGAACTTAGAAGGTACTTTTCAATAAAAAAATAAAAACCACAAATGTTGGGTGTGTTCCCAGAATAGTTGACAGAAGCCAACTTAACCCATCTCATTCTAATGCTGCTATCCAGCCTAAACAATATAAATAAAAGTGCATAGGAGGGTAAAATGCTTTTCATGATCCAGGTTGGGAAGACTGAAGCTCGTTCTTCTATAGCCAGCCTGTCGGTAGGGGTGAGGACTTTCCTGTCTTCATTCCTCCAGCCGAAAATGATGTGAAGTTAGAACACAGCTCAACCTTAGTGCAGCAACAATGACTTTTACTGTTTAGGTTAAGAGTTGGGTCAGGGGAGTGGTGCAATAAGGTTGGAGCGTCAAGATAGAGGCTAAAGAGAATGAAGACTGAGAGTTATTTGTGAGTCATAGGATGTGGTAAGACATTAGAATGTCGAGGGAAAGACTGAGAGCTAGGTTAAGTTTTAAAGGCTTCTGTAATCCTCACTCCCTTCTTAAAACTATTTCAAAATCAGATATAGATTCAGATACAGATACAAAATCAGATACAGATTCAAGTTTGCTTCGGTAGGATAGTTTGGTCAAGAGCAGGCTTTTAATTTCCTATTAGCCTTTATAAAACATCACCCATTTTTTTTTTTTCAGCTATCTCTTTTGTCTCTGAGATGCTTGCTGAGGTGGAAGAAGCAAGGCCAAAAACCAAAACATAACACACACACACACACACACACACACCCCACCACCACCACCAACAAGAGCAGCAAAACAACCTCAGGAGAGTAAGAGAGGGGATTGAGAAGGTATGACAGAGGTCCCCGGGTAATAGGAAAAGAGGGTCTTCAGCCTTTGTTCTCCTCTTCTTCCATCTCTGTGATGATAATGGGATCGATTTTGAGGGACAAGAGACAGAGAGTTTGAGGGACTAAATCGGAGGGAAACTAAACTTCTAGTAGAAGGAATGGTAGTAGGTGGATCTCTCTTACATTTCTGCTGGGACAGTTAATCATAGGTCAGGCCAGTCTGGGCCTCTGGATCTGAATTTTGCCAATTGAATTTCTAGAGAATTGTCTCAGGGGAAAGGGACATGACTCTCATATGTTTCCAGAAAAGGAGACGACATCCTAAGAACACCATTATCATCTTAGAAATGAAATGAAGGATGTCTGGGTGGCTCAGCTGGTTAAGCCTCTGACTCTTTCTCTTGATTTTGGCTTAGGTCATGATCTCAGGATCACAAGATCGAGTCCCATGTCAGGTGCTATACTGGGCATGAAGCCTGGTTATGATTCTCTCTCTCCCTCTGCTTCTCTCCCCTCCACAAAATAAATAAATAAATAAATAAATAAATAAATAAATAAATAAATAAAAATAAAAAGAAAGAAAGAAAGAAAGAAAGAAAGAAAGGAGATTGTATCCCAGCTATACTAGATATATAAAACTCTCATAGACAGGCTTCAGTGAGGCTGTCCTTTTTGTCCTGAGTACTCTTCTCTGTCCCCTTCGCTTAGTTAATTCCTACCCATCCCTTAGCATGCATGTGTTATCTGCTCAAGGAAACCTTTCCTGAACATCACCTCCATTGGGCTCAAAGATAGAAGCCCTCTTGTAGCATATTTTATTGTTGCTTTTGTATTATTTTTTTACAGTCTGTCATAATAGTAGGTGTATACTTACTATTTTTTTTTTAAATTTATTTATTTGTTAGAGAGAGCGAGCAAGTGAGCACAGGCAGACAGAGTGGTAGGCAGAGGCAGAGGGAGAAGCAGGCTCCCCGCCGAGCAAGGAGCCCGATGTGGGACTCGATCCCAGGACGCTGGGATCATGACCTGAGCCGAAGGCAGCTGCTTAACCAACTGAGCCACCCAGGCGTCCCGGTGTATACTTACTATTAACCACTGAATTAACCACTGAATCCAGTGCCTATTATAGAGGCTGACACTCAGCAGGTGCTCAGTAAATATTTGTCGTAAACTATTAAGGAGCAGGAAGTATGTTTATCTGTGTGTAGGGAGGTCACCTTTAATGTCTACATTTGACTATTAAAAAAACTTATGTGAGATACTGAAGAGATTTAGAAAACTGTTAAATGAAAGAAATTGACCCAAATGTTTTATTGCTAAGAAGGATGGAGTCTAGAGAGCCTTTATATTAATTCAAGAAGTTTATATACTTTTATGTAAAAATTATAGTTGTCTACCCCAATTCCAAACTAATTGATGCTATTTCAACTTGAATTACCTTTAGATTTTTCAAAGATGAAGGAGTTGCCCCTGGCTTGCTGCATTGAGCAGACCACAGTTCTTAGGCAGAAAGCAGGGATAGCTATTAGAAAGTCAGTGTCTCTCTACTTTATGCCGTGTGATTTTTCTGGAGCAGCTGAGAAAAAACTGGATACATCCATAGAAACCTTGAGTGTAGACATTAATAATAATGGAACAAAATGGAACTTGGTTTTGATTCCAGCTACCCAAGTCATTAATTTATAGGAATTCATACTATTCACAAAGGAACTATTTTAGCCAGCAAAACTCTTGTGATTCCATTCATTCATCTTTACCTCTTTGGGGCTTGTCTTACATGAGCAACACTTGGTGTAGTGATACACACACTACTACATTTCAGTATTTTCTCAGGGTCTCTTCATTATACTTGGGGAGAAATTGAATTATAGTCAATGCCACATGAAAGATGAAAATGCTACCATTTTTGTAACATGTTTATCATGAGTAATGAGAATGTGCCTACCACCCACCCACTTGCTGTCATTAGAGTCTTGACAATGTAGTCAGACTTTCTTAGTACAAGGGTGATTGTTTAATATGAGCTGTACAGTTTAGAGTTTCTAAGAGACTAAAAAGAAAGAAATAAAGAAAATAAAGAAATAAAGAAATAAAGAAAGAAATAAAGAAATAAAGAAAATGCCATGGTACACATTACCATGTCTCTAAAGAAAATATATTTTATTTTTTTTAAAAATTTTTAATGCTTTTTTTTTCTTAAAGATTTTATTTATTTATTTGACAGACAGAGATCACAAGTAGGCAGAGAGAGAGGAGGAAGCAGGCTCCCTGCTGAGCAGAGGGCCCGATGTGGGGCTTGATCCCAGGACCCTGAGATCATGACCTGAGCCAAAGGCAGAGGCTTAACCCACTGAGCCACCCAGGTGCCCCCAAAATATATTTTAACCATAGAAAGCTTCAAAGATTAATCTACTATATAATGTTGCTTGGAACTTAAAAAACACACAAATATAAAATAGGAACAATTACTAGAATACTGTGCAGATTTTCAGTCAAAATTAAACATAGGAATTTGTAACTAAAAATGTAATTCAGAAAATGTTGGGAAAATATAAATTCTAAATTGCCTATTTCTTTCTCAGATACTTCATTTTAGTAATATGAAAATGTTTTATTTAATCTTGCATAGGCCTGCAAAGATTGATTTTTAGCTTCTTTCTGATCAAGAATAAATATTAATTTTCTAAGAAGAAGTGGTATCTTGGGGTAAATTTTATTATTATTATTATTTTTTAAAAGATTTTATTTATTTATTTAACAGAGATCACAAGTAGGCAAAGAGGCAGGCAGAGAGAAAGAGAGAGGAGGAAGCAAGCTCCCCGCTGAGCAGAGAGCCTGATGCGGGGCTTGATCCCAGGACCCAAGATCATGACCCGAGCTGAAGGAAGAGACTTTAACCCATTGAGCCACCCAGGCCCCCATAAATTTTATTATTGAAACAATTTGAAAAAATGGGACATAATTATGGGAAATTTGCATATTCTATTGGTTTTGGAAGTTATCCTTATTATTTACCTCATAATTGTATATTGTATGGAAGTCTAAGTTTAGAATGAAAACTGCCATGTGTGTTTTATAATATTATAGAAAACTATTTGGGATTTAAAAAAGCAGTTGATTTATAAAATAGCATAAAATTATGAGAATTTATACTGATTTTTTTAAAAGTTAGGTAAACTGTGTTGATATTTATCTGAATATTTCATGTTTCATAGAAGTTTTACTTTCCTAAAGCTTACTTAACTAGAATGGAAAACATTTCACTATCAGCAAAATTTGAAGGGTTCTCATTTGTTATTTTATAATTAATAAAAATAAAGTATAATAAAATCCAGTCAACATCAAAACTGGTGTTATATTTATAATAGACTAAATAACAAGTAAGTCATCTGATTGCAGTCTGTACATCTTCTTTTATTTACAGTCGACCCTTGAACAACAGGAAGATTAGGAATGACAGCCCCCTGAGCGGTGGAAAATAGACATAAAACTTTTGACTTCCCCAAAACTTTACTAATAGCCTACTGTTGACTGGAAGCCTTACTAATAATACAAATAGTCAATTAGTACATAATTTGTATGTTATATACATTATATATAGTATTCTCACAATAAAGCAAGCTAGGGAAAAAATATGTTATTAAGAAAATCATGATGAGAAAAGAATAATGTACTGTATTTATTGAAAAAAAAAAAATCCACGTACAAGTGGACCAGTGTGGTTCAAACTCATGTTGTTCAAAGGCCAATTTTATTTCTTTTCATTTTAATATTAATAACATTTTCAGGGGGCACCTGGGTGGCTCAGTGGGTTAAAGCCTATGCCTTTGGCTCAGGCCCTGATCCCAGGGTGCTGGGATCGAGCCCCGCATCAGGCTCTCTGCTCAGTGGGGAGCCTGCTTCCTCCTCTCTCTCTGCCTGTCTCTCTGCCTACTTGTGATCTCTGTCTGTCAAATAAATAAATAATCTTTAAAAAAAAATAGCATTTTCAGCATTCTATAGTAGACCTCATGTATGAGGGACAGTAGATTTATTCTGTTTGGTTTTTTTTTTTTCCCCCACTAGTGAGGTCTTTGATTAAAGAATGGTAAGATCTTCTATCACTGTAAATGATACTTAAGAATACTTTACTTGAGTTTCGTATTTGTGAAAATAAGCACAGCATGAAGAAAAACTTACACTATTCCCTGGGAGCAGTGCCCATGAACCTAGCACTCTGCTTCCTTTGTAAGACCTGCCAGGCTTAGCCTTGCTTGACCTATGTCATCATTAATATGAACTCCCATAGCACGTTACCTAATCTCTCCAGTGGCATCTATCATATCTTCCCCCTTTATTTTTAATAATCAGTTTCTCCCTCTTCTTAGTATCTTTCTATTCCCATGAAAATTTCTTTCAGGTGTAGGCTTCAGCCATTTAAGACATATAAGCACAATGCCACATACAACTTCTCTCAATTCCTGTGCTTCTCTCACTACCTTGTCTCTTTTTGTTTTCTTCATAGCAGTTGATCTACACCAATCAATGACCTGCTTTCTTAATCTAGCGTATAGGTTTTTAGTCAGTGTGTCACTTTTCTACTGTCAAGACAATACTGCATGATAAACAGTGATAAAAGTTGAGAGACACATAACACTGTGTATTTGTTTGGTTCTTACATCTGCATCTGCTGAACCATTGGGCTCTGTTCCACAGTCTCTTCCTCTTAGGATTCATTAGCTAGCCAGGCATGTCCTTCTCATGAGGATAGCAGAAGTGCAAGAAGGCAAGTAGAAATGCTCAGAAACTCTATGCCATCAATTCTGCCTTTTTTCTTTTTCCAATAAAGTCATTTAGCCAAATAAATTCAAATGGAAAAATGTATTTCAACTCTTTTAGTGGCTGAAACTCCAAAGTTACATAGTAAAGAAAGTGGATGCATAGGGAGGTGAATTGGGACCAATAACACAGTCTATCACAATAACCTGACCTGCCCCTCCAGTAGTGATAGGTACTATACACCTTTGCCTTCTTTGTGAAATACCCTCTTTCTCTGGCTTCCATGGTGGAACATTCCCTTGATATTCATCCTATCCCTCTGCCCCAACCTATTTAGTCTTTTTCTAGTCTAGCTTCCTCAGGACTCAGTTGGAAATCCTCAAGACCTGATTGTATATAATCCAGGGTTCATGGATTCCATCACCACCAAAATAAAGATGGGTCAGAAATGCTTAAATTTTTCATCTGGGTTCCCAAATCATATATCTAGCTGCCTCCTTTGTAATTCTTATAAGATCTCCAAGATATCTGAGATTTGACCTAGATTTAAAGTATTCCTGTGATTTCCCCCCTTCTACCCCAAACTTCTTCAGTGTTCCCTAGTAGCTCAGTGATTGGTATCATATCCATCAAGTTAAACAAGCCAAAAAAACTAGGAGTCATCCTTAACACTATTCTTTCATCATTAAACTCTGTTACTTTTATTGCCTAAATAGCTCTGGGATTCATCCACTTCTTTTCATCACTATGGTTCCTTTCGGATGTAATCCACCATATTCTCTCACCAGAATAACTTCTGGTGAAAAACAATAAGTTCTGAACCTCATCCCCTCTTGTCCTCATCTGTTTTCTGCACTGCAGCCAGAAAGATCTGATTGGAAAACAAGTATAATTTAAAAAACAAAACGCCTATCAGACCTATACATTTTTGTTCTTATCTCACCCATGTCATGCTTAATGTCTTAGTTTTCAGTTATTGAAAAAAATTTAACATGAGGCAAAAAATATTGTAGGGTTTTTATTTGGAAAGTAGAGCCAGAAAGTAGCAACAAAGGAGTAGGGAAAGTGAACAAGAAAAGAAGTAATTATAAGAGTACTCTATAGAGATTGCTGCTATAGACATTGGTGGCTTGATTCTACAAAACTTCTGGAAAGTATGAAGGATAGGACTCATAATTATATGCCTGAGGAATTGCAGCTAGTTTTATGTGTCTGCTGGCTCTTCATTGTTTGAGGATTGTATCCTCAAACTTTCAGATCCCACTTTATTCATATACCAGAGAACCCATGCACCTAAATAAAACAGGTTCTTCCAGCCCTCCCAACAAAGCCACATGCCTCTACTATGTACTGTAGCTATACCGTATGTATCTCCATGGCTGGTCACAGTGTTGAGTTTGCAATTTGCTATGTGATTATTTCATTAAATTTTGTCTGCCCCCTGGACAGCAAGCTTGAGAAGACCTGAGATTATGTTTGATTTTGAGTATCATTGTCTTCTTGGCAACCAAACCAGGACCTGGTGCATAAAATATGTTCAGTATATTTGCAGTGAATATATAAGTGTAGGGATGTGTGTGCATGTGTGCATTCACACATGTATATTTATTAAGAGAAACTTTGAATTATCAGTATATAAATAGATTACTATCAATTTCAAAAAGTTATCTTTTTAAATTCAAGTGTCTTATTCTATTTTTATGCATTGCTTTCTTTCAGTCTTTACATAGATTAAACTAAAAATTCTGTTTAAAAGAAGTCATACTGAGAAAACAAGAAAATATAACTCATATTACAACATCTTGATTCATCTGATAGCTTGTACTATTGGCAGTACTTTTGTAAAGACAGTTATTGATACACATTTTCTTTAATAAGACAGATTTTGAGTTAAAAGTGGAATAACCAGATCCTAATACATAGCCCTTTGCAATCCTGTATTCATCAGTGGAGGAAAGCACCACATTTGGCAATACTAGGCAATTTGGGGATTTGGGTACTTTAAAGTGTGTGTGTGTGTTTATCCTCTAAAACATCATTTCCAAATTCACATTTTTGCTTCTCAAAGTCAGAGCTATGATTTTATAGCAGGAAACATGTTGTGAAAGTAAATCAGTTTTCAGTCTCTCACTTCTGCTGATGTAGGATAATAGCGACCAAAAAAGAAATGGTGAGGCAGGTGGAAATCTACATAAATTATTATTATTATTTGTTAAAGATTTTATTTATTTATTTGACAGACAGAGAGAGGTCACAGGTAGGCAGAGAGGCAGGCGTGGGGGGAGGAGCAGGTTCCCCGCTGAGCAGAGAGCCCTATGTGGGGCTCCAACCCATGACCCTGAGATCATGACCTGAGCCGAAGGCAGAGGTTTAACCCACTGAGCCACCCAGGTGCCCTACATAAGTTATTTTTAATGAAAATGAAATACTTCCATAAAGGTAAACTACCAATAGTAAATTATTTACCAATTACCAAAATTACTTACCAATAGTAAATTATCCACATTCAGTTCATACTTTCCATATGTCAAATTATCGTGTCACCCAGCATTAATTCAACAAATACTGGTTGAGCACTTACCATTCAGAAGTAATATGGTGCCATTGGCAAATAGGCTGGACATGGTCTCCACCTTTATAAAGATTATGATACTGGCATCTTATTATTAAAAAAAATGCAGATATTTTCTCTGGAAGCATCCATCAGATGCTGAACCTTTTCTTTTAATTTCATAGAAGAGAAGCCAGAGCAGTATGCTTTTGATTTGGTCTCAAATCTCAGCCACTGAATGATCAATTGTCGTGAAAGCATTATTCAGATAGTGAATAGATTATGAAAGTAGTTGTATCTGTGTCAGTCAGTGGTTGCTGTCAGTTTGTGTTTGCTTATATTCAGTTACTCTCTTTTGGAGAATGTGGAGAAGAAGATATTGAATGTCTAGTGGACTTCAAATGTTTCTGCTCATCTCTTAGTTCTCACAGTTATTCACATGGCTATAAATTGAAATGGCATATAAGCCCATGAACCAAAGATGTTGGGGCCTTGAAGAAATTCCTCCAACATTCTGTCCCATGTAGAAGACATTATGAAAAGAATTTTCTTTGATTTGTACATATGAAATCAGGGAATATCTGTCATTCAAGGATGTGTGCACTCCTGCATGTGAGACCTTTTTATATAAAGTAAATTTGTTTGAGGTGTGCCAAAGGAATGGTGGACAAACATGAACTTAAGAGATCATAGTTTCTGGAGCTAAGTATGCAACAGAAGTTTTCTGGGTTTTGTTTGTTTGTTGCAGGTAAACATGTCATGATGTTCTTAAAGTCCCATGCCCCTGAAAAATGGCTTGTAATAAGCAAAGGTGATGCCATCTTTGTCCTGAGAGGACTTTGGCTTACTTCCTGTCAGCTGATGATTGTGCAGCAATCAAGGTGTAGGTTCTGCTTTGGTAGGGGTGACAACTCTAGCACAGGGTTCATCTTCCAATCTCTGTATCTGAGATCATTCTTCAGAAATAGGATGCATGGAAAAACCAGAGTGTTGTGTGCTGAAATGAAGACTCTATCAGAATGGGAGAGGCCACCCTCTCCTCTTGCTCTTGGGTCATTTCAGATGAGGTCAGCTCAGGTGAGGTTCAGCTCAGCCACATTCTTACATTCCCCTCCAATAGCTGTGGTCACCCCATCATGAACATTTCCTTTGGTTGAGGTCACCCCATCAGGAACATTTCTTGACTCACATATTTCAGGATGCCACATATGCTGTTTAAATCAGACACAAGTGCTTAACAGCTTCTTATATCCATGTTTTTGGTTATAAGAACAATGACCTGAGAATTGCACCCTCATGAATAGTGGCTACATTGAAATTTGATTAATAAAGTTCAGCAAATTTAGCTAATTTATAACCTACTTGCCAGAAAAAGAGGACTTGTTTTTGAGAAAATTACTTAGGTTATTTTTGTAGGGGTCAAAATCTAGTTAAAGTGTGTTACAAGAACATTATTGCTAAAGTGAGTAAATCTGAAAAATTAAAAATCATTGATAGTGAGAACACAAGTGTTCATTATATTATCCTTCGTACTTTTCTGTGTTTTTTTTTTCTTTGGAGAGAAAACATGGTTCCAAGAATCTTAGAGGCTTCTGGGTCAGCATTATGAAATTAAGAAGAAATAAATATGCAATCAATAGGAAGAGCCTAAAAAAAATGAAAGTGAGATTGTCTGAGATTTTTCTCATTCAAAAATGATTTCTTAAGACTCAACAGCATCTTGGGTCAGTAAGGAAGGCTTAATTTTGTTAATTCATTCTGTTTTCTAAATGCATTGTCTTTACAAACCATAAGAGACTCCTAATCTCAGGAGACAAACTGAGGGCTGCTGGTGGAGGGAGGGATAGGGTGGCTGGGTGATGGACACTGGGGAAGGTATGTAATATGGTGAGTGCTGTGAATTGTGTAAGGTTGATGATTCACAGACCTGACCCCTGAAACAAATAATATATTATATGTTAATAGAAAATATCAATAATGTATAGGAAAAAAAAAAAAGCATTGTCTTCATCTTTGCCACTCTCCTATGGTCCTTCAGGATTTTTCTACTTCCTTAGAATAAAATCTAGGATGTTCATTGGCCCTACATGATTGGCCTCTATCCAAGCCATTTCCTGCCTCTCCATTGCTCACTAAACTTCAGCCACCTTGGCTCCATCAGTTCCTAAAATATATCAAGTTTTTTCTTACCTCAGGGTCTTACTACTTTCTGTATATTTCCTAGGTTACACTGCAAAATTGATCCCTTCTCTTTCTGGTAAAGCTTATGCTTACCACCTCCTCAGAGTGGCATTGTCCAACCATCCATCCCAATTTGATATCACTTGTTATTCTTCTCACAATACCTATATTTTGTTTATTTAACAGTCTGTGTGTGTGTGTGTGTTTTAATGCATCAACTTTCCATTAGGTTATAAGCTTCATGACAATAGAAACCTTATTTCTTGGTTATCCTTGGTATTCATAATTTTCTTGGCATGGTAGATGATCAGAATGAGTTAATTTTAGCTATACATTGGAAGCCTGTCAAGCTCCTTCACCATTACTGACTGACCTATATCCCTAATCTTGATCTGATGAGGCTTTAGCCCACATGCTCCCAGCTTTATGAAAACATTTCTACAAATGTAACAAGATAAAAAGACACATTTAAAATCTGAATCTTGACAATATTATACTGTTTCATAAGTTTACTGTAAAAGATGACATTTTAAAATTAAATATCTGAAAGAAAAAAGAAATTTCTCTTTTATAGTTTGGTTTGCTTCATTTATTATCCTTATCATAATGGAGATAAAGAAGTAATACAAAGTTTTAGGACAATTTAGTAAATGAGTAATGCAGTCAGGATTTCAAAGGGAAATCACTTTCAGTGACAGACACATTAAAAGTTTATTATATTTCATTTCTGTGGAGCAAATTGATTAAAAAAAAATTTAAAAAGCACTGTTAGATAAATTTGAGATTGAAAGCCACAATACTCTGCAACATACCTAGAGAATTTAGAAGAGTAAACTTCATTTAGTTTTCAGAGATTACAAAGTACCAATTTGTACAATAATGTTATTTCTTGGGTAGACATCTTATTAAAGAAAATAGATCCAATATGACTCTTTTAAAAAGCTGTATATAAACTTAGTCAATTTCATATTTATTAGAAGAGAAAATAAGCGTAGAAATTTCAATTTTCTAGTGCCTTGTTTTTGTGTATGCTTTTGTTTAACCGGTAGGTCACTTGTGCCACTTAATTTATATAGCATTAACTATTACTCATTTCAGTAAGTATTTATAATATTATTTTCCATTTTAGGATAATATCAATACTTGTTTATTGTGGAAAGCAGAAGTAATCTCCTTAGATTGTTCAATGGCAGTCTCATACCCAGAACCCTTCCCTGAGTTTCACTGCTTATTAAAGCATGAAGTCCTATATTTCTCCAGCCATATTAAGTAGCTGGATCCAAGCATGGGAATTGGTGATGTTCAGTACCTTTCAAATCATGGACTGGGAATGAATATTTATATAAGATTTTCTGAAAGATAATTAGTCCATATATTCTTATAGATGTTCTAACAGTTCATGGCTAAGTCCATTGGTAGACCCATTTCCTAGATAGCACTTTGATAGCTCCCATGGAGCTGGTTTTATCCAACTAAGCTTTGAAGGGCTTCCATCTCTTTGTATGGAGGATATCTGCTCCCAGCACTACAGATTCTGTCACTGGGATTAGTCTAAGACTATCACTGACAATGCTGATCTCTTTAGGATTTTAGTATCAGAAATAGTTGTTCTTATCCTTAGATAAGTGCCATTAAGCTAGTTTTTACTTTGTAAATGCTGTGGATCTTGTGATTTATCTTTTTTTTTCCCTCTCTTAAATTAGTTTCTAGAACTCTAAGAACCAAATCTAGAGGCCCACTTATAGTCCAAATATTTCATGGCATGTATCTGTGTATGAATCAACCTATTCCTTCCATCTTACTTTCTTTCTCCTTTACTCCTTTGTCTTGCTCATATTTAATTCATTGTATCTTGGTTAATTAAATGCTTTCTGGTAAGCCAACTTGAATCCCTTTTTAAAATTAGGTGGGTTATTAATTCATTATTTGCTGTATAGATTGCTTGCCTGCCTCAGTGTAATTTTCAAGTCACTAGAACAGCAGGAGAATTTATAGAGAATTTTTGACATACTATTGGGCATATCAAAACTAGGCTTTGGGAAGGTCTTACACTCTTAATATATTTTTATGTATTAGAATTAATTTTCTTCAATATTTCAACTGCAAAGCAAACTGATAAGAATTTTATGGATAAAATAAGCATATGTGACAGCATAACTCATCTAGTACAAAAATTAATTAATGGTTTTAGAAAAGCATCCCTAATGTTTAGTTATATATTCCATGGCATCATTTCCATAACAATATCATAATATGCTTTATCTTCATATTCAGTTTCCAGCATACAAAGAGATTGCATTTAAAAAGTGTATTTATAAATTAGTTATTTAGAGCACAGAATTCATTTTGGTGAACAATTAATTTCCAAGTGGGTTAGGATCTTATGTTAGCCCGTAAAATTTTTTTCACTCATAGTGTAAAGGAAATAATATTAATTTTTTATGGGAGACATTGCAGAAAGTACTATTTTACATTTTAAAATAGAAAAGAAAAAAGACCAAAAATTACCTTTTTCTGTTATGAAGCCCAAGACAAAAGTGGTATAATTAGAAGATCAGGGTGTGGATACAAATTTCATGCAGATTCTAGAGAGTAATCCTGGTTTACTGAACAGGAGTAGGATTCATCGTAGTGTGCAATTTTGCTTCACAACATAGGAGTTTTCCCCTTTTTTTCTATCAATATAGCATTAGTGGTAGATACTCTTCCATTATAAACATGATTAAGTTCATTTTTGCCTTGAAAATGGAATGAGTAATAGAAAAGAGGAAGACCAAATGTTAGAAAAGTGGATTGATATTCCTGAGGTAAATGGATAAGAGCTGGAAACAGAAAAAAGCATCTGATAAAGGCAAGTTTATGGGTATGAGAGAAATTTTCTGAGGTAGCACCAAATGAGCCATGAAGTAATGAAGTCACGAGGGGTGTAGAGTGTTCATGAATTGCACAGAACTCTTAAAGAGAAAGAATAGGAACTGCTGAGAAAGGGATATAGGATCACTCAAATCCCTATGTTGCCAGAAGAGCTGTGGGCAAGGTAGAATGAGGGCAGGGAAGGAATCCTGAGCTGATGGCAATTTCTTTATTTTAAGGTATTGGCAAGTCGAATGTTTACAATCTTAGAAGTGCTTATACTTTAAAATTTCATGGGGTACCTGGGTGGCTCAGTAGGTTAAGTGTCCACCTTTGGCTCTGGTCATGATTTCAGGGTCCTGGGATTGAACCCCACATCAGGCTCCCTGCTTGCATGGAATCCGCTTCTCCCTCTCTCTCTCAAATTAATAAATAAATAAAAATCTTTAAAAAAATAAAAATTTATCTCTAACATACTGTGCAGGTATTTAGTACCTTCAGTATACAGAAATTATTCAAAATTGTATTTCAAGTGTAAAGTACTAAACCTAGGGCCAAGTGCATAGTAAATAAATAATTAATGTTAGTTCTTATTATTTTCTGGCATTTAATACAATTGTCAGTGGAAATTCTTCATATTCACTATTTATTATTACAGACATGATTCCCTGAATCATGACTTAACATTTTAAAACAAAATACAGAGAGGTAGTTCAAGATGACATTGTAAGGATGCCTGGGTGGCTTTATTGGTTTGAGCGTTCCATTCTTGATTTTGGCTTAGGTCATGATCTCAGGGTCATGAGATCAAGCCCCACATTGGGCTGTACATTAAATGGGGAATCTGTTTAAGGTTCTTTCTACCTTTCCCTGTGCCCTTTCTCTCTAAAATAAATCCCACTCTCTCTAAAATAAATAAATCTTTAAAAACTAAACAAAAGGGATGCCTGGGTGGCTCAGTTGGTTAAGCCACTGCCTTCGGCTCAGGTCATGATCCCAGGGTCCTGGGATCGAGTCCCGCATAGGGCTCCTTGCTCAGCAGGGAGCCTGCTTCTCTCGCTGCCTCTGCCTGCCTCTCTGCCTGCTTGTGTGTACTCTCTCTCTCTCTGGCAAATAAATAAAATCTTAAAAAAAAAAAAAAAGACGTTGTAGGAAGATCCTTAACTTACCTCCTCCCACAGATACAACAAATATATATGGAGCTATTCCCTCTGGAAAAACAACAACAACAAAAACAAAACAAAACAAAAACACAAAAACTCTGAGAACTAGTTGGATACCTACTCCACAGCAAAGGAAAAAAGTGCCACACCAAAAAGGGTAGGAGAGGCTGAGATGTACTCTCACCACCACCCCCTACAGTGACCCATAATCAGAGGGATTTCAAACAACAAGGACAACAAAAATATGAATAGAACTTCTCCCTAAGGAGCAAGTATCCCACATGGCACCCTAACCCCTGGGTCCTACCCCAGAGGGACAAGCCCTCAAAATATCTGGCTTTGAAAACCAATGGGAATTATATTCAGGGAAAACATAGGGATGTAGGGAACAGTTTTCATTTTTTTTTTTTTTTTTAGATTTTATTTATTTGACAGAGATCATAAGCAGGCAGAGAGACAGGCAGAGAAAGAGGAGGAAGCAGGCTCCCTGCTGAGCAGAGAGTCCGATGTGGGGCTTGATCTCAGGACCCTGGGATCATGACCTGAGCTGAAGGCAAAGGCTTCAACCCACTGAGCTACCCAGGCGCCCCGGGAAGTTTTCATTCTTAAAGGGGTTGTGCACAGACCTACTCTCCCCAGGACTCAGCACAAAATGCAGCGCTTTGAAAAGAGCCTAGACATAGGTGAAGGAAATTGCTAAACTTAAAGCTTCTGCCAGAGGAGAAGGCTGTTGAGATTCTCTCCGGGAACTAAATATGGGCCGATGACATTATTATGGGTTCTGTCTACCTTGCTGGTGCTTTTGAGTGCCATTTTTGTGCCCTCACTCTAACCAACTAACAGCAGCAGGTGAGCAATCCCAGCCCCAGCTGCTTGAATCACACTGTCAGATGTACTGGGTGAACAGCCCCACCTCCCCCTGTGCAACTTATGTGATACTGCTAGGTGTAGCATGCCAGTAGACCTCCCCCTACCCCCAGCCCTGCAGCTTGTGCTGTACGGTCATGCCCCACATACCCCTATCCCCTGCTGATCACATGGTATCTTCATAATTGGCCAACCACCGTGGCCCCTCTCCAGCAGCACCCTTCACGTGACCCAGCTAGAGCCAATGGATACACACAACCCACACAGGGCACACCTCAAGTAATTAGGGGGGATTGCATTTCTGGACCCCAGTGGTCTGAAACAATCAAAGAGATAGTTTGAGAGATAACCAAGAACTAGAGGAAGGTAAATAAAAGGTCTCATCTCCTACGTAGAGCCACTCCTTTAAGACAGCTGATAGATAGCAAATTTGCAAAACAGGCAGTAACAGAGAGTTTGGGACTCTTTCTCCCTCTGCCCCTCCCGTGCATGTGTGTGCTCTCTCTCTCTAAAATATTTATTTATTTTGGAGAGAGAAAGAGATTTATAAAATATTTATTTATTTATTTTAGAGAGAGTACACATGCAGGGGGGAGGTGCAGAGGGAAAGGGAGGGAGAGAATCTCAAGCAAACTCCCCGCTGAGCGTGGAACCCAATGTGGGGTTCAATCTCAGGATCTTGAGATCATGACCTGAGAACCAAAATTAAGAATTGGGTGCTCAACCGACTTCTTAAATTTATTGAGACTAATAAAATATCAATGGTATTATTCACAGAAAAAGAACAAATAATCTTTTTTTAAAAAGATTTTATTTATTTATTTGACAGAGATCACAAGTAGGCAGAGAGGCAGGCAGAGAGAGAGAAGGGGGGAAACAGGCTCCCTGCTGAGCAGAGAGCCCAGTGCAGTGCTCAATCCCCGGACCCTGAGATCATAACCTGAGCCAAAGGCAGAGGCTCAACCCACTGAGCCGCCCAGGCACCCTAGAACAAATAATCTTAAAATTTCTGTGGAACCACCAAAGACCCCAAATAGTCAAAGCAATCTTGAAAAGGAATAGAGTTGGAGGTTTCATACTCAAGATTTCAAATACTATAAAACGATAATAATCAAAACAGTATGGTACCAGCACAAAAAGAGACATAGATCAATGGAAGAGAATAGAGAGCTCAGATATAAACCCACACATATATCATCAATTAATTTATGACAAAGGAGACAAAGTATATAATGGGGCATTTTCTTCAGTCTCTTCAGTAAATACTGTTGGGAAAACTGGATAGCTACATGCAAAGAATGAAACTGAACCACTGTCTTGCACCATATTTAAAAACTAACTCAAAATGGATTAAAGATTTGAATATAAGACTTGAAACCATAAAACTCCTAGAAGAAAATATAGCTCCTTGACAGTCGTAGTGATATTTTTTTGGACCTCATTCCATAGGCAAGGGCAACAAAAGCAGAAATAAACAAATGGAACTACATCAAACTAAAAAGCTTTTTATGGTGAGGGAAACCATCAATGAAACAAAACAGCAGCCCACTAAATGGGTGAAAATATTTGCAAGTCATATATCTGATCAGGGGCTAAAATCTAAAATATATAAAGAAGTCATGCAACTCAATAGCAAAAAACCCTCCAAAATTTTATTTAAAAATGATCAATCTGATTATAATATTAAAAATATTCATAAAAAGGTTGAGATATTGCCATTTACCACAACATAGATAGATCTTGAGGATATTATGTTAAGTGAAAGAATTCAGATAGAGAAGTCAAATACTATGTGATTTCACTTACATGCAGAATTAAAAAAATAGTAAAATAAACCAGACCCATAAGTACAAAGAACAGAATGATGGTTGCCAGAGGAGAGGGTATTTGAGGGGTGGGCAAAATGGATGACCTAAAAACAGGAAATTGTCTTATATAACTGTGAAAACCTTTGAGAAAATTCCCAACAAATGTTTGCTGAGGGTTGACTTTCCTTTTAAATGCAGTCTACTGAAACATTTCCTTCACTACATGTTAGTTCCACCACTAACAATCTAGTCATGATATCTATTTCTGAGGCAAAAGGAATGACAAATTCCTCATAAAATTCCCAGCATAACACTCAGGCTAGTGACTGTACTCCATTTTTGTTGAACACTCAGAATTTTTATACATTTATTTCGGTAAGCTTACTGCCCCTTCATCTAAAGTAGTTCTTATCTAAACTTCTTTTCTATTCCCAGGATCCTCATTAGTTGATAGCTGCTTCAGCTCATTGATATGCTCGCGCAGATCTTAGAGTGCTGACTCCTGGCACTAGCTCTATATTCCTTAGGTTCCCCTCCCAGAGTGCATTTTCCTGAAGGCTTTTTAAGGCCACAAATCTGAAATATCATTTACCCTTGATAGAGCTATAGATGAGCTTATTTTGGAAAATTACACTGGTTGCTCTTAGGTCTTAGGTACCCCTCTGTAATTCCTACACACAAACCCACTTTACAACTTGGAAGCATTTGGGCTTCTATGTATGGGAAGAAAGTTTTGCCCAGAGTGAAGATAAATCAGCAAATACACAGTCATCTTCTTTGCTGATAAATTGTCGCAGCCTGAATCACCACCATGTTCCTCCAAACCTCTTACCCTCCCACAGTAGGTAGATCTATGTGACATCCCTGAATATGGTCTGTATAGGTACATGTGACTCTAGCCCTGATTCTTTTCCCTTTCAGGGCCTCAGGTACTTCTCATTGCCTCCTGCAGGTAAGACTGTTCGCCTCATTGCCTGGGAACTCTCTTTATTCTGCAAGGAATCTACGAGTTTCCCCAAGAGAGATGAATAGTCCCTCCCATGCCTGTTAGGGACTATGCAGCACGTTCAGCACAATCTTTCCCTTGAGCCATCAGGTAGCACATCAGGGATTCTCTCCTCTTGAGCTTATCTCCTCTCAAGTGTCTCTGTGAACTTAGCAGATTCACCCAGGAGTGGGGTCATGATGTCTTTTCACAGAGTAACAGATTCCTTGTTTCTTTTTCTTTCCTTTTTTTTTTTTTTCCTGGCTCCTTTGGAATAGAGAAAAGCTAGTGGCACTAGTTTTTTATATTTATAAAAATATAAATATAATTTATAAAAATATAAATACAATTTATTTATAGGCACTAGTGCCTATAAATGGCACTCCATTTATAGGATGACAAAAAACAAAACTACACACACAACAAAACCCACCTACCCTGATGTATTTTTTTGTTTCTTGATCATAAGATTGAGCATTCACTCACTTACTCCCACATATTTCTCTGGTACCATGCTGCAGGGAAGTTTTGCACTGGTCCCTGGTGATGCATTGCCTATGCTGTTACGGAACTTGGCTTGTTAAGTGACAGGCAGACCAATAAACAAAGCACAGAAAGTGCAATCACAGTAAAGAGGGGGTAAAGAAACAGCTCACAGAAAAGGAGGAAATGAACTTCACAGGATGGGATTAGGACCCTAGAAGGTACTCCTGGAAATGGATACTAACAAATGAATGAGTGCTAGGAAAGGATATAGAGGAGATCTTTGTGTTATTCCTACAACTTCTCTGTAATTTAAAAATTAGTTCTAAGTAAAAAGTCAACAAAAACTCACCAGGCAAATGATGGTGAAGCTGAGAGAAAGGCATTCAGAATAAATGCAAAAAAGCCCCCTGTTACTTGTTTGGTATTGTTCAGGGATTTTTTTTTTTTTTTAATTTTATTTTTTCAGTGTTCCAAGATTCATTGTTTATGCACCACACCCAGTGCTCCATGCAGTACGTGTCCTCCACAATACCCACCACCAGACCCTCCCAACCCCCCCACCCCCCTCCCCTCCCAAACCCTCAGTTTGTTTCTCAGAGTCCATAGTCTCTCATGGTTCATTTCCCCTCCGATTTCCCCCAACTTACTTCTCTCCTTCACCCAGTGTCCTCTGTGTTATTCCTTATGTTCAGGGATTCTGAGGGAACAGTGGAGACAAAGCTCCTGAGCATGTGGTTGACTCTGGATGGATTTGAATTGCTCTAAGTAGAAGGATGAGACTGAAGGGTTTTCATTAAGGGAATGGCATGATGGGATTTTCTTTTAGAAAATTCACTCTATGGTTTTATGGAGAATAGACTGATGGGAAGAAGTAAGAGGTAGGGAAAGAATGTGAAGAGACAGTGGTCCAGGCCAGAGGTGATGGAGTTCTTGATCAAGGAACTGGTAACATGATTGGCAGTAAGAGTAGACATTCCCAAGACACTCAGAGGTGGCAATAACAGGACTTAGTCACTACTGGGATTTCAAAATGAAGGGAAAAAGGAGTGAGAGATTTGCACTGTCTGGCCAGAGTGATTCAAATTAATAGGGGAAAAGGCAATCTGTGAGAAGGATTACATCTTTTTTGTTTTTTAAACAATTTTATTTATTCATTTGACAGAGAAAGAGAGAGAGAGCACAAGCAGCGGGAGTGGCAGGCAGAGGGAAAGGGAGAAGCAGGCTTTCTGTTGAGCAGGGACCCTGATGTGGGGCTTGGTCCTAGAACCTTGGGATCATGACCCAAGCCCAAGGCAGATACTTAACTGACTGAGCCACTCAGGTGCCTTTGCCATGGTCTTTCTGTCTGTATGTGGTTTTCATGTTCCTGCTCTGTTGTAAGCTTTGACAACTTACAGGCTGGAAAAAAAAAAAAAGGATCCAAGTGATAGTGTTAGGAGTACTGAAAAAGTGAACACTAGGTGGTCAAAGACAAATTTTATGGCAGCTCCAGAGAAGAAAAGAGGGTGAAGTTCAGAAAACAATTAGGGGTTGGTGGAAGTCCTTTGATAGAGAGGAGTATTGTAAACCTCATTGCAGCCTAGAATAATTGGCCAATATGGATATTAGTTGGGGAAAAAACAAAACTATTGCCGAGGCATATCTCAACTTCAGCAAATATGGAGAGAAAAGAAAAGTCATTTCTTATGTTTGATGTTGGGGAGACATATTCATAAAGACTGTGCTCCAAGGACACCACATAAGATAGATTAGATTTACCATTTCAGGGAACTTTTTTTCTTCAAAATAAATGATATATTCACTCATCAACTCAGATAAGGATACAATAATCAATGCAAAGGAAAGCAGAATCTTTTCCCTTTTGTGTTGTTATATGTTCAGAACAAATTTAAACCCTATTATAAACAAGGGCTTAAATAATACTGATCATATAAACTTGACTGTAAATGATACTTGAATATTTCCACTAAGTCATTGGCATAACTCACAATAAATATAACAGGCATGGTCAAGAATTATTTAGAATCAGACTTAGCATAAAAGGACTTTTTAATTTTTTTTAAATTATATTATGTTAGTCACCATACATTACATCATTAGTTTTTGATGTAGTGTTCCATGATTCACTGTTTGCATGTAGCACCCAGTGCTCCATGCAATATGTGCCCTCCTTAATACCCATCACCGGGCTAATCATCCCTCTACCCCCCTCCCTCTAAAACCCTCAGTTTGTTTCTCAGAATCCATAGTCTCTGATGGTTCATATCCTTCTCTGATATCCACCCCCTTCATTTTTCCCTTCCTTCTTCTAATGTCCTCCATGCTATTCCTTATGTTCCACGTATAAGTGAAACCATATGATAATTGGCTTTCTCTGCTTGACTTGATATTTCACTTAGCATAATCTCCTCCAGTGAACCCTCATACACTGTTGGTGGGAATGCAAGTTGGTACAGCCACTTTGGAAAACAGTGTTGAGGTTCCTCAAAAAATTAAAAATAGAGTTACCCTATGACCCAGCAATTGCCCTACTGTGTATTTACCCCAAAGATACAGATGTAGTGAAAAGAAGGGCCATATGCACCCCCATGTTCATAGCAGCAATGTACACAATAGCCAAACTGTGGAAAGAGCTGGGATGCCCTTCAACAGATGAATGGCTAAAGAAGATATGGTCTGGGGTGCGTGGGTGGCTCAGTGGTTTAAAGCCTCTGCCTATGGCTCAGGTCATGATCCCAGGGTCCTGGGATGGAGTCCCCCATCGGGCTCTCTGCTCAGCAGGGAGCTGGCTTCCTCCTCTCTCTCTGCCTACTTGTAATCTTCATCTGTCAAATAAATAAATAAAATCTTAAAAAAAAAAAAGAAGATATGGTCCATATACATAATGGAATATTACTCGGCCATCAGAAAGGATGAATATCCAACTTTTGCATAAAAGGACTTTTTTTTTTTAAGGAAAAACACTAGCTGGAATCAATTGTGTATAAGTTGAAGGTAATGAAATATTGGGAGGAACTTTAGAAACACAGTGAAGAAGTAATGCTCCTTAGAATTCTTGGATGATGAAAGATACTAAATTTCAATTTTCCTAAATGTAACACATAGAAAAAGAAAAGTAGAATGGACTCCTGATTCCACCACTTAGTGCTATGCCTTTTCAGAATCCACTCAATCTTAACTGCAACTCGGTTTCCTCTCTGATTACGTTGGGGTAAACTTACCTGTCACACTTAACTCCTAGGATTGTTATGAGTACCCAATAAGATAATGTATGTGAATGTTTCCTATGAACTTAGGAATTCATAATAGTTTGGTTTCTCTCTTTTCAAATGGACCATATGGAATCCTAAAGATTTAGCTGATGTGAACCTTTTCTTCTAAGAGAGCATTTGATCGTGTGTCTTATTGGATGAATAACCATCAAAACCAGAGAATGCCTGTAACAGTAATTTTTTAAATCAACATCCCCTAAGGAGTGGGGGATGTTCAAGGAGGCTTGGACTTACTTCTCAAAAAAGAGGAAGTGAGGGTTTCACCCCACTTTTAGGTTTTGAAATTCAAGAAGAGAATAAAGAGATGTTTGAGTTTGATTGAGACCAGGAGACAGAATTTAAGCTAGTTCTTAACTGGTTATTATTAGTAAGGCCTTAGACCTCATTTTAGAAATGACCTCCTTGTAGACTATGAAGGGGTACCATTAAGACCTAACTATTGATGAACTTACCAAAAGCAGTACATTTCCCCCAACAGAAGCCTTCCCTCTCAGTACAGTTAGAAAGGAAAAGTCTGACACAGAGTGGTCGTCCTTCATGTATCATAAATATTAAATGGAAGTGGTTTGTTGTCCACTGAAGGTTTTCTTTGAGTTTTTTTTAAAGCGAAGAGGTCATTCCTGTAGACTATTTTCTGGTAGTACATCTTATTTCCTAACCCAGCTGTGATGTGGAACCTTTTCTGTCTCAGCAGGGAGAGAAATTTACACTCCAGTTTTTTACTTTTGGTAAAACATTTCCTATTTTAACACCTATTTGAAAGTGTAAAAACATTTTTTGTTGTTGTTGTTGTTGGGGGGAGGGATGAATTATTCATACAATTTTCTTGCTTTAAACCAGAACAATGATACATCATTTTTTAAAGATCTGTCAGACAGGCTTTCAGTTTTAACTCTTTTAGTTCCTGGTCCTATACTACACATGAACCATGATCCAGACACTGAGTTAACATCAGAAGCAAAATGCTCCTAGTCATTCTAGGTTCTATTTAACTTTTTAGCCGTTTAAAAAAAAGAAAAATCACCATTTTGGAGCAATCCTATACCCACATCTAGTTTGAAGTCACTTTCTTGTTGCCTGTAAAGACCCATGAGAAGCACCCAAAACATAGCATGTGCTGTATAGCATTTTTGGAGTACAGCTATGTTGTGTGTCAAAAGCCTAAAATCTTTTATTTTTAGCAACTAATCTCAAGCATATGCAAAACTACTAGCTACAAGAAACAATCAGCATTGTTTATATGAGGAAAAAGAAAAACCCAGAACCTAATTAAATATCTAACATTAGGCATAGGAAATTTTGAAAAATTCGTAAGAACTAGCCATTGAAAGTAATACTTTAAAAATTGCTTTTTGACATGAAAACAATTTTATATGATTATAAGTAATAGAATCAGATTATAAATAGCATGAGTAGTATTATCCAGTTTTGTATAAAATATATATTAATTATTTAGCTTGTTAAAAATTCATAAAATATAGTCTGAAAGAACACACACCAAATTGACAGTGTTGCTCTCTGACAGTGAATAAATATGTAGGTAGTAGTGAATATGTAGGTAGTATGTATTTGTCTATATAGGGCTATTTTGTGTCTTAGTCCATAGTAAACATGTATTATTTGCATCATAAAAAAGTAAGAAAAACTATTTAAAGTAATATACACGTCTTCAAAAAGGAGACTACAGGAGAGGAAGGTGGTGAAATTGGCTATGGTTTCTCCTGACTTTAGGATTTCTCTTTCCAATATTGTTAAAAAAAGAGTTAAGCCTTAAAATCTAAGTCTGAAGACTGGTCGTTTGCGTGTGTTTGATCCTGAGGTTCAAATATCTTTTATGGATTCACAATTTGTGATTAATTCCTACATTTTCACTCTGATTTTTCTGCATACCTGGCCAAAAAATAATAGGTGATATTCATTTCTAGATATATCATTAATAAGTCGATAGTCTCAAAGTAATAGGTAAATGCACTGATTACTGACCATGTTCCAGACCTATTCTAAATACTTTACATAGATTTACTTACCTACTTTTCACAATACCTCATAAGGTAGGTATTATTCTTTCCCCAAAGCCCAAGGAAGGCAGGTCTTTGCTGGAAATGACAGAGCCTTGTAGTACATCTGGGACTAAAGTCAAAAAGGAGCCTGGTGGTGGGTATTAAGGAGGGCGCTTATTGTGTGGAGCACTGGGTGTGGTGCGTAAACAATGGATTTTGGAACACTGGAAAAAAATAAAATAAAAATTAAAAAAAAGGATGACTCTAGAGCCATACAGTATTTTAATATTTATTAAAGTTGAAATTAATAAAAACATCCACTTAAAATGAAATAAAACTTTAAACAACATATCAGTCTGTTTTTCCTGGAGGTATAAAGTTGGTAATTTTTTAACAGGAAAATATTCCAAAGGGTATTATTTTCACAAATGGCTTATAAATAGCTTTAGAAATTTTGATTTGTAAGTTTCTTTCTTTTTTTTTTTTTTTTTGGTAATCTGTGTGTGACATACTTTATACAAGTGTAAAAAAAAAAAAAACAACTTTGTGCCATCCATTAACTCAGATTTTTTTTTTTTTAAATATTTATCCCATCTCCATTCGATCTCTGTAGAGTAAGTAATTGCTTTTTTTTTTTTTTTTTTTGGTCTGTAACCCATAAAATAACCAAAACCTGCAAACTCTATGTTTTCAAAGGTTCAATTCATTATCACCTCATATCTTGTTTTCAGGAAAGACAGTTATCAAAAGCATCTCAAATTTAGGCTTTCATTGCTTAATGTCAAAGTTCGAACACTAGGAATAAAATTAATCCTTATAAAAATGTCTTTGCACATGATATTTAAAACTACTTGACATCTAGAAGGGGGACAACAAATGTTTTTACACTTTAATGTTTAAGTTCTTTTAACTATCTTCACACCAATTTCTCTCCACAGGCTTAAAAAAAATACATTTTTCCCCTTTATCATTTTTTCTTTACCAGATCTATATATCTTTTTATCTTGCCCGCCTTCTTTTTCACTTTTTTCCTCTTTTGTCATTCCTTTTATCACTTACATTTTTCTCCTTCTGATAGTTCTTTTTTATTTATACTAATAATATGGGTGAGAATAATATATGCAAAATCTCTGGTTTTAAATATGTTTAAAATTAAGTTAGTGATATCTTTTGTGACAGTGAATGAGTAATATTTTCTGAGAATAAAAACAGAAAATCTATTGCTAGAACTCCCCAAATGATAGAAGATATAGAAATAGCTTTTATCAGGAAAGACTGTATTCCAGTTATTGGTCATAGAGAAATCAACTTAAAAATGACTTTTTCCCGGGGCACCTGGGTGGCTCAGCGGGTTAAGCCGCTGCCTTCGGCCCAGGTCATGATCTCAGGGTCCTGGGATCGAGCCCCGCATCGGGCTCTCTGCTTGGCAGGAAGCCTGCTTCCTCCTCTCTCTCTGTCTGCCTCTCTGCCTACTTGTGATCTCTCTCTCTGTGTCAAATAAATAAATAAATAATCTTAAAAAAAAAAAAGACTTTTTCCCTTCATATAACAAGTCCAAAAGCAGGTAATTCTGGTGTTGGTTACTCCATTGACATGAGAGCCAATATCAATATGATTTTCTTGACCTTTCCCTCTTGGTGGTAAGGTGGTTGGTATAGCTCTAAGCCATCACACCAACGTTCAAGGTGAGATGAAAGAAGACATATTTATCTGGAGAGTAAAGCATTCCTAGACATTCCCTGCAAGTTTCTGTTTGCAGTTTGTTGCCTCAATTGTGCTCAGAGGGCCAATTCTATTTGCACAGAGCTGGGGAGTGTGTTATTGCCACCTGAATAACAATAGAAAGGGAAAATGAATACCAAATAGATGTATTAGTTACATATTTCTGTGCACTATGTTAACCCCATATCTAATGATTTGAAATAACGAACATTTATTATCTCACAGTTTCTGTAGATCAGGAATTTTGGATCTACTTAATGATAGCTCACTCACTGTTAGCAGGAGGCCCTGTACCTTATCACCTGGGCCTCTCTATCAGCTGCATTTATTGGTGGCAGCAGACAGTAGACTGTCCCATATTAAAGTTTCAGTTCAAGCAAAAATAAATCTTTTGCCTTGTGAATGTGGATTTGTAGAGCAGCTCACCGGTGATAGACTCAAATCATAACACCTCTAATGTATAGTTGAATTTACGATGCAGTAAGTTTGAAATTAAGCATGGTACCTGTTTTAATTTGCTAGGGTTGCCATAATAAATTACCCCAGACTGGGTAGCTTAAACCACAGAAATTTATTGTGTCTCCCGTTATTAACATGTACACCAGTTGCCGTGCCTATGTGATTAGAGCTGTACTTACTACTTCTGTGCCAGACATGCTCATGTCTTTTCTTGATGTACGTCAGTGAGAAACTGAACTGCCATCTGATAAGGAAGCATATTTCGTTTCTTTCCTAAGTGAATTTCATTGGGTTTAACAAAATAGCACTTTTGTAGACTGTATGTGCTATCTTCACAACATAAAGTTATTTGATTACTGGTGTTTTTAACCCAAGGTTATAGTTTTGTTTATTATAATTAACATTATCATGGAAGAATGACCTTTATGGACCTTGGAAGTATAGTATTAGCGCACGACTTAAAGGAAATATGGCACTGTTAAAAAGCACCTGCTCTCGTATTGGTATGCTTTGTAGGGACCTGAACTTAGAACATCTAAACTCGGAGGTCATACTTGCCGATGGAGGTTTTTTTTTTTTTTTTCTCAACAGTGCTCTATAACCTTTTAGAAATTTGCCAACAGGGTAAAGATACTCTCCTTAACAGTCTGCTGGTCTGCTGGAAGTGTCAGAGCTCAGGATATCTGCTTTTTAATTGCCGTGTTCAAGGTCTAATTATTTTCTCTCTATTGGGGCAAGAGAACTGTAATGAGGAAGTAAAATCATTAAACACAAGTGAGTAAGGGAACAGAATCTTCTTGAATTCTGCTGTGAATTAGCTTCCTGAGCACAGCTGTGGCTAATTTCTATCTGAACATTCCCATCTCAGTTCTTTGAGAGGTCATATGAAATATAAAGGAAGACTACAGAACTCGTGTAGAGTTTAAAGAGTAGGGAAGACAATGGATTAAAAGGCCATCATTACATGTAGACTTATAGACTGTTAATGGTTAAGAGTTTATTAACCTCAAAGTGGCAACATGTTCTATAAATGAGTAAGATAGTATGCAAGTCAGGCTACCCATATGGTGAGCATTGCCATTTGAGTAAGTGGCCTAGAAATACATGGGTGCTGGACAGATTTCACACTCTTTGAATCCTCAGAATTTAGACCCTCAGATTTCTATAAGACCTATTTTACTGCCTCGCAGATTATTTATTGTACTGGTCTTCATGATTCTGTATTTTTCTGCCATTCTCAGCTATTTGAATAAACTACCACATGACCACTCTCTCAAAAGCAGAGTTTGCTATCATAATTATACCAAGATGAAGAAATCACAAACATTTGGTTCTGTGAGAGTATGTGTGTGCGTGTATTTGTATATAATGTAGCATGCTAAATAAGTTACGTGTGTGTGTTTATGTGTGATTATTTACCACTTAAGAAATAGCAATACAAATGGCTGAGATTGAACTAAGTGCTTTCCCCACATCATCTCGTTTATTTTTATAATAATTCTCTGATGAAGACATTTTATGCATTTATTAGATAAAGAAACTGGGACTTACTAAGTGGCTTAGCTGGGAATTAAAAAGAGGTTTGTCTGTCTCTAGAGACCATTAATGTAAGCACATAGTGACCATATTTTTCCTTTTTGCTACAAAAAATCTCCACTAATTTGCTGATGCTGAGTACAACTAATTTTATACAAGTCCATGAGGGGGGAAAAATTTGGATTTCTCTGGGAATTCAAAAAACACCTGCCCTCATATCAACCTTTGAAAATTCTAACAGCAAGCAGGAAATTGGGTTACTTCTGTGATCACATTGATAATTCCAATAGGCAAATTGTACTCACAATGAGTCCCTGGAGTCCAGCCAGTCTGGCAGCCTTGATGTTGGGCTCAGTGGAACTGAACCACATGCGTGTGGGAGGGAGGAGAGCTGGAATGCAATGGCTGCTTACCCGTATTTCACAGACTGACTGAAGAACACTGGCTTAACAAACCTGAGCCCACAAAGGATAATCAACGTCAGAAGAACCAGCCATGGCCATCTCGCATAGCAGCAGGGAGGGAATTTGCTAGAGCCAAAGAGTAGGGTCACAGAAGCTCACAGGCTGGACTCAGGGTTTCACGGGTTACTGGTATGAGGGATCATTCCCATCTCAGGTCCTCTAACAACTTGGGATGAGTAGTTGAACATGTCTGAGCCTCAGTTTCTGTACCTACAAAATGGAAACTTGAGTGTTTTTAATAGAGTCATTGGTGAGGTTGAATGAAGCCGTGTTTTGGAAAGGTACCACAATACAGCACTTGGTCCATAAAGAGATAATAGTTGTTGTAGTAGTAATGATAACGATAGTTATGCCCATTTTTAGCCATAAATGTCAGGGATATTGGCCCAGTTGTCCTCAGATGTACTGTGTCAGGTTTGTCGCTGGAGTCTGTCTTAGTTTGGGCTATTATAACAAAATGCCATAGACGGGGTGGCATATAAACTATACAAATTTATTTTTCACAATTGTGGAAATAGAAAGTCCAAGATCAAGGTGCTGGCAAATTTGGTATGTGTAAGGGCCTGCTTCCTGGTTCATAGACAGCCATCTTCTTGCTGTGTCCTTATATGGTGGAAGGGGAAAGAGAGGTCTGTGGAGTCTCTTTTATAAAGACATTAATCTCATTTATGAGGGTTCTACCCTCATGACTTCATCACCTTCAAGGGCCCCACCACAAAACACCAGAACATTGGGGGTTAGATCTCAACGTATGAATTCTTAGGGGAACAAATATCCAGTCGATGGCAGAATCTCTGAACTTGTGATTGTGCTGTTTTGATGAATCCATTAGATCTCTCCCTACCATTTGGACATCTTTTTTCTTGCCATTTTCCAAGATCTTTTAGAGATGAATATTTTGTATAATCATTTGCAATTTTTCAAACTTTTTGAGTATAATGCATATGTGGGAATGTACACATATTAGGGATAGAGCTACATGAAATTTTACAGACTGAACAGTTTTGTGACCAACACCCAGTTGAGAAATAGAACACTTCCCCCAGTTACTACCTGCTTTCCCCCCACCACCCAGGGATTGTATCCTGAGCACTAATAGATTAATTTTCCTGTTTTTGAGATTTATAAAATAGAGCCCTATAGTTTGTACATACTTATATCCTAGTTCTTTCACCCAACATTAAGTCTGTGAGTTATATACATATTTTGCATGTAGCAATGCTTTGCTCTTTTTTTTTTTTTAAATCACTCTTATTGTGTGAATATACTATAACTCATCCATTTTCTTTTTGATGAACATTTGGGTAGTTTCCAGTTTGGGGATATTCTGAATAGAGATTCTATATTCTTATGTGTGTCTTTCAGGGTACAAATGAATATACTCCTGCTGGATATTTACCTAGATTTGAGACTGCTAGGTCATAAGGTGTACATATGCTTATAATCCTTTGCAAAGGGCATGTATCAATTTATATTCCCTCCAGCAGTGAACTGAGTTGTTTTGAATGATTATTGTTTATTAAGAATTATTCTCCCTGCATTTTGATTACTCTTAAAGCATTCAGCTGAGTAGAATGTAGCTGTAATAAAGGCTGGTCCATGTGGGTACTAGATCTCATAAGGATGGCTGAGAGCAGGACATGTCCTGGGATCTGTGTGAGAGGCTACAGAACTATCAGAACCGTGGACCTCTGCCTCTGTTTCATGGCTTGATATATTTTGATAGGATTTTTTAACAGCTGTGGATTTCTTTTCCTAATGTTTTCTTGGAAACTGAAACGAGTTTGAAAGTAGCCCGATTCCTATAGACCACACAAGTTAGAAGAGGCATATAGGATAACACAAATACCGGGTAGAGTGGCGCCAGAGAACAAAAAAGAAAAAACTTACTTATTGGGTAACTAGTAGATCCAGGCATGAAATTTAGTAATATGCTGTTTAAACATAAAAGGTTAAGAAGAAAAACTTATTTGAAATTGTAGAAGTGTCTGACAGCTAGTGTAAGGAATGTGTGAGTTTTCACGCTGACATCCACCCCCCCCCCCCATTTCAAGGGCAGTTTCAACTTATCAGGTGGCCTCAAATTTTAGCAATAAGGAGAAAAATGGGATATAAATATGATATCTCATGGTAATTCAGACCATTCAAAAATCTCTGTATTTTGGGAAAAGTCATGCTGAAACCACAAGACAGCAGGAACAAGGAAAAAATTTCAGTAATGGATTGAGCATTTACTGCACTTGAGGTCTTACACAATTTTTTCCCACTTTAATCCTGAAGTCCTGGCAGTTGTGTATTTTCACTGTCCTTTTCCCCACAGATCAGTCTCAGAGATGTTAAGTAATTTGTCCAAGTTCCCAAAGTTCAAAAATGACAGAGCCATTTTCAAATCCAGGTTTATCTGTTTCCTCATTGCTTCATATTGCCATAGAAACATGAAGGGGAAGTAGTATATTTTGGCAGTAAATAGCAGAAAAACTATTTTAAAAAAATCTGATAGACTTTACAAATGCTCTTTAAATCTCTCTTGTTCCTTTCTCTCTGGAAGGAGCACCCGAATACCACTTGGTTCTTTCACTTGCTGCTGTCTTAGAAAGGCCATTCAGGCCTGGATGACTGTCTTTGTTGTCCTCCCACCTCCCTCCGTGTCTGTCTCTGTTCCCTTATGTTTTAGTTTTCTACCTCTTTCCTCTTCCACCTAGTGGTCTTATCAAGTATAATGGGTCCTTACACTATTCAGAAGTCTTTGCTATGACAACCTTCCCAGCCCACTTCCAAAATGAATTCAGGAAGCCTTTGATAGGGTGGCAAAGGGTGGAATTCATGGTGGTTTGGGGGTGTGATAATCATGCAGACGGGTCTTCCTGGGCCGTGGTTGGAATCACATCAGAACCATCAAATCATGTTGCTTCTGAAGATAAAGCTAACGTGAGCCAAAGTGACTTCGGGGTATTTTTTTTCCTGGCTCTCTCACTTGGAGAGCTTTATTATGAAGCTTGAGCTTAAGACATGAACTGGTAGCACAGATGAGGAAAGTGTTTCAACTCCTTGCACTATCTAGAATTGGTGCTTGAATGACAGAGTTGTGTGATAGAAAGCACCTTCGTGATGATACAATCCAAGCACCTCATTTAATGATTAGAGCTCAAAAAGATCAAAACCAAGAATGCCAAGTTTGGGAGAAGTTTGGTCTAGAATGAAAATCTCCCAATTCATAGTACAGTTCTCTTTTGACATATAATTTGATCTTTTTTTTTTTTGATCTTGTGATTATAATCTTACAGATGACTAAAATTAAGCCAAATGAAGCTAGCTGATTAAATCATTCGGGACAGGCTCCCTTTCCAGCATCACCTGGAAATACATAAGAGTCAACATTGGATTGGACAAGATTATGGGTGGGGGAAAAATGGTCAGACTTCTTTCTACCAAAAGTCATTATCATATGTCTTCATTCCAAACTCAGAGTGTTCATAAACCAATCTGCTGCTCACAGCATGCCATGACAGTTTATATCTCTTCCTAAATCAGGACTGTGATCATCTAATGTCCCAATTGCAATACTAGTTCTTGCTCTTTCTACGTGTAAAAATTTGGATTATTTTCTCACTTCATAGACACATTGCACCATTTATCTTTTGGAAGGTAATTTCAATGTTGTATTGGCCTTTGTGTGATTACACACTCAGGTGATAAGGTCACAAGTGCATTTTTCCTATTTCCACTGAAAAGCTGCGAAGGAGTCTAGAGTCTTTGGATTTGTGTCATCATCTCCATTTCCTCCTTTATCCCATCATTTATAGAAAGTAGATAATGCAAGGCATTTATCAGCAGGTCACAGTGGCCACAGGTTTCAGTGGCCTGAAAACTCTGTGTTTTTCAAATTAGAATTTATCTAGGACCTTTGCATTGTACCATATACCATAACCCAGTTTTCTTAGTCATGATAGGTTTATATTGTTAAGCAATATGGTAAAAATAAAATTCTAGTCACCAAATTCTTCTTACCAGATAGAATGTTCAAGGGGTTGACAAATAATAGCTTTTTAAATAGCTTACTAGTCTATATGTTTTCCATATTTTTCATATCCTCCTTATTTTTATCTACTCTAGACCTTCTATTTTAAAACCTAATAATATCTTAAATAATCACCAGTCAATATTTATTAGATCATTACATCCTGTATGTAGATTCATTTCTTATGTTTTAATTAGCACAATAAAAGTAGTAGCATATATAGTTTGATTATTTGCTGTGAGCCAGGTTTTGTGTTAAATAATTAGTTTAACCCCTTTTGGAGCACCTGGGTGGTTCAGTTAATTGAGCGACCAGCTCTTGGTTTCTGCTCAAGTCGTGATCTCATGATCCTAGGTTGGAGCCCATGTTAGAGAGAGGAGGGGGCGTCTGCACCTAAGTAAATAAATAAATAAATACATCTTTAAAAAAAAAAAAAAAGATTAACATCTTTAGTCCTCACCTCAATCCCATGAGATTGGTATTACTTCCCCCTTTTCACAGATGAAGAAACTGAGGCTCAGAGAGATTGAGTCATTGTCCCAATGTCATAAGTAAAAGAGGTCAAATAAGGATTCATGATCAGAACCTTCTGGTACCAAGTTGCTCTTAGAGTGAGAGCACATTATTCTGCCTTCTTTTTTGTTGCATATTCACATTGACTGTTTTACCCAGAGGAAAAAAGAAAAGGAAAATTCAAAACACCCTGATTCATGTAATTGTCAGTGAATAAATAGCCATGAAACAAATGTATAAGTACACAGAGGAGCATAGGGTGGTATTAGTCAAAATCTATTCAGACCATAGCAATTGGCTATTTTCACAAAACCTAGCATCTTTACAAATATACTTTTTTTCCCCAGATAACTAAGTTTTACTGATTAAAGTACCAAAACATTAAAAAGGTAACTCTTAATGGAAATCTTTCTAAAATATTCTATAGACATTCCTGTATATTTAGACAGACAACCCAAAGGCATCACTTGAAAAATCCAAAATTTTACTGTGTGATAGAATATCTCTGGGTCTCCTTTTATTTGTTTTCAGCTCTCTTTCTTTGATGTTATTTTTCTTACATTAGAATCTACTCCATTCTTCCCTCAGTTACTTTTCCTTCTAATGTGCTGTGAACTGAAAAACCATGTAACACAGTGTAACAAAAAGTCTGTATGGAGTGCTTGGAATTCTCAGCGAAAGCCTTAGAGTAAAATAGAACTTCAGGTATATCTTTTGGGGGCACCAGAAAAGTTTTACAGTTTTGCAATGCTGATTTATTTATTTACATGCTGCTTTGTTCAACACACATTAATGTGCATGAAATAAAATAATTGTAAATATACATAATGATAAAAAATGTGAGGAATGGAAATGTATGAAAAAGGATCAATTTGGAGGGGCTTTTTGGCAGCCACAACAAAAAGACAGACTTGGTTAGAATTTTTACTACCATAGAAGGCAATACTTAACAGAGATAGCAGTACTTTCCTTGTCCTAAGTGCTAGAAGAAAATTTTCTAAGAAGCTTATTATATATCTTTTTAAAAATTCCTATATTGGGGCGCCTGAGTGGCTCAGTGGGTTAAGCCTCTGCCTTCGGCTCAGGTCGTGATCCCAGGGTCCTGGGATCGAGCCCCACGTCAGGCTCTCTGCTCAGCACGGAACCTGCTTCTCCCTCTCTGTCTGCCTGCCTCTGTGCCTACTTCTGCCTACTTGTGATTTCTCTCTCTGTCAAATAAATAAATTAAAAAAAAAAAAAAATTCCTATATTTAAGATTGTGATGTAGTGAATTAAAAGATGTTACTTCTTAGTGTTGCTTTGAATAAAATCATAACCATCATCAGTAAACAATAATTCAACAATTATTATGCTAAAAATACTTTGAATCAAAGAATGAAATACAGAGGTTTGCTCCTTAAAGCCTTAACCATCTTGCTAGTAAACATAAAACTCTTATAGCTAGGCAACAGAAGTTAGCATATATTGTCATTATTGAATTCATGTCAGTCATAGATAGAATATTTTTAACATAGTTCTTCAGTTTCGTGACTAAAATAAATTATTGGGTTTTCCCCAAATGCTTATAGGACTTTAACTTTACCCAAATCAGACAAAATATATCATCTGTCATTTTTGTGGATACCTGCATTCAATGACTGATGAGTGCAAATGTATAAAAGGCCAGTTCCATCACCCCAGTTTGTGACAACTCTAAAGGGAGTCCCGGTTTCAGAGTTCCCCATGGGATCAGCTGTGGCACTGTGGGGACTGCATCACAACCCAGGTTTCTTCTCCACTCAGTCTTGCTTCCTTTACTTCCACCATAGCTGTTAATTTTGAGAGCACTCCCTAATAAATATCTCGTAGTCCAGTCTCCATCCCAGATTCTGCTGCCCTAGAAAACCAACATGCCAAAGCACGGGTCACTTCGTGCAGGCCACTATGACTTCTGTTTGAGGAGAATTACAGTCTGGTTTCAAAGACAGCATGCAGTTTTGCAATGTATACAGTGGTGTATAGTAGGTATAGTCTAGAATGGGCTGAGGGCCAAATGAACCACAGAGATGCTGAATGTTTTTCCATCTCAGAAGCCAGGGAGATTGCTGAGAGCCAGTGTAGCCAAGGAAGGTTTCTCAGAGGAAGCTTCTCCTGTGTTTCCTTCTCACACCCAAAGGACCCATCTCAGAATGTTAACAATTCACTCTGCTACTTTCCCATGCATGCTTGTTTCTAGCTGTGCATAACAACCCGAGAGATCATATTCCTACACTGTTGCCTTCCTGGGGTCTCTTCCTAAATCTTAATGATCTGTATGAATACCATTTGAGTAGAAACAGCCCACAAAGGCAGGCAGGAAGGCACTTGTTTTTATAACAGCAGAACCCTGTTCAGTTGCTGCCTTTCTCTGAGGTTTGTCATGTAGCTTTGACTTCCAAGAAACGGTTCTGCCATTCTGTGACTCAATAATTTTTTTACCCTAAATACTAGTTGTAAACACCTCTTTTTCTGTTGTGTCTCATATTTTGCCATCTCCACTGAGCATAACTTGCTCTGCTCAGAGTTCTGCTTTTTTCTCTCCTGACACAGATACAGTTTCAAAGGAAAACCTTAGAAAAATCTTAATGATAATAGTACTTCGGTGAGGAGCAAGATGAAATTGTCATCATCTATACAGGTGGTCTTCAAGTTGGGTTTTCCCAGAAGCAGACTGAGGCTCAAAGATGTGAGGGTAGGTAGTGCGTTAATTAGCAAGCTGCCTCAAGGTAGTAGAGTAGGAAAGTAAGAAAGAGTAGAAAGCAGAAAAACAGCGAGTCAAGGAGTATCATCAACTAGCTGAGCTTTAATCCAACTAGGAACTTCTGGAAACCCATGTAGATATGTACCTCGCCCTTACCCACCCAGTGGCAAAGGAGCTTAGCCACTAACACACCAACTCCTCTCAGTCCCCTCTTAGGAACAGCTCCACCTGGATTTGAATTCCTCGGCATCTCCCAGCTCCCGTGTGCTGGAGCAAACCCAGCTCTTGAAGCCAAAGAAAGCCCTTTGGCAAAATAAATGCCTAAATAGAGTGCAGGTGCCGGCAGTCAGGCCTGTGGGCACTGAAATAAATGGTTAGGGCAAGGGGATGTGAGGGTAAATCCTGTAACATCAGCCACACAGGCTAATGAAGGGAAACACAGATATTACAGTCATACTGCACAGTCTGGGTGTTTCTTCCTCACCCCTCTGTCCAGTTAGTCCCCAATCTCTACTGACATTGTCTCCCTGCTAGCTCTAGAGCTTCTCCTTTCTTTGCTATTTTTGCTGTTTTCTAGTCAGCTGTTTTCTAATCTTTGCTTTTTTGCTGTATTCTGACTTCTCTTATACCTCAAGAATTCTCACCTGTGAGCTTTTTGGCTTAGTGAGAGGTGGGGTCCCTTTGTGGGAATGTATATGTTCTATTCCTGTTGAAGTCCTCCTCCACGATGCTTCACACATCCCTCTCCTGCAGTTTGTGGCACTTCATTGTGTCCTCATTTGAGCACTTCTCAATGTCTGCCTTTTATTAAAGTTATGTTAGCAGGCATCTCTCTTTCTCACTAGCTTGTGAACTCCGGAAGGGCAGGTGGTCTGTTCAATCACTGTGGCACCCACCGCAATGCTTCATGTGTAATGAGTATTTGATAAATGCTTGTTGAATGAAATTGAATCATTGAAATCCAAAGTAGGTCGGAAAAGGATGCTGTCTCGAGGGGGCCCCCTGATTCAGTTACCTGCATAGGAAAAATGTACACTCGATTTTTCTAACAGCTTGCATTCAAGCTGTCATTAAAATTAAAGTCCTTTATTATATGTTTTCATTGTTGCTGAAATAATACTCCCCATGCCTTGGAGCAGTGGATGTAACAGGCTCTCTTAGTTATAATTTTGTGACATCAGGCATCAAGCAGTTGGGAAATTGCAACTTCTGGTAATATAACTTTACATATAGTATATCATTACAAATGAGCAAAACAGGGCCTGGAGGCAGGGATGCTCTGTAGCATAGTACTTTTCTGAGAAGAAAGAAGACTCAGTGGAATGACAGTAAATTTCTGTGAAAGCATTTTCTCCTTAAAAAAAAAAAAAAAACAGTACCCATTTAATTACCCTTTGATGATTTCTGTTAACTTCTGTGTGGCAACATGCTAAAAGAAACAGTTTCCCTACCCCCTCTCTCTTACACACACACACACACACACACATAATTGTGAGAGAGATCATTTTAGGAGTCTGACAGATACACTGGTCTAGGAGTTGAGGGCCTGGGCTGAGAAAATCACTCTGCTTTCCTTGAAATGTCCAGTCTCCCCACCTCCATGCTCTCCCCCACATATTTAGATATTTGCATAATTCTATAAGCTAAATCTAATTTCAGTGAGCAGGAAAAAGAGACTTTAAGGAGATATGAACAAAAAAAAGAAGGCATGCACTCTGTTTAAATGTATTCATTTTTATTATTATTATTTTTTTATTTATTTATTTGACAGAGATCACAAGTAGGCAGAGAGGCAGGCAGAGAGAGAGAGAGGAGGAAGCAGGCTCCCTGCTGAGCAGAGAGCCCGATGCGGGGCTCGATCCCAGGACCCTGAGATTACGACCCGAGCTGAAGGCAGAGGCTTAACCCACTGAGCCACCCAGGCGCCCCTAAATGTATTCATTTTAAAAAAGATTTTATTTATTTATTTGATAGAGACACATAGAGGGAACACAAGCAGGGCGAGTGGGAGAGGGAGAAGCAGGCTTCCTGCCGAGCAGGGAGCCCGATCCACAATCATTAGGAACTTAGGTTCCCTTTATCATTTTTCTCTGTTAATGTCCATTTTCCATCTTCAGTATTGTCTTGTGGTCCTAGATGATTTGCTGAAGTTCCATCAATCACTTCTGTATTCCAGGCAGTAAGAAGGAGTAGGAAAAGAGAGGGAAGATAAAAAATAATGCTCTCTGAGTTCATCAGCATCCTTTGAAGAGCTTTCCTGGAAACCCCGCTCAACTACTTTCTCTTAAATCTTGTTGGCCACCTCTATCTGAAAGGTAGAATAGGAAATGGATTTTAGTATCTATACTCCTTGGTCGGTTTTTTGTTTGTTTACTTTTTGTTTTATATTGTTTTTTATTTGTTAGGAAAGGAGAGGGGATGTTAGGCAGCCAGAACACACAGACATACACAGTAGTGCTTCTGTTTAGATGCTTGTGTAGGTGGGACTATAGAAGGGTAGTGACAGTATGCTTTATGTGCGTAAAGTCTGAATTCCCAGTTCTCTTGGCAATACTGTTTTGCTCGCTCCATCAGAGGAAGGACAGAGAGAGAGAGAGAGAAAGAGAGAGACCTAAGGAAAAGGCTTGAAACAGAAGTACAGAAATTTCTTTTTGAGATAGCTTGGAGTTTTCATCATCTGGAAGCACTGGATCTTTGTGCTGGACTCTAAGGCAGGACAGCTCAAACCCTTTATTATCATGATTTTAATCCTTGCCTCTTAATAGGTTGACAGTTTCTTCCCTTGGGGAGAGGTTGCTCTGGAAGGAGGCAAGTATTATTATTCTCTTTTTACAGGCCAGAGTTGTCTCCTTGTTCATTCTCAGCTTTCAAAAGAAGTTGAGTTGAATCCACTTTTACACTCTCAGAGTTTCTTTATTAGAGGAAAAAAAAGAGATTTGAGTGGACTTTACTGGGAATGGAGACCAGGAGGCCCAGGGTTGAACTTTGTGCTTTTAAGGACAAAAATTGGAGTAGATCCTGGAGTTTGTGGGAGGCTCAGTGCACCAGCATCTGTGGTGTTTGTTAGAGGGGAATGTCTACAGCTTTTTGTTAAAATGATCACCTTCCTCTTTAGAATTTCAAATTTGGAATTTCCCATTTCACTTCTCAGTAAGAACAGTAAAGTTGAATGCTGGGCTCTCAGGTTTCTAATTCTGCTCTCTTTATCCTCTCAGATCCCAAAATAGGCATTTAGAAAGAGGAAATGGAGGCCAGCAATAGCTAAAATAGGAAAAGTAATGTACCAGTAGGACCCTCATGACAGCCATCATTGAGTTCACTTGATCATAGGCAATTTTCAAGGAGGTAGAGGTTGCAACTTTAAGTCATACAAGGGTCATTTAGCTCTAATATCTTCCCTAGCTACACACATAGTGGTAATCATCGCTACCGGATATTTTATTGATCTCCATATCTGATCTGCCATATCCAATATGATCTAAATGGGATAGACCGTTTGATTCCATATTAAATCTCTATTAAAGAGATGGTAGTTGTTAAGCTCTAATAATTAATTTGAAATACCTTCATGAATGTTTTCTCAATTACCTCATACATTTTAAATGATCATTTTTGAAAGTCTTTCTAAAAGGAAATCATTGGAATATATTGTAAAGAGTGAACCAAAAGTACATGTTTGTACTAAATTCTGATTGGCCTCAAAGTCCATAAAAAGAACACTTGCCATTGTTAAGGAGCATGTAGCCTTTTTTCCCTGTCTGGGGAAAGTTCAAAGTTGACAGTGAGTTCACTTGAAGAGATGTAATATGAAGTCAAAGCAAAGGTGGGTTGGCAGGACAAGCAAGGTAAGGTTTGCCAAGGAGCTTTGGCCCCTATCATCTGTTCCATGATCTCACCTGAAACAAAATCCTTGTTCTGCTTATCTTCCTCAGTATCCAGGAGATTTAAGTAGTAACTGATGCTGTCTGCAGAGTGTGTGCTGTAGACATAACACTACATCCCATTTTTTTCATGCCAAGGAGGCCACGTTGCCCTGCTCAGAAAACCTCAAGGGGGACTCCCTCTTCTTTTCTAGAGCATAGTTTTTGGGAGAATAAAATTGTTACTCTTTATTATGGTTTGAGAGGATTTGGTGGCTGGTCATTCTCAGATAATACCATTTTCTAAATATTTGCTAAAGAAATGCTGCAGGGTCATTTATGGACCATATAAATGCAGGTAGTTGATAGGGAGCAACAGAAAAAGCTTATGAGATCTCTTTACTATAACTTGGCTTTTCCACTCTATAAAATATTTACATAAAAGGGCTTTTCACTAAGTTTGGTCTAGACCATTCTCTGATGGTCAAATCCAAGAATCAAAAACTAATATTCTCTGAATATTGAAATATTATGCAATCTATAAATACTATGAAATCTGTAAAAAAATAAGGCAAACTTGCACCAGTGTGGAAAATGTTCCAGGATATATTAAGTACCAAGTGATGGACTAAATTGCAAGCATTTATACTATTACCCCTCCCTTTAGAGGATAGGTAGGTAGATGGATAGGTGGGTGGATGGATTAGCAGACACATTAGGGTAACTGGCTGCAACACCTGAGGATAAGTACTTAAAAGAACTTTTAACAGTGTTTTTCTTTATAAAGAAGGACTGTTAGGAAAGAGAGGATTCTGATTATCTACTTTTAAGTACTGTTTGATTTAAAAAAATATATTGGTAAGATTTCTCTGAGTGGTAAGAGAGTGAGCCATTCGCATTTTCTTCTTATAGTTTCTGTATTAAAAAATCTAATTAGTGTTATTTTTTAATGTATCCCTGCTATTTTCATTTTTTTAAAAATTAAAGATGCTGCTGTTTTAAGTTCTGGACAAACTGTCTCAATTCATTCTATTAAAAATTGAGGCTTGTATCAAAAACTATATGGCATTAAGTTCTCTTATATAATTGCTCAGAAAAAAAAAGAGAAAGAAAAAATGAAGTGCAATTAAATTTTGCCATGTGTCTATGATATGCCTAAATTGTAATAAAAACATGGTTTATACTGAATAAATATAGGTGTCCTCAGGGCTAAAGGAGAAATAAAGCATATCATTTTACAGCCTCTCCTTGAATCCAGAACAGCCCCCCAAAAAGACCAAAATGTGACCTCTGGAAGAATATGATTAATGCAGATTAATCATGCATTGCAAATTCTAGTGCAAAGTAATAAACCATCAAACTTCATTTCTGTTAGAAATATAGCTGTATTTGCCTTTTTGACATTGCATAAATAAGATGATGAGATATAAAAATTAAAATACTCAAAATTAGAAAAGAAAAAAGTTACTTTGAAATAAAAAATAAAACATTTAAAAATGAAACTTAGACTGCATTTTTTATTAGAACAAAATAGAATATTTCAGTGATCACTAAATATCCTAAATGTGCTTTTATCCACTTCCACATATATTTAAACAACCTAAGCAGCATGTCGAATATGTACATTTAAAAAGCCAGCATCTTCTCCTTTATTCAAATAGGCAACTATTTTTCTAAGTACATATACTACATGTACACTAATTTGTGTAGAAATAAAAACTGCATGTAAAAAATATTTTACTGATTTTCAAGACTACAAATACGCTATAGCTATCAATGTGTTCAATAAATATCCAGTGATAATTCGGTTCATAAAAAGCAAACTTTTCTCTACTCTTGTCAGATTTTATTGCTTTGGGCCAAAGGCCATTCCAAGGCATTCCGGGGCAGAGCACAGGTAGTGTGTTTTCTGAGTAGGTGTAAGTTGGAAGGAGTTGCTGAGAAGGATCACATGTAACATTTTAGAGGTACTCTCATTGAAGAGATTATAACCAAGCTGGCCTTACGAGCCACAGCTGAAGTTGCTCTGTTTGAGAAAGTAACACCATTTCATTCAGTAGGACTGGTCAAATGACCTTCACCAAGGCAGAGACAGATTGCATTGTAGCACTTAAGGGATTCATTAAATTTTTGTGAATAGTGTAGTCCAGACATAATTGTAATAGTCAGTGTTGCATGTATTTATACATTTGCTAGTTATTCATCACTTTACCTTGCTCACATAATTAAAAGTAGACCCTGAAGACCCAAATTTAAAGCATCCACAATTAACTAATTATTCCTCAGAGTTTTGCAGAGATCAGTTCCATTTCCAGAATGAATTTGCAAGTGGAGTTTAGATACAGACACTCAAAATAATGCTTCCACCACCCCTACTCCCTGCCCCTCCACGCTGGTTGAGAGTTGCCTCCAGGCAGGGGGGTTAAGTCTCCTCTGTGCATTTTCTTTTCTTTTATTTTCTTTCTTTCTTTTTTTACGTATTAAAAAAAAACACTTTATTCCTCTGTGCATTTCTTCATTTGACATTTGACTTCCAGGTTGCACTTCCATGTGAGCTCTGGGAGTGCCCGACAAAGGTGAAGAGAGACCTAAGTGTTGGAGGTGGGAAATTGTCAGTAACCAGGAAGTGTGCTCAGCTGCAGGTTTACTCAGCTGATCCAAAGGGCTATGAGGCAAAGAAAGCATTAACCATGTCTGTGCAGACAGTGTTTTCCCTTTTGGAAAATAATCTCTGTAAAACTTCAGATATGGTTTATAGTGCATTTTTTTCTTTTGCCCAGAGTATGTGAAAACCTAATTAGTTCTACTGTACAAATAAGTCAATTTAATAAATAAGAGAAGGCATTTCTCTTTAAATACAGTGCATTAATTATGCATGCAAATATTTGGGCTTAAATTTTGAGCCTGGGTATGTACTGCAAGACTAAAGAAATGCATGACATCTGTGCTTCAACAATTCCGATGTCTGTAGAGTGCTTCATGGCTTGTGAAGTGCTTTCATGAGCACATCATCTTTGGAGCTTATAAAAGATGTGAAATATACAGAGGAGTCATTATTTCAGTTTTCTAGTTGACCAAACCTAAGACCCAGAATTGAATAGGGGGATACAAACACAAATATTGATATCAGGGGAACTGGTTTTGCCTCTAATTTTGCTATAGTCTTGCCTGTATATATAATCTCTCTCTGTGCCTTGGTTTCTTTATGTAGAACATGAAGTAATTGACAAAATGACTGTAAACCTTTGAATATTCTGAAACGATGAGCTGGGACATGAATTAAAGACTTTTGAAACTCATCAGCTATTTCCACCATCCCCTCAGATGCCACAAAACCCTCTTTAGCACTCATAAACTCAATATACTATATATTATTTATATATATATGACTATAAACTAAAGTTGGTATATTATAATCAAAGCCCTTCCAAAAGCATAGAATGTATAAATATAGATGAATTCATATTTTGTTCATATATGCATGCATTTATATTTATCTTATAGTTGGTAAATATTTCAAATTAAAATATACTCTAATGTTGAAATCTTAATGGTAATCAATTTATGGTACTCTGTTGATATCATTAAAATTTTTGCAAAATCTTTTGATATCCCCAAGAAAAAACCCTTATCCTCCCCAACATTAAGAATATTTCTTTATCCTACATTTAAATGATGTTTAGAATTGATATTTCTACTTTATAACTCTCGAGGGTTTTTCCCCCATGGCAAATGCATCATAAACCTTGTATCATATCATGTGTCATATACTTCAGGATTTAATTTGGGGAATTTTTTATTATAGAATGGCAGTCACTGTTCCCTCTGCATATAATTCAGGAGAATATTAGATTAGCACTGAACTGTTTTGTATTAATTGTGGATATAAGACTATTGAATTAGCACAGAATTGCTCTGTATGAATAGTAGATACACCCTCATACTTTAATGCAGTACATGTTATTTATCTCCTACATACATTTATTTTTCCTACTTGATCATAATAAATGTTAATCCTACACTCCAGTGCCAGTGTCAGGTTATTTCTGTTCTTAAGATTTTAATTGTGCTCATTATTTTGGGTTGAATACTGGTTAGGAATAACCTTCAAAGATTAAAGCTGTTTTTCTGGGTATGAGTGATCATTTGGTGATGTGCCAAAACCCTCTCATTCAGAAGTGAAGGTTTTCTATCAAAAGAAAGAATCAGACACATAAAGCAGATTTTCTGAACTAATATCACAACTCTATGGAGTCATTAGGGCAAAACACCTGCACCTCAATACACTTTGATTACCCAGAATGCAATGAGAACCTGGGTTATCTTCTAGTTAGATTAACATCTTGGATTTATTACTATATTGGAAATTCTATTTACTAAATTGATTCGGTTTCTTTTTCCTACTCATTGTTCTAGGCAGCTGATGGGCCCCTTATTTATTAGAATGGTGTGATCACTGAACTGTAGCCACAAAGCTTTGTTACCTTTGAAACAGAAATGTTATCAGGTTTATTTATGAATACCAGCTTTATAAAGATACCAAATCAAAGTAATTTTAATTGTGACAAAAGCATTCATTAATCTACTTCACAAACATTTATTGAACATCTGTTTTGTACAGGATTCTCTCTTGTTTGTAGGCAAAGGCTATAATAGTAAATGAGTGAAAGCAGTCTGGTCTCATGGAGAATAAGGGCGCTAGTTCTAAAGACATTGAGTGAAATTTTTGCTTAGTCATTTGTTAGCTGTGTGATGTTGGGCTTATTTTCTTTTTACGTGTGTGTGTGTGTGTGTGTGTGTGTTTAAAGTGGGGATAATACCTACTTTATTAGGTTATAGTGTGGATTGAAAATTAAACATTTTATATAATGCGTACAATACTCAACAAAATGTAGTGACAGAATAAGTGATAGTTCTCAACATTGTGCTAGTATAAGACTCAGCCTTTGTCCTCAAAGAAGTTTACATTTTGTTGATATAATTTATGAGATGCCTAATGTATAAAAAAAAAAACCAAACACCTCCAACTTATTCATAAAATATACTGATACTTCGTTTTATTCTCTATACTATATATTTTTGTTCATTCCTCCTTTTAGTTCACCACAGGCCACCCTTCTTGTCTTGCTTTGAGTTGTCTAGGATCTAGTCAGGAAGTGAGCCTTCCTAGTAGTTATTTCAACTGAGAAAATGGGGAATGCGTTGTACGGATATTGGAGGGCTACAATGGCAAAAAGAGAATCATGAGCTAACAGCTATCCTATGAACAAGGGAACCCAGGAAAGAGGTTAGGTTTCTCAGATGCTAGGAACTCAAAGAAAGTACCCCCATAAAACACAGACCTTGGCCTCTGAGGAGAGGTGTTCCTTGGCTGGTGCTGATATCGCCCTGGCTGGAGGAGGGTTTCTGAAGAGCTGTCTTCCTCAAGCTGGTACATCTGAGGGATGCAATAGAACTTATCCTGGAGCACCAGAAACCAGAAAATAGAAGCTGAGGCCAACTGCTGCTGCTGCTACAGTGAAGAGTTGTGTCAGAGGCTCCACTGACAGTCACGACAAGTGAAAATGAAAGGAGCTGATCTTTTCTCCCCTTCCCCTGCCTGCCAATTTCCTTCTACTGCCCCTGTTGGTAGAACCTAATGGGAAGCCAGCTGATAGGATATGGAGCGTTACAATCCCAGCTGCAGCATCACAGAGCAGGGGAATGGGAAGATGGCACTGGGGCTTCGAGACAAGAGCTTACTTCCTAGCACAGGTCTGCATTAACAGAGTGGCAGCATACCTTGATTTGTGGTGAAATCTGCTTCCAAAGGACTTGAGACCCCACTGTTTCCTTTAGTTTACTTTAATATGCTATGTTCACTTTTGAAGAGACTCAGATTTACATTTACGTTGAAAGTAGATATTTGTAGTTATATACTCGAATTTTGGGGTTTAAAATTCCTTTGACTATTAAAAAAAATCCTTTGAAAAGAATAGATAATATGACTTCCTCTAATTAGTACACCACCATTCAAAAATACCTTGTCAGTAGAGGACTTTTTTTTATTCCATTAGCATTCCCAAAAGGCAAATATTGACATAATTCTGTTGGTATCAATGAAAGATATTTAAATATGGGAAATATTCTTTCATTTACTCAAATGGAAATAAATATGATCTTGTCATATTTCTGCAGTTTGTGCTGGAAAGATGACCATTACCATTAGGAAATTTTATATGAAGTTAACATTTATTAAATGCTAAAATATATCTAAGAAATCTAAAATAAGAGAAATTTCCTGGTTTATTAGCTTTCAAATGAAATAATCAGAAGACAATATAACCTTTAAAGGAACATGTAGAAGTCAAATTTTGGTTAAATATGTACCTATTTGTATTTTGTTGAATATAGATTTATGTTAGGCTTTATAATTTCTCGTTTAATGTTAAAAATATGTTTGTGGAATTTTAAAATTCACTTAACAAATATTTACTGGGGTCTCATAAGTGCCAAAGACTGAGGAATCAGAATGAATAGGACCCGCAAGGTTCAGGCATTCAGGGAGCACATATTATAGTGGAGACAAGAAGAAATATAATGAGCTAGTGAATACCGATACGATGTGAAAAATGCTATAAAGGAAGAAAAAAAAAAGTCTGGGTTGTTTTTGAAAGTGCATTTGTGTGCATAGTCTTAAAAATATTTTTGAAGAGATGCTATTTGAGATGAGACCTGGAGGATTAAAAGGGAGGTGGCCCTGTGAAAGGCATTCTAAGCAGAAGTTACTGCAAAGACAACATCCCTTAAGTAGGAAAGAACTTGGCATTTTTAAGTTACTACCATAGAGGCCCTTATAGGTAACACACAGTGAGAAAAGAATGAGTTAGTAGGTAGGAGGGGCCAGACCATGAAGGACTTAGTATAGGGCACAGTAAGGCAGTTTGGGAATAAAGATGGGAAACCATAGAATGTTTCAAATGTAGGAGAGATTTAAGCCAATTCATGGTTTTAAGAGTGACTCTGGTGACTGTGAAGAATGCATTCTAGGGGTGAGAGTAGAAACAGAAGAATAGGGGAAGAAAGCCAGAATCTAGGTAAGAGCTGATGGTGGTGGTGGTGGTGGTGGTGGTGGTGATAATGATGATGATGATGATGTCAATGATGATACAGGAAGGGTCCAGAAAAGGACCCTGGAGGACTAGCTGATACACTGGGTACAAGGTTGGTAGGGGAGGCAGGTAGAGAGAGGGAGTAAGAACACTTCCCATGGATTGGATCAAGCAATGGATGGATGTTGATATCATTATGGGTCTGGTGAAAACAAAGAGAGGAATGAACACTTGAAAAAGTGGAGGGAAAGTGAATCCCATTTTAGACCCATAGGATGTTTGAGGCACCAAAAGATATTAAAAGATACCGAACAGGCCATTGAATATCCAGTTTGGAAATTAGAGCAATAGTCAAAGCCAGTGATAAAAATTAATAGCTTATTTTTTTGTACTTATATTTTTTTAATTCATCATGTGGAATGTGAAGCCATGTGCCCGGATATGGTCATGTTGGGAAAAATGTACATAGTAAAGAGAACATCTAGCATTTTGAAAATGGGATAGTAAGATGATCAAATGAAGGCAGCCTGGGAGGTGGTAAGAAAAGTGGTGGAACTTTATGAAATTCAAGAGAGAAAAATGTTGCCTGAATGAAGGACCCAAGTATATCCTGCAGAAGTCAAGTGTAGGGAAATCCAAATAGAAGAAGAGAGTGAAGGCCATTGTATTTGGCCACATAGAGGTTTACATTGACCTTGACATGAACAGTTTCTTATTATATGAAGTTTTATGAGAATATACATATTTAAGTTTTTATGAGCCTCAGGTGGTTGATAGGAAGTAATAATAATCACCACAATTTTTATCAAGTCTGAGGAAGAATTTGTCTGCTGACTTACCACATTTTCGGTTAGGGGATAATATTTGATGTAAGTGGCTCTGAAAGGTTTTCTGCCTCCTCTGTGATTGGAATCTATAACTGGAAATTGATGCAGTTTGGTAACAAGAATGCTATCCACCTGTTTAATCTCTTAGGCTTTTTCTCCATAGGGGACTCACTGAAAATGATGACCTAGAATTATTTTCATGTAGCCAGCCTGGGAAAACTAGTAGTAACCAACACAGGAAATATAAGTGCTGTTTTGTATGAATAACTAGATTCTTTTAAGAATGTTAACAGTAATATTTTTTATATGACTAGTTTCATCTTCATTCAGTGTCAGTATAAATTACTTGAATAAAAAATAAATAAAGTTTGCTTAGTCGGGGATACTCTATAGCGGAAAAACTTAGTATCTGTAGATGATATCAAGTTTTTTCCTTATTGGAAGGCAATCTGAATTTGTCTTCTGTTAGTTTAGTTTAGTTTAGATGAATATAGCATTTGTCTTTTTTTAACTGTGCTCTATTTTTGTTTGTCCCCTTCTGGAAGGCAAAAAGCATTGCCATCCTACTGCATACTGGGAACACTGGGTCAGAAGGACATTCTCATGTCCTTCACATTCTCACATACATTTTTTTGCTTTACCACAGGGAGCCCTGATGTATGCATTTTCCTCTAATACATATTTTTGTGTAAAAGCTCTTTGTATATATGAACTTTAATTTACTTTAAATCCAGTTTTATTTTTTTGAAGGGACATCCTGTCATTGCCTTATTCCAGCAAACCCTAGGCTGATGCTTTATAAATTTATGTGTCAAGTTCTGTATAGGCCACACTTTTCTTGACATCTTCTCTTAGATATCTCCGGTCCCAGATGTCTGGAACAAACTCAAGATCTTTCTCCATAAATCTCCTCTTCCATTATTCTTTATTACAGTGCGTGGTATTTTAAGGATGTCAAGACACTATCTTCAGCCCTCCCTCTCCCTTACAACTATGGCCAATTCATCAGCATGATCTGCCCATTTTACCTCCTAAATATCTTGGTTTTGCATCTACTTTTCTCTCTTTTCACTGTCCTGTCACCCAGCCAGACTACCATGACTTCTCACCTAGACTATTGCAATAAGCTTCTTAATGATCTCTATACTGTTACTTCAACCCATTCCCAGACCACAGGCAGAATGCTGTTTTCAAAACCCAAATCTGACCATGTCATTCCTCTGCTTAAAACCTTTCAATGACCTGCCAGGAGTCTTTGGGATAGTGGTTAAAAATCCTTAATCCAATCCACCAAGCTTACTTCCTGCCTCACCCTCCTAGCACTTTGCCCCTCACACTCTGTGTGCTTTCCTTTCTTTTTTTGTGCCTACTGTACTCCCTGCTGAGGATCCTTTCCCTCCCCTTCTTTCTCACCTCCTTTAATGCTTACTTGTGCCTATGATTCCTATTCAAATATTACTTCTTCATGAAACCTTCTCTGAATCCAAAGCCCAGATTCAGTCCCATCTGCTTGTAGCACTGGCTACCTTCCCTTCATAGTGCTTCTCATAGTTATGGATGTTTATCTATTGTGTAATAACTGCTCTGAAGGGTATTTGATTAATATAATTCTGTGAAGACCTGGATCTTGCCTTATTTTGTTCACTTGTATCCTTAGCACTTGGTGCTTGGCCAGTTGCATAAGAGCATACAGTTAGCATTTGTTGATGAGTGAATGAATGAATGAATGAATGGTCTTGAAAGGAGTATATCACGATAAAAGGCTGATTCGGTGCATTTAATTATCAGAATTGGAAAACAACATAAAGTTCATATCCTACTGAGTTAATAATACAGATGTTCTTTGTATGTAAAGGTCAATACATGTTAAGATTAAAGTTGGCTGACTATTAATATATTATGTCTAGATTGATGTGTAATTAAGAATGCCAGAATATGAGACTCTATGGAAAAGTTATTATTTTCAGATATGTTCTAGGGCATGTATTACTGTTACTGTTCACAGTTGTAACAACTAGCATTAATAGCTTACTCACTTTTAAGCTTTATTTCATTACTTTAAATGAATTTAGCACAAAATATAATTACAAACAGTGGCTCAGTATAGATTTGGAACAAAACTAACTTTACTATAAATCTGAGCACAGGTTTAATATTTTCCTCTGTGTTCTTCAGCTTTCAATTTTTTTATTTTTATTTTTTTGATCACAATTTGGATTTACCTGATAACTTTGTGGCACTATTCTGATCTTAGAAGGTCATACTTTTTCTATTTGTATCTGAAGTCTCTTCCAAAAAGGGGTGTCCATCATTTGTATCACATGAATTATTGGCAGTCGTGCAATTGATCACAGAGAGTCTTTTCTGTCTCATTGCTAGCTTCTATAGATCAAACCTGCATAGTCATGTAAGAGTAGCTACCATTGGCATCTACTACAATATGGATCTATAATAAATATTAATTAATTAGGCTAATCTAAGTGTAATTTACAATTTAGGGAGTAAATTTACTTCAGTGTCTTTCTGATAAATCATATCATTTTTAAAAGCATTGCTTATTTTGGTTTGATGTATGGTTACAGCCAAATAAACGAAAAGAGATGTCAATGTATCTTAATGTATTAGTAACTTAGAAATAATGAGACATTTATAAGTCTGCTGCACTTTTACTCCAAATTACTTTCTAATTGTGATCTGAATTAAGTCACTCTGTTAAAAACTATTATTTTCAGATTTTTTTTAACTTGAAATACGTACATTAGGATGGATTTTCTACAGTAGAACTGGTTAACTTAACAGTAAATATTGAGATCTTTCAACAAGCTCCCTAACCTAATATCTCCTCTTTTAGAAATTTATTCAAAAGAAATTTTTAGAGAAGGGGCTCTTTTACAATTAGGAAAAAAAGTTATGAAACTATAACAATTTAATGCTGTTTTATCCCTTACAGATTTCTCACTTGTATAAGTATATTTCTGATGAGGTTTTGATTCTGAAGAAATTAAGTCATTTTTTTTTCTTGTATCTCAAATCAACTTGATGAAGGCTTTACTTATTAACATTTTAATTTGGGAAATCCCAGCACAATCTTAATATTAAAATAATAAGTGATAGTAATTTTGTTCATCATTGTCATCCTTTTAAACAGTAGCTAAAGCAAACTAATTGGATAGTTTCTACAAATTGCAATGTATTTTATTTTAGGAAATTGCTTAAAATTATGTTTCCTGGTTTGTTTGTTTTACTCACTTTATTCTTAATGTTGAGGATTTGAGTTCTGCATTCACAATGAAAATATTGACTTCATTATACAATAGATAAAGGCAAAAAATAGGCATGGTAACACTTCTGGTATGTTTAAAATAACAATTGAAATGTCTTTTTGCATTTCCTTAGAGGTTACTTTGAGATGATAGTAGTTTATGCTTCCTGGCCAGCTTCCGGAGCAGGCTGGCCCTTATGTTAAGTGTCTTAGGTATCTGTGTGAACGCCAGGACACTATTCCATGTAATTACAGAGATCTTACTCCCTGGGTTAGACTCTCACATGGGGCCCTGTTTGTTGATATATTTGCAACAAAAGGCCATTAACTTACAGGGTCAAGGGGTTAATGGAAGAAATATTCTCATCTTCCTATTATCTTGCAATGTTTTGCTGAGAGCTGAAGGAAGATAACACTTTTCTCCCCCAGTTTCTCGTGGCAGTTTTAAAAATGGTGACTTCATGTTTCCGTGACTAAATAAAAGATTAAATGCCAATATGGAACGCTTTAGAAGTGTACTTAGTCAAGCTGTCAGTTGAGGCAGGCATTCTATCATGACCACCTTTGCTGAGGTCACTGAACGGCTCCCAGTAACAAAAACTAGGAAGAAGGTACCTTAATGATTTCTTGATTTCTGAGTCCTAAGATTTTTTTTTTCCCTGTTCCATTTTTAGGCAAATTAGTCATCTTGCACAAGGAGTCAAGGAAATTTCATAAAACTTTAAAGGGGAGAACCAAAATTATTTCAGTTAAATCCAAAAGGAATTCTGTGTCTAAAAGAAATAATTCAACTACTCAAATTGGTGCCCCTCAAATCCCAAGTAATTTACAGAGTGTGTAAAGAGTGAAATAAATATCCTTGTCTCCAAAAAATCCATATTAGAACTGCGTGGATGATTATAGATGGAATTATAGGTGGAATTACCTTGTCTAGATTTTGTGGGTGGAAATCATTGCCTTGCTAAGGTTATTTCTGTCATTTTTCTTTGAAAACAATATGTTTCATAGCCTAACTCTTCCAATTGAATGTATGTGATGAGATTAGGTTGCCCAATGCAATTTAGGAGTCACTGGAAGTTCTTCTTGTATGTAAGTAGTGAATTTTCTCTGGAAATCTAACCAATTAGAGAATTTTCCTGATTGATTAAAGTAAGTTCTTGCAGAATGCAATAAAAGTATTGTGGAGTACTTTAGGAAACTTGTCTACTATTTTTTCTCTGAAGGCCAGAATACCTTTATAATTTCATCTGAAGGTTAGTCATAGTCATGGGTATACTTAGTAACCCAGAGTTCTCTTAAATTGAAATAATCTCAGCCTATTTAATTGTAGTACTCTGCCAACAAACACAGGTTGTGCTGGTTTGATTTAAAACAGCTTGGCTGGTGGGTTTGACTAATTTTACTAATTAAATCTGCCACAACAGTCAACGCATGTGGATGCATATGGTTACAGTCCTACGTTTCACCCATAATTTAGCCTGACAACACATGTGAGTTTTCTCTTTACTCCATGTTTACATAGAGGGAATTTTTAGCACATAATTTTGTAATTCTCCTGAAATTCTAAGTTCCAGATAATAGAAGGGGGAAATGTAATCACACCTCTGTTAAAGCAATTTAAAAATGAAAAGGCTGGTGGAAAACTTTTTAATAATTGAGATAATTTTTGTCTTTCAGAATTAGTTGAGATCATGCTTTATGGTAGGTGAGTCAGCACTGTTGATAGGGTGTGTTAAATACCTTTCCTGTGTCCTCCAATACTGAGGGCATGCTACTGTACACAGACTGGTGCTTAGCTCCATAAAAGTCTACTCTGTGTCTCCACCACATGACTGGAAGCTTCAGTGCTTTTAGTGTGGGGACTTAATCACCAGACAATTTGTCCATTTAGCACACTTAGTAGTCGAAGTGTTTGTTTAGACTTTCTATATTCATAAACTTGTTAAAAAATCATACTACAAATGTTTATCCCCGGGGATTTTTTTTTAAACTCCTTTCTGTAATATTTATTTTACATATCCTTATACCCGGAATTTTTCATGCAATAGCTACAGTGATAATGTATATTGACCATCTGCTAAGTCCTATTTCTAAAAGATGCCTATCAGAAAAACAGCATATTTAGGGTTCCTGAGGGGAATTTCACACATGCTCACCAATAACCCAGTCAACTGTATAGACTGCTACTATGTGCTGTCTTTTTCTTTTCCTTGTCTTTTGCTTTGGGGATTCTTCACTATGCATTATTGAGTCAAGTCTGCTAGGTCCCTGGTTTCGGGCAGCCCCACTGGCACCTTGATATCTAGATGCAAGATCTACAAAATGTCCTCTGTCAAAGAGGGATTCCACCTCTCTCACAACTGTCTGGTGGGTTCTGTTGGGTGGTGGGGATTCAGAGCTCTGGAGCTCATCCCACTATGTTACAGTCAGAGGTTTACCGGTGGCAGGGTGGGGGGCGGGTGGCAGAGAGGAAGAGTAAAGAGGGTGCTGTGGAGGCAGTGGGAGCAATGCATTTTTGGTACAGAAAGTAGTGGGATACTTTGTAGAGAATTTAGAACCATGACAAAACTGACTGAAATTGGTCTGCTTTTTAGTATATCACTATGTGCTGGTGATTCCAAACAATATAGGGGAAATAAATATACTCTTCCCTGCCGGGCAAACCACTCCCATCACTCTCCCCTTCAGTGCATTGCTGTTTACAGAAGCTTGTCCAGGACAGATTCTCCCCCAGGAGGCTCCTCAGTTCCTTACATACATAATATATCGATAGGTCAACCTGGCAGTGAGTTAGGTGTGACCCAGCTATCGGCCTAGATCCTCCTACACTGTAATATCGAAGGAGGGCTGAAATCTTTCCTTTTCTTTTCCTTCCCTTCTCCTTCCTTCCCTTCTCTCCTGTTGTCTCCTGTCCTCTCCCTCTCCCACTTTCACTCTCCCTCTCTCTTCCCCACTCTCGTTCCTACAAAGAACTAATTTCTGTGAAAGACACATTATCTCCTTGTACTGTAAGCTAGAGGTTAGGAGAAGTATTGTTTTTAGTGGGTAGATGACCTGACTGGATGCCAGGAAGCCTGGCTCCCAATCCTGACCCCCTGACAAGTTGTATGACCCTTATGAAATCGTATGGCCTTTCTGAGATCTCACATGTGGCATTTAGGTGGATTGTACTTGGTGATCCGCAGCCATTCCAACTGGGCATTTCTACTCTTCTATGAAGAAAGAAAGTAAAAGGCAGAAGCAGAAATACAGATGATTGACTAATACAGAGCATCAGAATGCTTTCCTTCTACAGCTCTCAGTCCTATTTTTCTGGTTGTTTTCCTTTACGAAAGATGATATCTGAGCAACCCCTCTCTTAAGTTTCACCCATCAAGGGCACAGTCAGTCAATACCAGTGACTTCCAGGATGTCAACATAATTAAGTTCTAGAAACATCTCATAGACAAAGCAGAATTAATTATATATGTTTCTACCAAATTACACAGGGCCTGTGAATAGTTGACAAGGGCATCTTGGCCCATCATCAACCATGATGTCACATACCCTGGGCCTACTGGAGTACCTATAGAAGAAGCCTGAGACAGCACGTGCCTGAGTTTCCTTTTAGTCCATGATTATATCAGCACCCAGTGTGCAAACTGTTTCTGACCAGAGAAGACAGGAATCTAGTTCACAAGTGGGAGAATTCAGAGGCAAAAACTGAAGCAAAAAAACTTGGGTAAGGTTTTAACATGCTAACAGACATCTTTACAGTAATTGAGTTTCCCATTTATTGTTAAACACTTTTATTGAAGGAAGACTTAAAGATCTGGGGGCACCTTGTAGTCATATTAAATATTCCTTTCTGCTATATAATTTCAGAAGGAAATTAAGAAGCAAGAAATGCCATTAAAATGGTCACTCTCCCTGGCACACACCATTAGGACATGCACCTGCACATTCATGCCTGCATGCACAATTCTGCCTCTTAATTTGGTCTCATATCTACTACACATTCTGAGTGTTAACATAAATGGAAATTATAACAATAATATTTTAAAAATAAAAAATGATTTACCTCTAATGAAGTAAATAATAAGACAAGAAATAATGGTTCCATCTGATATACTTTTAAATTTGTATTATAAATAAATACCTCTCTGTGTATCTGTCTGTATCTGTTTCTGTCTCTCTATGTTTTTACCACTCTCTCTCTACACACACACACACACACACACACACATTGTGATTTCAAAAGGAGTAACCAGTTTTATGGTTTGTTGCTATCTGCACAAAGATTTGTTTGATTAGAATTTTTCACTTTTAGTGATCAGTATCAGATCTGTGCCTACCACTGTTGTTCCTACTATAATCGAAATTTTTTATCGGCATCTTTCACCAGCTGCTTAATGTCAATGGATCTTTCATTCCTAGACCCTGAGTTAAGAAGGGTTGTTACATACATTCAATATGGTTGGGGCCCGCTAGTTCCTACTACAACGGTGCTCCCTAGTACCCATATACAATTTCACTTAAGACAAAATAGCGGCTCCAGCAGAAAATAAGTGCAGTCTTCTCCTTTGTAAGTTGTAATTGAGGTTATGGCATGGCATATTGCCTGTGGCAGAATCTATTACCTAGAAATGGAGACCATGATTTGAAACTGGATGCAGTGTAAGCAAAATGAATTAATTATTAGCAGCACAGAATTGAAGGAAAATACAGGGTTTTCCAAAGTGAAATATATCGGCATTTTTAAAAAGAGAATGTAGCAAGGAACTTATTGACAAATCATGTAGTCAGTCTTTCCCACTGTTTTCACCTTTTGGAATTCTTATATGCTTAGGTTAATATGACTATTCTTAAATTAAGTCAAACTTAGCTCAGAATGTCATAGAAATATTTTCTAGTGTATTTAGTTCTGAAGTTAGCATATTTTAATGTCTGACTCTTAGTGTCACTTGGATAAGTAAGTTGCTAGCTAATGGTAGGACTAAATTACTTTTAATATTATTCTTTAAATAGGAAAAAATAACATTTTTCCTGTCTGAAATGGCTCAAATAAAGCAAACTGGCATTTTTTTTGGGGGGGGAGCTTATTAACATTTAGCACTTGATACTACAAAATGTGAACTTTAGTACATTTAACTTTCATAGGTAATTATTTAGCAAAATCCCGTAGAACCTCCTGTATTATAATGGTTGCCCAACATATTGGTTACTGGATACTTTCTATTTATTTGATGAGAAAACTGTTCTCCTGTCTAGTTTTGGGCAGTCATGACTTGTATGGACTGAAGTTGTACTTCAGAGTCCAGTTCAAATGATCTGATAATTAGAGAAAATTCCTGCTAGCTTCTGGCAATGCCTTGACTATCTGTTATCATGTTCCGTTTTCCTTATTTTCTTCTTTTACCCCTATTTTTTCCCATGTTTTGTGTTTAGGGGTGGGGAAAAGACAGTCTCCTATGGGTTACCAACCAGGTACCATATTCAAGAGTAGTCTCTTCTCTTTACATTAAATTAAATTAAATTACTTGAATGATTAGACTACTTATTTAGAACATTATATGAATTAAATGATTACATGATTTTCAGAACCGTTGAGACCCAAAACATCACATAAAACACACATGTACAACATAAACTGAAGTCCCTAAGTGAATGCACTCTCTTCTTTAGTATATGATAGTCATGTATCAGATTGCTTTTCCTCTCTGCTAGCAGAGGTTCTTGTAGGTTTTTTCAATAGCCAGTAGTTTATCTGCCAGTTTAATGGAAACAATACATAATCATCAGTTTATACTATTATATCATTTGTTGGGGGTCTTGCTTTCTGCCAGCCAACTTGCTAAAAGCCTTATGTATGTTAATCAAAGCCTTGTAAAAAGCAGTGAAATTCTGATAGGTTAAATAACTTATCAAAGGTGATACAGCTAGGAAGTAACAGCCAGGATTCAAACCTAGGTCTCTCTAATTCTAACCATTGTGCTCTGATTCCAGCCACAGTGGGTGAATAAAGCCCTCCAGTTTTCACATTTTTGAATGTGATACCTCTAGTAAGAGTCCACTTCTCAAAATTCCCTTTCGTTCCTCTCCTGGGGCTTCAGGTACAATGGCCTAACCAGGAAAAAGTGTACTGTAGCAAGATATTGCTATTAACCCAGTTAACAGAAGTTGGAATTGCAGGTTGTCCTTGTGTTCGGTTTTTCATAGGCACTCAGATCCTGGATCTACCACTGTCTCTTTGACCTTGGGCACCTAATATCTATGCTTCAGTTTCCTCGTGTCTAAAGCAGGGTCATTATGAGGATTCAATGAGTTTATACAAATAAAGCATTAAAAATCTGGTACAAAATAGGCACTTGATAAAAGATAGCTGTAATTATTAATTACAACTCCAATAGAAAGTCTTATTTCCTGAGGGCATTTAATACGCCTTTGGATGGAAATCGGCATGAAAATGACAAAGATTCATTCAGAATGATATGCGGGTCTGAATATAACCTCTCCTTTCCTTGATCTTTCCCACACCCCAGCTCCAGCAGCTTTGCAACCCTTCTTCTGGTAGACTCAACTTAAATATCAGAGTAGAGGGGCACCTGGGTGGCTCAGTGGGTTAAAGCCTTTGCCTTCGGCTCAGGTCATGATCCCAGGGTCCTGAGATGAAGCCCCGCATCAGGCTCTGTGCTCAGCAGGGAGTCTGCTTCCTCCTCTCTCTCTCTGCCTGCCTCTCTGCCTACTTGTGATCTCTGTCAAATAAATAAATAAAATCTTTTAAATATCAGAGTGGAGAGGTTGGAAGATGAACCAAGAAAGAGCATCAAGAGAGTGCATTCAAATTCAGTGCCATCTCACACCTCTTTGCACACTGTATAACCTAAAGTTTTGTTTGAGGACTTTGCCATCTCACCACTACACAGTACTCAGCCTTAGTGGCAGCCAGGGGCTACACATGAGAAGGAATCAGAGATAACAGCCTTATGGCTTTTCATTGCTTGGTTTTGTGGCAAAATAAAATTGATATTATACAGTTATGGAAATAAGTTGTGAAGGAATAAAGCATTCCACTGGCTGGTGTTTGTATGCATAATAAGTCACTTTTTGGCAGACACTAAAAAATTAAACTTTTGTAATGAGAGATGTAAATAAAAACCATCAGTAGAGAGAAATGGGTGCCCTAAAAGAATGGAAAATTTTGAGCTACAGTATCTGCTAAAGGAGGATTTATTTTTGTGATCATCATTCATTCAGCAAACAGCTGTGGATATTTACCATGTTCCAGGTACATGACTATTTGCTGGGGCAACAAAGATGACTAAATCATTGTCATCCTTGCCCTTGAAGTCCTGGCTTAAAGGAGACAGATAATCGAAGAAATAATTGTAAAACATGACAATAAGTGTGATGATAAAGGTAGGGAAAGAATGCTGAGAGAGTACAGGTGAGGGAGATGGCTCTAGGACCTCAGAAGAACCATAGAAGAAAGTGCATACATTGAACATTTACTGAATGAATGAATGAATGAATGAATGAACGAACGAACAAATGAATGAATGAATAGTATTTAAAAAAAAAAAAAAAAAGATGTGTTCATGGAGTAAATGCTGTGCATTTACCTGAGAAGATGACCTGGGATTTGGCAAATAAAAGGGCAGAATCCATAGTGCAGAGCACTGTGGCCTCAAGGCAAGAGGAGATGCTTTATGGTTCTTATATCCCCTAAAAACTGAATGACATGTATTTAAATAATGTAAATTGCATGCTGTTGTTTCCCAGATAGGTGTAACTTGCTGGGGAAAATTATGTCTAGGTTAAGTTTTTGCATATGATATCTTATTCAAATTATATAACAGAGATATACATTTTTAAAAATCAACAGTGAATCTTTTGGAAAAAAAATCCCTTAAAATCATAAGTGGATGCTTTTTGACTTAGGATTTTGCACATGTGCTTTCATAAATAGGTTTTTCATGTCTAAGTTTCTAAATGACATTGAAGTTTTCATAGACTAAATATTTACCATAACAGAATATATCGCTACATCTGTTCCCTGAAATCATTTGTGTGTGTGTGTGTGTGTGTGCATGTGTGTGTGTGCTTGAGCGTGTAAATCTCTGTCAACATCTAAATTCCCTCTATAGTAATTCAAAAATGAAATTGGTATGTCAGTCTTAGAGGTACTATTCAGTTACTAAATCTTCTAGCTAAATTATAGTCTAATTTTTCTTTGAATAAGTTTATTCCTCTGGCATAGTGTAGCATTCAATCACAAGTTAATAATAATGATAACATTAACGATGCTTAACATAACATTTACTGAGTGTTTGCTATGTGCCAAACAATGCTGTTGACTCTTTTCATACATGATTTCATTTAATCCTTATGATCAACAATCTGAAGTCATTTTTCAAGTGCCAAATGTAGAAGTCATCATTTTTTCTTAAAAGTGCACATTTTCACATCTAGTTGACCCTTTGTGTCTAATTGTTGCACTTAAAGTACATCATTTAGTTGCTAATTTTGATCTCAAATAACTCAGTTCTTTTTAGCACCATCAAATGTTCCTTTCCATCAAATTTTTTCTGCTTCCAATTACAGTGGTGCTCTGCCCTGATTCTTCAGTTCATGAAGTTAGCCCTGCATTAAACCAGACACCGTCCCCATAACCTATCTTTTCTTGATTTTTATTCTTATTTTTTCCCTTCTAAGCCAGAATCCTTTGCTTGAATATAATCCTGTTTTAATGCTGTTGACTTAATATCTCTGCCAGTGGATATGAACAGAATTGATTTTATTTTTAGAACAAATATGCTTATTGGGTATATATAGTAAAGAAATTGCAGATTTTTTAGGAATTTTAACTTTCCTAAACAGTTTCATATCTATTGAGAGTCCTGCTGTTAATATTGTTGGGAAGGTGGGTCAGAGCAAATACATTGAGATGAAATTCTTTGCTTAACTGGTAAGACCTAGTCAAGTCCAAATCTAGATTTCCTGAAGGCTAAACGTTTTTTTTTTTCCCATTCCAAGTTTTCTTTGATTTGTTTTTGCCATAATTAAAACAACAGTATCATAACTCTTATAATACACAGAATGTGTCCAATTTCACCGTATTATTTGATCCTCTTAATGTCATAAGGAATTGAATTGGGCAGATATTATTGATCGATCCTGTTTTATGGATGAGGACACACAGGGTCAAAAGAAGTTAAATGTCTTCCCAGGGTTACATGTATAATGAGCAGCAGAGGCCAAATTTTTACCCAGGTCTGATAAAGTTCATATTAAGTAAATAGATTTAATTTAATTGGGTCAGCTTGGCTGTGGAGGAAGTTTCACTGTTTCAGAGTTTTTTTTAACTAGGTAACCTATTGATTCCATTACAGCAAATGATTTATCCCCTATGTATCTTTTTTTCAGGAAATAGTTTCAAGAAACAGGTAGCTTAATTATGTCAGTCTCATTATGAATCAAACCTGGAGTCTGCATGTTTCAAATGATATGCATTCATAGTTTCCTCTTAGTGTTATTGATTGACAGAAAGAGATCTCTATTTCAAGTGAGACACTTGAGATTTCATGTTTGTTTGCTTGTTCTTCTCTCAGTGGTGACTTTAAAAGGAGAGAGATAATTTTGAGATGTTAGTAAGAAGTAATAGATAAACCTTGGATCTGATTTATCCCCCAAATATCATCTTAAAGGAAAATGGGAGTGGACCAAAGTGGCAGATAATGTACAACTCAACTAAAATTCCATTGAAAAGACACAAGGGAAAAAAAAAGATATATCTATAATAGCACTGGAAAATAATGAAAAAATGTTGCCATAGGGACAAGACCAGAATGCCTGCTATTTTACTATTATTCAACATTATATTAATTATAACAGATACTTTAGCCATTGCAATAACGTATATCTTACACACACACATATACCTACAAACACATAAAGACGAACTTACCACAATTTTCAGATCATTATCTACTTATCTATTTATAAAAATAAAACCATTATAATTCATAACACAGTTTAGTAAGGTGCCTAAGGTCAAGGCCTATTTTGATATGGGAGTGGCATATTAGACCTTCATTTTAGTAGTAAAACTCTGGGGACTGTCATTAGGATTAATCAAAGCAAAAAAAAAAAAAAAAAAAGACTCATGAAGAGGTTATTGAAATGGCTGAGTGAAACTCAGTGAAGGCCAGAGTACAAAAGGAATGAATAAATCAAGAAAAATTTCTTATCTACACACAGTAGAATATAACAGTGTATGGGATAAGCTATCAGAGTAGGTGGGGGAAAATGATATAGATGATAACTTTTATAGATGATAACTTTGCCTTTGGAGATGGTAACACTAATACTTCAGATTGGGAAACCAGGAGTGGAAATTGGTTCTGTAGCAGTGACTCTCCATCTTCTGCTATAGGCTGGGATTACCTGAGGAGCCTTTAAAAAGGGATACTTGGGTTGAATTTCCAGGGATTATAGGTGAGCTGGTTAGGGCACCAGATTATTAAAAGATCCTCATGAAATTCCAATGTATAGCTAACAGTAACAATCATTATTCTCGCCAAAGTCAGGAAAAACAAACAAACAAAGGAACAAAACTAAAAACAAAACAGAACAAAACAAAAAACAAAACTCAATAAAGGACCAGATAATAACTATGTTAAGCTTTTCAAGTCAAGTGGTCTTTGTTGCAACTGTTCAGCTCTGCCTTTGTGTTGTTAAAGACATCATAAACTCTACATAAAAGAATGGTTATGGTTTGGGTTTGTAATAAATTTTATTTTCAAAAATTCTGCTGGCATTTTTCAAAGAGCTGGAACAAACAATCCTAAAATTTGTATGGAACCAGAAGAGACCCTGAATTGCTAAGGAAATATTGAAAAAAACAAACAAACAAACAAACAAACCCAAAACTGAAGGCATCACGTTGCCTGATTTCAAGCTTTACTACAAAGCTGTGATCACCAAGACAGTATGGCACTGGCACAAAAACAGACACATAGACCAGTGGAACAAAGTAGAGAGCCCAGATATAGACCCGCAACTCTATGGTCAAATAATCTTTGACAAAGCAGGAAAAGATATGCAGTGGAAAAAAACAGTCTCTTCAATAAATCATGCTGGGAGAATTGGACAACTATGTATAGAAGAATGAAACTCGACCATTTTCTTACACCATACACAAAGATAAACTCGAAATGTATAAAAGACCTCAACATGAGACAGGAATCTGTCAAAATCCTAGAGGAGAACATAGGCAGTAACCTCTTTGGCATCGGCCACAGCAACTTCTTTCAAGACATGTCCCCAAAGGCAAAGGAGACAAAAGCAAAAATGAACTTTTGGGACTTCATCAAGATCAAAACCTTCTGCATAGCAAAGGAAATAGTCAACAAAACAAAGAGGCAACCCACGGAATGGGAGAAGATATTCGCAAATGACACCACAGATATAAAGGGCTGATATCCAAGATCTATAAAGAACTGCTCAAACTCAACACACACAAAACAGATTATCACATCAAAAAATGGGCAGAATACATGAGCAGATACTTTTCCAAAGAAGACATACAGATGGTTAACAGACACATGAAAAAATGTTCATCATCATTAGCCATCAGGAAGATTTAAATCAAAACCACATTGAGATACCACCTTACACCAGTTAGAATGGGCAAAATCAACAAGACAGTAAACAACAAGTGTTGGAGAGGATGTGGAGAGGGGAACCCTCTTACACTGTTGGTGGGAATGCAAGTTGGTGCAGCCACTTTGGAAAACAGTGTGGAGATTCCTTAAGAAATAAAAAAATAGAGCTACCCTAGGACCCTGCAATTGCACTACTGGGTATTTATCCCAAAGATACAGAGGTAGTGAAAAGAAGGGCCATCCATACCCCAGTATTCATAGCAACAATGGCCACCAGATTGTGGAAAGAGCCAAGATGCCCTTCAACAGAAAAATGGATAAAGAAGATGTGGTCCATATATACAATGGAATATCTTGCCTCCATCAGAAAGGATGAATACCCAACTTTTGTATCAACATGGACAGAACTGGAGGAGATTATGCTGAGTGAAATAAGTCAGGCAGAGAGAGTCAATTATCATATGGTTTCATTTACTTGTGGAGCATAAGGAATAACACGGAGGACATTAGTGTATGGAGAGAAGTGAGTTGGGGGAAATTGGAGGGGGAGAAAAACCATAAGAGACTGTGGACTCTGAGAAACAAACTGAGGGTTTTGGAGGGGAAGGGGGTGGGGGGTTGGGTGAGCCTGGTGGTGGGTATTAAGGAGGGCACCTATTGCATGGAGCACTAGGTGTAGTGCATAAACAATGAATCGTGGAACACTGAAAAAAAAAAAGCCTCTGTCCAGATTTGGTCTGTGAACCATAGTTTGTTTAAAGAAGGTCACCACTACTGTGGTCCCATTGAATTTGCAGCAATAGTAAGACAACTGTAGAAGATGTTCAACAGGTAACTGGATGTGAAGATTTGGAGTAGGGAGGAGTCCTTGCTGCTCAGGCTTAAACAGTAGTTATTTCTCTCTCACACTTATGGAGGCTGGCAAGTCCAAAATCAGGGAGCCAGCCAATTTAGTTCTCCAGTGAAGGTTTTCTTCCTATTTTTCAGATGTCTGCCTTCTCTCTGTATCCTTACATGGTGGAGAGAGAAAAAGAGGAAGCCAGCACTTTGGTGTCTCTTTCTTAGAATTGCAATAATGATCTCATAAGGGCCCCATCCTCATGACCTCATCTAAACCTAATTATGTCCCAAAGGCCTCATCTCCAAATATCATCCCATTAGGGGTTAGAGCTTCAGTAGTTGAATTTTGGGAAGGACACCATTCAGTCCTAACAGGAGGAGACTTGCAGCTTGACATATACACTTGAGAGTCTTATGCATGGAGATGATAGTAAAAACCTATGTAGAAGCAAGGTTGCTCTGCAAGAGTTCAAGAAAGGAAAACAGCTAAGGGGTGAACTGAGATAAATGTCTGCATTTAAGAACTTGGCCAAAGGGAGACCTCCAAAGGAGAACCTAAAATGATCAGCCAAATAAATAAGGAGGGATTCCAGAACTGAGTTGTATTCTGGATGTCAGCAGAGACTTCATTATCCAACGGTGAATATGGAGAGAAAGGGAAAAAAGCAGAGCGGCAACCGTTAGAGTCGCCCAAGGGTTGGTGACTTCTGAAAAACAAACAAAAAATCAACAAAACTTGAGGTGCCTGGGTGGCACAGTCGGTTAAGCATCCGACTCTTGGTTTCAGCTCATGTCCTGATCTCAGGATTGTGAGATGGAGCCCTGTGTTAGGCTACACACTCATCATGGAGTCTGCCTGAGACTCTCTCTTCCTCTCCCTCTGCTCTTCCCCTCCCCTCCAACACTTTCTCTACTTCTCTCTCTAAAATAAATAAATAAATCTTAAAACAACAATAACAACAAAACAAAATAAAACCAACATTGATAAATTACTGAGTGTTTGACCCTACTACCCCACCCCCCCACCCCCCCCACCCCCCCGCCTGTAACTACCACAACTTTTCTTTGGGGAACCAATCTTCCATCTACTCTCAGTTCATGTGATCAACTGAATGAAGAAAACAGAGCCAAGAAATAGACACTGAGGGCCTTAATCTGGTAAAGCCTATGGCTGGACCTATAGCTTCTTTTCTGTGTTGCATCAGCTAGTGTATTTTCTTTTATAACCATATCATTTGAGTTCATCTTCTGTCCTTTGTAGATACAAGGTGTTAAGTGATAAGAGTTTAGAACCTACATTAAAGAGAGATGTGTAGAAAATGGAAGGAGCAATAAACTGAGTCTAGGTTTACTATTCCTTCCAGGAGTTTTTCAGTGAATGTACAGACAGATAAGATGGTAGGTTTGTGGAGGAATAAGATAGAAGGAAGGTTTATCAAAGGTGGAAAAAATAAATAGGTGAGGGATTTAAGATGTAGAAGAAAGAGGGAATGTCTGCTGGGTTAAGTTCCCAGATATGGAACACAGAAAACCCACAGTCTGCCTTTATTTTCTCTGTTTTCCAAACATCTGCATTTCTCCTGTTGTTTTATAACTGAATATGTTGCTTGTGATGTCAATAGCTTGTAACATTTTAGGAACAAATTAGAGTAGGATAACCAGTGTGAGGCAAGGGTCCAGATCCATGAAAGTACAAAGCACTTAAAGCAGTTACATTACTGAAGACCTTCAAAAGTTTTTTGAAGCTTATGTATTTCTTAGTATTGCACAAATTGCTTTAAACTCTGTTTTTCTCATCTGTAAAAATATATCACATTTAAAAAAGCCATTTCTTCTATAACAGAGTCACTTGTATATTTTTCTTTTATATGCACTTGTAGTACACATACATAAACTTTATTATTAAAGATGCATCTAAATATTTCTCTTTTTTACCCAACACTAGTATTAGGAATGGGAAATTATGATGTGATTCAACAAGGAGAGGGATTGAAGTGCTTTTCATTATTGACTGTGTTCAGGCAAAATAGTTGGACAAATTGGGTAATGGAACTAAATTATATTATATGAGGTGCTGGCCTTAAAACTGTCATTCTGTTATATCTTCTGATGAAACACAATTGCATCTGAATTGTGTAAATGTTAAAAAATAAATAATTTCAGTATGCAAAGTGAAAGATACAGCACTAGTTATACGGGATAAAACGAAAACTACTCACCTAAATAATATTTTCTTAAACATTTAAAGCATATATACTAACAGTCTATAAAAATATGTGTAACTGAATGATTACCACTGAGTAATAGTTTTCCAGAATGTCATTCAAAGACAACTTGGCTGTTCATAAATCTTTTAATTTTAAATTGCTGATTTATAGTTTCTTTTTCCCTTCATCCTCTTGTTTTGAAGGCTTGATGTGGGAGTGCTAATTAATGTTAGGTTTCTTAACTGATATACTTGTTGCTATGCAAATAGAACTATCGGAGCATTTTATTTTGAAACTGCACTCTTTTTTTGAGTGATATTGCATTTGAAATCATGTTTGAAGAAACATTTTTGTGGCAGGAAGCCAGTTCTCTCATTAAGAACATATTGCCCATAACGAATTCACTGGCTTACTTCCACAACTCTCATTGCTTCTCTGGCTCATACATGTCTAATGTTGAAAACTGCATGAAAGGGATGTGTACACTAAGTTGTTTTATTCATATCAGAGCATACAATTAAGCAAATTATAATACATGGAAATTAATGAAAATTTTATTTTGAACTGCACATTTTGGCAACCTGGGATAATATCTTAATGACTTCCTTGGACTATCAAAGCTAGATTACATTTTAAATTCTGTATTCTTCATGTATATCTTAGGGAAACCCCAATAAGACGTGAGGTTTCCCTAAGAACAAGACCCTATGTCAAGGAGTAGTCTGTTTGGACAGCTCATAAATTACTAGAAGAGTGGGAAATGAGACAAGAAAGGGGAAACATTCAGGAGAATTCTTGGAATGATTTTAAAATCTCTTGGAGTTATCTGGGGCTTGAACTCATGACCCTGAGATCTAGACATGAGCTGAGATCAAGAGTCAGACGCTTACCTGACTGAGCCACCCAAATGCCCCTCAGAGTTATCTTACCCAAAGAACGAGGTGGGGTGTTTATATATGTCAGCTCAATGCCACAAGGTTAGAAGATGTGACTTTCCTGACTGGTCTGGCCTGCCATGCAAATAGGAAAAGTGGTCTTTGAAACTTCGGAGGAAGCCCCAAGGCCAAGAGAATACAGGCAGTTGGGGGTCAACTGGAAAACACTGAAGCCAATACAGCTAGGAGTGCTAGGAAGGCCACCTGAGGTATCTGCCAGATGATCTGTGTGCTTGTGTCCACTCAATGTTATTGTACCTCCATCTGTAGAAAGGTAAAGGAATCATTTCTCAATTGTGTATTCATTAATTTGTTAGGTTACACATAGTCATTGATTTCTCCTGCTAGGTACTCCTGTTCTATGCATAAAGGCAGACACTAGGGAAGAATATGACATAGAGTCACCATGGAGACATTCACAGTCAGGTTAATGAGTGAGTGGGGGCATGAGCCATGGAAAGTTTTCAGATGGCACAGACATTTGAATCATTTACTCCATCTATGGGAAAGTACAGAATCCTAGTGCCTTCCTGAGTGCTTTTGGACTTTTTCTTTTATTTTTTTCCCTTTTCCTTTTTCTTCCTCTTTTTTCTTCTCCTCCCCTTCCCCCTCCTTCTCCCCTTTCTTCTTCCTCTCCTCCTCCCTCTCCCCTTCCTCCTCCTCCTCCTTCTTCTTCCTTCTTCTTCTTCTTTTTCTTCTTCTCTTCCTTCTCCCCCTGTTCCCCTTCTTTTCTTCCCCCTTCCTCTTTCCCCTCCCCCACCTCCCCTTCTCTCCTTCTCCTTCTTCTTTTCCATCTCTTCATGGCCCTGCCTTAGTCCACTGGTCTCTGTGTATCCCTGCTGAAGTCACATGTGTATAGGAAAGGAGGAGTAGCAATATGTTGTTATTCCTGTCAGAATATATTAGTAGCTGTGTTCTCTGGCTGAAATCTTGAGATGATTTTTCAAGATTTTGAAATAAGAATATTCTGAGTCCACTTAGAGAAGAAGATAAGGACTTGCTGCATGCCAAAAATCGCTTTAAACAAAAGATGACTATTGCTAAGGGCCATGCAAATATAGAAGGCCAGCATACTTTTTTTTTTTTAAGATTTTATTTATTTATTTATTTATTTATTTATTTGAGACAGAGAGAGAACACGAGCAGGGGAACGGGATGGAGGGAGAGGGAGAAGCAGGCTCCCTATGGAGCAGGGAGCTCCATGCAGAGATTGATCCCAGAACCCTGGATCATGGCCTGAGCTGAAAGCATTTGTTTAACCAAATAAGCCACCCAGGGGTCCCTACCTTTTTTTTTTTTTTTTTGATGAATCCAAGTTATATTGAAAAGTATAATATTTAAGTATATATAGATATATTTTTAATCCAGAATGGGAGGTCCAACAATTGTAAGGTGCATGGAAGGATGTGATTAGCTAAAACAGTATTGATATTTAGAGAGTCTTTTCATTTCTTTTGCTTTGATTTCTTCAGGGAGATGATAGAGGTGACTATAGCCATGACAGTCATAACCGTGGTTACTATTTCATGGAATGCCTGTTATGTGTCACCAGACATACCTTATATCCAAGAGTTTGACAACTGTTCTACAAGGCAGATTACCAACTTCATTATATATTAATGAAACTGAAGTTCAGAGAAGTTAATTAACTTGTCTAAAATTATAAAACTAGTCCATCAGGAAATTAAAATCCTTGATTTCTGATTTGGACAGTGAGGTGAGTGTTAGTGAAAGCTGATTTCAATCTTGGTCAAAAACTGGAGGAGCCCCACCCTCTAATTCTAAAATGAGACAGAGGCAAATGCAACTGTTTGTGTATTTGAAGGTGGTAGGATCAGAGCTAATTGTTCTTCTTTCTATTTTCGTATTTTTCTTTGCTTTTATAATTGAAGGGGGGATTTTCTTATAAAAAAAAAGATACAGCTACTGTGATATCTTCAAGTAAACATGTGGCTCAACTTACTTATAAGGTCAGGAAAGTTGGGGCCAAATCATAACTGCTAAGTCAATGAAAAGATAATTTCATCACCAGTGTAATTAAGTGAGCTTTTCTAGAGTATCTCAAGTTAACTTCTCATCCAAGTAATATAAATCCAGGCATAGTGGTTTTCTTTTCTTTTTTTTTTTTTTTTGGTGTTTACTTTAATCTTGTATTATCATTAACCAGCTTGTTATATGGATTACCCTTGGGTGTACTGTCGAAAAAGATGTGTGTGTGTGTGTGTGTGTGTGTGTGTGTGTGTGTGTGTGTGTGTTGAGGATTTAGGGTATTAGGCCTGAGTGAATTGATTCACAGAGATTTTACTTCTTCATTGTGTGTTGCTGTGTTTTTGTTCTCCAGTGGGCTAAGCTGCTGTGCCTTTCTTTTCTGTATAGCATTTGCACAGTGTTCACATGATGCTTGGGTGTCAGTTTTTCATTATGCTCAGATGATGTGGGGTATGTAGAAAGCTTCCGGAACCATAAACTCTAATTTCCCAATCATGAATAGTTAGGAAACCAGAGTTCTGGGTTTTCATTAACACAAGGTCCTACGTGCCAGCTCAGCTTACTACCTGCTAAGCCTCCTACATCTATTGGAAAACGTGCATTGGCACTTTTCCAGTCTTGCTAAAAGTCATAAATAGCTGCCTTTCATATGAAATGTATTAGGTTCGGCATATTGACACGGGAATACATTATTCTTTTAGTAGTTGAACAAATTAAAATAAAATGATGGCTCCATTTTTTTCAGTGTAATAAAATGAGCATAATTGGGCTAATATCTTAATCTGGCAGTCAGGAATTAGATTGTATACCCACAATCACACAATTTCACTAGGGGAAATTACATGTTTCCTTTTCCTTGTTCTCTTGATGACCTTCCTAAAAGCCAATAGCTGAGAGAGAGCTTGGTCAGACAGAGTGATTGAAATCACCTGGGGAGCTTTCAAAAACAGTCCTAATGTTTGAGTTCCATCTCTCCCAAATCCTGATTTAATTGGTCTTGGGCACAGCCTGGGCATCTGGATTTTTTTAAAGGTCCCAGGTGGTTCTAATGTGCAACCAAAGTTGACAACCAGTGTTCCCATGTGACAACACACTTTCCTAAGGTAACTCTCCCTATTCCTCCTTTCTCTTTTGTCTTCACTAAGTTTGGCTAATATGTCCGGTTATGGATCTGAATACCCTGAGGGTTGGCAGAATAAAGAACCTGCTGAGTGGTCCAGGGAGATTCAGATGATTTTGTTTTATGCTCAGGTTGCCCATATAAAAGTTTAAGGAGGATACTCTAGATCGCTGTACCCTACCATGTAGGTGAATCAGTTTGTGTGAGAGTCCCTCTGGCACTTTCCAGCTCTCCTGGGCACACACATGAGGAAAGACCTACCCATAGACACTTACATCGACAAAGACTCTGCCTAGTAAGGATGATCTCTTCCACATGCCAGACTTGGCTTTTTACTAAAAATATATTTATTTTATTTTATGCTTTCAAATAGATGTTTAATATTTGTTTTAGGATTCATATGTTTATTAATCAATACAGAAAGCAGGTATTTGGCATCTCACATTTTTTAACAAGATGACACATCAAAACATATGCTGGAGTTATGAGTATTATGGTGCTTTTAGAACCTATTTTCTACCTTCTTATATAAAACGAGAGTCTTTATTCCTCGAAATATTGACAGGCATTGGTTAGGCGTGTGATATTACTTATTCTTGGATGATCTTATTTAGAATGATACATAAATTTAAAGCTTTGGTGAAAAATGGTGAGAACCATTCCAGTTATTGAAAACCCTCCAGATATCTTTTCAATTAAAATAAATAACAGTTTCAAAAAGATCATCCACTCAGAAGCTTGCCTTACAGTTTTAAGAAAATATTTCCCATTAAAAACATGTAATGGAAGGACTGGGAACATTTACTCATCATAACATAAAGTAATTTTATGTATGAGTAATATTTAAATCACATTATTTTAAAATAAGTTTTATGGTATTTGAGTCTGTTTAGGGTAGCTAATAACTTACATAGTGTTCTGCCTTATGGTAAACTCTGTCATTCACAATTTACCCTTACTCTTTCTTCCAGGTACAGTTTGGGCAATCCAGTAGCTGGGCTTAAAATGTTATTAGGAGCTCTGACAGGCATTGTAGGGCCTGGGGAAGTCAAAATCTCTTCTCATCTGGTATTTTCAATGATTATTGGGAAAACAATTGGACTTTGGCCTTTACCTAGGCAAGGTTTTCACTTAATTGAGACATTAGAATATTTTGTTAAAAATATAATCTTTTGGGGCACCTGGGTGGCTCAGTGGGCTAAAGCCTCTGCCTTCGGCTCAGGTCATGATCCCAGGGTCCTGGGATCAAGCCCCAAATCGGGCTCTCTGCTCAACAGGGAGCCTGCTTCCTCCTCTCTCTCTGCCTGCCTCTCTGCCTACTTGTGATCTCTGCCTGTCAAATAAATAAATAAAATATTTTAAAAAATAAAAAAATAAATAATCTTTCATTGTGAAATTCTGTTTCAGTCTGTCAGAGAATTTTAGGTTTCAATATAGAATAAGCTCTTTTCAGCCACTGAAAAAAGTTAAGATCCTCATTGCGGTTTTCCTCTGAATAATAAAAATGTGCTTTGATAGAGCTTTTGGTGTGTATTACCATATGCCTGAGAGTGCACAGGCACCCATTGTTATGTTCATCTCCCATCCACGTCAGTAGTGGAGTTATGAATTAATCTAGGTTAGACTTTAGTGTATAGAATCTCTGTATTTCAACAATTTCAAAAATTCTGCTGTCACTTTGTTATATTTGAGCAAATTATCTCACTCTTATGTCAAATTATCTCATGGTGTTTGAACTTTAGTTTTCTTTAGCTGGATCTTCCCAAAGTGTACTTAAGTGGCACAGCCAAACTACTGAAGAAATTCAACAGTACTGGATGGTTTTCCTGTACTTTTCCATGTTTTTTTTTAGTTGTTATTGTAGTTTATCTTTGAATATGCAAAATAAATTTTAGCAAAAAGGCATGCATTCTTCCTGGATGCTAGATTGTATGTATTGATTTTCTAGCCACAAACATCCTCTTGATCTTCTTCAGACATTTTTTTTTTTCCTTTAAAAGTATTTTAACTTGAGACTATAACCAAATCCTTTTTTTTTTGTGTTCATATATAGTGATGCTTAGGCTATTGGTATTTGTTACCAATTTGTTACCAATTGTTGTTAGGACTAACTTTATCTGAAAATAACAGAAATCTTAAAATAATAATAGCGGTTTAAACAAGGTAGAAGTTAATTTTTATCCTCATTTAAAATAAATGTAGACCTAAGGAGTCTAGAGCTGGAATGGTGGCTCAACTGTCATCAGGGTCCTGGGTTTCTATATTTTTAACACATGACTTTCACCCTCAAGGTCACCCAAGCACCTCAGTGTTCCAAGACTGCTAATCGGTCACCAGGCTTCCCAGTAGAAAGGAGGCTAGAAAAAGGGAGTTGGATGCCAGAAAAGTTATCTTATTTTTTATCAGAAGTCTTTCTATAAATCCCAGACATCACTTTGCTTAGATCTCACTGTCAGAGCTTGTGAACATGGCTATACCTTGTGGAAAGGGAAGCTTGGGATTCTAGAACTGTACTTTGGTGTAAACCCATCCCATATATATATATATATATATATATATATATACACACACACACACACACACACACACACACACATATATATATATACTTTAATACTTTAATAAAGAGGAAGAGGAAAATAGATACTGAGGTAAATAATAGCAATCTTTAAAAAAATAGCAATCTTTGTCACATTAGTTTTCAGATTGTATTATTGGAGGGTGTGCTCAAATTAAAAACACTCAGATTAAAAGTATAATTATTTATATTGTGTGTTAACAGAGAATAATATAAATGATATAAATAAAGCTAGCAAATGGCTTGTTTTATTGACAGCTGTGAGGTTTTATGTAAAAAAAAGTGGATCAAAAAAGTGGATCAGAATATAGTCAATAATATTGTAATAATGTGTGATGACAGGTGGTGACTATACTTGTCTTGGTGAGCACTGAGTAATGTAAAAAAATCAATCAATCTAAATCAGCAAAACAACAGAAAAATAGACAAAAGTACAAAATGCCAGAGCTAAATACTTACATGAAAATATCTAATGATTATATGAAAAAAATTTTAAATTAGTTTACATACCAATCCCTTGTTTGGCAACTCCTTTTATTCAGAACATCTATAAAAAGGAGGCGAGGTTGTATATTTGGTCTAGAGTTATTTAGCCAGTATTCAAGGATAATCCAGAGTTTATGAACAATTATAAAATTCTCAAGACTCCAGGAAATATAGGCTCATTACAAGTATTAAAGACTGTAACTTCTTTAACCATTATACAGAATTCTTGGGAGTCCATAATAAGTAACAGATCATGAGAAGGTGGTAAGTGTTCTAGGTTGTCTATTACTAACAGATCACCCCAAAAGTTAGTGGCTTAAAACAGCAATTGCTTTTTTTTTTTTTTTGCCTCTGTTAATGTTCCATGGGCCAAAACTAGCCCCATGATACAGATCATAGAGTCCAAGTGGGAGGGACTACAAATGGTGTGTAAATAGCAAGAGGTGTGGTTCTTTGGGAGTTTCCAAAGGAACCACCTGCCACAGTAAGTTCTAAAAGCCACTATTTATTGACTTACTACCATGTGCCAGTTACTGTTTTAATCACACAATTGCCCTGCAAAGAAGGTTTGATCTGTTATATTTCTCAGATAGGAAATTGAGGTTCAAATGTTTTGATTAACCTTTAGGAGATCCCAACAGTCTAAGTAGTGGTGCCCAGTGTTTCTGGCCAGCTCTAAATGCCTTTCTTCTTTCCACAACAACCTTCTTAACCAGTAGCTGCTGCAGACATATCTGCCCTATGTGTTTTTACTCCAAGCAAACAAAAGCCTTTGCCGCCTGATAGTTTGGCTTTTTTTTTTTTCCCCCTCAAATGAGGGCAAGGGAAAGAGCCTCCTAGATATTTTAATTAACCAAGAGCAGCTTCTGTCACAGAGCTGCCTAATGGTGAAAGCTATAGAAGGAAAAAAACACTGGCTATGGGACTAGACAAGAGGCCTGCGCCTTTGTGCTCTGGGCCATTGCAAGCTCTTTCTTCTCAGCAAACCTCACCAGTGAGAACAGCCTCTCAGGTCTTTTCTAGAAAGCTTTCCATGTTGGTACCTTTCTCCTGGAATAAAGCTGTGTAACAGGGACATGGCAATATGCTAATTTCCAATACTTTCTAATTGGTGTGTTCCAGATATCACAGCTTCTACTAGAACACTCTTGTTAAAATAAGCATGGATCATGCACATGGCCATGAAATTCCATTCTTTATATTTTAAGTAGAATCAAGATTGTTCTTTTCTTCACTATTTGGCAGATCAGCGTTCCCTTTTAAAATGCAAGAAGTTAGTTACTTATCAAAGTATTTGATTAATTAGTTAGACCTGTCAGGCCAAACAGAACTAGCCAAGTCTTTTAAATCTCTTAATATGAGCCAATTTTCACAATAACCTGTTTCATTCATGGCCTCGGCGTTTTAAATTCTTGCTCATTAGTGACCTGGTATTTAGGCTTGTCTGAAAGGAAAGCATCCGTCGTGTTAAGGAGGGCTCATTATGGATTATAGGTTTTCGAATGGGGATTCCTATACACAAAAGACTGCCCTCTCATTTTCCTCTGAGTCGCTAATTGGACCTTCGCCTTGTTTTTACAAGCAAAGGCTAAGCTTCAATAAGGAGGCAGGCTTTTATAATGTCACAGTTTGGGTTGTACTGAAGAGCTGGTGACCTATCATTATCAATACAGATGTGGAACTAAAGTAAAGCATGTGTTTGGTTTTGCTGGAGACAATAAAAGTAATGGCTGCTTTTAAAACCAGTAAAACACTAAACTTGATGGCAGGAGAAATTCATTGAATATATCACCCCGCAATAGCTCAATTCCCTGAGTGATAAAATACAACCACCAAACACTCAGAAATAAACACTACACAGTTAAAAAAGAAACGAAACACAAATCTGAGCCCACAATACCCCTCATTGGCTTCCAAGGAAATAATGTTCTCATGTTCCAAAGAAATACATGTATTTCTATATCCCCAAGGGCTTAGCATCATCATTGTATATCATACAAATGTCCCTAACAGAAGTTCTTTTTGAATTCGCCTTGGTTAAAATAATCTTCTGTTTTGCTGTTGTTTCAATTTGTTTTTAAAACACTGTTTGTGTTACTTGAAGTAATTCTTTTCCTCTCTTTCTTTTTATTTTATTTTCTTACAGAATTTACTGTTTATTTCCAAATTACTCCAGACCCTAATAGTCTATTTTGCTTTTGGCAGAATTCGTGTATCTATCGAATCGCATTCTGTTCTGTTGAATTTCCTTCAGTGAATGTCTCTCCAATGGCTTTGTTTGGTGGCAAAACTACTTCTTTAGGGCCTTCAGGTTACCATTTGTAACACGTACCCACAATCAACCCTCTTAATAAACCAAGTGTCCTAATTAATTCGGTGTACCCTCTGGTTTAAGTATTTATGGGTGCGACTCCTCGAAATGCTGATACATGAGTTCCCATTGGTCTGGAAAGAAATGATTTTTCCTGGCAGTGTTATCAGTTTTAAGAATTCAGATTTCATACGTTTGAGGTTAGCAAATTCAGCAGACAACCTAAATGCGGCGCCATGTTAATGGAGTCCTGGAAGCTGCTGGTGTTAAAATGAGTAAATTAAGGAGTCAACACTGCTTATTTAGGCACATTAGGATAAAATAGTATGAGAGCTCGGACTTAACAAAAATCAATTCAGCACGCAGAGTGCACATCCATCAGGGCTTTGTTATGATGTCAGGGGGAGCAGCAACCCGGTTTTATTTTATGAAGAATGCTACATTAGCATCCTCACGTCCTTGGATGGCTGTGACATTTGCTGTTACAGAACTACTTCAAGGCAGCCACAGGGCCCTTGGGGACTACTCCAGCTACATTAAAAAATTAAGTTAGCATCAAATGACTTATTGAACTCTTTATTGATATCCTTGGGATTTGCTTGTCAATCTACGCTGTAGTTAGTCTCCTTCCACAGACAGTACACTAAGTAGGAAGTTGTAACAGTTATGTTGATCATTTGAGCAAATTATTTTTCTCTACCTAACCCCCCTCTACAAACCCCATTGGAACAGCAATGGCAATAAAAGTAATTTTAATGAAAAATATATTCCAGGCATGGCATATACGTTTTCTGTATGGCGGAGTTTATTTCACAGGGACCTCTAGGTAGATATTATTCCCTCTGTGAGACTTTGAGTGTTATTTCTATCATTGATCTGGTGTCAAAAACCAATAGCTGTGCCATTGACCACAATTATAGGGGAGAAGTTTTAAATTTCCTTTTGCCTGATAGAATTCAGAAATGGCATTTTATAGATAGTATTACTAATTCTTGACTTCATTTTATTTTCATATACACGTATTCTCCTTGCCAAAAGTAAAAGTTGCCAGACATATTCCTTGCTGTGGTCCCTCTCCCAAACCATTAGTTTTTATTATTTAAAGTGTTGGAGGTTAAATATTTAATTTCACTGGCCTAATTATTGCTTTGCTATGAATAGACAGTATTTATTAATAGTTCAAAATATGTAACTTCATTTTTTCACATAATATCTAATATAGAAGACTCAGTAGGCTCTTACGAAATAGAAAGGGATTATATGCAAGAAACATTACACCTTGTCCATGTTATTATCACAGTCTGTCATCTTGGTTTCCTTTTCTTTTAATAGTTTTAATTTTCTTAATGAAAGTAATATATGCTTATTGCTAAAGTTTAGGAAAAATAGGAAAACATAATGAAGAAAATAAAGGTAGTCTCACAACTTAACGGTGAGCCCTGTTAATAGTTGGTATTCTTTCAGAATTTTTCACATATATTTTCCTATGTAGGCAATTTTTCCATGTATGCTTTATGTGCACTGTCTTATAGCTAGTCCACACAACCGATTTTGTACTGGTCCACTCTAAGGATATGCTGTAATTTGTTTAGTTTATTACCTGCCATTGGAATTTGGTTCTGAAAAATTACAATTCTAAACAAGACTTCTTTGACCATTCCTGTATATATACTGCTTCTATTTAAGGTAAAAGGTTTGTATGTTTAATATTCAGACACATTACCAAAATACCCTCTAGGACTACACCTGTGTAGGAAGTTGCCTGATCCTCACTTTACTTTCAGGATTATCTGGGGCAGCATGGTCATTCATCCCTTGATGCAGAACCATTTGAGGGCTCAGTACACATCAGGCACTGTGCTAGACCCAAGATACAACAGGGCAAGGAAACAAATGCACCTGCTCTTGCTTACCTGGAACTTGTGATGTGATGAACAGAGATGAATCTGAGATTAATAACTGTGTAAATGCCTTTTTGGTGGAACTTGTTTTATGGAGAGAAAGTTACGGGACATTTGAATCTGATATAGTGTTGGGGAGTCAGGAAAGGCCTCCCTGAAGAAATGCTTTTTGACACTTGAAAGGTGTGTCTGTAGGTGGAATATAACATATACTGTGTCACATCATGCTAACAATGATTAAACACTACATTCTTGCTGGGGGATTCTAGGTGTATTTTGGTATATTCTACATCAGGTTGTTTTATTCTATTTTATTTTACTAATTTTAAAAAGAATGGTCAACAAAGTCTCTTTTCCATTCCACTTCTTTTTCTTTTTTCTCACAATTACAGTCATTAACTCGTGATGATCAAGAACTCTTTCTTAAAGGCAAAAGTAATGCCTATGTTCAAAAGAGTTGCGCATCATGGAGATGGGGTTTCATATTACTGGCAATGTGTTCAGGTTACTTGATGCCATTCTTGGGGCCAAGTGAAATTCTAGTCACAGTTGTCTAATAATTATCATTAAGAGCTTAAAGCAAAAATGAGAGTGCATTGCAGTGCCATAGTTAGATGTGAACAGCAATGTCTTTGAGTCTGACCATCTCTCTTTGGATGTATGTTACCCAGCACCCTAGCACCCTGTCTACACTTGCCAAAATCATGAGAAAGGGAACAGAAAAATGTGGACTTCAAATGTGATTTGACCTATATGATGCCAGAAACGTTTGTGACCTATATTATGCGTTGACTTAAATGAGTATTTTTGTTTCTAGAGAATCATTTTTTGTTAGTCTCAGCATTAATCTTCTGTAGACAAAATATCTTTGTTTCTTTCTTAAACATCTCAGAATGTACTCCTTACTGTACAAAACTATGCAGATATTACTTTCTTAGAAGTTCATGTAAAGGCTTAATTCTTAACATTGGTGAATTCACACAGAATACTTCATGATGTAAAATGATTTCATACTGAATTAAGCCAACATCCTTGTTTGTGACTCCCATAGAACAGTAGCTATTTGTTTTTGTATTTTTTTATTCAAGGGAAAAATGTCTTATAAATATTGTTGATACAAATATCACCATTTAAGATGCAACGGGTTCCTAGTTTTCTCTTTTCTCTGTGAAACCAATGCTTGGTTGACTAGGATTCAGTGAAACCTCTCATTAGGGCACTACGGTTCATTAGGGCTTAAAGAGGCATCACTGAAATTTGAATTGGCCATGCTTTGATGGCCAGGCCTCTCTGAGTGGTAATCAGGCAACATTATGCTGTGTGCTTTACTTCTGCAATGGTTTTTAGTCTTCCTTTTTTTCCTTTTTAACCTTAATGGCTAAGCTTTGCGTTCTATAAAACATTGGCAAGCTTCTTAGGGATGGCATTTTTCTGCTTATGAATTGAGATTTTAAAAATCAGATTCTTATATAAACCATTTGAATGCCAAATTTGAATATGATGCTGGGTTTGCTTTTCACTTATTAGAAAGAGCATGTTAGTGCAATCTTTATTTCTATTTCATGTCCTCAAACTGAATAGAATGACTGTATGCACATATAGCACTAGGAAAATCAGTAAGTAATCTAGATATTGATTTATTCGAGGGAAGCCATATTCAAAATATAATAATTTAGTTTAGAGTGGGCTGAAATAAGGGTAAAATTATTAATTGGCAGGGAATTACCAGACAGATGCATATCATAGCCAGATCCACAGGGGGAAGGACTGGTTTAACCTACGTGAAAAACAACTTGTCTTCAGGCACTTGAGAACCAATAAATACTCCATAATTAGACCAGCCAGAAAGATTTGTCTTATCAAAATGAGCCCAAAAGATCAAACTACCTTTGCTTTGCTGGCTAGAAAAATGCCCTCATAAGTAACAAATTTATCCTGTAAAAATATTTAGTTAAAAATAATTTAAACTAGCCTTATCTGTACCTAGTCCCAACTGGTAAAGTGCTTCTCTCTACAAAGCTCAATGTTTGTTGTTGTGTATGCACATTTTGACCTGCTGGTTGCTGTGAGCATGCATTGCGCAGCATTGGAAATCTCACCTTGTTTATCTGGTTTCCCCACTCTTGTGTTTCTTCAATGGGAGAAACTGACGACCACCCTTACCTTACCACCTATGAAAGGCCTAGAAAATATGTGTGTGACAAACATTTGTTGGATCTAACTACTCTGGATTCCTACCATCCAGCACAATGGCTGACACAAGTATATCCTTAATATGTTTTGTGAGTGAGTGGATGAATGGATGTATGAACGGATGACTTTACTATTTGATGAATATTTCCAGTTTTATTGACATGACTGATTGGAGGCATAATCACAGACTTACAGAAAAAAAAAGGTTAGAGAAAAGTTCTTTTCAGTTATCCTTTCAGAATATCAATGTAAGATTTGTTTTTTGGCAGTCACTCTCCAACATTCCTACTCCACCCAACCCCAATATAAAAGAGAGCAGTAAAATTCAATTAATTAAAACTCAGTATTTCTGTACAGGGATTTCTGTGGAGAATGTAAAAGTTAATGTATGCACTTTCCTGGTCAGTGTATCTCTTAATTTCATTGATAATGTGTTTTGAGCTTCAAAGCTATTTTTTTCTTTGGATAATGAAAGCTGAGAGATGTATGTTTAGCAGGAATAAATTGATTTAAAAGGAAATGATCAAATCACACACATTTTCAGAGTATTATTACTATTTTTGTAAGTTTCTTCATCTACCTTAATCTTAAAAAGGGGAGAAAAACCTGAAAGCTCTATCCTAGTGATTTTCACCTAAAGACGGTATTAAACTTTATAGAAACCATTTCAGAAGTTAGGTTGCCCCTTTAACTTCCATAGTGCTATCAGTAACAAAATATGCGTAAATGAAGATAATTTTAATCTCACAAATATGGGGAAATGTTTTGTTAATGTCATATTGTCACCTTGTTAAGAGTTGTATTTTTCACATATTGTTTTTCTTGCATTAAATAAGTCGTGGCATTATGGTGCAACTGTAAGGTTCACATATGATGATTGCTTTATTTGTGGGGATGAACTCTGACTACATTGGGTCCCTTTGAGACCACTGTCACAATTGAAAGGTGTAGAAGTCTAACTCCAAAAAGTTTAACTTCAATTGAAAATTATTGTTAGTACTTCCTGAAAATCTTTCTGGGATACAACATTTGAGGGAATTATATCAGAAGATGTAGACCCGAACTTCCTAATAATCCCATTTAGATAACTCTCTTTCCAGAGTTCCATACCTACAGGCACCTGTTCTTTTTTGCCCCTCCTGTCTATCTCCCTCCTTTCCACCCCTCTTATTCTTCAACTGTCCTTACTTCTAAAATGCAATATTCTGGTAATATTTGGCTTCTGAAACTGCCTTGTTCCCTCCTCAACCTGATCAATTCAGTGAAGACCATGCAGTTACAGAGCTAGTTAAGGAATGAAGGCCAAGGATGTGAAGGGGGAAAGAATTGTAAATACATGTATTTTAAATGTTATAACTATTTTATTTCTGTCTGCATCTTGGTTAATCATGGCATTCTTTGAACTAAAGTAGGGTCAAAAGTATTGGTATGCTACCTTTCTCAGCTTGGGTTCCCCACAGAGCAGAGCCTGAAACAAGGATTTGGGTACCAGCAATTTACTTAGTTGTTCTCCCAAGAAGTAGAAGTGAAGAAGCAAGGAATAAGCTAAAGAAAAGAACAAAACCCCCAAAATGACACATTCTTGATCCAGTTAAACTGTGGGCAACTGAGGCTAAATCCTGCTGAGGACTCTTTGATGAATAATTGTAGAACACACAGCCTTAGAAGCATTCCTTTAAACAGCACTGTCCAACAGGACTTCCGGATGATGGAAATGTTCTATATCCACATTGTCTGCTATAATAACAGCTTGGAATATGGCTAGTATGATTGAGGAATTGAGTTTTTAATTTTATTTAATTTTAATTAATTTAAGTATAAATAGTCATATATGTGGCTGGCTAGTGACTACTCAATTGGACAGCTCAGCTTTAAAGGATCAAAGTTTCAGGCATTAATAACTCATTCCCATATGCCATTTGTCAAGGTTTATGAGAAAAAGGGTTTTAACTGTCATACTTTCATCCTAGCCTGCATGGAGGCTAAGGTATCTGCCCAGGTTGGGGAGGAATCCCTGAGGAAGAAAAGTTGAGAGGAATACTGCCTTGGTATAAGGAAACTGCTCTCCACAGCTGCAGAGGAAGCTACTGGCGCTACTGGGTTAGGCTGGAGGCATAAAATGGCCACTATGTGTCTTGCAGGACATTGAAAAAAAAACAATATTTTGGTACATTCAAATCTATTTTTGTGATTCTGTATTAAAGTTCATGTCACAAAACATTTAATTCTGGTATAAATCCTAAATTTCTAAGTCAATTTAATGCTTTGAAACTTTTAATGTTTTCTAAATAGCTGAATTTTTTTCTTTTAAAACTTTAATCATTTTGATTTTACTTTAAGTTAGTCACTAGGACGAAGTCATCACCATGCAAGTTGAAAATGCTATCAGCTTTACATATTATTTTCATAGAAGTGCATTTAAGTCAGTTTCAACAGTAATAAAGACTATTTCAAGTTATTTGTCACTAATGAATGCCACAGCTTTGTAAATTACATAAGCTAAATAAAAAAAAAGTATAACAAAAACAATGTGGAAACTTTTAGTGATTCAAATTATGAAAAATGATGAGACTTTATCTTCTTAAAGTTGGATTTAAACATCCTGTGCATATTTAATTTTTTTAAATTGAATTTTCTGAGAAAATACTGCTTATCCCAAAAGAAATCCATCAAGCTCTAAGACAGTAGTGTTCATGCAGCATAAATGAGGCTAAGTAACACATTAGTGTGCTTCTCTGTAGATATTAAAACACAAACTTTACTTTACTTTTTGCATTTCTATGAAATGACTGTTTAAAGGTGAGGAGTAAAGGCCAAAATTTGCATTTAAATGGAGATATTTTAAGAAGAAATGCCGTTTTGTGACCTTTACCCTTGCCATTAGTGTGGTATGGTTTTTCTTTTCTTTTTCTTTTTTTCTTAGGTAGAAGAATCAAACTTCAGAAAAAAAAATATTAGAAATGGAAATAAACTGATAGAAAATACTTAGCATGACTAACTTTCTAGAGCAGTGTTCGCATACCCCATAGGAAGGGCAAACCACTTGGCCATGAATCAGTTCAATCATAGTTGACAATGAAAGTGGGAGAATGATTCCATTGGCATAAATTAAGGGCTACAATCACTGCAGACTCAGTAGAAGTAAAAAGTTAAAATAAAAAGGGACCAGCTATGTTGGAGACCATAAGTTATTAAATTTCTTAATCCTTTGTATTTACTGCACATATTTAAAAATTTCAAGAAGATACTTCAGGGGTGCCTGGGTGCCTCAGTCTTTAAGTGTCTGTCGTCTGCCTTCAGCTCAGGTCATGATCCCTGGGTCCTGGGATGGAGCCCTACATTGGGCTCCCTGCTTGGTGGGAAGCCTGCTTCTCCCTCTCCCCCCCTCCCCCTGCTTGTGTTCCCTCCCCCTGCTTGTGTTCCCTCTCTCACTGTGTCTCTCTCTCTGTCAAATAAATAAATAAAAATCTTTTTTTAAAGACACTTCAAAATATGTTAGAAAATTTTTATATTTGCAGAGTCTTTTGTATTATGATACACCTACCCATGAACAACCAGAATCACTGATTGAAATAACTTTATTCTCCTTTCTTCCAAATTATACTGGCCATTGTTAAAACTCAATGGGATTAGGGTAATAGACATTAGGGAGGCATAAATTTGAAATATGTTTCAAATTATTCCTCTCTGTGCATTAACCAGTTGTTCATCTATGAGAATATCTATTTATTTGAATGGGTGAACGGTAGAGAAAGATTGATTTTTGTAAAGCCTATTCTCCCTTAGTATGGTGACAGAGAACTAAATAGAACATTTGTTGAATTTAGTTTTGCTGTTGCATGTGTGTGTGTAAACTACTCTATAACAACTATTTTATTTAAACTGAATCAGCTCCTTGGTACCGGTGGTTTTCCCACTGTCACTTTTTTAATGTATTACTTTAGTCTTAGACACATGAGGAAAAAGACAGCCTCAGAATGCCAGACCATTTTTCTTGGTTCAGGAATCAGAGCATAAGGTAGGGTGGACACATGAAAACCATGTATTTGAGGCAGGAGTTCTGCTTATAAATGAAAGAATGCATGAAATATAAGTTAACACCCTGTCCATAACTAGTCCAGGATTTCATACTGGGCAGACAGATGGTAAGATTTAAGGCCACTAAAGGACCTATTTTAGAGAAAGAAGTTTGGTAGTCATCATTGGGGCTCAGCCATTGGGAAACAGGTATGTATTAGGCCATTCAGTTCTTGGTCCACTAGGGAATAAGATCTAGAAATTTAGGCATTAAGAGTCCAAGAGAAGGTGAAGGAACAGCAGAGAGGATAACACAGGAACATAATTGCTATGGAACTGACTCATATAAACCAACCTGCGTGCAGGTGTCTAGGGTCAATGTATCAGTAAGAGTTAAATGTCACCTGCTCACATCCTGGACCAGAGGAATTTCTATTATCATTGCCTTGAGAGGGGACATTATGCCATCCTCTTAGAAACTGGAAATTAAGAAGCCACTGGCTATTATAATTCAATTTTTATTTTTACCTGTTTCTTAGTAGATGGTTGACACTGTACCAGGCCCCTTTACACATAATATCTTGGTACTACTTGGAGCTACATTCTTTCTTCTTGTCTACCCTACCCTACTTTCTTCAGAAAGAGACCAATGTGTTACAGACATAGTTAAAAATGTTAATGTATTAAAATAACAACCTGCAATGCAAAATTTTACCATGGGCTTTTTTATTCCAATATTTACTACATGACACTAAATTCTCAAATGAATATATTACAACAGAATTCTGCAAAGGGTTGATTGTTCATAATTATTAGACAAAAACAATCAAACAAACAAAAACCAAAAAAATCGCCCAAACCAATAAACATGCGGGCTCTTTACTAAAAAATATTTAGGAAATGGTGGATTAAACAGAGTTAAGCAGATTATCTTACCTTTACTTCAGCGTACATCAGAGTCTTTAAATTTGTTAATAGGCAGCATACTGTCTCAGAGGGAATAATGTTTGCAGTTTCCGCAAGTCATTTGATCTGGGACTAGTTTATATGGAATCATCTTTTTTTTTTTAATTTTTAAGATTTTACTTATTTATTTGACAGAGAGAGAGATCACAAGTAGGCAGAAAGACAGGCAGAGAGAGAGGAGGAAGCAGGATCCCTGCTGAGCAGAGAGCCCGATGCAGGGCTCGATCCTAGGATCCTAGGATCATGACCCAAGCCGAAGGCAGAGGCTTAACCCACTGAGCCACCCAGGCACCCCTATATGGAATCATCTTAAGAGGCTAGTCTTCTATAGTGCAGTTTCTTAAAATCCCAATGTCCTAGTTTCATTCTTCACTAAGAGAAGCTATCCTCAGGAAAACTCAGGGAGAGTTGTTGGGTATGGGACCACTGATAGAACTTCAAAAAAAAAAAAAAAAAAAAAAAGGCAAAGACAAAGAGGGATTCACACCAAAGCCCCAAAAGGATCAATGTTACTGAAGGGACATGAGGACTGTATGTAAAGCTGGAATCTTTGATAGACAATGGCAGTGACTCTGAAGGGACATAATTTTATAACTTATAAAATTATAAATGCTAACCACAGGTTGCCCATAATATTTAATCAAATTCCAGAAGACAGAACTGACTATATAAACCCTTACCTACCTGCAGCTTGAGGATTAATTTATGGGAAAGATGTCCACAGAGGGTTGTTAATGGGAAGTGAAGCTCTTAGCTATGTTCTGACTCCTAGTGATGACGGACAGTGAAACAATACCAAACTGAATGAATCAGTTTGGCAGAAATATGCATAAGAATCAAAACTTTTCCTTCTCCCGAAACATGGCTGTACATAAACCAATCGATAACAAATATTGGATAATCAATAAATATTTGATGAAAGAATTGATGGAAATAGATTGTAAAGAAAGTAGTTATCCTTTAGAGAGTTCAGAAAAGTTTTTTTAAAAAAGATATTATAAGAAGAAATTCTGTGATGATTAGAAGGGTGTGATAGATTGTTTTGTAAATTAAAGATAGGTGAAGGTTTCCTTTTTGCTCATTAGCCTATTTCTCTTCACAAGCAAATTTTGATTCCTAAAAATGAAAGTGGAAAGTATTTATTACATATGCATAATATCTAGAAAACACAGTTCAATTTTCAGCATGAATTTTGTCTTCCTAAGGACCAGAGGATAGGCTATGAGTGAATCTCTTCGTAAAGACACACGCTTACCACTAGAACATTGTTGATTGTCTAACAGACAAAAAATTGTTACATGATTAAACAAACAAATAAGCTTGCCACAGCAATGGAAAAATTCATATGTGCTTAAAAGCTCCCAGTGAGGAGAATCATATCTGAGAATATCCTTGAAAACAAATAGGAGTCAACCTTTTAATATTTTTGTTATTTAACCAGTTGGAGTACAAGTGATAGGGTATATAACAAAGCCTTGGCAATGTGTTTCCTTCCGTTAAGTGTATTTCTTTGTAAATTTCTGACCTTAAAACTAACTGGCCTTGAAAGCCCCTGTTTTCATAATTCCCAAGGTCCAATGTCTGATATACTAGTACAAAAGGGTGCTGGAAATAAGAGGAACCACTTTTTATGGAATTGATCAGCCAACTCAATAAAATAATCATTTTAATCAATTTTTCCCACTAATTAGCAAAACCATATTTTAGTATAATAAATTCTTACATCTTACATAGGAAACAAGATACCAATGGGTTTACTCAAGTCATGCTCAACCAGGGAATTTAATTTGATTAGTGTCTTGCATATACAAAAATAATTTTTCTATCTGGACATATTCAGGACCTCATGGGGAGGTGTCATGGTGTGTTTTTGTTTTTGTTTTTCCATGAAACATTCCAAAATTATCACAAATGGTGGCATGCCCACAGAAGGAAAAATAGACTATAGAGCACAGCCGAAATAAACGAATGAGAAGGACAGACTGAAAAAGTACTAATTCCATACTATGGACAAAATAAGTAAAAGAAAAATAAGAATATTGCTCAAAGCTTTCTTTTCTACTTGGTAGGATTTCACTGTAAAGAAATGGCTTAGTTGGATTATTTGCTTCGATTTCTGTAAATATTTCTGTGTGTGTATAATCTTTTGCCCATCTCTTTCATCAGGAACTATTAAATTCTGTGCCTAGAGAGATGTTGTAAATCAGCTACTATAAAATTAAGATATGCTAGAAACTCATAATTAATTGTATAAAATTCTTTTACAAGACAAGACAGTGATTCTACATTTTATGTTATATTAAAAACAGAAAACGTCATTTGTGAAATGTAATAAGGCAGAACATTATTACGTTCATATTGAAAGTCTGACTAATCTGAATGGATTAAAGGTGCCTTGTAGAATATTTTGTATTAGTTGACTAATTCTTGTCCTCATTATTAATATTCTGAGGCAACTGTAATACCTACAAGTAAATATCTATTCAAAATAATTTCATAAACATTTCTTAATCATCATAGACACAATATTGTTTGCTGTGTTAATGCAGATTAAATAGCATAAATTTACTTTTATCTCCATTTAAAAAAACAAGTTTTGAAAAGCAGATTAGTGAATGGCTGTCACCCTTGATAAAGCTGTTTCACATCTTTGGAGAGCTTAAACATGATACAGTGAAGTGTGTTCACTGTCCCTTGTGAGCATTAAGTGGTTTGTAAGATAAAAGAGAGAAACCAGAAGTGAGAAGGTTTCTATTACAAACCTAGTCATATCATATAAAGGGATGGCATGGATTAAATCCCTGCTGCCACCCTCTCTCCCCCTCCCCCTCATCTACCAGAACTTCAACTGTCCTCTATGACATACAACTGAGCAGGAGACGTAGAATCACATTTTTCACAGGGATTTGAAATGTCTTTGTGGTCATGGTCTGGCAGTAATAGAAACCATATGCTGGGTCAGGAGGAAAGCTATCTTGAAACAGAAGAACCCATCTCTTGGCCTAATGACCTTGGGAAAGGTTAGTCATTTTAATGCATTTTTCCTTGAAGCAATGTAAGAGTTGTTTGGGCCAGTTTTCCCTCTATGTGACTCTAAGTTGTGAGATGTTTAACCACATATTATCCATTAAGAGGATAATTTTGGTGATAAGCAAATGGTTAATGTCAGTAGCAATAAAATTCTCTTCCAGAGTACCTGTTAGGTGATTTGTTGTAGATTGATTTGCATATCCCTTTGTGATTTTGAACTCCTTTGTTTTCCTAATACTTTAAAACACAAGTTTGATGGAATGAGAAAGAGCATAAAAATTTTGATTTAAGCTGAGTACTTTGTAGACATTTGAAAACCAGCTTTGTCTTAAGTTACATTGCCTTTGGAATGCCAGCATGTAAGACAAAGAAGCAACATGATCTTTGTAATGGCTGTTGGCCCCTCTCCAATTGACACACACACATAGGTTACATGGATTGGGTCACTTGAGGTTTCCCATTTCCCATAAAATAATGTTTATCATGGCATAATGGGGCTCAGAATTGGTCCCTAAGTAATTTTTGCTCCAGTCTCTTGTAGTGATCAGTGAGCATGTCCCCAGATTTGACAGTGACTTAGAGACATTAGCCATTTAAAATGCTGCTGGTGGACTGTCATCAGATGGCCAGTATTTTGGTGTGACCCACATTTAAAGGAAGGGAAATGTATGTTTGTATGTATGTATGTACATATGTATTGGTACTAAGAAAGAGAATTTTTCTTCCACTGCTGACTTTTGATTATAAATACAAGCAGGTGTTTTCTAAAATTTAGATAAAGGTTTATCAGAAATTCTCAATATCCTGCTGATAGATCTCCAAACTATCACTCATCTTTTCCTGTTTTCTCAGATTGAAGGGGATAGTGAAAGTGATGAAAATATTTCTTCCCTCCCCCTTTTTTCTTGGGATGTCCGTTGCTCAAGCCTCTAGCTGCTTCTGTAGAGCTCATGACTTGAGATAAATGGGATATAAAATGTCTCTTAAATTTTCCATTTCAAACTAGCCTCCTGAAGTGGTAAAATAACCAAATCTTAACCTTACCCCTGCTTTTTTGGGGGGGTGGGGTGGGCTTCCTCTGTGTGTACTTGTTCATTTGTGTCTAAGAGACTGGGGAGGACTTTAATCAGTTCTCTTATCAGCCAGTACTACATATACTAAAACTAAAAGAGAGAAAGGAAGATTGAGTTAAACCAGCCCTAAAAATATTGATGTTCCATCACTGGAAAGGTTGACAGGTCTTTCAAAGGAAGGTCATTTTGGAAGCTTAAGAAGCCTTTTTCACTTAACTGTACTTTTTGCTCTTATCTGAAAGCTCATCACAGTTCTCCTGTAATATTTTATCGTGATTCTGATAGGTTTCAGAATGAAGAATGGAACATGTCTTAAAGAATACAGGGCTCATGCAATGACATTGCACTTTGAAATAAGCCAAAGTGATTTGTCTTCATCAGATGTTCCATAATGATGTTTTATTTCTTTTACTGCATGAAATAAAATCTTGTGATATTATTTCAAAACATCCATTTGTAAATTTTAGACCAAAACCATGAATGACATTAAATGTTTTCAAACATATTTAACAAATATTCTTTTAATGTTTGTTCCATTGCTGATTTTCTAAATATCTTCCTTTAACCAATATTGCAATTTATTTCCATTGAAATTTCTGTACATTGAAAAAATCATGAAAATAGAGAATTTGATTATAGTTAAATTACTGATGTTCCATAGGATAACTTTATCATGCAGATAAAATAATGAAGAAAAGAAATTAAATAGGCATTCCTTTGAGACTTCCTTTGACAATCAAATAAGAGGTTTTGATTGAGAAATTCCCTAATTAATGTAGATTGAGTGAGTGAACTAATTTCTTTGTCATTTGTTTTAGTAGGAACTTTCCACTGATGTAAGGGAGCAAAGGGAATCCCACCATCTTCACTGTCATGAAAAAAAGACAAAGAAATAATGAGTTTTTGAAGTCTTCCCCCAGCTCTTTCAACACCTTAGCTTAAAGTATTGGAGATCACCTGAGATTTACCTTCCCACTAGATATTTTCAGGAAAAAAAAAAAAAAGGAAAGCAAGGGGAAAAGCGTGCCATTGTCACATATATTTGAATGACACTATAATGCAGCTTTCTTAGGTGATCAGATAGATGTGTCTTGATGTTCAATTGAATTTTAGCTTTAACATCCTTCATCAAAGCAGTTACTACATTACAATGTTATAAATGAAAGCTAAAAATGACATAATTATAAGTAAACTTGAGTTTGTCTTATTACTTGCCATTTGTAACATAGAAAAGTACCATAAAAGAAATTACATCTTAGGTGATAAATATTCCATAATCTTGTTATTACTTACACCAAGTTTGGTTTTAAGACTTTTCCTTCAGGTAAAGTTTTAGAGAATAGAGACCATGTCACTTTTTTCCCCTAGACACTAGGACATTCTACTGACCTTTTTTTTTTTTTTTTTTTTCCTTTTAATTACCTTTCGTATAATCTCCCCAGGGCAGTAATCACTAGCTCTAGGTATTTCACTTAAACATTCAGATTTAGAGGTAGTTTCTCAAAATTGAGACCTATGTTTATTAAAAAAAAAGAAATAAAGAAAGAAAGAAAAGATATAGTGGTAGTCTTCTCTGCTCTGTTTATAATACACCTAGGAAAGTAAAAATGTATACTGTTATTCTTTGTAATGCTTTATTACTAAGGCAGATATAATAACTTTCAAGAGGGCTCTGATAGATTTCTAGAGTCAGAGCAAATATTTGTGTGCAATCAAAGTAGGAAATGACACCCTACATTTGTTGAGACATTTTTGAAGTTCTTTGGCTCTCCAAATTGATCTTTTCTATCTCTAGAATTATTTCAGTTTTGGATTAATTGTTTCACTAAGCTACAAGAAAGCATTATCACTTAAAATACCATCCATACTATGTTGAAGTCTCTTCAGAGAAGCAATGGAGTACAATATTCAATCAGAACAGAAGATGAAATGAGATGAACCCTAGGAGGCATGTCTGGAGACAAACTTGGACTCCATTCCCTGTCTTTACTGGAGTGAACCTATATGGTTGTTTCCTGTGAAGTTTAACTGTCAGAGACTATGTTCCCCTCCCACCTTCCCCTGCCCCTCCATCTGTACCATCAACACCTAAATCAAGACCTTTACCATTTCATACCATGACTGTCAATGTGGCTTTCTCTCTGGCTTCTGCTCTACTGTCTTAGCTCCCCTTTTACCATCCCTAATTCTGATTCCCTACTTAATTTTCCTAAAACAACCATCTGATCATTTCATTTCATGTTCATAAACTTTTCTTGTTTCTTTATTGCTTACAGAGTATAAAAATTTAAGCTCTTTGCATTATGATTGGGGCCAGGAGATAAAGCAATTATCCAACTTAATGGCCTCTGAAAGAAATATTAGAACTTCTCTTTAAATTTATTTTTCTCATTCTCCTCAATTTATGTGTTTGTGTATATTTTATATCATATATACTTTACCAATATAGTAGTGTATAACTGATGGAGATGTATATATTAGGGTATGCTCAAAATACATTTTATTAAAAGAATACACACACACACACACACACACACACACACACACACACAAATTGTAGATCAGTGAGGTGACTTCTTTCTTTCCTCTTTCCTTTTCCATTAGGTTGGCCAGGCAGGTAAATTAAATCTGTTCTGTTGGTAGATCCAGAACTAATCTAGAGACATTATCTAAATCTGCTATAGGAGTTTAGATTTGCTTACCATTTTCTTCACATGAAAGTAGTTGGCCTATATTGTGGAGCCATTTTTTGCTTTTTTCCTTTCTGACCACTCTTGTCCTCTTGGGCATGTTTCAAAGGTATTACTAACCCATTTCTTATATTTGGGGTGGAGTGGCTCTTATTTGCTTATTCTTATTAACTCCTTTACTATTTTACTGTTTTCTTTATGTATGTTCTTGTCTGGACATGTTCTTTTTCATTCTGCCATTATCTCCCTTGCAGTCTTAACCTACAGCGCTATGTTGGGGATTCTTTCAGCCTGTAGGTAGTTTTCAAAACTCAGGCATTCCATGGTCATCTGGTGCTGTTGGTTCCGCCATGGCCACCATTGCCACCATCACCAAATTGTCTTGCCCCCAACCATTTACTTTCCCCTCTCTTGTACTTCCTCCATCACATAGAGATCTCAGTACTAACTCTGAGACTGTCCTGCTTTCTATTTCATGGTTCATTTACATTGCTTATGAGTTGTTCTTGTATTAGATGCTAAAAAATGGTGTTCTTGCGGTGGTCTGAGGCTAAAATGCCTCTCCAGTCACAACCTACCTGTTGAAATCCTATATCCATCATTGCATATCTAGCTCAGATAATGGTGATGATCATCAAACAGCCTCTTTTAATCCCCCTCACTGAAAGTAACCTCTTTCTTTCTAATCAGATGCCCAGTGGCATTTATTTTGTGACATTCTTGTTATAGCCTTGTAATATTCTGACTTTACAGTTATTTTTTATAGCTTTTAAAGAATATATTTTTATATCTAATCTGCTAGTTTGTAAGTTCTTTGAGGACAGGTTCTATGTCATATTCTTCTTTTATATTCCTGATTGCCTAGTTATAATTATATTAATATATGAAAGGCACCATTGTATTTTTAGAGGGGATTACATGACTGAAGGAAATATTTCACAATGATGTATTCTTCTCATGGAATTTTTAAACCTCACACTGCTGAGAATTCCTCAAGTCAGCAAAGAGATAGTAGTGCATCATTCTGACACTCCTTTGAGGCACATGTTTATTCAGTGCCCACCCTCTTACAAGAAGATATTTAATAAAGAAAGAAAATATGTAGCTTGATTATATGCTTAGCCAAGAAATTTCTTTTGCAGTTCTAAGGAAAAATCTCCAGCAAACCCAATTACTCTCTCAGCAATTCACTTCAAAGGAGGGAAGAATGCATTTCTTGTACAGAATTCCTGGGTATGTTTGATCATTAGTCAGGGCAAGTAGTTTAACTTGAGGCTATTTACTCAGCAGGAATAAAAAGTACAGCATTGCTTCAACCAAGAGGAGTGTCCCATACCTTCCCCAAGCAGAATTTAATTTGATCTGTCAGAGAAATTATAGAGGTTTGCTATAGAAATGAGTCACGATCAGTAAGATGTGATTGACTTTGGGCTATTAAAGAGGCTCCTTCCCTCCAAATGGCCTTTTTTTTTTCTTTTTTCCCCCCCCAGTAATAATTATAATGGAGACACTTGGCACCAAGTAACTGACCAAGAACCTGAGAATTTCACAGAAGTGGTTATCACTGAAATAATTTTTGTTTTTGTCAGTCTAAACCTTGTTCTCATACTTGGAGCGTGAAAACCTTTTTTTTTTTTTTTTTTTTTTTAATACGTGTAAGCATTCTATGGCCAATGTTTATTTCATCTGGGAAGTGCCATAGCACTTTTTTTTTTTTTAAGATTTATTTATTTACTTATTTACTGGGGGGAAGGGCAGAGGGAGATTGGTCATCTAAAGCAGACTTCTTACCGTGTGCGGAGCCAGCCAGGATCCATCTCACAGCCCTAAGATCAAGAACTGAGCCTAAACCCAGAGTCAGCCTCTTAACCAACTATGCCACCCAGGAACCCCTGAGAATATTTTTGATGCAGTCAAAATATGAAATAATGTCATTAGACTTCTACTTACAAATATGCGAATATTTTGTAGAGAAAATCAATGAAAGGATAAAAAGGCCTTAAAAATGTAAACATTTAAAAACATACATATTTTATTATATAAGGTAGACTTCACACTTTCTTGAAAAAGTTACACATTATTTTTCAACGTGTGATTTTTCAGCACTTAAATTTTTTTTTAAGATTTTGTTTATTTATTTGACAGAGAGAGAGATCACAAATCACAAATAGAGAGGCAGGCAGAGAGAAAGAGAGGGGAAGCAGGCTCCCTGCTGAGCAGAGAGCCCTATGTGGGGCTTGATTATGACCTTGAGATCATGACAGCCGAAGGCAGAGGCTTAACCCACTGAGCCACCGAGGTGCCCAGCACTTAAATTTTAATTGAATTTAATTTCAGTTAAGTTTGTTACTATTTGGCATAAACTTCAGCTAAAATAATTAATAAAGTTTTCCATGTTTGATTTTCTTATCTCAATTTTCAGGAAAATAATGCTTTAAAATTTATAGAAAATAAACTGGTTTATAACCACAGATGCTTCAGATAATATCTATTTGTAATTTTTTACCATGAATATTGCTGAAAGAATTATTTTTTTAAATCTTTAAGTAAAGGAAAAAAAAAAAAAACCCAAAGCACTAGTGAATCTTTTCATTGCTATTGGTTACTTTTTAAAAAGGGTAAAACTACTTCTGTAACATTAATTTTAAAAAGTTAATTCCCATGTTCTAATGGGATTGTAATGAGTTTTTCTCACAGTGAACTCTAATGAGTTTATAAACGTGCTGCCATATTTATGGTAGAGGCTATGCAAATTTGAGTGATGTTTATTTATGTATGCATTCCATTTGGGAGTATATTTAGGGACCATAAGCTTGCTGGAGAATTTGTTATAGGAAAGAAAACTTATGAAGACTTCTTATCCCAGGAGTGGAATTAAGGTAAAATTAACAAGGAATCGAAGTTATCTTCGATAACTTTTTTATTGATTTTTTATTCCATTTTTATTCACTTTGAGGAAGTGTTGCCTGTTCTTTCTTTCTTTCTTTCTTTTTTTTTTTTTTTGATGTTCAGCAGAGCAGTACAATGCAATACATAGAAGCATAATGTTGAATTTTCATAATAATGCTTGTGATGCAAATGAAGAACACTTCAAAAAGCAGGTTGATTAGCATTTCTTGGTAAGATGACAGTCCCCTCTTTTTTAAAATTTTTGTTCATTAGTTTTATCGGTAGATTACATATCCAGATTTCAAATTTGAAGTGCATAGTTTTTGCTTATAATTATAATGTGAATTTAAATAGTTTTAGATTGTGCATTTAAAACAATTCTTCTGTCACTAAATTACACTCTGAATTAATGAGCTGTTTGCCACCTCTGAGCCCTTTGCTTTGAAATTCAGTCCAGTTTAAAGTGAACTCCAACCATTTCAGGCCAGCAGCTCACAGAAGGTTGCAGGATTAATGAGCTCCAGGGTGTCTGTGGTTGTCTTAGAAGCATATATCACTAAATTCTATTCTCAGGGAACATTATTCTTATGCAAGAAGAAGATGGGGAGCTGAATGCAGAGAAATGGTATTTAAACAAATGATTTGATAATTACTGATACTGGGTATACTTTCATCCCACTAGGCACACAGGAAACCAGAGCTTTTGCCTTCTCTAACTGCAGTGAAATTAAAATTGATGGATACTTTAATAAGGCTACTAAGGTTGTTAAAACAATGCTCCTTTATGGTTTATTATTCAACTCTTTGTTTTTATTCCACTTAATGGACTTTCTAGGGCTTAAGTGAAGAATTTACACACATACACTCTTAAGTACACTTACATGCGTATAATCTTGGACATGGTAGCCTATTTATAAAGCTTTATCTTTCTCCCTAGTTACCCTGTGGCAATTACCAGGATTTTCCTCCTCTTAGATCTCCTTGAGGCATCTTCTGAGTTCAAACAATGAAAAGAGTAAAGCAGGAGAAAAAGTTGTTCCTTTATCTTTAGAGTAGCATGTCTTGGTAAGTTGAAAATCCACTTTTTAAAATAATGGTTTTTTAAATTCCATGTGTAGATTATATAGCCAGAGTTTCAGGTTGAAGGCAAATCAAACTCTACCTGTGGGGAGAATTATCTGTCTGAAGTTGAACCGTTTATTTATGACAACCTGAGCTAAGGTTGGCAAATTCATGGTGATCCTGTGGATACCCCTTGCTCTCAGGTAGACATCAGTTACAATTTTTCTTCACAGAACCAGCACTCTGTATACTAAGACATGGCCTCAGAATTCTCAACACTCCGATTGAGGCAGACCCTACCTGTGGACCAGAGTTAGCAAATGAAATAAACACACTTGTCAACTTTGGCCTGGTCAGCCCTCTCCTCCAAAGTTAGGTGATCTGTCTGACCACTTGGGCAGATCTGCGAGATCCCAGCCTATCTTCAGCCTCGGATTATAGATGATCCAAAGATGTGATGATATTGGCATTTTTGAGTAGATGAATTACAATATTCTCTTAACTTTTCCTAATGCCCCTTTTACCAGAATTTAGCCTCTTCCTGATTATTCCTTATCAATTAGTCATTCTTGCCATCTACATTTCATTCCTCCAACTATATTCAAGTATTTCTCCTGACCTTACCATGTTTTAACCACTTGAGTATGAAAATATTTTCTAATGAATAAATTGGCATCCTCAAATTGAAGATGTGTTGTCATTGCAACTCTAACTTTGGCGTGCTGGGGCTGTCTCGAAGCAGTGGCAAGCAAAGTGTAGGCCCACACCAGGCATCATTTGATGTTGTTGCTCAAGCTCTCTTGACAGGTAGTAACTCTCTCATCTGAAAGCAAGAGGAGATGGTAGCAGCTAAAAGTCCCATTGCCAATAAAAATAAGCTAGTGGCCCCTACTCTGGCATTTGTGTTTCATCATAACATAACATATCTGATGCAAAAAAAATCGAAGAAAAGGAAACTTCTCTTACTCCTGAAGTGACCTATAACTTCAAAACCCTAACCCCAAATCTACTAAAGATTAGGTATGCTTCTATGTTGGATTCTCAAAATTTAGATTTCTTACAGCCATAGTTTAAAAGTGCAGAGCATCTGTAGTCATCATGGACATTGCGATTCTGTTTGCAATTTTTTTTTTCTTTTCTTTTTTTAAAAATTTATTTGACAGACAGATCACAAGTAGACACAGAAGCAGGCAGAGAGAGAGGGGGAAGCAGGCTCCCCGCTGAGCAGAGAGCCCGATGCGGGGCTCGATCCAAGGACCCTGAGATCACCACCCGAGCCGAAAGCAGAGGCTTTAAGCCACTGAGCCACCCAGGTGCCCCCTGAGCCACCCAGGTGCCCCCTGTTTGCAGTTTGTTATGTGAGAAAACAAAGGAGCCCAAAGTTGGGAAGATGGACATCTTATGCCTCTATTATGTAGATGACTTGAAGCTCTATGACAATTCTAAACTCCAGCCTAATAAATAATGAAACATTCTAACGAATATTCCTGAAGATATGCAAATAGAGTTTGGAATGGTAATATGCAAATCAGTTGGGCTGGTGCAGGGCCAATTTACCCATTCACTCTCAGAATTTTAGAACTTCATGAGTTTCACTCAAGGGGAAGAATATACAAATAGACTTCCTCTAGGTGAAAAAGATTCAGCATGCAGCCAACATTAAATATTTTTTATTGGCCACTGTTGTGTCAGGGATGTAAGTAGAGTATCTTATAGGCTTCCTAATGCCATTTTAGGAGCTAATTTGTCCCCTTCCCGATGAAGGAGAGATGAGATTATCCAGGACCCCTCAAGCTGATGGGTGAGTTTTAGAAAAGTTTGGTCTTAGATGCAGCTAGAATCTCTAAGTAATTTAAGATACTGAAGAGATTACTACATATAGCACAGTATGTCTTAGTTTGAATTAGATCTATATACATATAGAAGTATCTTAGAATGGAAGACATTGGACTGGTAGGTATTAAAATGTGAAGATGTTACTAGGTACGGGACCTCAACATAGGGAAGAGAGATGAGAAAGCAATGATGATTCATAGAAAGAAAATAATGCTTTAGAGAGGGAGGAATAGTGGGGAAGAGGAAAAGAGTTTAGCCCAGATTTTGCAATTTCTAACATTTTCATAATAGCAGTGATAGTCGAGCCTTGAGTGAAAGACTGTGTTATGACATGCAGTGCCTTTATGCTATTAGAAAATGAGGTCTCACATTAATTAAAAAAAAAAAAAAAGCCTTCTGCTAGGAAAAGAAGTGAAGTAACTGTATCTATGAGAGCAACAGAAATGATGAAGAACTAAGTTGTCACTCAGAGTAAGAGTTAAAAAGAATAGCTTTTTTTTTTTTCCTATTGAAATTTAAGATTATGCCTGTAACTTCCTTAGTTTTGGAACTTCTTGGACATTTTGATTTCATTCTCCCTGGAGAGACATCCAAACTGGTGGTTGGACACCATGTAAGAGTTTTACCTTTCTCTTGAGCTTTTAGCCCCTGGAGAGATGTGATTACTTTAGTTGCTAATGAACTTAGGTCCCCAGCACAGAACAATTACCATGGAATATAAGGATAGTTTCAAGAACGTAAGGGAATTTTACCAAAGTCTGTTTAATCTCCCCTCATCCCATTTACAGATCCCATTTACAGATTAAAGCTGAGAGCTGGTAGGTTGTTTCCATGGAGGGATAAAATTATATCTTTGGATAAACTGTTCTAGGGTTAATTTGAGTCAACAGACATTTTTTCATGGTTCATATGTGAAAAATAAGGTTGTGCTGGGAGGTATAAGGTATTAAGATGAATGTAAAGAAAATGATTGTCCTTAACTAAGATGGCTTGAGGGTCATGGGTAAAAAGATGACAAAGTTAAAAGGTAAACTGTGATAAATGTTATTAGATAAGCATAAATAAAGTACGTAGTCAGCTTCAGAGAGAAAGAAATATGTGGAACTAAAAAAACCTCAGTAGCCACTTTGATTTGGGGCTCAGTGATAACTGTAGAAAGAACAACTTAATTAGAGTAGGGCTGAGGCATAGAGGAGGGACAAAAAATCACATTGTGTAGAGGAGGGAATAAAAGGTGAGAAAAGAAACATGAAAGTAGATCACTCTTCCAAGAATTTGATAAGGGATGGAAGGAGGCCATGTGGCTTTGTCAATTTTGTACATTTGTATGCCCAGGTAGCATCCTCAGCTTGGAGAACCTATAGTAACATTTGATATGGGAACGTGCCCTGACATGGTTCTGTGGCAGGCTTCACATTCTATGGATGCCAACTTGAGGTCTCATTGCAGTACCATATCACAGGACACTTGAACCCCCATGTGTCAACCTGATTGGGACTTAAAACTAGGGGAGTGATGAGAAATCATATGTCCACCTGGAGACAAATTTTTGGCAGAAATTTGATTTCATTGCTTAGCATTTTAAATGCTCTAGGTTGGGAAGGCACCCATGTCCTTAAACTGGTCAAGTTTAATTCTGTTTTGTTAAATTCAGAAAAATTATCCTGAAGTACTCTGTACAAGCCTTGCTTTGGCTCAAGGTCTACAACATGGTTAAAAGAAGTCCCTGCTTTCAAGAAACACAATCTTCTTGGAGAAGCAAGAAACCGAAGTAACATTTCATTGTACTTGATGAATGTTGGTACAGCAGAGGAGTGGTTGATGGGTTATGAGAGTACAGATGATAGGCATCTAATCCAACTTGGGGCGTTTCAGAGGCTTCTGGAGAAGGTGACAATTGGATTGAGTCTTGAAAGATAGGTATGAATTATCTAAGCAGCTGTGGAAAAACTTAAGAAAAGACTTCCAAGTATGAACCAGCAAGTGTGGTTTTAACCATATGAGGATAAGATTAATGTGAGAGTACTGTGAATGGTGAAATGTGTCTGGAGAAGGAGCAAGGGCCTGGTCATGGAAGGACATGTTGTGTCGGATTCCTGGATTTTATTCTATGGGTAATAGGGAGCTACTATAGTGTTTTAAGAAGGAAGGAACCTGACTTTTTAGTCTTTTTATAGAGGTTATTCTGACTAAGAGGTGTGTGTGTGTGTGTGTGTGTGTGTGTGTGTGTGTGATAGAAGTGGGAGAAATGACAAGGACTTAATAAGTAATGAGAAGAATGTAAAAGGAACGATGAAGCATAACTACAATTTGAGTGGACCTCACTTACTTAGCCCTTAGAGTGCATTTCAGTTGTGTTTCTTGAGCCAGGTGGGCAGTTTGTTCATTTGGTTGGAATTCTGGAGTAATGAGGTCAGAATTAGGGGCTTAATACTTATGCAGGGCATTTGGTTTTAATCTACTCCATGACCCCAGAAGGACATCTTAACCCTTGTCATCACCCTGACTTTTGTCTTTGAGTGCAGGGAGGCACCAATCAGAGAATGTAGATGGCTTTTCAGGAAATCTGTCTTCACTAGGAGAAAGCTGTGGTCTGATAAGTAGGATTACCCTTTACATAAAAGAACAGCCCCTTCCATAATTAGAAAAATTAGAAATTGCTGTGAGAAAGGGTTGCTACTGAATACCAGTTCTTGAATCTGGTTTATTAAAAAAAAAAAAAATGGAGATCTGGGAGACTTGTTAATTATAGAGCCTATGATAATAGTTAATATCACTGCATTATTGCCCTTAATCTGTGATTTACTGAATATTGGTAGACCTGGACTTAACGATGGAATGTCTTACTATGTGTGGCTGGATTGGCTACCTACTTTTATTTTAAAACATCTTAAGTTTAATTACTATGCCACAGTTTGGGCTGATACTTTCTCGATGCAACGGATCTAATGCAGGGATAAATCCAGGAGTTGTGGGGACTGAAACTTATAAAACATCTGGGGTAAGGCCTCTTTGAGAGAAAGAAAACTTACAAATATAAAATCCATACAGAATTGTTATTTAAATTCATTCTAAGTTGATGGAATTTAAACTCCACTTTAACTCTTCATTGATAACGTTATGCACATTGTTAGGATTGTGGTCAAACTTGGGAAAACATCTTCAGGCCTCTTTTATAGATAGCTGCAAGATTTTAGGGCATTTCAAATTGTTTTGTGCAGGGACTAATCTTAAATACCTTTGAAACTGACTATCCTCATTATCTACCTTCTTACCTTCACTGTTTCTCATTTTTGCTAATTAAAAAAAATACATATATGACCATGTGAACACATTCCTAAGACCCCATCCAAGGCCTTATCAGGGGCCGTGCAAATAAGGCTCTTGAAGCATAACTCCATTGTTTCATGGTAAATTCCTCTTGGATCTAATAGCATCAAAATTTTCACAGAATCTTTCCAAACAGCATTATATTCAATTATCCAATGAAACACTATAACCCTTCATATTTTAGATGCAATGAGTCAGTTGAGGAAGAATTCAGATTTTTATTGATCATAACAAGATTTCTAAATAAGGCACAACTCAAATCTTGTCTCTTGAGTTGAGTGGCATTTAGTGGCTTATTGTAAATCTACTATGTTAATATCTTTGTATCTATTACAAGCTTTAATTTATCCTTGTTAGCTTGAAAGAAGGCTAAATTCCTCTGTAAGAACATGAAAACATTTTTTAAGATGTTATCTTTTATGGTATGTCCTTTCTAGTCTGCTGACTAGATTAGCTGTGGTCATCTAAAATATTAAGTAATCTTGACAGATACTATGTAAATAAAAAATATAGTATGTCCAAGTAAAAGCCTTGTACAGAGCATCTTTAACATTTTCAAATGTTATTTCCAAGCCTTAAAATGAAATTTGTTATTTAAGAAAGATTTCATAATAGGTATAAAGATCTCATTGTGCTTTATATGGTTTTCTGTTAAATTTACCAAGATCTGTTTTATTGCATTAAACATACTTAGTTTCATTAAAAATGCTTAGGCTTCCCTCCTTTTCAATGCCTCTTACCCCCTCTATGTACACAAATCCAGCAACCTAATCAAGTCGCCTTTGATCAAATTTAATTTGGATTTTTTCCTTAGTAAGGCTGTCTGGTGGCAGTTAAATAGAATTTAATTAAAATAAATATGCAAAAGATTCAATAGAGCTTAATTATCTGATTTGACTGGGTAAGATTTGGCAGAAAGTCTAGACGTTGTAAGATATACCTACACTTGACTTGGATAAAGGTTGAGTAAAACAGAGGCCAGCATTCAGAAAAGGGGGAGGAGGAGGGAAATGCAGTTGTAAAAGCTGTCTATAGTTTTAGGTATAATTCTCAATACACAAAACATTTCCTGTTGCATTTGTACCTACAGTAAAAATTGGGTTGTTTCATATCTTTCTATTTTATTAAAATCATAAAATGGAAGTGTGAAAAACTAGGCACTCCACTTGTTAAATTGCAATTTAGATTGACGAGCTATTTTCCCAAATTTGATTTCTGGCTCCATTAAACCAGTGCCTCTCAACCTTTAATGTGGACATGAATAACCCAGTGATTTTGTAAAAATACAGGTTCTGATTCAGTAGGTCTGGGGCAAAGCCTGAGATTCTGCATCTAATAAGTTTCTAGTGATGTCCAGACTGTTGTCTGAGGACCACGCTTGAAGTACAAGGTCCCAGGCAACAAATGGAAACAACTGACTTGGGACAGTTACCACCACCATCACCCACCATAACTGTACCAGTAATGATATTTAAATAACATGACCTCACAACTGTGGTGTTTTTGTATTATTTCCATTACCTCAGTTTTATCTCTTCATATTACATAGTGTCATATGCTTTATCTCAGCTTGGTTTTCCCTGTAAAGCCAGTTGATGAAATATTAATTTCAGAGTCTCACCCTCTCTGGTCCAGCATGAACAAAATGTAGACAGATTTCTCCTGCAGAGAGTGTTCTCCAGATCTCATTACTTCTCTCAGGGTTCACTCAGGTGGGCATCTGTGCTCATTCTGACATTTTCCTCACCAATAATAGGTCTGTGTCTTTATTCTGCGAGGCTGGTTATCTCACTGTCCTCCACCATACGAGCTAGTTTCATTCCTGATTCCAAATTCTGCACGTGCACTCTCTTGACTAAAATGCTCATATTTATATAACCTGTCCCTCATGAAACTTCCTCAAAAGCTCCTTCCAGCCCTCGCAGGCTCATTTAACAGAGCTGAGCAGGGTGAAGCTCAGTAGTTGCCTGTTGGAATTGGATTGATGTATACAGGGATATGATCTTCATTTTAAAGCAACCCAACATGGTGCCCATCAATTCCTAACGCATATTTGTTGTTGTTGTTTGTTTATTTTTGGCAATGTATCAGGAAATTTCTATAGTGGAATATGTATTGGGGTGTGGCAATGAAATACTGCCTTAGCACACACAAGCTCAGATATAATACCACAAATTATAAATAGTCCTCATTTAGAAAACTCTGAATTAAAAGCCACAAAGTTAATAGGTAATTAATGTGTAAAGTGAAAGTTTTGATTCAGAGAAAAGGAAGCAGTTAGACAATTAAATACTAATTTCAAGGAATTTTCACAGGTCAATAAAATTTAAATATTAATAAGTAACAATCAGTGCCTCTGTGAAGTTATTTAATCAATAGGGAAATGTTTTATATACTAGCCTCACTTGGAGGGTATTTGTTAGAAATAGAGTCACATGATACATTTTTGTTACTTTTAGAGGTTACTTAGAGATTGGGCACATGCAACAAGGTGATAGGTATGCCCAAAGGGTACAGCTGGGAAATGTGGTTAAACCAGAGCAGGGATCTGAGTGAAGTTATGACCAAGGGTGGGACAAGGTGACTATCACCTACTGGGCCTTGGCCAGCAGAATTTCTTGAGAAATTTAGGAGAATTTTCCCTGACTACCACCTTGGATGAGGACCTTGAGATATTGCAAAAGTTTCAATACACTGTGGTAGGGAAAAAAAAATGAAGGGGGTGGGGGGAGAAAAATGCAATCTGGATCCAAATTATGGAATAGTCATCTAAGTGAATATTCCAGAAGATAAATGCAGTAAATACGTGAATTAATTTTATCTTTTAGGGCAACTATTAACCTGTTGGAGTGGCCATTTTCTGATTTTTTTTCTAAATCTTGGACAGTTTTATTTTTCATGATATTTTTCTCGTGGCCTACAATTTTTCTTTCATTTATGATTCCATTTGGAAAATGCCAGTGTCTTCTATTTTTCCAATGCATAATCTCAACTTACTTATTTGTTAGCTCTCTAAACATTATCTATGGTGCTGATCTACAGTACATCTTGATGACAGTGTGAGGTTTACAATAAAAGTCATTCTCAGTTTCCTAAAGTACTAAACTAAAAAAAAAAAAAAATTGGTAGAATGTTAAATTAAGAAAGGAGGCTTTAGAGGTGACTCTTCAGCATCCTCATTTTACAGACAAAGATATACGGCTTGTCCAGTGTCAGCCAGCAGGTCAGAGACAAACCCAGAGCAATAGTTCTACAGACCATATGTATGTTGCATAAATGCACACATAGATATATATGTAGATAGATATAGATATAGGAATGTATCTTTCAGATTGTTGAACAGCAAACATTAAAGCTATGTAAGGTTCCTGAAAAAAACCATTGCATTAGGGAGAACACATGATAAACCTAAAAAAATCTAATATATTGGCTGATTGCCTCTGAAATTGTACAGATTACTTGGTCCATTTCTGAACGTACCCTCGGATAAATTGAAAAGGACATCTCTTCAATCCTTGTCAGATGCAATACCTGCTGTCATAAGTGCTTTTAACTTCTAGGAGGAAAGGGTAAAAAAATCATGCAAAAGAATTTATGCAAGAGACTACATCAGTGCTTTTTTTTTTTTTTTTTTTAAATAAGCCACATAGACCCTGGAAGAATTCTTTCCTTATCTTCACTCTTCATCTCTTTTTTTTGCGGAGCAAAGTGGGAGGGTTAGCAAAAAGCTTGGTGAGAGGGAGAACTTTTTCTAGGCTTGAGTGCAGAAAGTAGTGCTGCTCTCCATCCATGTTTCCCTGTTGGAATCCTGCTCTCTGTGATCTGGGACCGCTCTGTGTCTCTGTTTGCCTAATTGCAACTTGTGCTTCTGCCCTCCAGTTCTCACTGGCCCCTTTGATGCTTTTCAGCAAGTCTTCTCAAAGCAGCAGGACAAAGTAGGAAGGTAAGCAATCATTTCACATGAAAAGAGGACAGCAAAATCCAGGTGGGGGTCCCCGCTGAGATGCTGTCTTCCAGGTCTGTGACTGGAGGCCTGAGCTACTGCTGTGACTAGTGCCTGCCAATGAATTTACAGCCACTAGTTAACCTGGAAGCCACAACAGCTACTCCACCACTCTCTAAAACAAATGTCACTTGGCTCTTTTTTTTTTTTTTTTTTTTTTTAAATCTTTCCTCAGGCTTCTCTTTTGGGCCTCTGAAGGCTGGATTAGATTATCTCCATCGCTAAAGCCCCAATCTAGATATATTGTTTTGTTTTGTTTTGAGTTTATTTGCTTATCTCATGCTTATCAGTTCACCAGTTCACTTTTTCCATTCTCTTAGGTGACAAAGGAGTTTAACAAAGGATTGTGGGAGGAAGTATAATTTACCCAGATAGTTTAAAGAAAAGAGAATTTGATGAGAGGGGCAAAGAAGTATAGGCAGGGTTGAGGAAACTGACACCAGGAGAGTCACTCAGAGTCTCACAGCTGGTGGAAGCTCTAAACCACACCCTGGGCCTAATGTGGAGAGAAAAGGCAGTGTTACTAGAATCCGGTGAGAGCTAGAGCCCTCGGAGACGGGACACCCAGCAGAGCTGCTGTCCCAGAACTCCCATTCTCAACTCCTGTCTACCCACTGGAATTACCAGGGGAAATTGAAACCCTCCTAGAGATTTTGATTGAATCTTTGGTGTGGGCCTCAAGAGTTTTAAAAGCTGTCCAAGTGATTGTAATGAACAGTCAAGTTAGAGTCACAAGAGGACACGTGCACTGATTAAGTTAGAGTACAAACTGCCCACGGTCCTTTACCAATTTCTTTGACCATAAGCTTCACATTTCTTCAGATATTCCTAGGAAGGAAAACAGGATCTCTGAAGGGAGGCAGCCTTTTGTAAGTGGCACCTGTGGCTTTGCCAGTGCACATATCTGCGGGCACATTGCACACCGTGGTGGCGCTGGTTCTTCCCATTTCCTGCCAGTCATGCTGGCAAAGGCTACATGATGTCTCTATAAAGTTCCAGGGGGTGCAGAAGGCTAAGGAAGAGCAATAAAGAAATGATCCTTACAGGTGTTATGAACATGACTATTTTACAGCAAATGCTGCTCCTGAAAATTTTAACTGTAACATATGTATTGCAAATACAATATGACCAATGAGAACAACGTAAAAGCATATTTGGACAGGAGGCGAGAGGCTAGGGGTGGGAGTAGAGATTCCTGGGAAAAATGTCAATTAGGTAAATGTAAGTTTCCAGATTGAGAAGAAGAAAAAACACAGGTCTACCTTAATATTATAACATTAATAACATTTAAGTAGCAGATAACATTTGCCAGACAGTATTGCTAAAGACTGTATATCCATTTTATCCTCACAACAACATCATCATCATCATCATTACTATTATTATTATTTTAGAGAGAGAGTATGTGCAGGCACGTGTGAGAGGGGGTTCAGGGAGCAGAGGGAGGGGAGAGGGAGGATCCCAAGCAGGTTCCACACTCAGTGCAGAGCCTGATGCAGGGCTCCATCTCATGACCCTGAGATCATGACCTGAGCTGAAATCAAGAGTCAGATGCCTAACCGACTAAACGACCCAGGCGCCCCACAACAACTCTATTAACAGGAACTACTGTTAGCCCCATATTAAGAATGAAAAACCAAGGCTCCAAGAACTGAAGAAACCTGTACAAGTTTGCATAGCTAGAAAGTATCAGAGCTACGATTCAGACCCTGGTTAACCCACCTTCAAACCCCAAGCTCATCTTTCCACTGACAAACTGGCCTGGTGCATTGGTTTAAAAAGTGCAATTTGCAGGGCACCTGGGTGGCTCAGTGGGTTAAAGCCTCTGCCTTCGGCTCAGGTCATGGTCCACCAGTCCTGGGATCGAGCCCCACGTAGGGCTTTCTGCTCGGCAGGGAGCCTCCTTCCTCCTCTCTCTCTCTGCCTGCCTCTCCGCCTACTTGTGATCTCTCTCTCTGTCAAATAAATAAATAAATAAATAAATAAAATCTTTATTTAAAAAAAGGATAACTTTTTAAAAAAGTGCAATTTGCCATATTCTCTCAGGAATCTGTATTTTTAAAAAGTTCCTAGGTGACTTTTATGGTCAGGAGAATTTGATATTATGCTATTCTTTTTCTGAGTATATGTGATTTCTTCCTTCCTTCCTTCCTTCCTTTCTTTCTTTTCTTTCTTTTTTTTTTTTTTTTTGGCTCCTATTTTCTAAAATATGATTGAGAACACTCTTTCCCAGGTATTTTGCAAAAACAAACAAAAAAGTGCATTATTAAATATGTCTTACAAATACTAAATGCCAGGACCTTTTCTTGGTGATTAAGATGTGATTATCCATGTATCAAATGCTACAACAAAGATAATTTTTATCCAGAGAATCTTTTTGCCCAAGTAACAACCACATGCATATCCCTTAGTGCACCCTTTAGGGTAGGTAGTCTTGGATAAATGTAGTCACAAGCCCTATTACCATGTTATATGGGTTTATAAAACAGCTATTTATTTTTATGCTGTAAAACTTTAAGAATTTGAATGTTTTAATTCATTTTCAACATATAGGCACTTCTGTCACCTACAGTTAGACCAATTCCTATTAAGCTTTGCTTTCTGTAATAAGATGTTCGAAGTTTTAGATAACAATACTTGTGAGGAGACTTCTCTTCCCTACTGAGAAACAGTGAGTGTGGAACCCACAGACCCTGTTTTTAGAATAAAAAGACCAAGCTAAACACTGGAGAATGTGCCAGGACCTTGAGAACATGTCAGCTGGAGCAATTTTAATGCTACTAAAGATACCTGAGAAAACAATGGCTTTAAAATTTACCCTCTTCTGCTAATGGATATTCGGACATAAAAAGCCCAATTTGCTTTTCAAAAATAATATGTGAAGGTTTTCTAATCCTGTGCTACAAAGAGTCAATTGAAGTCTCGCAATTTTCCTGTGATAATGTTAAGTCTAAAGGAATTTAAGGCACATAGGAGTTAACTGATGCTTTGGGTTGATGTTGAATTTCATGGTGACTAAGAGTTGCAGAGCGTGAGAGCTTCTGACCTTGACAAATCCCTCAGTATAGATCTAGGCACCATGGTGGTTCTGGGCCTGTTGAACTGGCATCCCTTCTTATTCTTCCCCTGCTATGCCCCATGTCACAGGGGAGCAGCCCCCTGCAGAATGCCTTTCCCAGCCTCCCCTTTCTGCCTGCCACCTGCATTTGGATGATGGCAGGCACTGCCAAGAGTTAGAGGAAAGATAGAAGGAAAAGCCACAGGATTCCCTTCCTCTTCCTTCTCTGCCTTGGCAGCATCTCTGTGTTATTATTTCCCTCCACAGAAGCCTTCCCAGAAAACAACTTTCTCCACATAACTTTGGCCGCTGGACTCTGGTGACACTACCTTTTCTCTGTGTCCTTTTGTTGTTTTTTGCCTTTGGTAATTCCTAGGTTGCCTCACTGTTTTCTTACTTGGCTTTTTGACTTTCCTACCACCTGTGAAACCAGTTCCCTGAGTTAAATTCCCTTCACTTAAGTTACTAATCAGCTTGTGTGTTCCTGGTTGAACCTTAACCGATAAAAGCTGCCATTTAAATACCAGAAGTTTGCTGGTGTTAGTTCTTCTGTGGAAAAATAATCACAACTCCCTCTACAAGTTCCCGGCTTTTCAGAATGTATTATTTCCACAAAAAACTTGTTTCAAATCTTATCTTTTAATGTCATTTATTAATTTATAATTTAATTACTACTACTAAAGCTAATAAATGCATCTTCAAATATGTATCAAATTTGGCCAAATTGGAAGTGATTAATGACATTACCATGTGTTCCCAACTAAACTTTTTCTTTTTTAATGCTCACCTGAAATAAGCTTCTTTTGCCAACTCTATTTAATTAAAGATTGTCTTGTAATGATAAAGCAAGCTCAGTTCCAGTCTCGATTTAAATGGCATTGCTTTTTCTTAAAACTCTAAGTGATTTGTAGCTTCTCAAAAAGATGTGCTTGCAACTTTCAATTTCTAAGGATCTGGAAAGCAGCCATTTTTTTTTTTTTTTTTAAGTTTGACCCTCCCTGGGTTATGTATGGAGGTCAATTTCCAAAAATAACTCCATGATGTCTGGTTCTTCTTTGATGCAGTTTGATTAATCAGTGTGTAGAATTCCTGGCAAATAACAGGCACAAAATTAACTATCTATTGAGTGAATGACTGACTGACTGACTAAATGAACACAAGAACTTTACAAAATATTTCTTTCTCATAGGAATACATGCTATTAGCTATTTGTAAACGGACTCACAAGTAACCAGAAAAACTTAAGTTATCCTTCCACAAGGTGAATTTAGCTGGATAGGTCTGGTTTATAATATAAGCAACCAACTGCATACCATAGGAGCCTCCAGAACAGAATTCAGGCATTGACAGTAAAGATTAATGAACCACCTTTTCTTAATTGATAGCATCCCAAGTGCACTCCCCTCAGCCTTTTGTCTGTCACTTGGCAGAGGCTCCAGCAGGTAGATACACTCCATTGCTTGCTGAAATTAAAAAACAGGTAATTTAATCTTCTCAATGCTATAGATGATGATTTTTTTTTTAAATTGCTGTTGAAACAACACAACAGTTTCTGGGTGAGTAGGTCTTCTTGGTGATTCATAATTTAGTAGATGACATGCTCAAATTTATTAAATTGACCTGAGCATAAAATCATCCAGGAGAGCAACAATTAATTTGTAATACTGCGGATATATTCTTTCAAGAACAATACAGTCCCCATTATTATTGTATATTTGACTATTTTTTTCTGATTGTAGGTAAAGAGTGAGCATTTCAGCATTTGTGAGATATACTTGCATAGATTATGAGTCTAGTTTGTGAATGTGGGTGGGAAAGTGTGCCTGAATGTTTATCCAGACTAAGCAATTTTTCACATAGAATGTATGTTGGATAAATATGAATTTGCTTTAGGTTAAGGTGTTAATGCTACCTTATCAAGAAGAAAAAATCTGAAAAGTAGTTAAATCAAAGATGTTTGATTTTAAGGAATAAATGTACCATCTCTCAAACTATATTATCTTTGTCTAAGAATATTTTTTCCCATGTCTGTAATTTTAGAACTCTGTGATATGGAAGCTGTCAATGTATATAATTACGGGCTCTCTGACTTTTGTTACTGTGTGCATTTTTCAAGTGTGGTGTTTAGGTGGCCTTGCTTGATGTTTTTCCAAGAAGCTCCATTATACTCATAAATAAATACTGAGTTCCTAGAGAAACCTGGTGAATTGAGGCACAGTTTTGATAGCTGACTTGTAAACGACATGATATTATTTTCTTGAGAAGGCCAGGCCTTTTTATTTGGGTCTGTTGTATAAAGGATATACTCAGTGTAGATTTTAAGTCTTGTTGCTGGAAAGGTAGATTGGTTTATAAACTGATACTTTTGTTTCTAGCTAAGGAACTGGAAATATGCCAGGTGACATTCTCTTTGAAGTGTAAATGATTCTTCTTTTGAACCTGTGTTTTTTTCTAGTACGTTTGGAAAGTAAGTTTTATGTTTTCAGAAGAACCTGGATTCTAAAAAATGGAATTCTTAGCCATAGGAAAGTTGCTATATAGGTGGTAGGATTCCTCTGCCTACTTGGATCTCTATCCAGTAGGTTACCTCACAGCTTAACCCTGAACCAGTCTTCTATCTACATCATTCATGTCGATTTCCTTTATGTGTTTATTTCCCATTACTTCCAAAGATAATTCCTTTTCTAGGAAATATTGGTGTATCATGTTGTCTCCAAATCCTCTTGGATTTTGAGATAATCATTGTCCTTCAGAACAAAACACTTTGAGAGGTCCAGTGTTGGACATAACATTTCCAGGTTGTCCAGAAAGTCTGATGTTGTGGTTGTACATCTCACTCCAAATCACTATTCATGGGCTCATCTTACATGGGTAGTGCCATTTTCTGCCTTGTCTTGCCCCATCAACCTTTTAAGACACTAATGTCACTGACAATTGATTTTTCCTTAAAGTTAGGCAAAGGAAAGAATGGTGGTGGCAATTGAGAGAGAGAGAGAGAGAGAGAGAACAATAGAGAGGGAGAAGTATTTAGTTGTTGCCATCTAAACACAGAACAAGAATCACATTAAATTTTAATGTAAATAGCATTGTTCCTAGAAATGCACTTGCCATTCTCTGCCACAAGGACACTGTCACTGACACTAGCTTTCTTAAGGCCCCAAAACTCTGCCATGTTGACCAGTTCGTTCCTCTCTCTCCGGGATCTCCTATTCCAGAGTTCCAGTTCCCTACAGTTAACTACAATAGCAAAATCCTCATTATTTTATTATGCAGAAAACTTGAACTCTTGAACCCTATTCCAGCCTAGGGTGAGGGCTCCAGTTTGCATATCCAAGGAGGATCATTAAGGTGACTTCCCTCTCACACATGATAAGAACGCTCAGGAAATTTGACATTGCCCTGTTTACTTTTCAAGATTTTGTGGATCCCATTCTCATAGTTCCTCTTGTACTTTGGCAAGAGAACCATAGTAACCATACCCACCCTAGTTAGGGGTAGTATGTTGTTGATGTTGGAATGTCAAGGTTAGATGCGAGGTCGTACTTCATGTGTTGCTAAAATGTAAAGGAAATGCTTTTTCTTCATTTGTAATGTTTCTTTCCATATGAGGAGAGCTTAATTAGTATTATACTCTAGGCTTTTCTCTGTCCCCTGACCCATCATTATTGGTAAGTGGGGTTAGGAGAAGCTGAGTGTGTATAGTCCAGTTCCTTCCTTGGGAATTAACCAGCCCCAAAGAGCAGGTACTCTGGGCAGCCTCCATGTGCCAGAAGACTTACAGGAGTGGGCCCTTGAGATGGGGTTGTAAAGTACAAAGAAAGGTTGCACTTTCTTAGCTATAGAAGAAAAAGAAATTAGGGCTTCTGGATTTCTTTCTTTCACATGTCCCTCTGATTCTTGGGCAAATACTATCATTGATAAAAACAAAACAAAACCAAAAAAACCCAGCTATGTAATTTGTAGCACTCGGGCAAAAAATGTGGGCCTCTGGTTCAAAAATTATCAAAAACTTCCAAGAAAGCTACAGCAGAGCATTAAACCACATGTGGGCCCTGCTATGGATGGAGTCCTGTGCAACTACACAGGTGACATGCCCTAGAAATCTCTCCTATATTGATGGTTGACATTGACAGAAAATTTTTAATAGTAATGGATTTTTATATCCTGATACTCATTTTCTTCCAGGGTTGGAAGAGATACATACTGGGGAGGCAAAATAATTTGAATAACAATAACCAATGATCAGTTGTCTTGAGAAGAAATTGTATTATATCTCTCAGAGTCTCACTAAAGAAACAGGAACTCCTCTAGGTATTTCAGCTGGATTTCATACTTCACATTAGGTATTTCTAAAACTGCTTGGAAGGGTTGGAGGATCAAAGCTCAGAGTAAAGTTCTTTAACTTTCAGAGACTCTAGAAGGGTGCAGGAGTCCAAGAAAATCAGTTAGTGATGGCCAAGCTACCTGCAGCACTATGGTGGATGATTTTCACCAAAGCCATGCCTGATTATTGCTGCAGAGGAGTAACAGGCTACCATCAAGCTTCTCTTTCCTTCAGTACTTTGCATAAGTCTTCTTGTTGATGAAATTCAAAATGGCAAAAAGGCATTCAGTGGTATCTGCCTACTACAGCTTGTATAGAAAGCAGACTCTTTCTCAATAAGAGAACATTTGAAGAAATTGGATTCTGCATTGCTGGTAAAGTAGTGCTGGATATTTATATACATATCTAAAAGCAGAGTGCAGCCATTATTAAAGTAAATACTAGATGCTAGAAAAGATAAACACTAAAATCTCAATAAGTTAGTACAATAGAGTCTTATGTCTTGTTTACACCAAACTAAGTAGCGGTTAGGGATAGGGTAATAACTGACAGAGGCTTTGCTGTCTTCAACACAAGGTTTCCATAGTCGTGGACATTTGTATCTATCACACAGAAAGAAGAAGAGAAAGAATGGAGGATGGGCCGGGCCTGAGAGTGGCACTTAGCACTTCCATTGGCCAGATCTTAGTCACATGACCACTCCTAACTAGAGGATGTTGGGGAAACTAGTTGTGTGCTCAGGAGGAGAAGGGAGTAAGGCAAATAGATAATTCCCTTCACATGATGCCTAATGGGGACCCAGATGACCTTTCTACCACTTCAGGAACCAGAAAATTATTCACAAGGGGAAAATGACTAATGGTGTATGTAATGCGGGGCATATTATTAAACCTCTTTGTTTCTCAGTTTCTACATCTGTAAAATGGGGGGTAATCAGTGCATCTCATAGGATTGTTGTGAGGATTTCATGAGATACTACAAATGAAATGATTTAATAATAGTACCCAGAAATTAGCAAACACTCCATGAATATTAGCCATTGTTATTATTAGCACTATGATTTTAAGGAAGAGTAGTATATTTGGAAACAAATTAATATGTAAAATGTGCTCAGTACATACATGGCACATAGTAAAAACTCACTAAACTCTATTATTGTTTTAGCTTACTGAGTCATCTTGGTATCATACTTAATTTTTTTTTTTTTAAGATTTTATTTATTTATTTATTTGTTGGGAAGAGAGAGCACAAGCAGGAGGAGCGGCAGGCAGAGGGCAGAGGAGGCTCCTGGTGCAGGAGCCTGAAGCGGGAATCAGTCCCAGGGCCCTGGGATCATGACCTGAGCTGAAGGCAGACACTTAACTGACTGAGCCACCCAAGTGTGTCTTTAATTTACTTACATTTATTATGACTTTCCAATCATAAGAAACTCTTAGATCTCTTCCATGTCCTCCTTTCAGATTTCTTTTTGGTTATGATCTGTCTGTAACTATAGCTACCTGGGTCAATCTTTAGATTCACTTTTACTAGATCTAGCCTGATCTTTGGTGTCCTGTATCGGCCTTTATAAATTGCTTCTTATTTGTTTGTTGAGAATTGAAAATAAAATGGAATGCTTCAGATTAAAATGATAGGATTTGAAATGGAAATGCTATAAATGCATAAGTATGTAAATAAATTGATAGTGTTCTATTAATTTATTCAGGAGAGCATAGTAAGCATTGATTGATGTTGATGATTTAATTGATAAGAACTATTTTAAATACTCTGTGATCGAGTCAGGCATAACTTGTTTAGAAACTTCTGGATTTGAATGCAATATGCTAAAGGTAAAGACAATACTAAGCCAGATAGCAGTACTACATTGAGTTTAACACATCTGTCACTGATTAGGAGGATACATTTATATACATCTCTACAAACATACCTATGATAGTAATTTTGCAAAGGCCATTCAAAAAAGAGAGTCACTGTGCAAAATAAAATGATAGAGAATAGTCTAAGCATGTCCTTTTTAGCTTGCCTCAAAGCTAAATGTGTGTAAGGATTGGCAGGGTTTGCTGTTTGACATTCCTTGGTTTGAAGAGAGCGGGAAAGTGTACATCTTTAAATTCTACAAACATTGCTTGGCCTCAGTGGCATCTGAACTCAAAGGCAGGGTTTGAAACATTGCATAAGATTAACTGGCAATGCTATATCTCCATAAAAGACAACATAGGGAGTGTCAAAGCATGATTGCTTAGGGCACATTTGTATGTTTTTCTTTTTGTTAGAGAGTCTGCCCTCTTTTTTGTATGTTGTTTGATGTCCGATGCCTTTAAAGAGAAGCTACAAGCATTATTACTTGTTTAAAGAGAAGTAGTAAATGTTATATAGAGAAACATTACAAGATAAAGACAGACATAGGGTTGGGGATCACATAGTATATAACCATGAACCCATAAAGCCTGACTACCTTTATTAAAACAAATAATCAAACCACTTAAAATTGTCAAAAATGACATTTTCAATTCTGCCTCATAATTTGCTTAACAAATGCTTTTATTTTTGAAACAGTTGTTTGGCCAAAGTAATAATGCTGTTTATCCTTGTTGTTAGCCAGCAGAATTTTAATATGGCTTTCAGGACCTGCCGTGGGTTAAATTCGACCTACCCTTCAAGGGGCACCTAGGTGGCTCAGTCATTTAGGTGTGTGACTCTTGATTTGGACTCAGGTCATGACCTCAGGATTGTGAGATTGAGCCCTGCATTGGTCTCCACACTGGCCGTGGAGTCTATCCAACTCTGCCCTAATCCCTGTCCCCCTATTGGAGTACTTACCCTTTCTGTCCACCATACCCCTGTCTTCACTGAAGGTCCCCTCAGATATACTTCCTACATACTCCAACCAGATGTTATCTCTTCTCTTTGATTCTCACCTGACACTATTTTATTCTGTGGATTTCATCTTACTCATACGTATGTTCCTATTGTACTGACAGGTGGACTCTGAGCTCCATATATTCTTATCTTTATCCACATGCACTATATAACATAAAACCTTGCACAGAGTGAATGCCCAGCCAATAGGTATTAGGTATATTAATAAATGCATGAATGATATTCTCTGCATTGAGTAATAAGACATCATGATTAATGTTTAAGTGGACAGAATAAGAATGAGTTGCTCATTAACTAAATTTAACATATATTACCTGTATATGTAATGAATATGACCTTTGGGCTAATATAAGGAAAAATATTCTTTTAAGACAGTATTAACTTGACCTATCATAGAAAATGTTACATTGGTTCACTCATATTGACATTAACCAATTTTGAAATTTAGATATAACATGTACACAGATACATTTGACATTTAATATGATTTTTTTTCCAGTTACATTATGGAAGAAGAAAACAATGACTCAGAGGAGAATGGGTTGGCCCTAGAGGGTGAAATGCTGTAATAATGTAGCTAAACCTGACTGAGAAAATATGAGAAATAAGCCTGCTTCATTAGCCCTCTCATGGAGAAATGACTCAGCACTGTTAACGAACATGATGAGGTTACATTGTTCTTTCACCACAACCTGTCAGGTTAATTGTGGTATATACAGAGTATAGTTGATTCAGAAGACAATTGATTATTGTGCTTTCCTATTATTTTTTAAATTTCTTTAAGCAAGTTAGTACTTTACAAAAGCCTGGTTCTTGTCATGAAATCTGATGATGAAAAACAAACTATGATAATAATTTTGAATGTACCTGGGTTTGAAAATAGACAGAAATTCTTTTGAAATGATGTTTAAGTTCCTTCAAAGCTGCAAATTCCATTCATAACTGATTAAAACCAAAATTTCTTTGTAGGAACTAAACTTGTGTAACCCCTGTCTCTTTCTGGCCTCCTGAAAGCAGAGCATACATTGTACTTTTGTGTGGGATGATCAATATACAAAGTGTGTGTGAATGCGTAGAAGGCAGGCCAATGGATTTTTGCAAATTGTAGCATGCCCACTCTAACGTGAGACATGGGATCAATTTACTTTCAGTGTTGTGACAGGATCTGAGAAAGAAGCTTTATATCATGGAGAAGTGAGTCTCCTGTTGTCTTTTTATGAGAAGAGATGCGTTGTCTTCCCTCGACCCCAGGGTTGGGTTGGAGGAATGTGGAAGCCTGGTTGATCGTTTCGCTGCCCACACAATTCTGATCACCTCATATGCTGCGGAATTATTTTTATTTTCCGCTGCTTTTTCTGGGACCGTTCAGAGGTCCATGTCTGTTTTCCCACTCTTTACACCCTTCTGTGGACATAGGAATGCAGCAGGGTTACAGCCAGAATCAGAGTAATCTTTGAATACTGATTTGAATATAAAACCTCTGACCATTTGAAAGGGAAAAATCTTTAAGGGCCCATGTAATAAATCCGTAGGGAATTTGAGAGAGATGAACTGTACTTAATTGCCTCTGACGCGACTGAAACACACAGACCTCTGTGAAGAGTGTGAGGGCAGATCCCCCAAATCCTCTGCTCAGCACTCTTCAAGGTTCAGAATAGTTCATGCATTTAGCTCATCTACAGCTGTGTGGTAAAACCTCCCTCAGCTGCGTGCAACCTCCCTCTAATGGCCTGTGATGAGAAGCCGAAATAATTGAGTTGTATATTCAGAGATTTTTAAAGACAAACTGAAAAGAACGGATGGAACCATCCAACTGATGCCTTGGACTGCCATGCATTATCTAGGGTCTGAACTTGGCCTCAGGAAACAAACACAACTGCCACCATAGTGTGGGTCAGTTTTCGAGGCTGGAGTGGCCTCTTGTTGCTGGGAGCTACTGCCGCCCAGCGTGGGCAGCTGCAACTAGTGCCCTTATCCTGCCTGGGTGGTCCTGGAGGGCTGCAAAGCTGTGTGACTCCTCAGGACCTTTGTCACAAAACTGCGTAATGCCTGTGCGTGCTCTTGCCAGTAAATCCCACAGCGAGGCCCTGGATGACCTGCCCTGGCCAGGGCAGGGGTGCAGCCCACATTGCTCCCGATAATCCTTCATCAGGAATGAGAGGATGTTGCAACAAGGAGGAAAACATTAGCCCAGGTGAGGGCCTCACCAGCGGAATCTTTCCCCACTTCCCTTCTGCTAGGATTGTAGGTCCTTAGGCTTTGGAGCCAGTCAGCTGGGGTTCTTTATCAATTCCCTTCCTTTCATGGACTTGACCCACCACACCGGATTTCAAGCACTGTGACTCCAACCTCTCAGTTCTGAGCTCTAAGCTCTACCACCTCTGTTGGCTCAAAGTTCAGGAACTCAGCTAGGACAAGCCTTGGTCTCTAGGTCTAAGAAACGAGAAGAAGAACTGGTGGGTCTTCTCACTGACAAGGTACTTAACCTCACTGTGCCTCCTTCTCCTCATTTATAAGATGAGACTCACTGTTCTTATCTCAGAGGTTTATTGCTGGGAATTGGATGAGGTAATCCATAAACTCCCTGGACTGGCACTCCAACACGTCCTCTTCAGGAAGAGGCAGGGGTAACTCTCACACTATTTGGTCTGGGAAACCAGGCAATGAGAAGATGGGTCATATTTTCACTTGTTTCTGTGCTGACAGGCTTTGGAATTTCCCTGGAGCTTCTCTATGCTCCGGAGTGGTATTACTAGCATACTGGCCGGCATCTTGAGTTTAAGATCTGTGGGACACTGCAAGATTCTAGCTCACACTTCCGTGCTCCACCTTTTCCTGGAGTCAGCACCCTCTAAATCTAAGTCAGTGAAGGGACTGAGTGGAACTTTCTAGGACTTCCAGTAACTATTTCAAGTTTCTGTTCCTTGGTTTGCCCCTCACTGTCTTATCTCCCTCTAAATTCTAAGGCATAGATTTAAGATTTGTATAGTGCTTTTAAGTACCATGCTTTGCATGTGTTAATTCGTTTAATTCTCATAACAATTCTAAAAGGTAAGTACCCTTGTGTTTATTTATAGAAGAGGAAATTGAGGCACAGAAAGATTACGTAGTTTGTCCAAAGCCCTGGAAGGCTGTTTCTAAATGGCTAGGTGAGGATTAAGCTCAGGCCGCCTTGCTCCTTCCTGAGCCCATAAACTTCAAGATTATGCCAGATTACCAGGGTTATGTTTTGCCTTTGGCTTGTGACTGAATTTCCAGACGTTACCCTAGTCATTAAAGTATGGCAGGCACTCTATAAATACTTGGTAAGTGAATGTATGAATGGATGATGCTTTTCTAACTATTCCAGTCCTCTCATTGAAACTTTCCTCCACTTTTTATCTTCCCAGTATTTGGAATTCTCACTTCCTTATTTTACTAGCTATCGGCTTGTCTTTATATTGCCATCTCCCAACCAGACCATAAGAGATAATTTCCTGAAGGGAAGTACCACACTTTATGCCTGTTATATAACCTCCATTAGAATAGCTGAATCTATGACACATGGAACCCCGAAAATAGTTTTCTAAATAGATTGGAAACTTGGGGTGTTGAGAGATAAACAATTTGCCCTCCTTCCCAGCCCATCCCTTCACTTTGCTCCCTCCCACAAAATGCTGTTTGGTTGAAGAGTTTAAATATTAAAATATGACACAGCAAAACACTTAAGGTTAAAATAGATGAATAGATGAATAGAATGAAAGGCATTCAGACTCTTGAGTAGAAGAGTTCAAAATACTAGGCCACTGATTCTGCCTCTTAAGATTTCAGGTCACTAAAGGAAATATGTTGGATTGCATCATCTCCATTTTCTTAAGGGGGGAAAAAGCATTTAAAATTCCTTTCTGAAAATAAAATTGCTCTTGGAGCTATATTCAAGTAAGAATCAATTATGTAGACCTTATGTAATGGGCATAGGAAACAATACTGTCAACCATGAAATTACAGAAGACACCAGAAAGCCCTCTTAAACAGGTAATAAAAGTGGTGAGAATGGCCACATTTTCTGATGAGGTGTTTGGAATTCATTTGCCTTCCTCAGAAGCCACACCATAGTCTGAGTCATGGTTAATGACGGCAACACTGCTTCTCTTGCCTTTGAACCATTTACCTATTCATGGACCTAACATGTTTTACATACCACAAAGGCGTTAGACTCTCTATTAGGTCTTTGAATAGAAAAATGCACAACAACCCTTTTCCTAAAAACACTGTAATTACATTCAAGAAATGCTAGTAATTAATAGCCCGAATAGGTAAATCTAAGTTAGGTTCATGAAAAACCAAGAGACATACCTAACCTTTCTTAAGCTCCAGGGCACACACATAATTTGAACACTATGTCTGCAATGAGGGTGTGTTTTCTTCCTTTTAAATGAGGAGGGTAATTAGGATAATAATAGAAATAATGCTTGAGTTTATAGAGATCTTGGCTGAGGTTTTGACCAAGGTGATTTCTGGCTCTCTGGTAAACATGTCGGACTGATGTGAGTTTTTAGAACTCACTGAGGTTTTCGTGCCATTTTTCCCCCTCTGGGTTTCCTCTTCCTCTAATAAAACTGCCTTAGTCCCATCCACATTGCAGCTCTGAATCCCAGTGCTTGAAATGAACTGTCTATATCTGACTGACTTAAAAAAAAAAAAAAAGTATCTCAAGTAAAAACAAAGAGTTGTTTGCTCTGCTTTCCCATCTAACTACATCTGTCACATACATGAACTGGCCCCTGACATGAAGCTCTGATATTGATCTGGAGCCTTATTGATCTCCAACTTAATATCGGGACAGTGTCCACCAATAACCTAGATAGTTCCAAAGGCACTCACTTAATCTCCTTTTTTCACTTACAAAATGAAAAGAATGTCTTTACTAGAGTAACTGTCAAAGGGTTCCAATATGCCCTACACCAAGCTGAACTTTGGAATCTGATGAAATATTTTTTAAGTGAGCTTCTGGTTTTGTTATATTAATTTGGGATTGGATTCCCTCCAGTGGTTCAAACAAAATGAAAGTGTGATCTTAAAGTATTTAATATATTCTGTTTCCTCCCTTGTTAATTTGGATCAGAATTAGCTTCTTCCAAGACCATCCTAAGGTACTAATGTACACTGTACATTCTACTTCACATTCTACTTCACTGTGACATCCCACTATAATGATTGGGGAACCACAATTGCTTAATGCTGTGTGGTTCCACACAGAAAAATCATGATAATTTCTTTTCCCATTGCCTGTCTTTCTGTGGTTATCTATGACTGTGTAATAAACTTCCCTAAAGGTTATTGGCTTAAAACAATAGCATTTATTTATTTTGCTCACGAATCTACAATTTGGGCAGAGCTCATCAGGAAAGACTTTTCTCTGCCCCACACAGAGTCAGTTAGTGTGGCTCAACTAGGCTAAATTAGGATCCATCTCTAAGTGTTCCACTAATATGCCTAACAAGTTAGTGCTGGCTATTGCCTGGGAACTCAGCTGGGTTTACTGTCTGTGGACAGTGGTTTCTTAAGTCCAAGATACTGGGACTGGAAGTTGCCAGGCCCTTCCAGTCTGGTACACGATCATTTCTGTCATATTTGGTTGGTCAAAGAAGTCGCACATCCTGTTCAGATTTAAGGGGAAGGGATGTAGAACTCTACTTGTCATTGGGAGGAGTGTCAAATAATTTGATCATCTTTATACCACCATATTAATCAATATCCAATTGCCCAAACCAGAAACTTAGGCATCACCTTTGACCTTTTCCTCCCTTTTACTTATCTTCCTCTCCATGATCCACCCTAGAAATACTGATATTTAATGCATATAATTTAATCATAGAATCATATCTGTTTATCTATCTATCTATCTAATTTACCAAGTTTTTCAAATTGGCTCTAGAATTTTTCCACTTCTCTTGTGTGCACTCACCACTTCTTTGGTATACACAGCATCTCTCACCTTCCTCCTAACTGGTCTTTCTGACTCCAGCCTTGCTCCTGCCCGACCCAGTCATGGTGATTTTGGTTTTCATCACAAACAAATAACATCACTCCTCTGATGAAGAGTCCTCAAACGTCCCACATTGCTCTCAGAGTAAAGTGTAAAACTTGTTGTCATGGCTTATGAGATTCTGCATGATCTGACCCCTGCCTCCTTCTCTAGCTGCACATCTTCAGCTCTTGGTGAACCTTTGGTATTTAGGCCTCAGCTTTGACAAAGTTTTGATGTTCCTCAAATGCTTTTGCTTCCTCTTACCACTGAGACTTTGTGTAGGTTGGTCTCTCTCTCTGAAATCCTCTTTTCTGCCCCACTTCCTTCTCACTGTCTGCCATCCCCTCTGCCAGGGTAATTCTGTCTCATTCTTCAGATTTAATTTGGTTTTCAATTGAAAACTAAAAAAATCTTCTGAAATGTTTTATAATACTTAACTAATTTATTCATCCTCAAAATATTGATTGAGCACCTACAATGTGCCAGGTACTTTTCTCGGCCTGGGGATACTATAGCAAACAAAATAAACAAAAGACCCTCCTCTCATGGAACTTATACTTCCAGTGGAAAAGTCAGGCAAATAAACAAGAAAATATATAGCAGTGATAGGTATGAAGCAGGAAAAAAAAGAAAGAAAGAAAAGAAAAGAAACGGGATAGGAAATATAAGATGTTGGAATGTGGGAATGTTGAAGTTTAGGCACATGGGCCAGCGAAGGCCTCACTGGGGTGGTGTCATTTGAGTCTTGAGTCTTGAATTCAGTGAGGGGGCTATTTATGAGGTTGTCTGGGAAAAGACTATTTTAATGAGAAGAAATAGCAAATATAAAGGCCCTGTGATAGGCATGCAGTTCTTTGTGTAAGGAATGGCAAAGGGCCAGAGTAGCTGGAGTTAAGTAGGGGAAAACAGAGAAAGGTAAGATGACGTCAGAGAGGTAATAGGGCCCCCAGTCACAGAAAACTCTTTAGATCATTGTTAGGACTTGGGCTTCTACTCTAAGTGAAGTGGGAGAGATCGGGACGGCTTGAGAAAAGGAGCATCATGCTCTGATTTATGTGTTTAAGAGATCACCTGCCTACCTCAAAATCCTGAGTAGGTCCTCTTGCACATTGCCCTGTACTTCCATCATACAACTTTTCACCTATGCCATAACGTATTTATATCCCTCACTAGTGTCGAAGTTCTGTTGAAGAGTGCTGCTTATCCAACTTGTTCATGTTGTTTTCCCCCCCGCCCCCGGAACAGTGCCCAGGAGCACAGGTTCTTGATAAACATGTTTGATTCATTGAAACGATGAGCAAATGAGTCCCAGTCCCTGTGCTAATCTTTAGCTCTTTTATTTCTTACAATGATTTCCTCAGTTTGGTAGTATTAAACCCCAATTTATAAACGAGGCAATGAGGTCAGGGTAGGAAGTGATAAAGGGAAAAAGAAAGGAAAGAAATGAAAGCCCTTAGAGCAATCATAGCAGACTTCTTTAAGTTAAGAAACTCGGGTTCTCATTTCTACCTGGAGTTCTCCAGTGGAGAATTATAATTAGCCCATTTGTTAGACTCAAAGATATCCATTCACCTCTCTGAAAAGAAATAGTTACAGTGGATGCTTTTTCAACTTTTAGCAGGGGAAGAGAGGTTCTTCAACTTTGGGTCCATTATGAGGAAAATGAAACAGAATGGCCAGGACACTTGTATATTACAAAAATTTATTTTCCATCTGACTGCATTTGCATTTGTACATACATGCATGCATATGCATGTACGAAGGCTTCATTCCTAGTCTACTTGTGTTTTTATCAGTTTCTACTATGCAACTAGCACTAGGGATAGAGAGATCTTTGCCCTCAATGGACATATAAGGTTACATAATTACAGAACAGTGTAGAGAGTAGTATAGTGGGGAAATAAATATCTGTTCTAGAAAGTAAATAGAACAGAATAAACTAGGTAGAAAAATATGCTAATACTGATTATATGGTTAGAATTTCTTGGATGCCAGCATGAACATTTGCTTTCTGACCAAAATGACGATTGAAGAGGGGTATTATTTTAAGATTCACCATTTGACTTATCCTATGAAACCACAGACTATTCAAACTTGAGAAAACAAAACAAAAGCCTGTATTTAGCTCTTTTGTTTAAAATGTAAAGAAAATGAGACCCAAATAGATGGAATCTTGCCAAAAATCACACATAGGAACAAGAGGAAAACCAGGAGTCTGAAGCTTGAATCAAATGGCTACTGTTTGTTACCTAAAAAAAAAAAAAAAAAAAAAGAATGGCCAACTTCTTCACAGACGTTCTTTGGGGTTAGTGAGTGAGTGTTCTCTCTACCCATAAGCCCCTGCCTTCATTTATTTGTTGGTTTCTTCTCATTTTTTCAGTCTAGACATACTGTTGTCAGGCGTAAAGCCTGAGTGCACTGTGAAGGCTTCCTGTTGTCAGCTGAGCTTCCTCATTCACTGCATCGCAGACTGATAGAAGATGCTGCAGAGTCAGCCTCACCACCATGAGCTGACTCTGCCATGCCATTCTCTCTTCTTTTCTCCTGCTGCTCTGAACAGCTGAGGAACAGGAAATGGAGGTGCTGAGTCTCAAGGTTTACTGGGCTTGTCTGCACTGCTTCCAGCTTGCCAGACCATGTGGAAAGCTGGCATGCTGCTTCAGGTCCAGAAAGGAAAGGAGAGCTCCAGTCAGTTACCTATGCTTTTCTAAATCTCCAGTTAATTCCAGAGCTGTCGTTAGCTTCTTGAAATTTTACCTTTTTTACATGTGGACTGATCGAGACAGTAAGAGCCAGTGATGTCCTTCTGATATAATTATATGGCAAGAGGGACATGCAACCAAATTAAATAAAATTAATTTCAAGCTTGCATTCTGAGTTGGAGAAGCATTTGCACAATTACACAGTGTCAGCATGAGTCACTTATCCTGAATAGTTTTATTGTCGTAACCCTGATTTGGAAGTCGCTACGCTTGCTGTACATGATAAACCTGAACCATGTTTTGCCCTGAAGTTTTAAAGAACTGTAATTTAAAACATCTATAACAAAACAATCTATGAGCAAATGAAATCTCCCTAAATTAGATGCCTCTTTCAGCAGCATGATAAGTAATTCTTTCCAATATGATAACACTGAGGAGCTCTGGGAGTCTCTTTATTAAATAATAATCCTTCCTCATATAGGATTTTGGATGATCCTTGGGGAGAAAAAACTGTTTACTAACTTAATCTTGAACAAAAGACACCATTTCTCTACTTTTGGTATCATTACTGCTGCATGAGTTTGCATGTGCAAACTTGCAGCTTTACATCTTTTCGTACCTTTTTTCCATATAAAGCCATGTGAAAAAAAACAAGTTTTATGGAATTTCATGAATTTTAGTTATCTAAGACTAAAAGCCTAGGCCACCTTCTTCCTTCTCATGTTGTTATGTCTCTCACAGTATTTTATTTGTTTATGTAATAAATTTTTATTCAGTGTGTACTATGTGCCAAGGGCTGTTGTCGGCACCAGGGACACATCAGTGGAAAACAAAACAGGAAAAGATCCCTGCCCTCATAAAGATTATATTTTATCAGGAGCATAGGGAGAAATAGACAACAAGCAATTACCCATAAGTATTTAAATAATTTAGATTATATAGCATGCTTGAAACAAATTAAAGCTATAAATAGAGGAAAATGTAGAGCAGATTAAGGAGGAAGTGGCTGGACTCCAGTAATATTAATTAGGAAACAGGGAGTCAAAAAAGATCATTGAAAAGGAGAGATTTGAGCCAAGACTTGAAGAAGGCAAGAGATTGAACCAAGCAGATAATCTGGGAAAAGATCATTTCAGGCCAAGGGAATAACTAAAGCAATGATCCTAAGGGGTGACCTGGAGTGGTCAAGGAAACCCCTGGAGATCATTATTTAAAGTCAAGAGAGCATATTGAAGATGAGCTGTTTAAGATAAGGTGGTTGTTTAGGGTCAGAGTAGGGGCTGTGGGCAGGTTATATAGGGTCTTATAGACTGTTGCAAATATGTGGGTTTAATTCCAAGTAGATTGGGAAGCCATTGCAGTTGTTTACATAAAGAAATGACATGGTTAGATCTAATTTGTTTCTAAAAGTTTCTAAAAGATTAGCTGGTCTGGTCTGTTTGGGGAGAATGGCAAGTCATGGCAAGGAGACAAGAAGGATATTATCGCCATAATGCAGAAGATATATGTGGTTGGCACAAGATGGCAGGTAGCAGTAGAAGTGGCAAAAGTTGTTCAGGTTTTGTACATATTTTGAAGATAGAACCAGCAGAGAGAAGTTGAGGATGAATCTAAAGGATATGGTCTGAACATCTGGAAGGATGGGTTTGCTATCAGCCAAAAAAGATATGGCCACAGGATGAGCAGATTTTCAAGCGTGGTTTAGGAATTCAATATGGACATGTCAAGTTTAAGGAGAGTATTGAACACCCAACTATAGGATATGTAAAAATCAGGAAATGAGTCAGGAGAAAGGTCTGGGGAGAAGACAGAATGTGGGAGTTGTTGATAAGTATTGGTATTTAAATTCTTGAGGACACACAACACTAAGGGAATAAGAATAGACAGAAAAGAGGGTGTAGATCCGAGCCTTGAAGCATTTTACTATTAAGAGGTCAGGTGAGGTGTAAGAATTAGAAAAAGAGACCAAGAAGAAATGACCAGTGATGCAGGAGGAAAACCAAGATAGGGTGGTGTCTTGATGAGGAAAGTATTTTGGGGAGTGAGTGATGATGGTGTCAAATAATGTTGGAAGGTAAAATAAGCTGAAGATTGAGAATGACCACTGGATTTAGCAATATGGAGGTCACAGGTGAATTGCTGGCAGCAGTTTAAGTGGTGTGATGGGAATAAGATACTGACTGAGCAGAAAGTGATTTTCTCTCTTCCGTCCTTCCTTTCTTCCTTTTTTATTTTTTATTTTTTTTAATTTTTTTGCCATCAAAGTGGACTAAAAACCCAAACTCAAATGTTTATGGATGGTACAATTTTAATGAATCCCTTTGGGAATTTTGTTACTAAACACTTGGAAGATTTTTCACTTATTTGATCTGGTCCAAACATTCCAAAACTGGCATTCATTTTAATTATCCTCAGATGTAATCTGTGAACAAAATGTCCGAGGATACAGATAAGCATTTTAGAAAATCGTTAACTTATTTTAGGCCATTGCTTTATACTTTCATACACTGATTATGGAGAAAAGGTATCAGTAACTTATTTTATTACATGTTGGCGATTTAATAGAAATCATATATTCTTCTCAAAATATACCCAGGTTTTAACTTGTTTGTTATGTATGCACAGCTTCCCTAATAAAATGGTAAACTCTTGGAAGACAACCAGACCTTTTACTCCTCTGTATTTTTAGTACCTGTCCATATCCTGCACATAGTAGGTGTGTAATAAACATTTGTTGGTTTAATTTTCTATGTTCATGGAGCCTGATATTGCTCCTCTCTTATATATAAGCCTCACTCAGTTATGGAAGGATAATAAGAGAAAATGATCAGAGAATAGTGCTTATATTGCTAGAAACTCTGGCCTTTAAAGACTTTACAGTCTTTTTAGGGAGGGAATACAGATGTATATGACAAGTTCAATAGCAAGGTAAGAACAATATAAAGCAAAAATAAAAAATGGCCCTAAGATCAGTGACCTGTAGTGCCTGGATGGCTCAGTGGGTTTAGCCTCTGCCTTTGGCTCAAGTCATGATCCCAGGGTCTTGAGAGCCCGTCGGGTTCTCTGCTCAGCAGGGGGCCTGCTTCCACCTCTCTCTCTGCCTGTCTCTCTGCCTACTTGTGCTATCTGTCAAATAAATAAATAAAATCTTTAAAAAAGAAAAAAAAGATCAGTGACCAAATGAAATTATTAGGTAATATATACCTAATACCTTTTGGTAATTCTCACAATATTTCAATTTTTTCCATTGTTATTAAATTTGTTATGGTAATCTGTGATCAGTGATCTTTGATGTTACTATTGTAATTATTTGGAGGTACCATGAACTATGTCCATATAAGATGGCAAACAATTACTCCATAAATGTAGTGTGTTTTGACTTCTCCATCAACCGGCCATTGCCCCATCCCTTTCTCTCTCCTCAGTCTTCCCTATTCCTTGAAACACAACAATGTTGAATTTAGGCCAATTAATAACCCCACAGAGGCCTCAGGGTGTCCAAATGAGAGGAAGAGTCCCATGTCTTTCACTTTAAATTAAAAGCTAGAAATGATTAAGCTTAGCGAAGAAGGCATGTCAAAAGCTGAGACAGGCCGAAAGCTAGGCCCCCTGTGCCAAACAGCCAAGGTGTGAATGCAAAGGAAAGGATTTTGAAGGAAATTAAAAGTGCTACTCCAGTGAACACATGAATGATAAGAAAGTGAAACAGCCTTACTGCTGATATGGAGAATGTTTTAGTGGTCTTTATCAAAGATCAAACCAGCCACAACATACCCTCAAGCTGAAGCCTAATCCAGAGGAAGGCCCTAATAACTCACATTAATTCTGTGAAAGCTGAGAGAGGTGAGGAAGCTGCAGAAGAAAAGTTTCAAACTAGCTGCACTAAACAACAGATTTTCATTATAGACGAAATGGCCTTCTATTGGAAAAAGATGCCAGGATTTCATAGCTAGAAAGGAGAAGTCAATGCCTGACTTCAAAACTTCAAAAGACAGACTGACTTATTATTGTTTAGGGGCCAATACAGCTGTGACTAGAAGTTGAAGCTAATGCTCATTTACCATTTTGAAAACCCTAGGGCCCTTAAAAATGATGCTAAATCTACTCTGCCTGTGTTCTCTAAATGGAAAAACAAAGCCTGAGTGACAGCACATCTGTTTACAACATAGTTTACTGAATATTTGAAGCCCACTACTGAGACCTACTGCTGAAGAAAAAAAGATTTCCCTCAAAATATGTCTACTCATTGACAATGTACCTGGTCCCCCAAGAGCTCTGATGGACATGTACAATGAGATTAATATTTTATCCATGCCTGCTAATACAACATCCATTCTACAGCCCAAGGATCAGGAGTAATTTCATCTTTCAACTCTTATTATTTAAGAAATAAATTTCATAAGGCTAGAGCTGCCATAGATAGGGATTCCTCTGATGGACCCGAGCAAAATAAGCTGAAAACCTTCTGTAAAGGATTTACCATTCTAGATGGCATTAAGAACATCTGTGATTCATGGGAAGAAGTCAAAATATCAGCATGAACAGGAGTTTAGAAGAAATTGATTTCAACCCTCATGGATGACTTTGAGGGGTTTAAGACTAAAGTGGAAGTATTAGCAGGTGTAGTGGAAATAGCAAGACCACAAGGATTAGAAGTGGAACCTGAAGATGTGACTGAATTGCTACATTCTCATGATAACCCTTGAACAAAGAGTTTAATGAGAAAAGAAAGTGGTTTCTTGAGATGGAATCTGCTCCTGGTGAAGATGCTGTGAAGATGGTTGAAATGATAACAAAGGGTTTAGGATACAAATAAACTTAGTTGATAAAGCAGTAGCAAGAGTTGAAAAGATTGCCTCCAACTTTGAAAGAAGTTCTCCTGTGCATAACATGCTATCAAACAGCATTGCATGCTATAGAGAAATCATTCATGAAAAGGAGAGTTGATTGATGTGGCAATTTGTCGTTGTCTTACTAAGAAATTGCCACAGCCTCCTCAGTCTTGCTGTGTAGTTCTGGATTGGGGGATAAGAATTCTGATAGTGTGTTGGTATGTCCAGAAGAGATGGTTGAGAATACAAGTGTAAGATGTGGGAAGAAGTTTACTGTCCACTCACCCAAATTTTCATGCAAGTGTCATGCACTAAGAATAAACATCTATAGCAATGAGTAGAGGAAAGAATATATAGCTGCAGATTGCTTCTGTGCACTAGGGACAAGGAGGGGGTCATGGAATTGAATATAAATATGGGAACCTGTGTGTAACTAATGCACGCTGATTTATGGGTTGTCTTTACCTCTGGAAAAGAAGAGGTGGGGAAGGGGATTTTACCAGAATCATCAATGTTTTATTATTTTTTTTAAAGAAAAATCTTAAGAAAATAGGAAAAATGTTACTATCTGTCAAATATAGGTAGTGATTACCTTTTTACTTTAGGTTAAGTTCTGTTCTGCTTGAAATATTTCATGTGTATTTTTTAAACAAGGGTCGGAAAATTTAGGGTAAAGACCTTGGTAGATAAAGAAGAGAGTTTTCAAGTATTTTTAAATACTAGTTTACTTCCAAGTAAATTTAAGCTTGGATCTCACTATTCACCTTGTATCTTTCTCTTTAACACAGGAAATTGAAAATGAATTAAGTCAATTAGACCAATACCATTTAGAAAGGACATGTTTGCTATTAATATTTTTAAAAGGAGTATTTGTTTTGAATTAAGTTCATGACATCATTGCCTTTTTTCATTTTATGAATGTAGAATTCTTCTTCGGGAAAATTTTCAAAAAGTTCTAAATCTGCTGTGGTTAGCAGCATAGTTACAGTTCTGAAATATTCCTGGATTTCTCCCGTTTCTTTATTTGTTTGCCCCAGTTCATGAACTCAGACCTTTCTGTTCAATATTTTGCTTCTGAGAAACTTATTCTGATATTCTCATCACCTGAGGGATCAGACCCTCAGAAAGCTTTCCTTACTTGGTTCGGAGTGATAAGTTTCCACAGAAAAAGCGACATCAAACATTGATCTGCTTGCACAAAGTGATTCTACCAGTTATGTGGCATTTGGTGCATCCTGTAAATTGATGCAAACTTCATTAAAGAAAATGACAGATGGCATATGGCAGCAGGCAAAATGCCAGTTCACATGATGAATTCTATCTTGTACTAGTCCAAGATAAACAATGTTTTTAATCACTTTGCAAAAACTCTGTCGCATTGATTCAGCTAGGTGACCAGGTAATTATAATTGTGTAGCTAGTTCCTTGTTAGCTTAAAAATAAATAAATAAAAGGTGACAACAGATAGGCATTTGGCTTGGGTTTATATTGCAAGACAGATGGCCTAATGAGATTTTTTTGACCCTATGCTACCATGATGAGGTCTCTACCTGTATGGCATTACAAGAGACTGACCACAGAGTCCTGGTTTATATTCTCTTCTTAAGTTGTTTGGTGTATTACTTTGAGAATTGGAAGGCCTGAGAGTGCAAAAACTGATTATGAGATTATTTTTTCCTTACTTGACAAGATTAACAAGGATATGTGAGGCAGATGCCTTTTTATGGGCCAACTGCAGACAGGTTTCAATCACAGTCAGATTGTGTTGCTTTCCTTTTGAAGGTGGCCATCTAACAAAATTGAATTTTAAGGGGGTAATTACAGTCTTATTAGATTCTGAGGTTCACATCATGATACTTTTTTTTTTTTTTTAACAAAATTAAAGAAAAATCTCTAACCATCAGATCTTATAGGAGTGTACTTTTCTGGTCAATTTTACCTCCAGAACATGTTCCTATTAATATATTTTTAATGATCCCCAATTAGAGGTTCAGATATAAATAATGACATCAGAATAAAAATGATCTCTACTTATAGAAAGTAGGACTAGAGTTTAGCTTCAGCACATGGAATTTATATAGTTAACGTCATATCAGGCTTCTTTCCAAGCTATAGAAATTGCCTCTGGCTAATTTAAATGAAGAATGTGGAAAGGTATTCACTGACTGGGCAGAAATACAGAAGAGCCAAGTGGAATCTGGGTTCCCCAACAGGGTAGTAAGACCCACAGCTTACCTCAAGCCATAGTCATAGTCTTATAGGGCACAAAACTGCTGGCTCTACCTCCAATGAGCCCATGCTTTTGGCTGCATTGGGATTTCCGTGCTGCTGAAGAATTTCTCAGCTGTCCTTGCATCTTTCTATCATTCTCCAGAGCTTCAAAGTCCTACGTGGGAGTCTTTGATTCGCTGAGTTTAGGCCATATGCCAATTCTCTGGTTGCCTGGCCCTTTAGCTTCTTAATGAGAAGTGAAGCCTTTCTCCCACCAGAGCCTGGGCAATGGAAGATCTCTCCCAGTTAGGCAGGGAGTTCTGTTGCTGGATGTCTGGAGAACAAGAGCAGACAGGAGCCAGCAGAGGGGCATGACAGCAAAAATTCTCTATTGAATCATGACCTTTTTTCTAGTCTATTTCTCTCTCTTTCTTTTTTAAGATTTTATTTATTTATTTGAGGGAAAGAGAGGACACATGTGCCAGCAGGGGGAGGGGCAGAAAGAGAGGGAAAAGGGGAGAATCTCAAGCAGACTCCTGCTGAGTGAAGACCGTGCAGGGCTCTATCTCACAACTCTGAGATCATGACCTGAGCCAAAACCAAGAGTCCAACACTCAACCAACTGAGCAACCCAGATGCCCCTCTCTTTCTTTTTGATAACCATAAACATGTGAAGTAAAGAATGCTATTGTAATATCCCTAACCCCAACACTTTGTTATGGATGTAACTTTTTATCCCAGGACTTTTCCTACTATATCAAAGGCACAATTGCTGTTCTCAACATGCATACCAACCTTCCTTTTGTGTACATATGTCTGATATTTCCAAGTTTAAGAGAAGGCAGATATTTCCTTTATGTCTCAATCCATATGTTTAAATCAGCATCATTTCCTTCTGCTTATTTTACCACGATTTTCACAATGACTAAATATTTCCTGAGGATTTCTGTATTAGTTTGCTAGGGCTGCCACAACAAAGTACTACAAACTAAGTAGCTAAACAATAGCAATTTATAGTTTCACACTTCTGGAAGCTAGAAATCTGAGATTAAACTTTTGGCAAGGTTCGTTTCTTCCAAGGGCTCTGCTGAAGAATATTTCATATCTCTCTTCTTAAGTTTCTGGCAACTTGGCATTTCTTAACTTGTGGAAGCATCACCCTGATCACTGTTCTCATCTTTACATGGTGTTCTTATATGGTGTTCTGGCTGCACATCTGTGTCCAAATCTCTCTTTTATAAGAATACCAGTCATACTGGATTAGGACTCATCCTAATGACTTCTTATAATTTGATTTCCTCTGCAAGTTTAGGATTCCAACATACTACTTTTGGGACATAATTCAACCTATAATAACTACTTAAATAGCTACCTCTTCAATGTGATTTTTTTTGGAATAGCGAGTCCTTTGTGGCATTAAGGTTTTTTTTAACCAAAGGATATAGAAGTAGGCATACCAAGAATATATAACTTGGCTGACCATTGAAGATTATACACATACACATCTTAATTTTATGACTGAAACTGGAAGAATGATTTGTTTGAGGAAAATCAAGGAATAACTTAGGTGCCTGCTACAAGTTTGTCATTTAAAAAAAAATATCTTTTCGAATAACCCACTTTTGGTTGTTTTCTCTCTTGTTATTCTATTCTCTGTTTCATTTAGTTCTGCTAAAATCTCTATTGTTTCTTTTATCTTGTTTGCTTTGGATTTATTTTGCTCTTCTTTTCTAGTTTCTTTCAGATCTTCTTGGTGGATGTGCTCTGAAGTACTAGAAAATTTAGACCAATTCTGATTTCTTTCAATGTTGCATTAATTATCAGTGAAATACAAGTATAATAACCTGAAGGCAGATTTAATAGAAACTTTATTTAAATGAATACTTTAGATCTCCTGCAAGAAAACATTTTACTGTATATATGGATATAGTAAAAAAAAATCTTTAAAAACAAGAACATTTAGATTCAAATATTTTTATCGTATTCTTTCAACTTTCTTTCTAAGGGCTCTGATGGAAATAGGTTTATTTGATGTAAAAATGTTTTAATTTTTGCTTATTATTAGGTGTAGTAAATGCTACTGCATTTTTAAAAATGCTTAAGTTACTATTCAGTATTAGATGAAGTGTTTCAGCTTTGTTTTAAAAAAAAGAGATATTCTTTGTAAATGAAAAGCTGTAAATGGAACTCCTCTAATCCATCAATGCAAACCAGTTGTTTTTATTTTCCAGTGAACTGGTAAAAAGGACACTTCATGCCTTTTTTTTTTTTGTCTTTCCCTTATATATTCTAGTTCATATCAATGAAACAAAATTAAAAACAAACAAATCAACCAAATAGTCTTAAAAGCAAGTACTATCCTAACTTGTTGCAGTTAATACAACAACAATAACAACAACACAAATTGGTGTGAAGTCCTTGAACAAGTTTTATGATATATTCTATTAGGTTATAACTTCTTATTTGCAATTTCCTGATTTTTTTTCAAATACTGTATAGTTCAAGTATTGAAAATTATCTAAATGCATGAGTTTGGTCATAAGAACTTATAGATTATAATAGGTAGTGTATTTAAAAATGTCCTTTGCGTTTTTTTGTTTTGTTTTGTTTTTAATCTCAAATCATCCAAAGAAAATCAATATCATGACAAGTTTAGGTGACTTAAAATAAGGACACAAAAAAGAAAACCAGAATATACACTTGCAATAGTTTCTCTAGCCTCATTTGCCTTGAGACAGGGAATGACTATCTTGAAAACTTAAGGTTCTTTATTGCTATAGGATTGTGTGTCTATCAGTTTTCATTGCCTTTTGCTTCATTTGATTGTTGCAGAAAGTGGAAAAGGTCCTCTCAGAAATGTAATAGGAAATGGAAAATGTAATTTTCAAGCATATGTTGAAACTCTCACACAGAATTGGTATAAAATTTATACACTGAAACTCATTCTAAACAGTCAATAGTAGGTAAATATGTTCCTGAAAGGATTATTTTAAAACCAACTGTAATACTTGGAATAACTAACATTTTACATGTGCTAAAATCTTCTAATTCAATAGAAACATTGAAGGCCCTTTCGTGTAAAAAAGAAATATGCATTTGCCATGTAAAATATTAACTTCTAGTTGTTTTAGGAATAGATTTTTTAAAATCAAATTTTCCTAAAGCAGCTATAATTGTGCATATTTGTGTGTTTTAATTTTTGAAATTTGTGGCTGTGAGTTAAATTTTAAGTAGAGAGGATCCCCATTTTACCTTTCATTTATTCTTTAAGTCAGACCTGGCAAGTGGGCAGCAGATACTAGGTCAGTCACTTTGTTCCTTGTCTTGCTGATGCAAAAGGGTAAATATTTCAAAGTGGAGCAAGAGATGGCATCAGAGAAACAATGTTCAGTATTCTTTTTAAATAGTCTTCCTATGGCATTCTTGTAGAAGACTAGCCTTTGTCCTTCCCACACTGCAAGGGTGAAAAAGTGACCTTTTCCCGAGAGCTCAAAGTCAAATCAGTCCTATAAGTCAGTCTGGGGGAAGTGAGAGTAAGTTTGTGGTCAGGGTGGCCAAAGACCTAATGTCTAAGAAGACAGGAGAGGGAGCATGGTTAGGACATGCTGAAAAAGTTTGAAAAAGTAGGGACGTTGCATCCATGAGGCCACAGTAGTGACTTTAAGGGAAGAATGTGCTTTTAAACCTGTTTAAAAACAGAGTTGAACTTTGAGAGCAAAAGCTGGGAGGGACGCAAGGAATACCACGAGCTCAACATGAGGGAAATCAAACACAGTATACATAAATGGAAGTTCAAAGGCTGCAGAGGAGAAAGAAACATGAAAGGTAAATACAGAAGACACTATGTACAAAATAACAGAAAGAATAAAATAGGGTAAGATTAGAGGTCACTTTTTTGCTCTTCTGCCAGCAAAACCTACACAGGAAAAGACGTGAACTGTAAGTAAGAGAGGAGATATCTGAAGGTTTCCTACAAGATTTATTTAAATAAGACAAAATAGTAAGGAACTTTAACACCCTACTTACATCAATGGACAGATCATCCAAACAGAAAATCAACAAGGAAACAGTGGCTTTGAATGACGCATTGGACCAGATGGATGTAACAGACATATCAGAACATTCCATCCTAAAACAGCAGAATGCACGTTCTTCTTAAGTGCGCATGGAACGTTCTCCAGAATAGATGAAATTTTAGGTCACAAAATGAGTCTTAAGAAATTCAGAAAGACTGAAGTCATTCCATGTGTCTTTTCTGACCACAACACTATGAAACTAGAAATCAACCACAAGAAAAATCTGGAAAGACCACAAGTACATGGAGGTTAAATAACATATGGCCAAACAATGAGTGGGTCAACTAAGAAATCAAAGAGGAAATTAAAAATATATGCATACGTGAAGACAAATGAAAATGAAAACACAAAGGTCCAAATCTTTGGGATACAACAAAAGTGGTTCTAAGAGGGAAGTAAGTGGTTCTAAGAGGGAAAGGAAGCAATACAGGCCTACCTCAAGAAGCAAGAAAAATCTCGTATAAACAACCTAACCTTACATCTAAAGGAGCTAGTAAAAGAAGAACAAACAAAACCCAAAAACAGTAGAAGGAAGAAAATAACTAAGTTTAAAGCAGAAATAAATGAATTAGAAGCTAAAAAGCAGTAGAACACAAAATGAAACCAGGAGCTGCTTCTTTATGAAAATCAACAAAATTGATAAACCTTTAGCTAGACTCATAAAACAGAGAGCGAGAGAGGAAAAGAGAGAGGAAGAAGACTCAAGTAAACAAAACTGGAAACAAAGGAGGAGAAATAACAACCAACACCACAGAATTATAAAGGATTGTAAGAGAATATTATGAAAACTTATATTCCAATAAGTTGGACAATGTAGAAGAAATAGATACACTTCTAGAAACATATAAAATCTCAAAATTGAATAAGGAATAAGTGGAAAATTTGAAGACAAAAATTACCAGCAGTGAAATTGAATCAGTAATATAAAAACTCCCAACAAACAAAAGTCCAGGACCAGATGGTTTCATAAGTGAATTCTACCAAATATTTACAGAAGAGTTAATACCTATTCTTTCAAACTATTCCAAAAAAATAGAAGGGGAAGGAAAACTTCCAAATTCATTCTACAAGGCCTGCATTACCCTGATACCAAAACTAGATAAAAATATTATACAAAAAGAGAACTACAGGTCAGTATCTCTGATGAACATAGATGCAAAATTCTTCAACAAAATATTAGCAAACTGAATACAATATGTTAAAAAAACTCATTCATCATGATCAAGTGGAATTTATTCGCAGGATACAAAGGTCATTCAGTAATCACAAATCAATCAACATGATACATCATATTAAGAGAAAGGGTAAAAACCATATGATCATTTCAATAGCTGAAGAAAAAACATTGACAAAATACAACATCCATTCATGATAAAAACTCTCAACAAAATAGGTTCAGAGAGAACATAATAAGGGCCAAATATGAAAAACCCATAGCTAACATCTTAGTTAATGGTGAAAAACTGATAATATTTCCCCTAAGACCAGGAGCAAGACAGGGATTTCCACTCTTACCACTTTTATTCAACATGGTACTAGGAGTCCTAGCCACAGCAACAGGACAAGAAAAAGGAGTAAGTGGCATCCAAATTGTTGAGGATAAAGTAAAACTTTCACTTTTTGCAGATAAAGTCATATTATATATAGAAAACCCTAAGCACTTCACCAAAAAACTGCTAGAACTGACACATGAATTCAGTAAGGTCACAGGATGCAGAATCAATATACAGAAATCTGTTGCATTTCTGTACACTAATAATAATAATGAATCAACAGAAAGAGGAATCAAGAAAGCAATCCCATTTACAGCTGTACCCAAAATAATGACATATCTTGGAATGAACCTAACCAAGGAGGTGAAAGACCTATACTCTGAAAACTATAAAATATTAATGAAAGAAATAGAAGACAATACAAACAAATGGAAAGATATTCCATTCTAGTGGATTAGAGAAAGAAATACTGTTAAAATGTCTATATTACCCAGAGCAGTCTATAGATTTAATGCAATCCCTATCAAAATACCAAGAACATTTTTCACAGAATTAGAATGAATAATACTAAAATTTGTATCTGTATTGTAAACTCAAAGTGGATTAAAGACCTGAAACCATAAAAATCCTAAAAGAGCACAGGCAATAATTTCTCCTACATTGACTGTGACAGCATTTTTCTAGAAATGTCTCCTGAGGCAAGGGAAATAAAAGGAAAAATGAACCATTGGAACTATATCAAATAAAAAGCTTCTGCACAGTGAAGGAAACAACCAACAAAACTAAAAGATAGCCTAGTGAATGGGAGAAGATATTTGCAAATGACATATCCAATAAAAGATTAGTGTCCAAAATATATAAAGGACTTATACAGCTTAACACACAAAAAACAAATAATCCAATTTAAAAATAGGCAGAAGTCATGAACAGACATTTCTCCAAAAAGACATACAGGTAGCCAGCAGACACATAAAAAGATGTTCAATGTCATTTGTCATCAGGGAAATGCAATCAAAACTAAAATGAGATAACACCTCACACCTGTCAGAATGGCCCAAATAAAAAACACAAGAATCAATAAGTGTTGGCGAGGATGTGAAGAAAAAGGAATCCTCTTCATTGTTGGTAGGAATGCAAACTGGTGCTGGCACTGTGGAAAACAGTATGGTGCTTCCTCAAAAAATAAAAAATAAAGCTACTATATGATCCAATAATCACACTACTAGGTATTAACCCAAAGAATACAAAAACGTTAATTTGAAAGAATATCTGCCTCCATGTGTTCATTGTAGCATTATGTACAATAGCCAAATTATGGAAGCAGCCCAAGTGTCCCTTGATAGATGAAAGGATAAAGAAGATGTGGTATGTATAGATCTACAGATAGATAGATAGATAGGGTGTATGGTGTGCATATAATATTATTCAACTATAAAAAGAATGAAATTTTGCCATTTGCAACCACATGGATGGAACTAAAGAGTATAAGGCTGAGGGAACTAAGTCGGTTAGAGAAAGACATATAATATATGATTTCGCTCACATGTGGAATTTAAGAAACAAAACAAATGAACAAAGGAAATAAAAAGAGAGAGAGAGACAAACCAAGAAATAGACTCTTAATTATAGAGAACAAACCGCTGGTTATCAGAAGGAAGGTGGGTGGGCGGATGAGTGAAATAGGGGATAGAGATTAAAGAGTGCACTTACCATGATGAATACTGAGTAATGTATAGAATCATTGAATCACTCTATTGTATACTTGAAATTAATATAACACTGCATGTTAACTATATTGGGATTAAAATTTAAGAACTTAATAAAATATTTTAAAAATTAAAAAAGAAGACAAAAGCAGACATCAATCAACAAGGTGAAGATCAAGGAGAAGATTGATATGATAGAGTTAACTTCGGCAGATCACAGAATTCTTATCAACTCCTAATGAGGATAAACTGTAAATACAGGGCGCCTGGGTGGCTCAGTTGGTTGAGCGACTGCCTTTGGCTCAGGTCATGATCCCGGCTTCCAGGATCGAGTCCCGAATTGAGCTCCCAGCTCTTTGGGGAGTCTGCTTCTCCCTCTGATCTTCTCTCTCATGCTCTCTCTCACTCATTCTCTCTCAAATTAAAAAAAAAAAAAAAACTGTTAATAACATAGTATTGTGTTTGAAATTAATTTAAATACGTATTTGAATTTGTTTATAGTTGATCAGTGCTATAATTTGGTTATGGTTTCTAAAATTCTATTTAAAAAAAATCTTATTTAGATCATATTAGGAGTAAAAATTCCTGAACCTTGGAGCACTTAGTCTATTGAGAGATTGCTGTATGTATTAGAATAATGTTAGATAGTGTAACAAATAACCCTCAAATTTCACCAGCCTAACACAAGAGTTTTATTAGTTGTTCATATCACAGTCCAGTGTGGGTAGCAGATCTGCCATACCTAGTCATTTAGGAATCCAAGCTGATAGAAGCTTTCCCACTATCAGTGTGTGGCTTCCATGATTACTTTAGGCATTGATACCCATCTGTCAGAAAGGATAAAAGCATGTAGGAACATAAATGAAAGTTTTTATGATTTTCCCTCACATTCTCCTGGTCAGAATATAATCACAGGGCTACACTAAAATTGCAAGGCAAACTGGGAAGTGTCCAATTGAATGTCCAGAAAGAGGGGAGATAGAGATTTTGGTGAACAACTAAAAGTTAGGGGCACTGGGCTGGCTCCGTCAGTTAAGCATCTGCCTTTAGCTCAGGTCATGATCCCAGGGCCCTGGGATTGAGTCCTGCGTTAGTCTCCTTGCTCAGTGGGGAGCCTGCTTCTTTCTCTGCCTGCTGCTCCCCCTGCTTGTATGCGCTCTCTTCTTCTCTCTGTCTCTCAAATAAAAAATTAAAAAACAAACAAACTAGAAGTTAGTGTATCTCACAGATAGTGTATGTCACTGAACTTATGCGAGGGATTGTGATACTACATCTACCTCTACCAGTGACCCTGGAACATACCAGATTCTGGGTAGGCTCCTGAGTGGGTTACAGAGTTGGCTTTTGAATGAAATTCAGTGTGCATTTTGTAACCTGACATCAATTGTTTTTAGATAGAGTCAAATTTTGCTAAGCATGGATTTCTTTCTATATTTTACTTGTGTTCTAATCTCTGTGGTTTATGTGACTCATTCATATAAAAATAGGAAACATCAGAATGTATTTTATCATATAATTGGCATTATTCACTGAATTTATTCTCATAAAATGATTTTTATGAGGGAACTAAAAATGGGACATTGCTCTGATAAATGACTGTGCCTAAGCAGAATATTATGTTCAGGATATGATTAGAACATATTTGTAGGTGTATATCTATATACACATTTAAATTAATATGTATATACTGATGTATACAGTATATACTATGTGCCAGTGTATACAACTAAAGAAAGTTCTGTAGAGTTGCACTCCACAACAATAGAGCTAAATTCATAATTTGTTTGCTGTATTATGGACTTTGAAATTATCTGTTTTCAAATTTTGTCAATGCCATTTAATATCTGGATGACCTTTAAGCAAATTCTTCAATCTCTTTAAACCTTGCTCACTTTTCATATACAGTATGAATAGTAACAGCTATTAATCAGACTGGGTGATTGTAAATGATAAAATAAGTTTATATATATAAAACATTTAGCATAGGATGTGGCACATAGTGTTCAGTTGTATGCATTATTAGGCCTAAAAAGTTTGACATACCCTCCAGAGCCTCCATAACATAAGTAAAAATAAATGCATGTAAACACAAAAATAAATAGGAAATATGCTAGGTGCTGAGATTGACTAGGTTCATTCATTTATTCATTCCTTAAGCAAACACTGTTAGACCCTCAATGCATACAAGCTCTGAGCCATGAACACAGAGCACAAAAATTTCCAAGACAGTTCTATCATTGTTCAAGCTTTTACCACCTGATTATGAGGACTCTAACAGTCATAATACAAGGTGACATTTGTATAGGAGAAATACCACAGAGAGATATATAGTTTTAAAATAAGGAAAACCATTTCTTAGAAGGAAATGGATCCAAGAAAGTGTTTTGGACATTTAAAACTCCAAAGCTCTTGAACTGGCTCTTGAAACCAGAATTTCAAGAAGTAGATAGAGGGAAGAGAGGCATTCCATTCAGAAAGAAGAACATGAACATTCCATTGAGAAAGATGAAGAGAGGCAGGAAAAAGCACAGGACATATTCAGGTAAAATTGAAAAATAGCAGAGAAGAGTATTGTGAGGTCAGATTGGATAGTCAAGGTGTCACTGTCATTCTAAAGAATTGGACTTTATTCTGTAAACAAAGAGTGTGAAGATCAAAGGTGAGAAAGGAGAAGAGTTTTGAGCAGCAAAATGACTTCTATGGCCTTGAATATTTTACTTGACCTTTCCACGATCCATTTTTCTCCCCTAGAAAGCAAATGAATGGAATGAGGATTCTCCCTTACCCTGACACTCTAGGAGACTTCCCTAAATATTACATCCTCTAGAGTCACTATTGTTCTACAACTATTGTGACATCCTTATTCTGTTTGTTGGATGCACCCCAGTGATGTTTACCTGGACTCTACCCCCATACAATTGTGATAACACTCAGACGCTGGACTTTGATTCTCTGCTGGTCTCCCTTTCATCCCTTGTGATGGGGACATGAGATACATTTCATTTATTCATGGAAGCATCCTGCCTGCCAGATGCCCAGCTTCTGACTCACTCCATTGACTGTGTCTCTAAATCCTTCCTTGGGCCTCTTCCAATCCTCACCTCACTTCTTCTTCCCTTTATTTCACTTTCCCCATATTGTTTTTCTCCTGGTTTTTCAGTGTTTGTGTGTATGTGCATGTGTTTCTCACCTTGTACTTCTATGGTTCTGAAAGGATGGAAGTGAAAATATTATCAAAGAGAAACAAATAGGCAAGAATTACTGGTGAAAGTAATGCCTTTATAAAGAATAAAATATTGTTTATCACCATATATACAATATAATTGGGGTTTGGGGCAATTCCCCCTTTTTCCTTTTTAGAGTTGTAAAGATAGTTATGCCTACATTTTGGTCAAGTCAGCAGTAGCAATGACCTGGTTTTTATGTAACATTTCCTAATAGCTTAGTTCTCTTTGGTGAATAGAATTTTTAGAGATATCAGAAGTCTACTAGGAAAATTATTTTTTTCATTGAGAATAAATAAATACATAGTATGCCAAAATATCATTCAATAATTCTCTTTTAAAACTAACATCCAGACCTATAATACTAAACACACACACACACACACACAACTCAGCATATTTTCTCATATTGTCTCCAAGTATGTTCCACTTCTTTCATAAGTCTTCTTAAGACTTAAAACTGCTCTTTTAATTCAGACTATTCTGCAAAGTTTTTAGGCCTGATGTCTTATCATAGGCTGCAGTATTTGCTAATTAATTCAGTGAACACTTTTGGAGTACTGTGGGGAAGAAATAAATTAAGGTTCGGTTTCTGCCACTGCGAAGTCTATAGAAAAGGAGGCTAACACATAAATACATAATTGTATACAATGTGGTAAGTGCTAGAATGGAGCTAAGCACATGGTCCAGAAAGGAGTGATCAGTCTCGGTTGCTTGGGAGTATAGGGGGTGTGGAGGTGTCATTGAGGAGGTGATTCTCAAACTAGGTCTTCAGTTTACTGGATCAGAAAATGGAAAAAAGAATAACTGAAGCACAAAGTATAGAGAGCAAAGACAAAGAAGGAAGATAGGAGATAGTACAAAATTAAGTATGACATGAACCTGGGTCTGAGGTTATATGTAGTGAGAAATGGGAGAGATTGGGAGGGGCTAAATGACAAATGGTTTTGTCTATCTGAAAGAAAAAAAAGAGGGGGGTTAGATCTTGACTGTTGATTTCCAATGGTTTATTGTTCTGCTTTTGTTTTGTGTTTGGTTGTTATTTTGGGAGCACTGTCCCCTCTAGGAATCTGCTGAAAGAAAGCTCCAAGAGTTCTCCCAAGAAAACCATGCACACATAGTCACTTTTCCATATAAGTATATCTATGAATTTGGAACCCATACTACAAGCCACTGTTTAAGTTCCCTAGAAACTATTTTATGTCATTGAGCAGGGGAACTGCATGATCAAAAGTGTATCTTCAGAGAGGGAACACTTGCAGGAATGTGGAGAATGTGCTGGAATAGATGAGACTCCTATTAGGGAATTTAGGGATTTATTGCAATGTTTCAGCCAAGAGATGAAGGTCTGCAGTCAGGTGGTAGCAAATATTTGTTTTTAATTTGCCTCCTGCTTTGTATGTGTCAATCCGCCTATTGAGGAAAGCTCTGCAAGAGTCAAGTGGGTGAATGGTGGTGTTATTTACTGCAATAGTGATTTCAGACCTAAGTGCAGCTTCGTGAGGAAGAGTGGGGAATTCAGTGGGGATTATGAATTTGTAGTGCCTGTAGGTTTTGCCATTGCAGATATGGGTTAGCACGTCAAAGCGAAATTAGTGTTGAAGATTATTTTTTAAAAAGAGTTTATTTATTTTATTTATTGGACAGAGAGAGATCATAAGTGGGCAGAGAGGCAGGCTGGGGTGGGCAGGCTCCCTGCTGAGCAGAAAGCCTCTTGCAGGGCTCAATCCCAGGACCCTGAGATCAGGACCTGAGCCAAGGGTAGAGGCTTAACCCACTGAGCCACCCAAAAAATATAAAAATATTTTTTAATATTCTGGATGAGAGGTGTATAGAAAGATACATATTATTTACAAGCCGTGGATTTTGATGCTGTGATCAGCAAAAGGGCAAACATTAAGAAGAGCTGAAGGTGTCAGGATGGAGGCTTGGTGGGGCCCGTGTACCTCAGGAATTTCAGCCTTAACTCTTCTTAACTATTGTTCCCTTTTAGAACCAGCTGGGTGAATGCTTAAGCCACTGAGAGAAAAGGATTTCTCTCTAACAGTGAGAACCTGCCCAGAGCATTAAGTCCAATTAAATAAAAGAATGGAGAAGATGATAAATTTTAAGGAACCATCTGTTGGATGATGTTAAGTCACATGCTCAATGTTCATAAAGCTAACAGGCCTATCTTCTGGTTCAAGCTGTCGGAGGTTGAGTAAATTATTACTTGGATTAAAAATCTGACTTTGACACTGGCTGACACTGAGCTCTGAAGTTTCTCCATCTGTAAAATGGGAATAAACCCATCTACTTCGTAAGGACAAGCAGAGGAAATGAGATAACCCATATACAACACCTGCTATATTTCCTATGCACAGGAATTGTATAATAAGTAGTTTGGCCTGGAAGTTCTTCCTATACATCTTTCCTAAAATTTCCTAAGAAACCTCCAGTTCTACCTGTGAACGAGCTACTCTGATTCTCAAAGCTGCCATTGCGTTTAATCCTATCTGAAAAGACAGGAATTTGAAAAGCTTCATTTTAGAACTACATTTTTTGTTTTTTGTTTTTTCTTCTTCCTCAGTGACTTGTGGCTAGAGGATAAAACATAATATTGTATTGTGGTCACTTTAGAAAACCTGCTATCTTCAGGAATAAAAAAGTAATTACATTTTCTTGGACTAACTACCATATTTGAATATCTAATACAGTGACAGCTCAAATGTAGAGTCTTGGATATGTATTATTTTCTTGAGAGTGTCTGGAATTTTAACCAGATCATGCTAATGAAAATCACTTAGCCTCATCAAAGTCTTACCAATCTCTTCTCTGTACTTTGAGATTATTAAATGAAACTCTCTTTGGAGTGTGTTTGAGTAAGAAGGGGATACCTTGGAGGTCATTTAATCTAGCTACTTCGTTTTATGGGCCACAGACTATTCATTTTAAGTTTGGTGTACTCAAGCAGGGATGATCACATTTTCTCTTCTATTCTTTTAGTTAAAAAAATCTCAGCCAGGTACTTCTTGCTTACATATTAATATAGAGCCCAGATTGTAGGGAGAATTGGCAACTTGAATTGGAGAAGGGAGATTGGGGAGCAGAATTACAGTGTATTATATGGTACTTCAGCCCCTCGAGGGAGCTGTAATTAATGTGTGCAAGGAAAACACTTCAAGGGAACTAATTTAAAGAACATACTGAAATAATTTTCCCCTGCCTTTCCAAAGTAAATAAAGAAAAAAAAAAAAAAAGAAATCACCATCAAGCTTTGAGGAAGCATGAAGGATTCTAGCAGAAAGGAAATTTATTGAGAGACCAAGGAGGGACTAGTAATAATAGCTGGTTAGAATGTAAAGCCTCTTTTAAATTTAGGTTTCCTCTACCATTTGTCAGAGTTCTATGGTCCCTGATCCATTCATTAAGCATTTCACATGCGTGTCACTCTAATTATGGGTCAGACTTTGGTTACAGCCCACTGACTGCTCTTTCTTTATATCTTGATAACTCCATTCTTTATACCAGTTGATATCCCACTAACCTTTCCTCCCTTCCTCCTCCTTACCCTTTTTTAAATCCTAAGCTTGTTAGGTGACTTCAGAGTTTAGAATGTCTTGTGAGTGCATGTTACTTGATATGAGTGCTATGAGTTCCCTAGAACAAAGGCTTTTCAACTTTTTGTCTACAATACATCAGAAGAAATTCATTACGTCCACCCAGTACACACATTCATATGTAATTGAAATTTAAAGTTTCATGAAAAAAACTATGTGTGATGTCCTCTGATACTTTTACTTCTCTTCGACTCTATTTCATTTATTTAAAAAAAAAAAATACAGGTCAGGATTCATGGAAGATCATTTCTTCCTCAGTTCCAGTTGCAATGTACTTCATGAAATGATGTCTTCAGATCATCTACAACAAATTGGTGTGTCTGGGACTGAACTTTACCCCAGGCCCACTGAATCAGGGTCCATTCTGGCAGGTTTTACAGGTAAACCAATTCCCTGGTATGGTTTTAAAGTTTAAACACCATCTCCGGATTTAACTGCTCACGGGACGTTTTCTCCTTTGCCAGTTGACTTTTTTTTTTTTTTTTCCCTCTTTGGTGTAACTATCCATAGCTCTAGCTTCCTGAACTAGGAGAATTATAGGACAGATCAAAAGGAACCAGAAACTTTGAACAGCTAATAAGAATAATATGTCAGAAGAGAAAGAATAACATGTCAAATTCTATTCTAAGTACATTATATGAATTAAATAGCATGCTGTTTTGTGCACTATATTTGTCCCTGAAATTCTTGGGTTATTCCAGTAACCCACAATGTGCAATAGGAAGATAAATTAAGAGGCAGTATGATCCCATCTCTTGCCTTTGGCTCTGGTAACTTGATAATTCCTCCATCTGTCCCTCAGCCTTGAGGAGGGAGGGCAGCAGCTTTCTGCTGATGCTGTCTCTAATGTTGACTCATTGTCTTCTATTAGGTTATTATCACTCCTATCACCTGAATAACCAATTTCTTCCATACTTAAAACCTACATTTTCAAAATATAATTCAAAAACTTCAAATACAGCCAACCCAATACTTAGCGACTATGTCATATAGCAAATGGGGTAATAGATTACTAAGTTCATTACATGTAAATATTTAAAGAATTCTAACCAATGCATGACACAAAGGGATACTTTATATGGTCAGAGCTAAATGGCCTTCAAAAGCCATTACTAAGGAGGCTTTGCCAAGTTTCCTGCTGGGGCATGCCAACCAGTCTTCAAAAAAAATTTTTTTTTTTTTTTAAAGATTTTTTATTTATTTGACAGAGATCACAAGTAGGCAGAGAGGCAGGCAGAGAGAGAGAGGAAGGGAAGCAGGCTCCCTGCTGAGCAGAGAGCCCGATGCGGGGCTCGATCCCAGGACCCTGAGATCATGACCTGAGCCGAAGGCAGAGGCTTTAACCCACTGAGCCACCCAGGCGCCCCTTCAAAAAATTTTCTATCATTTCCCACCCTGAGATGCCAATGCAGAGGGAGACTGATAGGGAAGAAATGAATTCTGAACTTTAGAACTTTGGAGGCTGTAACCTTAAAGCTAAATCGTGACTATTGGACAAGCAGGGAAGCAGGACATATGTGAAGGCCAGAAAGCAAGAAAGACAATGATGTCTTCAAAAGCTAGTGCTGGGTGAAAGGAGAAATAATGCACGACAAGGAAAGACTATCAAATTGAGTAGTCGTTTACAAGCTTATAAATTCAGGTTTGCTTTCCTTTCACCCTATACACGGTTGTTTATGAAAGAGACCTGTCAGGACCTCATGGCAGGGGCTCCATCTGTGCCCCCAGGTAAGCAAATGTGCATGAGACATATTCCAGCTCCTCAGATGGCTTGAGGCTTGCTGTTGGCTCCAGCACATGAAGTGCCTAGAGCTAATCAGCAGCACAAGAGCCCAGTTCAGTTAGGGAACAAAGATTTGAAAGTGAAGGTTGCTGGGTTGTGCTGGCTGTGAGAGTAAAGATTGTTAAGTATGTGGTGTGTCTTTTGGGGGAGGGTGGGATGTCTGTGTTTGAATATATATGCATGTGTGCATGCACATAAATGTATCATGCATTATATGAGAATGATCCATGTTTAATCCAAGAGATTAATCTAGAAATTAGTTACAGAACTATAAAGTAATTTTATTTTTTCTTGGTATTCCTCACTTGCCATGTTTGTCTTAATCTTGAAACCATCAGGCTTTTAGGTATGATGGGGCTCAGGGCAGACTGCCCTCAAATGTGCCTCTCTGGCATATTGATTATTTTAAATTAAAGTTACTTAAGAAAAGCAAGTACAAAAAGGACCCTCCTTTGTCCCCTAAAAGCAGGAAATAAATCTCCCATGTGAAAGGTACCCCTACCAGGAGGTGGAGACATCCTTATTAACTGGAGAAAAGGAATTCAGGGCTAAGAAGGCTGAATAAAAAACCCTTGTTACTTTTTTAGTACCTTACTACCCCAAAATCAAATATCTTTGTCTTGTCAATTCTTCATAATTTTTTGTTTGTTTAAAATGTATAAAAGCTGTTGCTTTGCCCACTTTGAGTTTCATATGTTTTTGAGCTCCTGTACATATGAAATTAATTTTTTTCTCCTATTAATCTGTTTTATGTCAATTTGATTTTTAGACCAGCCAAAGAACATAGAAGGATAGAAGGGAAAAGTTTTCCTCCCTGGTAGTTGCTATGGTTATTACAATGCTTAAAGAAATACCATGTGTCGACCATAGTTTATACCTACGAAGTTTCCACTATTCCTAGTTATGTATTATTTTTAACTTCTTCTTTTCTATAAAAAATTCCACATGTGAGACTATCCCTCCATGTACTTTTCCAACTGCCCCTGACCCTTGTTTTTACTCTTTAATTCATAATATGTTTCTTCATATTTATTTGCAATATATGTACTATAATCGTGTTATATTCAACCCTGATAGAGGACACTTGAGAGTCTGTGTCATGGGCCATGTTGGGGAAGAATCAGCCAGCAGCCAAGACTTAAGTACAGTTTGCTCCCAGGCCTCCTTGGGCCATAGTTGCAAGCAGCTGTTAAGTGGTACTAGAATCATTTCCTTTTGTCTGGCTGCAAATACCTCATACTCTAAGCAATTTGCAGCCTTCCTCACATAAGAAGTGTTTCTGAAAAGAAATTCCCCAAGCCCAGCTCTTCTGGGTATCCTCACTTCAGCTCTGAAGCACTCACTCTTTGTTGCTGAAACATGGAGAGCTGTTGTATTTTCAGTTCCCTTACTTAGTGGAAACATGCCGGGAATTTGCTCTTATAACTGATCTCAATTGGAGTGTTTCATTCCTGCTACAGACTTGAGGAGTGCATCATGAAGGTACATGCTATTCAAGATTGTTCTGTTAAGCAGTATGGAAGCAAACTGCTTGCAGCCCGTGTCAAAGAGTCTCCCTCAGAATGTTTAGTGTGTGGTAGTAATATGTATTTAAACAGAGATAGGACAGTGTTTTCAAAATTCAAAACTGAGAAGAGAACTCCGGATCAGGGTGGCCAGAGAAACTGAGCTTACAGTGAGCAAGCTGGATAAAGAGTTCTATAAGAACTCTGGGGATAAGGGAAATAAAAGCACCATCCAAATGAAAGAAGACTTTGCTTTGACAAAATGTTTTCCTGTAATGTGATTATCCTAACAAACAATAAAAAACCAATTAGAGGTCCATTCACACATTTCAGTATTTGAAGAGTTTCAGGCTAACTGGAGATTTGACAGTTATAGAAATTTCATTTTTATAAGAATTTATCTATAAAAAATAGAAGGGCATTTACTTCCTCTACTTCTACATGATATTTGGTTTAAAAAATAGTTTCTCTTTTGTTCTTAGTGGCCTAAGCTGTCCACATCATATATACTGTCAGACACATCCAAAAATTAATTCTCCTAATGCATGACATATTTCATGTTGTATTGGCTGCTTTTGTGCATTCTGAAGAAAACAGAAAAGAGAATATATTTTTCTTTTTTTCTTTTCAAATTTAATTTGTGTGTATAGGTAATAGAGAAATATAGGTTGTTAAACTCTCAGAAGACCAAATCTAAAATGGCAATGGACATGACTGATTAAAAAATTCCTATTTTATATCGTATGGGCAATAAGACACATGTGATTGGATTTTTTTTTAATCCTTTCTATGCTTACTTTAAAACCATACAGAAATGAAGTTATGTGTTCTTGCAGAAAGTCTTATTGCAAACATGTGTGCATGTTTGTGTGCAATTTGTAAATTTAGCTTTAGGAAGGTGTAACAATAAAGTAGAGTTGAATTTGGCTCCCACCCTTAAGAATTTCAGTAGGGTGCATATGTGGAAATATAAGACATATCAATGAAGTCAGCACAGACTCTAATGGTGTTTCTGGTGTCTTCATAAGATTGCCACCACATGAAGGTTAATGTGTCAAAATGGCAACTCCAAATAAAAGAAACATGAGAAGAAGTTCAAGCAACAGAAACTATCTGGAGTAGATGATTTGAATGTCTTCCAAAACCTTCTAGAAGCATTAAATTCAAGCTCAGCCCTTTATCTTTGACAAATACCACACCATGTATCTGCTTGTTATTTTGTGGTCCTGTTGTTCCTGTCAGCTTGTTAAATAGAACTCTGGTTTCAGTTGGGAGACGATAATGTGGTAATCTTGGACTCTGCTTGCCTCTGCATCTCGAGGAGCCTCTGTGCCTGACTGTGTGAGGCCACCCATGCCAGGGAGAACCACTGGCAGTTAGGCTGATGGAAAACAGTCTGTACCAACAGATTGAATATGTTCTTTTCAGATCTTTAGATTGGAACTTGAGCTTTACTTTTAAAAGTTTTATGTCCACAGCACATATCACAAAATAAGTTACTAAACGAATTGCTTTGGGAGCTTCCACCATGATCACCATGATACTAAGGTGGCTGAGAGGTATCATTATTATTTTTTAAGATTTTATTTATTTATTTGACAGAGAGAAACAGCTAGAGAGGGAACACAAGCAAGGGGAGTGGGAGAGGGAGAAACAGCTTCCCACCAGGCAGGGAGCCCGATGCAGGGCTTGATCCCGGGACCCTGGGATCATGACTGGAGCTGAAGGCAGATGCTTAATGACTGTGCCACCCAGGCACCCTGAGAGTCATCATTCTTGAGACTCCAAGAAGCAGCTTCAGAAATTTTGTCCATCAGACGGAGGTTGGGCAAACCCCTGTATATAACAGCCAGCAGACCTATACTAACTAGGTCTTAGACATAGCAGTAAGTGAGGTGAAAAGCATTCGATTTCAGGAAGAAGAAAGATGGGACACCTGGGTGACTCAGTTGGTAAAGCATCCAAGTCTTAATTTTGGCTCAGGTCGTGATCTCAGGGTCTTGTGAGATTGAGCCCTATATCAGCTCTGTACTGGGCATGGAGCCTGCTTCAGATTCTCTCTCTCCCTCTCTCTCTGCACCCTACTACCTCACTTCACAGACTCTCTCCTTTAAAAAAAAAAAAAAAAAAGAGAGAGAGAGAGAGAAAGAAAGAAAGAAGAAAGATTCTGACTTCTTTCAAATTAATCAGAGGGGAAAAGGGGTACCCTATTTAATGGAATTGTTGATCCCCATAGAGAAATAGTTGTAGTGGAAATGCAAAATATAATTTCTCTTCTCTGTTGAGGCTCCATCCTGCAGAGCATGTTTTATCCTCCCATCAGAATACAAAGGGAAAACAACCAAAGGCAGCATCTCAGAATGTAGGGTTATTATTCCCTAATGGTTCAGAATTCCTCTTTTCTAGCTCAGAAGCTGAGCTGAGCATCAGAACTCTCCTTTTACAGTATCCCTGGAATATCAACTCCTGATAAAATAAAAGATGGTTTATGGCCCCAAAGCCTCAGAAGTTCTGAGAGTTCCTTGGGTAGGGGGTGAGAGTGGGCAGTCCAAGGGATGGGAAACTCATAAGTTAAAACAAGAATTTTGGAGAAAGATAGGCCTAAGTTCAAAATGGAGTTCTACCAATTACTGTCAGTGTAACCAAAGCAAGTTACTTGGACTTCTGGCCCTCCACGTACTCATTTGTAAAACAAAAATGGTATCTAATTTGGGATTATTGAAAATATATAAAACAAGATAACTTTGGGGATGAAATGTACTTAAATAATTGACATATAAAACAAGCAGGCAAAATGTTGCCAACTGTAAATATAGGTCGTGGGTGTTTTGGTGATTACTATATATTTCTTTCAATTTTTCTGTGTGAAAGCATCTTAACGAGGAGGAAGAGATTGAGAAGGGCAAATCTTTTCAATGTAAATACAATATTTGCACCCACTACTTTTAGTTGCATTCCCAAATGTAGTCATATGACCATTTTGAACCTCAAGAGATCCCTGAAAAATGTCCTTTTTTCATGGACCACTGTGAACCTAGCTAATATCCAGAAATTCTGTTCCTAAGGAAGAAGGGGAGGAGAGAGATTGTAGCAAAGTCAGGCTCTTGGTCTCTCAAATATAAATATTTATTGGCACATCCTGAGTGCTAAATAATAAATGGTGACCATAACCAGTACAGAAAGAAAGGAATGGCTGCCACTTCTCTGTCTCAGGGTGGAATGGTTTCCCAAGTGTCATCCTTCCCTGGCTGACCCAGTGGTCTTATTTCTTCCAACCCAGTTTAGCTTGCTGTGCATTTCTGTGGCAACATTTTACTCCACCCTCCATTGTGTATTCTTGATTCTCTCCAGGACCCCTCTCTGCAGAGCCCAGGGTTAGCTTTTGTAGAACATGGGGGTCTCTATTCTTCCCTATATTTAAGCTCAAAAATGCTTCCTTATGGCAGAAGTTGCTTAAAAGTTTCAAATGTTGTTAACTGTTTGAAACCACTGCTGCATGACGACAGCTGATTTTTTTATTATGGGTCCCAGATGAGGGAGTTCTGTTGTTTTCCTCGGCATTGCCTCCCTGGTGGGCATTCCCTGTGAGGTGATGTAGGGAGGCCTCTCTGATGCAGCAGGGACTCCACCTCTGATTTCCATCTAGGGAACTCCCTCCACCTGCCTGTGGAAGAAGCATGGAGAAGAGGAGCAGGGACCCTGAGAAAGAGCAAAATTTCAAGCCTGAGCGGAGCAGAAGAATCCTCCAAAACACACTAACAAAACCAAAACAACTAAGAAAACTGGGAATGGGCAGCTCCCAATGGAGAAGAACCACCATGGCTGTGTCTAGAAAGCCCAAAGAAACATCATTCCAGAAAGACTGGTCAATGATATTTAATGCTGTCCAGCAGCCAATGAAGATAAGGATTGACCACTATCCCTTAGTTACCGGTGATTTTAATAAAGGGCCATTCCAGGGAGGGGCAGAAATCCTGGTGGGGTGAAGATGACAGGGAGGCAAGGAAGGGACTCAGCAGCAGAAAGGACAAGAGGATGGCAGTCACAGGGGTGACACACGGCACCGGGAGGGGTTTTTATCAGGAGGAAGACTTGAGTGTGACCAAATGCTGAGGAGAAGGAACTGGGAAAGAGGTGGAAGTAGCCAGCGTAGAAGAAAGAAGTGACTGCCAGAGAAAGGTTGCCTAGAAGGGAAGAAGAGGTAGAATTCAAACACCCAGAGGAGGGACTGGCCTTCCATAGGATTCCTCTCACACTGTGGCAAGAGGGCAGGGCTGTGCCCCGGTTTGGCTGCAGTTCTTCCAGCAGAGGGAATTGTTACCTCCCTTTTTTCAGTCAACACGTTTCTCTCGAGTTGATCTGCAATCAAATCACATCAACTCTTCCGTGACACTATTGTTCTTTTCTGGAGTTGATTAGCAAACAACGGACATTTTCTTTTACGAATTCCTGCTAAGCAATGTCTTCTCTATCCCACAGTCATGGCTTTCTGAAACCAAGTTCAAGTCCTAACATTTATTTCCATGAAATGCCATTCTGTTAGATTTAGATCACGTTTCCAATTTGTCAAGATCTTTTTATATTTTAAATCAGCCTCACAACATATCACTGATGTATTTCAGCCTTGGATCACCCACACATTAAAATATCAGCTGCGCATCTCTATCCAAACAACTGTCTTTAGCTTTATTTTATTTTCATTTCATCAACCACCCTGCCCCACCCCCACACCCCCTCTGCCCACTCACAGAGACTGGAGGGAACAAGAATTAGACTGGATGCTTTGATGATAACTGATAAAGCTTTTCGTCCTGAGGAGTCCTCCCAAATTGGATTAAGTGGATTCATTTGTGGTTTCCAGTGTTTATGTTTTAGAGAGACAGGGATGTGAAAACTCTCACTCTGTGTTCATTCTCACAAATAGATGGATACTGTCACTTTTCAAGGCTTGTCCATCTGGAATGCATCACAAACACATTGCTGGGAAAGTAAAAGTTCCAGAAAGAGCCTCATTTTTCCCTGGAACTGTGAAATTGAGTGGTCTGTTTTTTTCTGTGTTGTTGTAAATTCACAGGAGTGTAATATAAGCTACATTTTTAACCATTTGGGATAGCTTATGATTGAATAATGCTTCCTGCCAGACATGTTTTCCCTTTATTTATCACTTACTTTTTCTCTAATTTCAGCTACAGCAATTGCTGATTATGGAAATGACTCCAATTGTTCAACCTCTCATAACCACATTTAGTCACCAAAAGCAATCTATCTGCTACTTTCAAAAGCTGTTAAACAAACAAGCAATTTATTCTTGCCTCTGTGTGAGCAACCAAGTAACACAGCCATGTTCTCTCTGCTCCTTGCCTTGCTTTGGAACCACAAGTGCCTCTTTCTAACATGAATCAAAATCTGCTTGTTCCTAACCGCTGCCTTTGCAATCAGTAATTTGACTCAGTGGGCTTAATTCAAAGCAGGCACTCACATTCTTTAGACTGTTTGTCAGTCTTCCAGGAAATCAAGGAGAACAACAAAAACAAACAAGCACTGGCCCTAAATTAAACCAGTTAGGGAGGAAGAAACTTCAATGAATGGTGAAGCCAAGTAACAAAAATAGTCAGGAGAAATAAATAGAAAATATTCAAGTTTCCACCTGCCCAGGCCCCACCAGCCCCTCCTTTATCTTTCCTTCCTAGAGGAAATCAAAGCAACTCCCAAGAACAATTAATAGTAGTGGCTTCCAGACTTCACGGAACCTGCTGGGTCCTCTCCTCTCAGCCTGCAGCCAGCAGGTGAGCACACCTGAGATCCCTGCAGGCAGATATTTCTAGTGATTTCTCTGCGTCTCAAACAACCAACATCCCTGCAGAAATCTCTTCCCTTTGCAGAAAGAAGGGAGGTGAATTAATTCCCTTCTGAGTTAACTGCAGCTTGTCTCCCCATACCAACCACCGGTGCTGGGATAGAGCAGTTAGCAGCTTTCCTTGAAAACCAAATAGTTTTTCTTCTAGGTGACCTGTTCAACTCTCTCTTGCCCCAGCCTTAAAAAATCCAGGTCCAGTCTTTCATTTAATTTGCCTTGTGTGTGTAACCAGGGAATAGTTCAGGGCTCAACAAGATAATAGTGGGTTAGCATAGATCGAAATCCCCAACAAGGGTTCCTGGTTTCATCTCAGATTTCTCAAATATAAGTAGCCCCCCCACAAAAACTTCTTTTTTTGAATACCTTATGACTAGATAGAAGTTTATTATTTAGAAGTTTATTTTTTATTTTATTTATTTATTTTTTAAGATTTTATTTATTTATTCGACAGAGAAAGATCACAAGTAGGCAAGAGAAGCAGGCAGATATGAGGAAGCAGCCTCCCTGCTGAGCAGAGAGCCCGATGCGGGACTCAATCCCAGGACCCTGAGATCATGACCTGAGCCTAAGGCAGAGGCTTTAACCCACTAAGCCACCCAGGTGCCCTTTTTTTATTTTAATTTCATTAAAAACTCCCTTAGATTTTAGATTTTAAGTGTGATGTCTCAGTCATCTCTCTCCAGTTTTTTTTTTTTTAGATTAACTTATTAAAGATGAAACTTTTTCAAGGTGTTCACAGATTTAGAATATCTAAGGTACTCGTGATTCATAGAAAATATGCAAGTGCGTATTTATCCAGAGTTACAGCCTAGTATAGGCCTTAGCGTGTTTGTTAAAAGTTACTTGCAGTGAAGTTGCCTGTTGAAATAAACTTTAAACAAGCCTCATTTCTTTTAAAGTCTTAAAGAACAAGAACCCTATATTGTACTACTCCCTTGGTGAGCAATAAATGTGAAATAGGGAATACAACTTTTCCACAATTTTTAGAAAAGATAGCTAATCATCCATTTAAACTATAATGATATATAAAGTCTCTCTTTTTAAATACTGATGAATCAAATCTGTACTGTGACATGGATTCCTGGTCTATTGGATCTGTGTATTGGGTGTTTAAGGAGCATATTGCCATTAGAGGCAAGGCAGTTATTTCCCATGACATTTTAAAAGTCCATTTCTGTATTACATATTCCAATCTAGTGAAAATTAGATCTACTCTATTTAGGTTTGGCATCCAACACTTGTTGGCCATGGCATGTGATGTAATTTTAAGCTGCTCATGTATAGTTGGAAGGAGATTGATTCATAGCAGTCTTTGCCTGAGACAAGCACAATTTAAACTAATTCTCATTGATCCAGAAACATTTAAGGTTGGTTTTGAAAATTCTCAGGAATAGAGAGCTCTGGATACATTTGAGCCATTTTGCTAAGCATTATTGTCATGTATATAAAAGCATGAAACTATCAATGCTTACACTTTTTTCCCTGGCATCTTTGTTAGTCACTGTATACCTAAAGGCTAATTCCTGCTCCAGATGCTACGTCTGCCCAGCTGTTCTAAATAGATGCTATTTGCAAATGGCAACATAAACAGCATATCCAGAACATTGTTCAGGCTGGGACTTTGCTTTTGAGGCTCAGATATATTTAGTGTCAGGATAATCTTTTGGTAAATTTTAACCAAGATAGAGTTTGAGGAAATGGCAACATGTATAGCAAAATGCCTGTAAAACAGCCATATGAAGAAATTATTTATCCTAGTATTTCCATATTAGCATCTCCTGTATGCTGCAAATTGAATTCCCTGTGAGCATGCAATCACTGTGTGCAGAGTTTATAAGGATGTCTAATATTGCATATGCATTATTGAAGAAGATCAAATTACGTCAAAATTTTTTAACCAAGTCTTTTAGCATCTGAAGGAGTAGTTTTGATTGTTCCTGATTGTAGGGTAGCTTTGTCAGAACTGGTCAACATGGAGTTTAGAAGTATTGGATTCTAGGTTCTAGAAATGTCTATGGCTACCCTGTTATATTAGACAAATCTCTCAATCTTTCCTAAACTTTTACTCTTCCTAGCCTCTCAATTGATAGTATTGAAGATACTTACATTTAAAATGTCTTCATGCTCTCCCGCCCCCCACCCCAATGCTTTATACATTGTCTAGGGCTATTTATTTCCCAACTTAACTCCGAACTCTCTTTAGATGTATAGGCCTTTCCTTCCATCCTTTTTTCCTTTTTTCTTCTCTCTTTCCTTCTTTAACTGCCTTGGATTCCTATGGTGATTAGAGAAAAATGTGTGACTTGTTAGCCACCTCTAGTTAACACAAGCACATCTAAGTGGGACTTCTAATATGCAGGTCAAAGAATATTCTAGAACTCGGTTTTTATATTCCAAATGGTTTTATTATTATGCTGAGAAAACACTTGTGTCTGCCCTTATATACCACTGAATGCTGCTAAAATATGCTGCTTGATAGAAGTTTGATTCATTAATTTGTTTGGATCTTGACCTTTTGAGGTGCTTTCTGACTACCGAATCTACAGTTTTCTTCAAGTCTCAGACAATACATTGGTATTCAGAAGGGAAGTGGCAAATATTCATAAACAGTGACTGGAGCTGATTTTTATCAGCTTCGATGGTACCAGACTAAGAAAATTATCCATCTGGGCCAGGTAATCCGTCTTTCTGGAAAATCACTAAGCTACATTCCTAATAACACAGTCACCAAGATAATTTCCTTTTATTGAATAATTTCCTCATTCAGTTAGGATTTTAAAAGCCTGAGGGTATTTTGAGCATATGGTTTAGGGACATCATCTTAAAACATGAACTATCAACAGAGTCTCGATACAATCTAAGTAAAATGACTTACTTCCTAAGTGTTGCAGATACAAGCAGGGTTTTCTATAAGTGAGCAGGATATTTCTACAAAAGCTTTTGCTTTTGAGTCAAAGTTGGGAGCTGGAGATTTAAAAAGTTTTTCCTATTGTTTTATGGCAATAAAACAGTTACCAATGGTCAATTCTCTCTTGACCCAGCTGATTGTTCCTCTCATGTGAAACAATTTCCTCCCATCTCACTGACTGTTCCTTCCCAATCTCCTTTACTGGTCCACACTTGTGTCACTGCCCCCTTAATACTGAAGAGCCCCAGATTTCAAATCTTGAATTCTTATCTATCAACACTAATTTCTTAGTAATCTCAGCTAGACTTGGGGCTTTATAGTTAATAAATCAAAACTCATAATCTATCTCAGACCTTTCTTCTGAATTAGACTTGTACATCCAATTGCCTACTCAATATTTCCACTTGGATTTCTAATGAACATCTAAAATATATCATCTCCAGAACAGAATTTCTTATTTCATACTGTATTGAGCCCCCCAGCATACACACATATACACTTTCTCCCCAGTTTTTTTCATCTTAGCTCATGGAATCCCATCCTTTCATAGTTCAGGGCAAAATCTTTGATATACTCCTTGACTACCCTCTTTCTCTTACTTTCTATGTTGAGCTTCTCAGGAAATCTCCTTGGCTCTGCCTTAAAACATACATGTATCTGACCATCTCTCAATCACACTGCATTACTTTCTCCACTCTGGTCCCATCATCACCATCAAAATCTCTCACTTTTTATTGCTGCATTCTAGTTTTCTCCCTGCTTCGGACCTCGCCCTCCTGTAGCTTATGCTCAACCTTGCAATTGGAGTGATATTTTGAAAAGCTAAGTCAGATCAGGCCACTCCTCTGCCTTGAACCCTCTGTTGGCTCTCCAATCTCATTTACATGAAGTCAAGTCCCTGCAAAGTCCACTTCCATCTCCTGCTGTTTTTCTTCTCTCCCATCCTCCCCAGCTTCAAAGATCTTCTTATTCCTCCATCACCTGGGAATCACCTTCTCTCCTGCCCCCACTTTTTTCAGGTTTCTATATTAAAGTCACCTTTGTAAGGATAGCCTTCCATGGTCACCCTACCTAAAATAGCAGCAACTGGACCCTCCATATCCTTCTTTCCTTTATTTTTTTCTGTACTTTATTGCCATCAGACGTACTACACGTATCACTTACTTTGTTTATTGTCTGTCTTTCTCCCTGGAAAATGTGCTGTATAAGTGTGGGATTTTGTCTGTTATGTTCAGTACAGTATCCTCTAGAATATACAAGCTGCCAATAATTATTATTTGAATGATAGAATATATTGCCATGGCAAATGATGTTCTCCTGATTGACATAATAACTTAAACCAACAGTTCCTTCTATATTGATTCCTTTGTGTTTTCCCCCTCTTTCATTTCATTTGTAGATATGAATTATGGACAGTCTGGCAGGAAATAAATAATCTGAAGAGGCAGAGCCAAGGAGAAGGGGGGTGATGGTGTCAGGCAGAACTAACTCTAGAGGAGCAACTGCAGGAGAGGCAACTGCTTTCAATTTGCCACAGAATACCTTAAATTTCTCTAGGATGTGGTACTTACTCAAAGCTCTCCAGGAAGTAGGAATATCTGAGAATTATCTTTAACTCTGGGATGGCTCAGACAATGGTTTTTGTTTTTTGTTTTTGTTTTTTTTCTTCCTTGCATATGTACTCCAGAGGTCTTTCTTGTCACAATATCCAGTATGGGTGACTGCATGGGCCTCCAGGGCCATGCTGAATTATAGGCCATCTGCTTCAGGATTTCTTGGGCTGGGGGAGAAAGAGCGTAATCTCCATAAAAGTAGAAAATTGGTCATCTTATTATATGTCTCTGCTTTTTTTTCATCACTGCCCAGTCAGAGAAGATGATGACTATTGGTCATTTAAAAAAAAATTGTTTCAACTTCCAAACAAACCTTTTTGGGTCTTTTAGATTATATATATTGTGTGCCATGATGAGCTGATTTTCCTATAGATTGTATCTCTTTTCAAGTGTTATAAAAGTGTTTTAAATTATAATCAAAATCATAGGTTTTTTTTAGACAATTTAAGTATATGATATAAAACCATTAAAAAAATTCTGCTACATGGAAGTGGAGTTAATACTACACGTATAGAAAGTTCAAGCAATATTAAAGGGATAAGAATGACATGATTGTAAACTAAGGAAGGACAAATGATGGCAAATGAATTCTTTAAGATCTTTTGTAGAGATAAACAAACTAAGTAATCACCCTTATATGTTAGTAGTTAAAACTTCCATCTGAATCAGAGCACTATAGGGGTCCAGAGCAGGGAGACTCAAGCAAATGTCCTACTGGTGCTTTCTCTAAATCCTCCTTCAACATACATTAGCACCTGGGCTGTGAAATCTGAGGCCTAATCTCTGATCTGAAGAGACACAGATGAAAGCAAAAATGCTCCTATCACCCATCCTCTTCTCTGTTTGTCATGAGTTACTACCATTAAAACATGGGTTAAAAGCACCAGGAAGGCTGAAAAGAAGGCTACAGATCTAATAAGCATCATCAGCCTGGAATATGCTTTGTATTTCCAATTGCCTTGCCTCCTCAGGCTCTGATATTTAAAGGTTGGGTAAGATACCTCTCCTTCTGTAGATAATGTGCTGCCACAACGTTTTTTGTTTTGTTTTGTTTTGTTTTGTTTTGTTTTGCTTGTTTTGTTTTGTTTTTTCCTTATTCACTTTTCATGATGGTGGTTAGAACTAGGCAATTCTTGTCTTTTATGGCCATCTTTAGAGAAAATCTGTTTCCATATTCTATATTCACTAGAGAATAATCTCTTCTGGGTTTTTCCTTTTGCCCTTTTGATATATGAGAGTTAACAGCTCTGGTTGAACTTATGCCCATTTCCAAATGCATTCTTTATACTTTTTTAGTTTTCTGTAATATAACATTGTGGTGCTATGCAGCAATAAATCCAGGAAAATGAAAACTCGCCTTACTTACTTATTGCTCTAGACTGATCTTAGCTTCACAAAATTAGCCTCACATGGGGGTTATACATAATGATTATTTTATCCATTATACGTTATCACCAGGATGCTGTTGTGTAATGAAAAATCGTGGGAATTTTTTGAAGGGCTATCTTAATCATCAAAGAGCTAGATTTTTAAAGGCCATTACATGTTTCTGTCTTTTTCTATTGGTTCTACATGAGTCATCATCTTTACAAAGGAAAATGATATTTCCTCCATTGGAAGTTGGCGGGATGCACATAGAAGGCTTAACTTTTAAGGTTCTCTGCACATGAGACTCTGGAACTGTTATATTCCTCAGAAACCCTGGTCATTTATAGGTTTGTGACTCTTAGTATGGAATGTGCTTTGCCAATCTTCCTTCTATACAGAGTGTGACAATTTTCTATGTGGCTTGATACGAACTTTTACATTTATTGTACAGCAATATTTGTATTTGAATGTGTGCCTTAAACTCTGAACAAGATGTTTTAGTGCACCTCATTGGAAAAGATGCAAAGGGAGAGATACAGGACAAGATTTATCAATTGCCTGATTCATAGGGGCTTCACATAATGTGTTCCTGACAGCTCTGGCAAGTCTAATGGACATGGCTTTGGGGACAGATAATTCTGAATTCCAGTATTGTCTCTGTGGTGTACTAATGAATTTGGGCAAGCTATTTGACGTTTCACATGGTTGCTGAGAAAATGAAGCAACTAACATATCTGAATCGGTAAGGCACCTGGGATAAATAGCCTCTTGGTGGCGGTTAGTTTTCTTTTTCCCATTCTTTTCTATCCCCTTCTTCACTACTCTACCTGAATTCAGAGTTTTCTATAGGTAGTACTGAGACATTTTTCACTGTTTTTGTTAACTGAGAGTGTTCGAAGCAGACTTTTTAAAATAGGAAGCAATATGTTTAAATGCTCATGCAGCCCCAGAAAATTATATGAAAAAGCCAAACCCACAGTAGCCATGCCAAAGAGATTACTTGAATGAATAGAAATGAGAATGGAATATTACAGGAGGATGAATGTAGAGCCAATGCAGACTGTTGGATATGATTTCAACTCTTCCAACTGACATGAGTATTTTTCTTCCTTAGGAGGAAAAAAAAGTTCCAGCTTGCTGTTTCTTGTGTTTGTCATCTATATGTAGGCTAGAAAAAGAAAAAAAAAAAAAAAAGACAAAGGCAGTGACTAATTATAAAAATTTACTTGAAAAGTTCTGAATGCCTCAAGAAATTAAATTAACTAACTTCACAGCTTTACCAGATTGGCAATAGTTATATTGGGCTTTTTGTGATTCCAGTGAATATGGATTTCAACAAAATGCACTTTGCATTATTGTGGGGGGAAACCCTCCTAGTATTCAATTTCTTGGATATTCATCACTATATATAAAACTTTATGTATATGGTTTTTGTAGAATCTTGCCTTCTCCTACCCATTTAAAACTTTCCCAAGATATACTGAGGGTGGATCTTAAGACAGTGTCCTCTACAAAAACTTTGTTTGAGGTGAAAAGACAAAGAAATGTGTTGTTATGGCTGGCTATGCTAGAGGGCAGAGGTTCTAGAAGGAAAGAAAAGGAAGAGGATAGCACAAATAATATGTTATCAGGGTTCTTGGTTGCATAGTACAGAATCTATCCTATTTAGATTAAGCAGAAAAAAAATATAGCCAAGGGTGACATAACTTGGGGAAAAAACAAAACAAAACAAAACTCAGTTACTACTCTGTCCAAGCAGAAACACCATTGCTGTGGCCACCCACATCTTGATACGTGACAATAAGGTCTAGGTGCCAGAAACTCAGACATGACTCCTCAAAAGAACTAGCTATAGTGCCATGATGCTTTCCAAAAAGGCATCCTTTCATGCATCTGATACTTTATGTTACTTGCTTTCATCTTCAGGGTTCACACAGTCGATTCTCCTTCAGGGATCCATATTACATGCCAGCCCTGAGAAAAAATATGATTTTAGTTCTTTGTCTTCTGTAGTATAACTGTGAAAGTACGTGGGAAAGTAAATTGGAACAGGTGCTTATTGGATCACTTGTCATTATCTGCCACTGATGGGACTAGGCTGAAAAGAATTATAGATGTTGTAATTATCAGTACATTTAGCTATTGCATTATTTTTAAGAATTTAAGCACAGTCATACTGAACTGAGACTTACTAAGTCAGCAATCTGTAAGGACCAGAACTATTTACTTAGCTTTGCCCGCTCTTTATCTTGGATACTAGAATTTTAACTAAAATAGACAGGTAGAATTCACTTACTCCAGCAATCCATGTGTAGCCATATCTTTTGTAAGATATTTTGTAATTCAGAACTTTATAAAAATGATAGAAGTCTTAAAAAAGACAAATAATGAGTGAACCATTCCTTTGGAAAGAGACTGCATATTAATTGCATTTCATATTAAGTGTAAATATACAAAACAAACTTTCTTGGGTGTACAGTGGATTCCGATAGTAAACTAGTTTTGCTTCATTAAGGAATAGATGAATGTTTCCATTTTGTTCTGTTCTAGACTCAACCTTGCCCAAGTTCTGTAAATCATTTTTAAAACATTGGCTGTTCTTACTCTACTTTGGTTGATTAATTAGAGAGTCACTTTTTTTTCCCGGGCACTCTATTAGTATTTGCAAAAAATAATAGTTTCTTTCTTATGCACTTGTTCAAAATTGTCTTTGAGATACCCTGATTTTATTATGATATGTAGTCAACTCTGCAAAATTCTGGTGATCAACTTTACTTGTCAACCCAGGAATGGCTGGAGACTGCTATTGCCCCTGACCCCTTTAATCTGAGTCTATTCTTTTCTTTTCTTTAAGATTTATTTATTTATTTGGAAGGGGAGGGGAAAGCACCCAGGAGGGGAGTGAGGGGCAAAGGGAGAGACAAAATCTCAAGCAGACTCATGCTGAACAGGGAGCCCAGGCATGGCTCGATCTCAGGACCCTGAGATCATGACCTGAGCCAAAGCAAGAGTTGAAGGCCTAATCGAATAAGCCACCCAGGTGCCCCAAATCTGAGTCTATTCCTATAAGAGTATGTTGCATTTTTTTGTGTTTATACCCATAGCACCCCCCCAAAAACAAACAAACAAACAAACAAACAAACAAAAAATTAGGTTTCCTAGGGTAAGCAGAAACATTGATGTTATGCTCAAGTCTGGGTAGCGTGCATCTTCATACATTCTCTTGCACATCAACTCAGGATCTCAGGGGTGTTGCTACTTCACCACTTTATGCCTGTCATTGTTCCATCAGATTCAGAGGCAGTTTGGCTGTGTGATAATGTAGGTACCGAATTAGTGTTCTGTCCTCCCAGGCTCACAGCCTTTCCAAGTCACCAAACTTTAAGAAACACTGGTAAGACACCTACCTAAGTGTTTCTATTTTGTAAACAAACTTCTGAGGCATTTTTCAAAAAGGGGGAGGGATTTAGAGATATAGATAAATCCTTAATTAGGATTTAGAATTTACCAAGAATAAAAGCCTTAAAAGGTGGTGAATTGAAAATATTTTTAGTTCTGGAAGGTGTCTAAGGGATATTTAAGCCAACTTCCAGGAAACATAAGCAAAGAGTAGTTAAGTGATTTGCCCAAGATTACATGGCTAGTTAGTATAACAGCTAAGATTAAAACTCAACTTCCCTGCCTCCCTGCCTAGGAATATTTTGAAGGTGTATAAATGGTAAGTCTGCACTGTTCTCCCCCCATATGAAGCATGCATAAGATACCACATGCTGGGAGGGGTCACACTCAGGAGGGATGTCTGTATGAAACAACCATGAAAACATCAACATATATGGGCCACATTCTCAAGTCCCTTCTCAAATTCACTGGAGTTTCTCTATTTTGTGACAAAACTATATTGAAGTATGCACAATAAATGACACCAGCACTCGTCACATCTCAAAATACCTTGAGAGCACTTTTCCTGTTTTAAATAACTAGCTACAACCAGCTATATCAGTTGCTTACACTTAAACCATGATTTTGTTTGGTTTGCTCTGCTCCTGTATCCACTTAGGGGAAAAAGTAAGGGAGGTTTATGAAGGGGTTTTAAAATGAAAGAAATTAATTGTTAAATTTTTATGTGTCAGTAAATACTTTTAAAAAATATATAAAATGCATTTTAGTGAAAATCATTGTAGTCATTGCATTTCTCATTTTCACAAATATGTTGTTAATGTATAATAATTTCTCATCAGTATATAAAAAGCCGTATTTGAGTTCTCAGGTATTTACTTGAATAGGGAAAAATGAGAAGTTGGGACTAGCGATACTTGAGCAGATGTGGGGTTCTGAGCACAAATTCTGGAATAGAGCTATCCATGTTCAAGTCCAGATCTTCCATTTCTGAGCTGTGAAATCCTGGGCAAGTTAACTTGCCTTCTCTTCACCTGAGTGTTTTTATCTGTAAAGCACCTAACTTTCAGCAGTGTTGGGAAATTGAGATGATGCATGTCAAGTGCCTGCTATGTGCCTTGCTCAGAATTAATGCTCAGTATTAGAATTCCACATGTCTAGTTTCTATTCATATTGTTTTAATTGTTCAAGTGATATTTACAGAGCAAATACCATGTCCCAGACACCATTCTAGGCACTGGAGACACAGACACAGACATTTGTATAGGACCCTGAATATTTTCTAATTCAGATAAAAATTAAGAAGGAAATAGAAAATGTACATCCATACATACAAAACATGATTTTCTTTAAGAAATTTTGTGATCAGTTTTGGAAGACTTGGTAAAAAGTTTTAAGTGAACTCCAAATAATTTTTAAAAAGTGAATATAAATAAATAGATAAATTCTACATAGTTTCCAAGTATTATTAAATTCTTACTAAATACATCAAAGAACTGAACAAACCTGATAATCTACATACGGTCTTACCTGGAATGGCATAAAGGAGGCAGTGTGGAGAAAGGTTCTGAAACTGGTTTTGCCTCTGATTTTGGGAAGGAGAGAACCAGGCATGGGCACAATCTTTATATGACCTTACCCCCTCTCTTGAGAGAAGGGAGTTCTTGGGAGTTCTTGTTATGGACTCTGCAGATAATGTCCATAATGAAGGGTTTTTAACTTAGAGCCATTGTTCCAGCAAATGGAAATGAGCTAAAGAAACGCCATGACACTGACTTTCAGCTAAGCAGGAGACAGGCCCTGGGCAGAGGCTGAGTAAAAAACTTAACCATTATCATTCCTCAGCTCCCTTTCCCTTTTTCTCCCCATTGCTACCTCTCCTTCCCTCCCTTCTTATGCATCACATAAAACCTTTGAAAAGTTATCCATCTCTCTTCCTTTAACGTAGATGTCCAGGGGCACCTGGGTGGCTCAGTGGGTTAAAGCCTCTGCCTTTGGCTCAGGTCATGAGCCCAGGGTCCTGGGATCGAGCCCTGAATCCGGCTCTCTGCTCAGCGGGGAGCCTGCTTCCCCCTCTCTCTCTCTGCCTGCCTCTCTGCCTACTTGTGATCTGTCTGTCAAATAAATAAAATCTTTAAAAAAACAAAACAAAACAAAAAAACATTGATGTCCATGTAAACCTCTTTGTTCATATATTCTCAAATTCTAAATGATCCTGAATGGTCATTTAAAGGTGAGAGATAAAGAACAGAAAGAATGATAAGAATGCACGATGCAACTGTAATTTCTGGCTGCGTTAAGACATGATGCCAATGTTTTTTTTTTTTTTTCTTTTATACAAACGTAATTGTTGAGACTTTCAAATAAATATTAACAGAATAGAGAGAGTTGTTTTCAGAGAAAAAATTCTGACACCACTGCCTTCCTTCTTTGTCTTTCATGGAGAATCATCAGAGTTGTCAACCTCATGCTTCATGGCTTTTGAAACCTTAAAATTAACAACAACAATAAAATTATCCATGCCAGAAATTACTTTCCTTTTTGGATAGGTTTGAAGTCTTTCTTTCTTTCTTTTTTTTTTTTTTTTTAAGTTTTAAGTCTTACTCCGTTTTCTCACAATCCTGTAAACAGATAATATACTATCTTCATCTGTGGCAACAAGGATGGGGTGTCATGGATAATTAAAATGCTAGCTTTGGCTCCTCCAAACCAGGTTCTCTGCATCTTAGCACAGAAATAAAGCATTAGGATTTTTAACCATTAAGATATTTTTCAAAGTTTCCATTAGTATAACTGGTTTAATGCCTCAAAAAATTATTATTTATTTATTTATTTACTTACTCAGAAGTCATTAGTCTTTATTTAAAGAAAAGAAACAAAGATGTATATGTTTTTAACCTTTTTAATTTTTTTATTTGAATTCAATTAGCCAAGGTATAGTATGTCATTGGTTTTTGATGTAACGTTCAATGATTCATCAGTTCAGTATAATGTATTGCGATTTGTAGACAAAACTAATTTCTACAGAAAATACCTAGCCATTTAAAGATATTCTTGCTGTTTGTAGAAGAAAAATAGCAGGAACTATTTTTCTTTATTAAAGATACTTGGTTTTCTCTGAAATTTGTACAATGGGGATATGAATTTTTATTTTATTTATTTAAAACGTTTATATAATATTTATTTTGTGCTAAGGATTGTTTTAAATGCTGTATAAGTGGTAACTTGTTCAGTCCCCATAACCTATGAGAGAGGTATTATTATTATTAATACTACTATTATTTACACTTTACCATTAAGAAAACAGCTCAGGAGCTCAAGAGAGGGTATATTACTTGTCTGTGGTAGTACTACTGGTAAGTGGCAGAGCCAGGAGTCAAATCCAGCCCATCTGGCTCCCAGCATTTCTTCTTATGACCACTATGTGCTGCTGCTCCTTGTAGCATATTGAAGGGTCGCCAAGGCAGAAGAGCTCAGATAGTGTCCAGTGAACCAGCCATCTGTCTGCCCTTCTGGCTCCTCCAGGATGTCAAAGTTCCCTATAAAATGGACGTAAACCTCTGATGAGACAGGATGTATACAGAAAACCATGGGACCAACACCTGATTCTAAACATACGCTGAAGCACTATAATAGGGCCACATGTTCATTAGCTTTTTTTTTTTTTTTAAACTACTACTAAGCCATAACCTTCTCGCCTGTCTTCCCATGAGATCAGGTGTCCATATCAATCATGGTGGAAGTGCTAAGTACTGAAAAAGGGGTGGAGGGTGGAGGAGGTGACTAGGGATGGAGCCAGGAGAGGCCCAGGTGTGAGGGTGTTTCTGTGCAATGGGAGGTGGGAGTGGGGGACCAGGGCATGATGGGTAGAGGTGGGGGGGCTGGGGTAGCAGACCAGGTAAGGGCTGGGAGGGGGTTAGAGTAGTGAGTGAAGGCAGTGGAAAAAATAGGTAGAGGGGAATGAGGTAGTGGAGGTAGAGGCTGTAGTTGTAGAGCAGAGTTGTCTCATGTGGGCCTCTGAAGATGAATTGTTCCTGCCTTGTATGAATGCTTCATTTCATAATTAGTTCTGATTCACACACACACGCACGCACACACACACACAATATTCTTGTGAATAAAGAAGACTCAGACTGTCACCTCTTATGTTATCAAAACAAAGACTTAAATAAGCGCCCCTATTTAAAAACATTTTTTTAAAAGATTTTATTTGTTTGAATAAGGAGCTTTTTAAGTAGCATCAACATCCTGGTTTTCTGTGGGCACTGCAACAATGTGCTGTCTTTTCTTACTCTTGGAGGCTGCCAGATACTCACTTATTATCTATCACTAAATAATCTGATATTGGGGCATCTGGGTGGCTCAGTGGGTTAAAGCCTCTGCCTTCAGCTCGGGTCATGTTCCCGGGGTCCTGGGATCGAGTCCCGTATCGGGATCTCTGCTCAGCGGGGAGCCTGCTTCTCTCTCTCTTTGCCTGCCTCTCTGCCTACTTGTGATCTCTGTCTGTCAAATAAATAAATAAAATCTTTTAAAAAAATCTGATATTAATCATTTGATATGCTTTTAAAGTAACTTCATCATATATACATTAAAGGTCGTATGACTTACAATGGCTTGTTTGGAATAACCAGTTATTAAGACTTATATGGAGTTCTGAAAGACAAAAGAGTTGACTTTATTTGTTTATTTATTTTTCTGTTAAGATAGTTGATGTTTGAGTGTGCTCTGAGGATATGACCTTAATGAAACCCAAGCCAAACAGAAACAGAATTTGTGGTCAGGGAGAGAATTCTTTTCAAAAATATTCTTTCTCTTATAGTATGTTACAAATCAAATGGCTTCAGAGCCATTGTTTGGTCAGCACTGAGGACAGTTTCAAATATTAACATGGAATGACATATGTGTGCTGGAAATCTTTCCATGCCCCTGAATGTAATTTTTTGAACAGCTTAATGTAGGCTAGGGCATGACTCCTGACTGAACATCACATTGAGATTTATGCATATGAGCCTCGAATTTTAGAAAGAGCAGAAAACTATTTTGTTTGCTGAAGGTAGGAACTTTTGGCTATATGTTTGGATAATGCCTTCTATCCAGACAACTTTAATAGGTAAAATCATTTGCAAAGAAGGACAGGCATTTCCTTGCCAGGGTGTAATCCAGTGTGGGGGGTTCTCTAAATGCTAATTAATTCCAACCTCAACTACTTCACCTGCTTTTTCAAAGGCTGGCAGCTTGTATTCATCACCTGAATGACAGCTGTTTCTAACCTCTTTTCCCTGAAAAGAAAGAAATTAAATAAACCTTTTGCATGCTAATCACTGACATTCTGAAATGACAGTTGAAAAGTGCTTCAGTGTAAGGCGGGCTTGAATTGAAAGATTTTTGTCTACATCCACCAATTGTTGAATTTTGACTAGATATTTTCCAAAATGTAGAGCGGGTGGCAGGCAACTGACGAGACGGTGTTATCACAGGTGAGGATGTTGATAAGATGAATCATTAAAACGGGCTTTAAGTATATTAAATGTCTACATTTAAGCAAGTTGAACGATATACATTTTTTTTTTTTTTTTTAAAGATTTTATTTATTTATTTGACACAGAGAGAGAGATCACAAGTAGGCAGAGAGGCAGGCAGAGAGAGGGAGGGAAGCAGGCTCCCTGCTGAGCAGAGAGCCCGATGCGGGGCTCGATCCCAGGACCCCGAGATCATGACCTGAGCTGAAGGCAGAGGCTTTAACCCACTGAGCCACCAGGTGCCCCGAACGATATACATTTTTAAAATGCAAGTTGTATAGGCTTTGTCAAAGCAACTTAAGACATTCTTTTTCTTTTTTTCTTTCTTTCTTTTTTTTTTTTTTTAATCCATTGGCTTTTTATCTGAGTCAATATGCTTGTAGAAACAACAAGTGTTTTACAAGCTGTTTTTCCTTTAGGGTTTGTTCAGTCTATTTAATTGTCTCATAGTAATGACTGCTATCATATTGTTTCCCAGGCACAGAGTTGTCCTTTGTCAAAATCGAATTTTGTTTTCTACCATAATTTCAGTTTTTACTTTCTATAATCATGACTAGAGTTAAGGGTATTTGACTGATTCCCTCTAAAGAGAGTAAGTAGTACACAAGGAATATCTTCTCATACAATAAACATGCCCCAGTATAGTTTTGGACAGGCTTATTTAAACTTCATGAAGGACAAACATCTAGATATTAGTAATGGATTACGTCTCTTGACTTATTTACAGGCATCTACCACTGAATGTCATCTTCTGCGTGTTTCTGACTTTCTAATGAGGTTCCAAGTGGTATTGTTCTGCTATAATTTCTTTATCTACAGGGTATATGTACTTCATTAATTTGAGTTGCTTTAATGAAAGCTACTTTTTTATTTTTGCTTGTTTTTAGAGAGAGAGAGTGAGAGAGTGCACAAGAGCAGGGAGTGAGAAGGAGGGCCAGAGGGAGAGGGAGAGAGAAAATCTTTAGCAGGCTCCATGCCCAGCTGAGAGCCCTACTTGGGGTTTGATCTCATCACCCTGAGATCATGACCTGAGCCAAAATCAAGAGTCAGATGCTTAACCCACTGAGCCACCCAAGTGTCCAGAAGCCTACTTTTGATACAGTAAGTCTGTTTTTATGCTATTATCATTCAGTTATTTTACTACGGTAAAGCTGACCTCAGTTGGTGCACAGCTGTATGAATTAATGCATATATAGATTTCTGTAACCGCTGTCACAATCAGAATATAGAACACTTCTATCATCCCCAAACACCCTTCTATGTGATCCCTTTGTAGTCATATACTCCCCTCAGCCCTAACTCCTGGTGATTAAGATACAAAATTATTAAGATACAAAATCCTGGTATTAAGATACAAAAAAGAAGATGAAGAGGAAAAAGGGGAGGAGGAGGAGGAAGAGGGAGAAAGAAGAACATTTTAAAAGTGGGGGAGGGGAGAAGCAAGGTGAGAGAGAGAGAGAGTGAGAGAGAAAGAGAGAGGAGAAAGGAAATTTAGGGATGCAACCTAGCAAAGTGTTCATTGAACTCTAATCAGGGATTTTATGCATGCACTAGGACAATCTGTTGTTAACTTGGCATCATTCTCACCTTCATGGGCTGTAATGCAGAGGAGAAATTGAGAAACACTTACCCTAAGGTCCTCTTTCCTCTATTGTCCGGATTCCAGATTGCCAGTTAAAGGAACTGATGTGGAACTGGAAAGCGGAAACAGAGCCATCCGATGTGTAGGCAGATGTGGGATTCCTGGTGGCTTAGTGGCTTGAGAACCACTGACTTCACTGCTGCAGACTGTAATCACTGGTGGGGAATTTCTAGGGACTTTCCAGAACAGCATCCCCATAAGCCTTTGAGAAACACCACTTTGGTGTTTCAGGATGAGGTCTCTAGCTCACCTCCTTGTTTTTCTAGCAGCAGCTTCCCAGAACTTCCACAGTGACTCTCCTGACCTATCCACTCCAGCTTACCCATCATTTGTGGAAAGCCTAATTCCCATATTAAACTCACGGTTCCTGGAATATCTAAGAGCAGCTTTGTTTTTATGCCCAAACCCAGATTACTGCATAGTATTAAAGGCAATGTATTTGTGGCCAGCATTTGAAAATTGGGACATTCCTCTTTGAAGTCCTCATGGCCATTTTTCCATTGAAAAAAAATCAAAAGAAGTGGACCAGCATTCATTCTTGCCTGGGGGAAAAAAAAAAAAAAAAAGTTCTTGTGTGGAGCTGAGGAGCAGCTGCTCCTTTTAAAAAATATATGATCCGGGGCACCTAGGTGTCTCAGTGAGTTAAAGCCTCTGCCTTTGGCTACAGGTCATGATCCCAGGGTCCTGGGATCGAGCCCCACATAGGGCTCTCTGCTCAGCAGGGAGCCTGCTTCCTCCTCTCTCTCTCTCTCTCTCTGCCTGTTTCTCTGCCTGCTTGTGATCTCTCTGAGTCAAATAAATAAATAAAATCTTTAAAAAAAATAAATAAATAAAAATAAAAATAAAAAATAAAAAATATATGATCCGGGGCACCTGGGTGTCTCAGTCAGTTAAGCGTCTGCCTTCAGCTCAGGTCATGCTCCTGAGTCCTGCATCAGGCTCCCTGCTCAGTGGGGAGGCTGGTTCCCCTTTTCCCTCTGCCCCCCCCACTCATGCTTGTTCTCTCTCTCTCTCTCTCTCAAATAAATATAAAATCTTAAAGAAAAAAAAAAAAGAAGTTATGAGAGGCACCTGGGTGGCTCAGTCATTAAGTGTCTGCCTTTGGCTCAGGTCATGATCCCAGGGTCCTGGGATGAGCCCGACATGGGGCTCCCTGCTGGGAGGGAAGCCTGCATCTCCCTCTTCTACTCCCCCTGCTTCTGTTCCCTCTCTTGCTGTGTGTCTCTCTGTCAAATAAATAAGTAAAATCTTAAAAAAAAAAAAAAAAGGAGAAGAAGAAGATATGATTCTCCACTTTACCACCCAGCCCCATCTTTGCGTTTGTGCCCTGCCCCCTCTAAATAATATCACCTTAGTCTAAGAAAACGGATTTAATTTAATAAATATATGAAAGTCTTACAATTACAGTGTTGTTTCCTAGAAACTCCTGGGAATATGGAGATGAATAAGACAGACCCAATGTCTTCAAAGAGCTTGGGGGAGAAAGTGAGGAGCACAGAAGCTAGCATATGACTGTCATATAATAAAATACATGGAATGACTTTTTTGTAAAACAAAGTAGAATCACTGCCTCACTATTTGGGTATTTTTAATTATCCAAATAGATTTTTTATCATGATTTCATCATGATAATATTCATCAAGATTTTTATGGCAGTTTCACTTGTTATCAATGCTCCAATTGTTATTGATGAATATTTATCTGCATTTGATTAGGAATTTCATAAAATGTAAACTTGGTAAGTGTTATGGGATATTTATTTCAAGTAAGCAAATTCTAAATAAATATTCATTTAGAATATTTTTTGTTACTCACCATCTTTCTCTTTTATATCTAAATACAAGTATATGTGTGTATTTTAACAAAAAGATATATTTCACAAAAATTTGAGCTTAAATATTCCCCCCAAATATTATGTATAATACTCTGTTTAAATACTCTGTTTAAATTCTTAGGTTAATCAATTCTATATATATTTTAACCTTTGTTCTGCTTGGTGTTATACAAATCTTATAGCATATGATTTTTTTCTTTTTTTTTAAATTATTTTTATTAATATATAATGTATTATTTGCCCCAGGGGTGCGGGTTTGTGAATCATCAGGCTTACACACTTCACAGCACTCACCATATCACATACCATCCCCAATGTCCATAACCCAACCACCCTCTCCATACCCCCCCTCCCCCCGGCAACCCTCAGTTTGTTTTATGAGATTAAGAGTCTCTTACAGTTTGTCTCCCTCCCAATCCCATCTTGTTTCATTTTTCCTTTCCCTACTCCCCCAAAGCCCCGACTCTGCCTCTCAAACTCCTCATATCAGTGAGAGGATATGATAATTGGCTTTCTCTGATTGACTTATTTCACTCAGCATAATACCCTCTAGTTCCATCCACATCATTGAAAATGGCAAGATTTCATTTCTTTTGATGGCTGCATAGTATTCCATTATATGTGTATATATACCACCTCTTCTTTATCCATTCCTCTGTTAATGGACATCTAGGTTCTTTCCATAGTTTGGATATTGTGGACATTGCTGCTATAAACACTCATGCGCACGTGCCCCTTCAGATCACTGCATTTGTATCTTTAGGGTAAATACCCAGCAGTGTGATTGCTGGTTCGTAAGGTAGCTCTAGTTTCAACTTTTTGAGGCACCTCCATGCTGTTTTCCAGAGTGGTTGCACCAGCTTGCATTCCCACCAACAGTGTAGGAGGGTTCCCCTTTCTCCCCATCCTTGGAAATATTCTATCCTTTGATAGATATATCTATCCTTGGATATATCTATCCTTTCCTGAGTTGATCCCATTTACAGTCGATCCCATTTACAATTGCACCCAAAACCATAAGATACCTACCTAGGAATAAACCTCACCAAAAAGGCAAAGAATCTGTACTCTGAAAACTATAAAGTACTCATGAAAGAAATTGAGGAAGACACAAAGAAATGGAAAAATGTCCCATGCTCATGGATTGGAAGAACAAATATTGTGAAAATGTCTGTGCTACCCAAAGCAATCTATACATTTAATGCAATCCCTATCAAAATACCATCATTTTTTTTCAAAGAAATGGAACATATAATCCTAAAATTTATATGGAACCAGAAAAGACCCTGAATAGCCAGAGGAATGTTAAAAAAGAAAGCCGAAGTTGGTGGCATCACAATTCCAGACTTCAAGCTCTAATACAAAGCTGTCATCATCAAGACAGTATGGTACTGGCACAAAAACAGACACATAGATCAATGGAACAGAATAGAGAGCCCAGAAATAGACCCTCAATTCTATGGTCAACTAATCTTCAACAAAGTAGGAAAGAATGTCCAATGGAAAAAGGACAGTCTCTTCAACAAATGGTGTTGGGAAAATTGGACAGCCACATGCAGAAGAATGAAATTGGACCATTTCCTTACACCACACACAAAAAGAGACTCAAAATGGATGAAAGACCTCAGTATGAGACAAGAATCCATCAAAATCCATATAAATTTTAGGATTATTTGTTCCATTTCTTTGAAAAAAAATTGATGGTATTTTGATAGAGATTGCATTAAACATGTAGATTTCTTTAGGTAGCGTAGATATTTTCACAATATTTGTTCTTTCAACCCATTAGCATGAATGTTTTTCGATTTCTTTGTGTCTTCCTCAATTTCTTTCATGAGTACTTTATAGTTTTCTGAGTACAGATTCTTTGCCTCTTTGGTTAGCTTTATTCCTATGCATCTTATGGTTTTGGGTGCAATTGTAAATGGATCTACTCCTTAATTTCTCTTTCTTGTGTCTTGCTGTTGGTGAATAGAAATGCAACTGATTTCTGTGCATTGATTTTATATCCTGACACTTTACTGAATTCCTATATGACATAAAGCAGTTTTGGAGTAGAGTCTTTTGGGTTTTCCACATAAAGTATCATATTATCTGCAAAGAGTGAGAGTTTGATTTCTTCTTTGCCAATTTGGATGCCTTTGATTTCTTTTTATTGTCTGATTGCTGAGGCTAGGACTTCTAGTACTATGTTGAATAGCAGTGGTGATACTGGACATCCCTGCCGTGTCCCTGACCTTAGGGGAAAAGCTCTCAGTTTTTCCCCATTGAGAATATTTGCTGTGGGTTTTTCATAGATGGCGTTGAGGATATTGATGTATGTACCCTCTATCCTTACACTTTGAGGAGTTTTGATCAAGAGAGGATGTTGTATTTTGTCAAATGCTTTTTCAGCATCTATTGAGAGTATCATATGGTTCTTGTTCTTCCTTTTATTAATGTATTGTATCACATTGATTGATTTGTGGATGTTGAACTAACATTGCAGCCCTGGAATAAATCCCACTTGGTCGTGGTGAATAATCCTTTTAATGTACTGTTGGATCCTATTGGCTAGTATTTTGGTGAGAATTTTTGCATCTGTGTTCATCAAGAATATTGGTCTCTAATTCTCTTTTTTGATGGGGTCTTTTTCTGGTTTTGGGATCAAGATCATGCTAGCCTCATAAAATGAGTTTGGAAGTTGTCCTTCCATTTGTGTTTTTGGAACAGTTTCAGGAGAATAGATATTAATTCTTCCTTAAATGTTTGGTAGAACTCCCCTGGGAAACCGTCTGGTCCTGGGCTCTTGCTTTAGGGAGATTTTTGATGACTGCTTCATTCTCCTTACTGGTTATGGGTCTGTTCAGGTTTTCTATTTCTTCCTGGTTCAGTTGTGGTCGTTTATATGTCTCTAGGAATGCATCCATTTCTTCCAGATTCTCAAATTTGTTGGCGTATACTTGATCATAATATGTTCTTATAATTGTTTGCATTTCTTTGGTGTTGTTTGTGATCTCTCCTCTTTCATTCATGATTTTATTTATTTGGGTCCTTTCTCTCTCTCTCTTTTTTTTTTTTTTTTTTTGGATAAGTTTGGCCAGGGGTTTATCAATCTTACTAATTCTTTCAAAAAACCAGCTCCTTGTTTCATTGATTTGTTCTACTGTTCTTTTGGTTTCTATTTCATTGATTTCTGCTCTGATCTTTATGATTTCTCTTCTCCTACTGGGTTTAGGCTTTCTTTGCTGTTCTTTCTCCGACTCCTTTAGATGTAGGGTTAGGTTGTGTACTTGTGACCTTTCTTGTTTCTTGAGAAAGGCTTGTATCACTATATACTTTCCTCTCAGGACCCGCTTTGCCATGTCCCACGTATTTTGAAGAGTTGTGTTTTGATTATCATTTGTTCCCATGAATTTTTTTCAATTCTTCTTTAATATCCTGTTTGACCCATTCATTCTTTAGTAGGATGCTCTTTAGCCTCCACGTATTTGAGTTCTTTCCAATTTTACTCTTGTGATTGAGTTCTAGCTTCAGAGCACTGTGGTCTGAAAATATGCAGGGAATGATCCCAATATTTTGGTACCAGTTGAGACCTGATTTGTGACCCAGGATGTGACCTATTCTGAAGAATGTTCTATGTGCACTAGAGAAGAATGTATATTCTGTTGCTTTGAGATGGAATGTTCTGAATATATCTGTGATGTCCATCTGGTCCAGTGTGTCATTTAAAGCCTTTATTTCCTTGTTGATCTTTTCTTTGGATGATATGTCCATTTAAGTGAGGGATGTGTTGAAGTCCCCTACTATTATTGTATTATTGTCGATGTGTTTCTTTGATTTTGTTATTAATTGGTTGATATAGTTGGCTGCTCCCATGTTAGGGGCATAGATATTTAATATTGTTAGATCTTCTTGCTGGACAGACCTTTTAAGCATGATATAGTGTCCTTCCTCATCTCTTATTATAGTCTTTGGCTTAAAAATCTAATTTATCTGATGTAAGGATTACCATCCCAGTTTTCTTTTGACGTCCATTAGCATTGCAAATTGTTTTCCACCTGCTCACTTTAAATCTGGAGGTGTCTTTGGGTCTAAAATGAGTTTCTTTTTTTTAAAGATTTTATTTATTTATTTGACAGACAGAGATCACAGGTAGGCAGCGAGGCAGGCAGAGAGAGAGGAGGAAGCAGGCTCCCTGCTGCGCAGAGAGCCTGATGTGGAGCTCGATCCCAGGGCGCTGAGATCATGACCTGAGCTGAAGGCAGAGGCTTTAACCTACTGAGCCACCCAGGCGCCCCTAAAATGAGTTTCTTATAGACACCATATAGATGGGTTTTGATTTTGTATCCATTTGTATCCATTCGGATACCCTATGTCTTTTGACAGGGGCATTTATCCCATTTACATTCATGGTAACTATTGAAAGATATGAATTTAGTGCCATTGTATTGCCTGTAAGGTGACTATTATTGTATATTGTCTCTGTTCCTTTCTGGTCTACTCCTTTTCGGCTCTCTCTTTGCTTAGAGGACTCCTTTCAATATTTCCTGTAGGGCTGGTTTGGTGTTTGCAGATTCTTTTAATTTTTGTTTTTCCTGGAATCTTTTTATCTCTCCTTCTATTTTCAATGATAGCCTAGCTGGATATAGTATTCTTGGCTGCATATCTTTCTTCTTCTTCTGGAATCCCAATTATTCTAATATTGTTTTGTCTTCTGGTATCACTTATCTCTCAAATTCTCCCCTTGTGGTACAGTAGTTGTTTGACTCTCTTTTGCTCAGCTTCTTTATTCTCTGTCATTTGGTCTTCTATATCAGTAATTCTCTCTTCTGCCTCATTTATCCTAGCAGTAAGAGCCTCCATTTTTTATTGTACCTCATCAGTAGCTTTTTAAAATTTCAACTTGTTTAGATTTTAGTTCTTTTATTTCTCCAGGAAGGGCTTTTATTTCTCCAGACAGGCTTTCTCTAATATCCTCCATGCCCCCCCCTTTTAAAAGATTTTATTTATTTATTTGATACAGAGAGAGAGGGGGGGGGGAAGCAGGCTCCTCACTGAGCAAAGAACCCGATGTGGGGCTCGATCCCAGGACCCTGAGATCATGACCTGAGCCGAAGGCAGAGGCTTAACCCACTGAGCCACCGAGGCGCCTCATGCCTTTTTTGAACCCAGCTAGCACCTTGAGAATCATCGTTCTAAACTCTAATTCTCCTTATTGTTTAAGTCCCTAGCTGCCAGTACTGCCTCTTTTTCTTTTTATTTTTTTGTAGTGAGTTTTTTCTGCCTTGTCATTTTATCCAGATAAGAATATATGAACAAGAGAATAAAATATTAAAAGGGTGGCAAAGACCCCAGGAAAATGTAAGCTAAGGAAATCAGAAGAGATCCAAATTTGGGGGGAGAAGAAAGAGGGAGAAAAGAAATAAAAATAAAAAAATAAAATATATGTGTGTGTATATGTATATATATATTTCTATTAAATATACATAATTTATATCATATATAATATACATAATATATATTTTATATTTTAAATTAATATATATATATGTATGTGTTTGTGTGTATATATATATATTCACCAGTCTAATATACATATGTATTAGACTGGTGAATAGAACACAGCCACCCACTTGATTTGGGGTATATTTTGGTCTCTAGGAAGAAAATACCTCCCCCCAATTTTTTTTTAAAGATTTTATTCATTTATTTGACAGATAGCGATCACAAGTAGGCAGAGAGGCAGGCAGAGAGAGAGAGAGGAGGAAGCAGGCTCCCCGCCATGCAGAGAGCCTGATGTGGGGCTCGATCCCAGGACCTTGGGATCATGACCTGAGCTGAAGGCAGAGGCTTTAACCTACTGAGCCACCCAGGTGCCCCACCTCCCAAAATTTTAAAGAAAGAAAAGCTTATATATATTATACAAAAATAAGGGTGTACACGATAAAGGGATGACATATGACTGTAAGGATGAAAATTAAAAATAAAAAATTCTAAAAATGGGGGTGCCTGGGTGGCTCAGTGGGTTAAAGCCTCTGCCTTCAGCTCAGGTCATGATCCCAGGGTCCTGGAATCAAGCCCCACATCGGGCTCTTTGCTCAGTGAGGAGCCTGCTTCCCCCTCTCTCTCTGCCTGCCTCTCTGCCTACTTGTGATCTCTCTCTCTCTCTCTGTAAAATAAATAAATAAAATCTTAAAAAAAAAATTCTAAAAATGGAATTGATAAGTTCATTGGAAAGGAAAAAAAAAAAAAAGAGGAGGGAATGTGCTCAGGCTGGAGAACAAAGCCATGTGGTAGATTAGGGTATATTTTGATCTATTAGAAGAAATTGTATCCCAAAATTTTTTAGGGAAAAAAATACCCATATGTATATAAAATATAATGTTAAATACAATGAAGAGATAAAATATGACTATATCAATGATGTTTTAAGAAGAGTTTTTTAGAGAGGCATTGTTACGATAACCTAGTTAAAATAACATTAGAAGAGGAAAGAGAGAATGTTAAAAAATAGAATAAGAAAAAAAATAAAATTAAGAAAATTTAACTTTGCAAGCCTAAAGGATCATGGGGAAAATGCCATGAATTCTATGCATTGCTTTCCCCTAACTCTGGAGTTCTACTGTTCTCCTTGTCGGTGAGCTTGGTCTTGGCGGGATGTTCTTGCTGATCTTATGCAGGAGGGGCCTGTTGCAGTGGTTCTCAAATGTCTTTACCTGAGGCAGAATTGCACCACCCTTGCCAGGGGCCAGGCTAAGTAATCTGCCCAGGTTCGCTCTCCGAGCTTTTGTTCCTTGAAAACTTTCCATACTGCTTTGGAGGACGGGAATGAAAATGGCAGCCTCCCAATCTCTGGCCCAGAGGAGCCAAGAGCTTGGAGCCCCACTGCTCAGTGCACCCTCAGTGATAAGCAGCCAATCACTCCCTTCTCCCTGGTCTCCGGCCACCCTTTGAGCTCACCTGGCCTGTGACTGAGCATTTCTATCTCTGGTGCACAGCCCCGTTTGGAGTCTCCAAACCCAACAGATTCCTGCTGCACTGCTCTTCCGGAGGAGGAAGGTCAATTCCCCCAGATCTGCCACTTGTGGGGTCACTGCTCAAAGAGCAGTGTCCCAACTGTTCCTTGCATCATGGTTTAAGTTAACCCCGATCTGAAAGCTCACTCTTCAGTTCTGTCACTGTAGTTGGCTTCCCCACTCCAATGCCTGGCAGCTCTGCCACACTTAGACACCCCCAGTCTCTCTGTGACCCTGCAGGAACTGAGACCACACCGTCCCTGCAAGGGCGACACCCCCACTTAGCCTCTGGAGCAATGTTCCTCAGTGGAGCAGACTTCTAAAAGTTCTGATTTTGTGCTTCACTGCTCTGCCACTTGTCGGGAGCCGGCCCCTCCCCCCCCACAGTCTATCTTCCCGTCGCTTTGGATTCACTTCTCTGCATGTCCTACCTTTCAGAAGGTGGTCGCTTTCTTTGTTCCTAGAATTGTTGCTCTTGTTCTCTTCTATCTCCTGTTGAGTTTGTAGGTGTTTGGAATGGTTTGATACCTATCTAGCTGAACTCCTGGGATCTGATGTCATTTCAGCCTGCTACTCCTTGGGATCTGATGTCATTTCAGCCTGCTACTCCTTGCCTATCTTGCCTCTCCCCCTCTATAGCATAGAATTTTTGAAGTAGGATTTTTACTTTATATTGAAGTTTTTTAATGTGCTGAAATAAAAATGTAGTAATAAACCTTGAGCATTGTAAGATTAACATCTGTTGATACTTGTTTCCTCTGGATAAAAGTAGGCCTCAGTTTATCAATACAGAATAAAGAATGTAAGAGCTTCATGGTGAAAGACAATAGCATACCCCATAGAGTAATTCATAGAAACTCCCTTTTAGGGTTTAGGGTTTTGGTTTTGTTTAAATTCACTTATATTCAGTCTGATCTCTTTTTTTGGAAGAGGAAAGAGATTCAAATTTATATTCTCCACCAATTTCTGATAAAATTATAAGCAATATATATACTCTGGTGTGTGTGTGTGTGTGTGTGTGTGTGTGTGTGTCTTAGATTGATTGATTGCTTGATTGATTGATTTTTGGTGGAGATAGAGGACAGTTATTTGGGCAACTCAAAAACTATATGTTTGATCCCTTCCAGATGGCCATATATCTGGCTACCAGATCCTTGGCTCAGCCCATTCCCTGTCTCCTAAATACCCCTTTGTGCTTTTCTGAGACTAGAGCACATCTTAGGGTTGGTCAGAGTTCCTTGTTAGAGAAGCTCCCAGTTTCCCTGAGCAAGCTGGGCAATAGTCTCTGGAGTCTTACAGAAAAAGTTCACATAATTCAACAAATGCACCTCTTTAAAAGATGCATTTTGCTCTATGAGGTTGCATCTTCTTTCCTTATGGAGTATCAAGGTGGAGTGATTAGGATCATTGGGAAGGCCTGCATGGATTCAGTTTCTGTCTCTGTCACTGACTTTCAACATGCCCTTGGTATGCTCTGCAAATTCCATGATGCTCAGTTTATTTCCCATAAATGGAGTCATCAGCAATATGTACCTCACAAGGCTGTTGTAAATATTAAATGTGGTGATTCAAGTAAAGGGTTTAGAACTGCATTTAATTCATCATAAGTGGGTAGCAAGAAGTGACTAATGGTAATAATATGTCCTGGTGCTAAGTCATTTGTGCCAAGACAGTGGATCTCAAATTTGAATGCACGTCAGAATCACCTGGGCGGGCTTGTTAAAGCACAGATCTCTGGGACTTACCTGCGGAATTCTGATTCAGTAGGTCTGGGTGAGACCCTAGAATTTGAATTTCTGAGTCATTCTCAGGTAATGCTGTTGCTGCTGGCCCTGCTGACCACACTTTGAGAACCATGGAACCAGGCACTCATACTCCAGATTATTCCTTTTGGGTAGATTGATTTTGGAACAGACTGAAGTATCAGAAGGATTAGATTCTTCAGCCTTTGGGCTGTGTTTCTAAAACCATGATCCCAGTGGTCCAGTGCTGACCCAGTGTTTATCTATCAAGGTGCAATGAAATTGTAATCTCTGTATTTACTTACATCTCTCTCAGATATTTAGGGGAACTCACAAATATAGCATTCTACATCTCATCAACACTTTCAATCTTGTTTTTCACATCCTGAACCTTCAAGGAGCAACTTACCCTCATACTCCAGAGCAACTGCCCCAGGGTGTCACAGGGCTGTCATTAGGTTTCCTCAATCTAGCTCTCCTTTGGCACAGAGCTCCTGTTACAACCCTCATTGCCCCCCTGCCCTGCTCCCCACTGCTAATTGCAGTCCTTTTGGGCAGTGATTTTATTTTGCTCTGACTGCTCTTCAGGAGAGAATCTTTTTCCTTGAATTTTATCAAAGGAGGGTTTGGAGTATGCTAAACAGACAATGGGCAAATACTTGAAGGGGAAAGGAATGGCTGTGAAACAAATATTTCATTTCCTCACATTTAGTTGAAACTGTTACCTTTGCTTTGGTGGCATTATTTCAATCAGCTTCTTCACTAGCTGTGGATACTGCTCAAACACCATTTGCTTATTTTGGCTTTGAACATGGGCAACATCTATCACTCATCATTCGTGACAGGCCTTTGCCAAGTGCTTTGCATACAGTATCTCCTTTCATCTTTCCAGTGAATCTAAGGCCTTAGAAATGGGGTGACAAAGATACTCACAGTAAAAAGATTTTGACTGTTCCCAGGAGCTCTAATGGAAACATCGACCCATCCTCTGATCTCTTGCTGGTGACCTCTGTCGGTTGACCTGTGACTCTGAAACACAGAATCATCCTCCCCAGGTACAGAGCAGGGCAGAGGATCACAGAGAATGCATTGAGGTAGCCAGACAGAGGACAAAGGATGACAAGTACCTAAATGAGTAAGAAACTAAGGCTTTATGACATTAAGTACTTTGCCCAACGTAGAACTTTTAGTAAGAACAGGAACTGGGATTTGAACTCAGTTCAAAGCCATTTGACTCAAATGGTAGTCAGGTTGATGGAGCATACCTTCTTTTTAGGAGCCTGCAAAACAGACTGACATTATTACAAAGCACATTATGTGTATAATCAGAATTATCTTTTTACATATAAGAGTAGCTGGGATCATCCGAGGGTGAAAGCATTCTCTCCTCTGTTTTGAGATACCCTAAAATTGAAGGCTCAATAGTCGGTTAGTTATAGAAAATATGCATACTTTTCACTCTGATAGCCACGCAGCAACGAATACAACTGTCAGAATCATGCTTTAGGGATTTGGCTTTTCTTTGCCACTGGCCATGCATTTAACCAATGATAGTGTTCATTTCAGTTCCAGAAAGATGTTTTTCCTCTGTACAATCAACACTCAAATGTGGGTACCCAAAAAAGGAATTGACTTTTCAGAGATAGTCTTTACATATCTAAATTTGGAATTTCTAACTCCAAGTAAAGTTCAGCATAAAAATGATACATTATCATTTAGCGGAAGAAATTCATCTTTCAAGTGAGGGTATTATGTTAGCTATTGCAGAGCACCCACTTTCTGAGGAATTTCTTCTCCCTTTCGAAGGCAGAGTTTTATTATTGAGTTCCCTACAAATGTTCAGATGTGACTTACAGGTCAAAAATCATAGTTTAAGTGGATTTGATGGATTTTCAGAAATCGTTCATAAAATTATTTTAGGTCACTGCTTTGTTTCAATTGAAGCATCAAACTAACAGTGAATAAAAACTATTGCCAGTTCTCAGACAAGCTGATTGCCTGGTAAACGTGGCTCTTTTTAGAAAATATTCACTTAGGACTACCTGGGTAGCTCAGTCGCTTAAGCATGTGCTTTTAGCTCAGGTCATGGTCTCAGGGTCCTGGCATGGAGTTCCATATCATGCTCCTTCCTCAGCAGGGAGCCTGCTTCTCTCTCGGCCTGCTGCTTCCCCGACTTATGCTCTTGTTTTGTCTCTCTCTGACAAATAAATAGTCTTTAAAAAATAATAAATAAATAAATAAACAAATGAATAAATAAAAAATATATATTCGCTTATGCACAGTAGCAAACATGACTGGATCCATCCATTTATTTATTATTATTAATTTTTCCTATGTATATTTGAGTGCCTATTGTGTGATAGGCCTTATGTTTCAAATATGCTTATTTGTTAATTTTATACTTTGGTGGGAGACTGCTATAATAGGTATGATTGTTGAGAGTGCCTGCCACGTGCCCAGCACTCAACATATATTATCTCTAAGGATCTCAACAACCCTATTATATTCTTATTATTTTTCTACTTCACCCTTGTTTAGTTGAAGCTCAGAGAAACTAAGCAACTTGGCAAAGGTCACAGAATTGTCATTTTAACTCAAGTGCATATAAGGACAAATATAGGATTTTTTTTTATCATATTTGCTCCTGTTGTCCCTTCTTGAACATCTCTGAGGTTGTTGTTACAGCTGAAATTTTGGCATGAAGAGACATATTGGCTCTTGGTGTCTGATTTCTGAAAAAATCTAACTCTTGAAAACTTGGGGCCAGGCTGAAGTAAGAGTCAGGGTTTTGTTAGGGTAGATGACTCTTGGGACTCAGGCAATGGTAAGGTTGAGTTCTGTCATTCTAGGCCACTAGAATGACCCAACCTGGGTTCCCAGACTTATGCTGTCTGCAGACACTGGATGCTCATTATGGACCACTGCTCATCTGGTCCAGGGGAGATGATTCTTCCATCAATCTCTTCCATTATAGGACATGGCCAACAGTCTTTCCTGGGCCTAAAGGAATATTTAGATTAAGATCTCAGGATTCAGAAGAAACAAATGAATCCAAGGTTTCATGGCAGGTCTCAAACATTGGGACTCTAGATGCTTTCATCAAAGTAAGTATTATCTCTCCAAGGCCAGAGATCTGGTTCCATCACTGAACCAGGAAGTCCAATAAGACCTGGGGACATATGTCGGACTCCAGGAGATGTAGTTTTGGTAGGTTCATTGGTTCGGAGGGGGTTGCCTACTTAGTGCATAGGAATTTCTGGGGAATAAGACCCTGGTTCCAAGCTTACACCCTCGACTGCCTCTGGATTTCAGGGTCTCCATTGAAGGGAGTGTCTGAAATTTTGAGAGAAGTAGCTTTTGACACTCCTAGAGACATTTTCTTGGTCTCAGGGCTAATGCAGGGCCTGTTTTAGGGAAAGTGTTGTAAAGACTCTCTTTAGCAGGAAACTTGAGGTCAGGAGAACCTGATGTTTCAGAGTATAGTTTTCAAACTTGCAGTCATTGAAAGGCTAAGGATGATTTATTGGCTTACTGGGTCCGGTTTTTTTGTTTTGTTTTGTTTTGTTTTTTTGCCACATTGCCAGGGAACCATTCAAATTTAACACATCTTCCTCTAGTATGAAGCTTGCATGTAGAAAATCAGTATAGCTCATTGACTACAACATCAGATTTCTCTGTGTATCAGTGGAAGTCAGTTGGGGAATGAGTCTTGAGGATTATGGTTTGGAAGGGTAGAGGTACTTCAGTGGTCTATGATTCTTATGAGTGGGCCAGCTCTGGATGCATGGTTGCTGTCTAGGAGGTGTGGGAGCAGGTATCAGATGCCTATGCATAAAGATAGTGAAGTTCAGGAGAAAGAAACTCCAGTCCTTATAGGACTGGGTTAAGTAGCTAACTCACCATGGATGCAGAAGCAGGAACATTTTTAAGGGCAAACCAAGTCCACAATAAGACTTGTGCTTTGCTCAATAGTGATAACTAGATTTCATTTCGGATACCTCCTTTAAGCAACTAGAAAGGTCCACTTGGGCACTGTGTTGAGAGGGATTCTGAGGCTTTGTATCAGCTCAATAAGAAATACTATCATGCTTGATTGATAATGTCTGCCATGGGTATGAGGTAAAAGAGGAGGGGTAGTACATGTGCCTCATAGTTATCATTTCTGATATAGCTTTGGAGCTCTAGGACTTTGAGGACAGCATTTGTTCCAGAGTCTGGGCGAGACAAACCCAACTAATATGAGTTAAGTAACCTAAGCAACTCACTTCTCCATTATAGCTGTGTGGAGCCATTTCCATATTTTCCAAGTTCATAAAATCATGACAGTTCAGTGCTCAAAAGATAGCCTCTTCAGCCTTTCTGAAAGGAAGGAAGGCATTCTACATGAGTTCCTTTGCTTTCCGGCCCTATTTCCCTCAGTGTCTCTTATCTTGCCCCATGTTTCCTTTTATGTTTTTTGTTTTTGTTTTTGTTTTTTTTTGTTTGTTTGTTTTTTTCATGACAGAGAATAAAGCATCCTCCCTCCCTTTTAGAGCTAAGCTCTCATTCTCTTCTCCAGGCTCATTACCCACAATTTAAAAGAAAATAGCTGATGTGGAGAGGCAAGGTTTTATTAGAAGTGCATTCCCAATCTCCAAGGCCTGTCCCACACTACCTTGCCTTTCCCTGTGTGTCTAACTTACCAGTGGCCCTGGGTTTCACAAATTACTGTTTTTCTTTATTTCAAATTAATTTTGCTCTATCATCAAGCTGTCAGATTGCAGTCCCAATTCTAGGTAATTGTGCATGGAATTTGCATGTTTTGTAAAGTACAGACAAAAGAAATGGAAATTCAGCTTCCTGGTTCCCACCACTTGCTGAGCATGTCTTATATCGGTTTGATTTTGTTTGATTACATGAGTTGAGGTTCATGGTTAAGTGTAAAGAAATTGAGTATAATGTTGCCATCTAATAATTCAAAGGAAATGTAATTTATATCTGTTATTAAAATTGTGTTCCAATGTATTTGAAGTGCTAAGATCTATGTGCAGAAAGAGGTCTTGAATATGATATTTCCAGTTTAATTGAAGTTGAGATTTTGGACGGTGGTTATGTTTTCTGAGCTTGCTCTCTTCCTAAGTTGACCTTATGCAGAAAGCAGCTTATTAATGTTTAAGTAGCTAATGACAGTACTGTCTTCCTCAAAAGCAATCCACATGTCTCACTAGCAGCTCATAACCTTAGTTAGTATCCCATAAAAAGTTTTCTTGATTACTTGTATAATCTTTAAGAGGTGAGTTTTATAGTATTTGTCTGATCTTTCCGTACTATATATCATCAGTGAAAACACATTTTGTGAACTATATATACACATGTGTGTGTATGTATGTATGTAAGTATACATATATATATGTGTGTGTGTATATATGTGTATATATATACACATATATATATACATACTGTGAGTTATTCACCTAGAAATGATTTTTTAATTCAAGTCTTCACAAACAAGGAAGTGTGAGATTCAGTACCTAAAGTCCTTCTTTTTGAAGAAATGTGACTTTTTGCTGGAAAAAATAAAGGAAAGTATACTTGTTGCATATTTCTTTAAAACAACAAAAAAGGAAGTAGTTCTTTTGGTTGGTTCTTTAAAGATGCAGGGATAGAGACAGAGAGAGAAGGTAGCAAGAAAGAACAGAGCTGAAAATTACTTCTTTTTCAAGAAAGGAGGGAAAAATTGAAAATGCTTTTGCAAGAGAAAGGCACAGTATGGGGTGGCTTGTGACAAAATTTTAATGAAAAGCAAGCTTCTTTATTGAAATCTAATAAATAATAGGCCAGGAAAAGCAGGCTTAGCCATTTTATTTTTAAATGAGATGATGAAACGCAGATAAATTGGACCTCTGAGTCAAGAATTTATTGGGTTCATTGGCCATTTTTAGGACAGCTTTGACCTTTCCATAAACTGTGAAGGGTCCCTATTTCCCATAAAGTTGTGCCCTCAAAGACTGAGCAGTATTCATTCTCTAATAAAGTTATAAAGGAGAAAAAGAAAGTGCTCTGACCCATCAGCTGAGCAGTTGTAGTGTCTGTCACACAGAATTCTCTCAAGAAAATAGCTTTAAAGGCTAGAACCTAGGGAGTTCTGAGGCCAGAGTCCTGCTTTGATTTCTAAAGGAACAATTGTTACTCCTGGTTTTCCAAATTGCAAATTAGGGCACTAGAAAAGTATTTGATGTGAGTTTGCTGAATTCTCTTGTCAGCCAATCCATAAACAGAATTAATTGCCTACCATGTATCTGGCACTAGAAATAGCCGCTAGTCTCAGTATTTATGAGGTTAGTGGGTGTCCATTTAGAATGCATAATACCTATGCTTTTTAATTTGATGCTTAGCCCATTTAGCGTCTAACTCCCAGAGGGGCAGATGTACAAATACTTAAGTTCTCAGAGTTCTAATGCAGTAATTGGGTTTTTTGTCTTTGTTTTTCTGTGTCGTTGACATGACATGATCTAGGTATAGACTTGTTGTGTTAAAACAAACTTGTCATAATGATATTGATGTGTACGAACAAGCTTTTCAAATGAAGTCAGTACCTGGGCCGGCTTATAAACAATTTTTTCATAATCCCTTTGGTCTGATTTGCAGAGTGGCAGCACCTTTTAGCCCCTTTTTTGTTTAAATATTCAACCTGGCCATCTTCGGATATAAAACAGAACTTGAAGATACAAGGTCTATTCAAATGCTGCGTTCTTTGGGAAAACGAATTATGGTAAAATGGAAAAAAAAAAAAAAAAGCTGGGATTTGTAGTCATCTGGGTGAACCGGAACATTGTGAGGAAAAAAACAATCTTCCCATACCTCAGTTTCCTAATCTGTAAAATGAAGATGGAATTATATACAGTAGTTATAATTACCATCAACTTTGTCCATTTCCTCCTCACCATGTTTGATATCCCATGATCTTCATACCTAGCACCTTCACACAGATGAGTTTGATCATATATTTTTTAAAAGATTTTATTTATTTATATGAGAGAGAGCACAAGGGGGAGGGGCAGAGGGAGAGAGCTGGAGAATCTCAGGCAAATTCTACATTGAACACAGAGCCTGACGCAGGGCTTGATCTCAGGACCCTGAGATCATGACCCAAGCAGAAACCAAGAGCCAAACACTTAACGGACTCTGCCACCCAAGCACCCGTGATCATATATTATGATGTAGATGCTATTAGGTTTGTATTCATTAGCACATCCCAGGTAGAAGGTATGTTTTTCTTTTCCCAGGCCTGTGCACAGAGAAACCATTTCTTAAGCATGTGAATTTAAAAAAAAAAAAAAAGCATATGAATTCTACTACCTCACCTACCAAGGTTCCCTCTTCTCCCACTGCTGCCCTGAAATTTCACCACTTGGAGTTTATTACTTTCTGTCTTGTGGATTTTATAATTCTGAGACTCCCAATTGTAATGCATCATGATATCTCTTAAATTTTCATCAATGCCTGAGGTTGGGGCTGGAGTGGGCCCCAGCCTTGTGACTAGACTCTTAAGAGAGCTGAAGGAAAGAGGAGGGAGTAAACAAGGAGGTAGCCTAGGATGGATAAAAGAAGGGATTCCAGAAATAGAAAGCCCACAACCACTCATTTCAGATTTACCTGGAAATTTCATGATACGGCTGATAGTAGAATTATTTTTTAAATCTGTTTTTCTAAAAGGAAAACAAAAAATTATGGGGTTCAAACTAAATATGACTTTCAGCTGGATTTTGGTAACTCATGTGAAGTTTCTATTGTTTTAGACTTTCTCATTTTTATCTAGTACTGAGATTGAAAATCGAGGTTCACTTTTACTTGCACAAATTAACACGTGGCTTAGGCAGGAAGGAGTAAAAAACCTTGCTTACTTGCCCTATAACCTAGTGCTTACCTTGAGGTTTATTTAATGTGGCAGGTGGTGACAAACCAGTGCTTACAACATCTCCTGCAATGTAATCTCACCACTCAATGACAAATGCTTCTGACAAACGGAAACCTGGTACTATTCTAAAACAGGGGGAAAAATGAATATAATTCAGATATGGGATAATAAAAATGGTTTCTCAAAACATGTCAAATAAATTAGACCTCTAAGGAGGGTCCATATTGCAAGTGGCAAAGATAAAATAGAACGGGGTTTTTTTATTCTCCCTAGGATTTTGTTGTTGTTGTCAGTTGTCAGAGTGAATTAATAGTATTGGAAGCAGTCCTATTACCATGCCACCTTGTGCTGTTGTTTTTTAGTAGTTTGAACTGTTAGTGCTAATTGAAAACCTATCTGGGAAAGTTAATTGAGGGTGACACTAGTTAGTTGTGGCTGAGGACATAACCAGGTTAATTGTAGATGATGGGTCAGATAAAGGGCTAAGCTTTTCTACCTCTTGAGTTTTAGCTAAATTCATGAGTTAGTTGTTTTTAAATCATAAAATTTTAGTGCAAAACAATTCTTAGAAGGCAAGGGTAACTTCACACTTAACTGGGGGGCAGTTGGAAATGTTAGTGCTGTGTTGTTGGGCAGTTGGCATGTTCTCCTTAAGGCATAGTAAATCAGCAGTGAAATTAGGTGAGACTCAACACATGTGTACACATTTATGTAACAGCATTTCTTGGGCTTCAGCCAGCCACATGCCACCTGTAAGACTTCTGCTGCCTGCACTATTATTTGCTTAATATTTTGGTCTAAGCTATTGTAAATGTTTGCTTTGTTTTCACTTATCCTTGACACAAGCAATAATATCCACAGTGAATTCAGAAGTCTGATGTTATTTTTATACTATGTGCATTAAAAGCACATAATAAAAAGAAAAACTCCACAGAATCATTGCAATAAAAAAACTTTAATTTTATAAAAATAACAAAAAAATACTTATTGTGTACCACCATGAGAATGCCCCATATTTCGGGATACATGTATATGATCTCTACAGGTACCATGCACTTTCATAACTACATAGTTTTATTTGTTGTAATTCCAGAATCATTGATTTTTATTTCCCCCCTTTGTTGAGCCAGGAAGTGCATCTGTGTATGTAAAACATTGAAAAAGAGATTAAAATAAAACACACATTTTATATAATTACTTGTTGGTCTGTTCTGGAATTATAATAGCAAGTACTAATCAGTCCATACACTTTGGGACACTATATGGCAGAGGCTTCCTGTGGTCAAAGGCATGAGAGGCAGAGCTGGGAGCATAAGGAGCTTGCCAGCCCCGGCCCACTGTAGGCAGTCATAGAGGATGAACTAGCAATTCTGATCCATTGGCAGTGGCTGCTGGCTGCTGGTATTGAGAACTCTGAGGCTGAGTGTTTACTCAGCAGGGAAGGAGAGCAGGCTTTGGTAGTGATGTCTGCCCCAGGCTGGAGAGAGGCAAGAGTATTGAATATGTTAGGGATTTTCCATATTCTTCCCGTGGGAACAAGTAACATGGTATTTCTTTAATATGTATTTCTCCACTATGGTTTTACATGGAGATGGAAAGTTTCATTTTTGTCATCGGACTACTGAGTTTGTCATCTACTTGCCATCTCCATCTTTGTTTTTCAATTTGACTCTGTGTGATTTTATTGAAATATGTATCTAATTTTCAATCATAATAATAGTTTTCATTGATTCTTCCTTTGCTTTCCTCTGATCATACTCTGACATTCTGACATTCACTCTTCTTGTCTTCCATTCATAGTTCCAAGGCCTGTCCAGGCTTCATACTGAATTCTACGAAGTGGCTGGGGACTAGACTTTTTGAGTTCTCTCTTACTGAATCTGAGGTTGGACTCGGTCACTGATTTTCTGCTGATAGGTATATGTGTCATCTTTTGTATTTCCAAGTTCCTAACAGACCAGGAACACCTGGATTCATGTGATTTACAGGTACATTTTTGTACCCACGACATTGGAACTGTGATGGGATGATTTATAAACAATGAGAAATATCTTTTGGGAGGCTCTTGGCATTGGGTCAAGATAGCTTCTGGAAAGGTCCAGATATTCAGACACACAGATGAGGAGATATGAGACTTTTTTTCTTCATTCCTCTTCAGATTCCTTCTTCTGTTCTGCTTCCAAAGGTAGATGAGAAGACAAAAGTTTGAACTGGCAAATTTCTACTCTAGTCTGAACTGGTAAATCAAGATTTGCATTTCTAAACCAAGTCTTGGCACTCCCACCCAGTCTTAGGTTCTGTACAAGGGCCACCATTGTTTTCTTTGGCACCAAGGCCACTGTTAGAGCATCTGGAAAACCTGCTAATGAGCCAAGTTTTACTCTTGTGTATTCCCCATGTCCACACCCTATCCCTCAAGTATCCCAAACCAGTATGCAAACCACCCCCAATCGAAAATGTCAAATTTTGTCTAGTAGGCCATTTCTCTGAAACACTCTTTGCTCTTTCTAAACAGTGGTGGTTCTCAAATTTGAACCTGTATCAGAATCACCTATAGGGCTTGTTCAAACATGGGTTACTGAGCCCCACCCCCTGATTTCAGATTAGGTCTGCCTAGGGTAGGACCTGGGAATTTGCATTTCTAACAAGTTCCCAGGTTGTTGATGCTGCTGGTCTGGAGACTACACCTAAGAATCCTTGCACAATATTTCCCTTTCCCCTCATTTCAGGCCTCAGTGAACTGAGGCTGAATTTATGTAGGTGTTAGTCTGGTTGTCCTCCAAGTGATCTTTGTTTATCCAAATAGTTGGTTGCAACATGTACATAGCTCCACACGTAGAAAGTGTATGAGAACTGTCAGCAGTGATTCTTCTGGTGTTTAATCATTTCCACCACTCCTACAGCTCCACATTCCCACCCTAGCTCTCCCTCCCACCACCTTTACTCCTTCTCCTTCTTGCAGTCCCCCAGTACACATGAACCAACAAATAAAGACCTAGCATGCATACACAGTCTAGAATAAAAGATGATTGAATGTCTTGAATTGAGGTGCCATAGAGATGTAGAACTCCAGGGCCCTCATTCACAAAGAGAATCCACAAACAGAATTAGCGCCTCCAGCTCCTTGTCTGGCTTCCAAAAGGCCACAGCTAGAAAATCCATTTGTAATAATTGATTTACTGCAAGAGGTAGCCTTGGGTCTAGACCAGTATAGAGGCCACAGACAGCCCCACCTTCAACAGGAAGAGCTCAGAAAACACTGTTTTACTTGGTTACTCACTGGGAAATCTTCCTGGTCTCACACAGAGGCATGCCTCCTGTCCGAATTTCCTTCCCAAAGAGACTAAGAGCCTGGGAAGAGCAAGGGAATAGAAGGCTGGGGGTCAAACCCTACTTTACTCACCATTCCTGACTCAGTTTAAATCAGCCACCTCACTTTACATATCATTGTGTCTAATGCTCCCATAGTCATGATGTCTTCTTCAGTGCCACACCTTTGACTGGGAAGCTTGCTTCCTCCCTTCCTCAGCCAGTTCTTACCCATCATTATTCATCATATGTTTAAATGGAAGTCATAGAAACTACCACTACTCTGAATGCTTTGTTATATCAACTGGGAGAGAAAGTGGCATTTTCCTTCCCCAACAGAAGGTCCCCAAATCATCCTGCTCATAGCCTTTCCAGGAGGAGGTCTTTGTGCTGTCTCTTGCTTTTAAATTTAATGATTTGGTGTTTGGAACTAAATTTCCTTGTCTTGTTAGCTTTGGAAACTCATCTGTGCCTCAGAGGATAATGGAAAAGAAGCTTTTTTTTTTCTTTTTAATACGAAAGATTAATATGCTGTAATCCATCTGGCATTTTGTGTACCTTTTGCACAAAGATTGTTATTAGAAAGGTAAATTCTTAGATTGTCTTTGACTGTTTCCCTTAAAAAGTCCTCATCATCTCACCTTTATTGAAAAATTCAAGGCAAGGGGTGCCTGGGTGGCTCAGTGGGTTAAACCTCTGCCTTCAGCTCGGGTCATGATCTCAGGGTCCTAGGATCCAGCCCCACATCGGGCTCTCTGTTCAGCAGGGAGCATGCTCCCCACCACGTTTCTCTGCCTGCCTCTCTGCCTACTTGTGATCTCTCTCTCTGTCAAATAAATAATCTTAAAAAAAATTCAAGGTGAAAACAAACTGGTTTCTCATCATTTCTGGGGCTAGAATTCCATATAGAATCTAGGAAAGCATCTTATCAATAAGGCTTTCTGTCTTCAGTGGGGCCTTCTTCTGCGACACCACCCACACTTTATTTTAGTGACTTCTTTTTTATTAATTAATATAAATTGACTGAATATCAGAAATAGAGACTCTGGCAAAGGTGAGCAGCTAATAAAATATACATCTCCACTCACATTTCTGCCTGCTTGATTCCTTCTCTGAGAGGGTGGTTTGGAACAGTGCTAGTCTTACTAAAAATTGCTGAGTTTTATTTCACACTGATAACACCTGGCATCTTTACGTGCTACAGATAAATTAAGCACTCAGTGAACACGGAGTAGACATGGTTTTCACCATGATGTAGCTTATTCTATACCCGTTATATAGAGAGAACTCTGTGCTTGTGACAGTATGAATGTGTAGATAGGTGTACATGCACTTTTAAAAAAATATGAATCATTTTGGCTGATTTCAGGTAATGGCAACATTTTTTACATATTCTTCTTGGTTATTAGAGATCCTGAGAGTATTAGAAGTGAAGTGGCCCTTAAGAACCACTTAGTCTAAAGACCTCATCTTAAAGACTGAAGAAACTAAGAACCAAAGTGATTATTTTGAGGAATTATAGGATGTGTCCTGTGAATTTGATCTGAATCAATGCTGAAAGTCAAGGATTGTACACCTCGCCCAGGGCAATCCTCACCATACCATCTTGGTCTTCAAATAATGAACAAATTTTGCAAGTATATGAACATTTGGGAACAATTGTTTGTGTTAATTCTACAGAATTATAAGATACTGGTTTTAAACGATTCTAAGATACACATTTTGAGTTTTGATATGTTCTTTTTTGAATTAATTTTGACTTCAAGAAAAATTGCAAAAATAATTCCAAGAGGTTTTTTTTTTTTTTTAAATCTTTCTCATCCACTTCCTCTAATGTTAGTATCTTAGAAACTGTAGGACAATTATCATAAACAAGAAATTAACATTGGTACAATATCTACTAAACTTTAGGCCTTATTCAAATTTTGCCAATTTTTCTACTTTTTTTCTCCCTCCCTCTCTCCCTTCCTGCCTTCCTGCCTTCTTTCCCTCCCTCCCTCCTACCTTTCCTCCCTCCCTCTCTCTCTTTCTTTCTCCAGGAACCGATCCAGGATCTAAAATTTATTTCATTTAGTTGTTATTTCTTATTAGTCTCCTCCACTCTATAACCATTTCTGTCTTTGTCTTTTATGACCTTGACTTTTGAAGAGTACTGGTCAGTTGTTTTATGCAATGTCTCTCAATTTGGCTTTGTCTAATGCTTTCTTAGGGCTGGGGTAAGGTTACAAACAGCTCTGAAATCAGGCCACATCTTGTGATTGATAGTATGCCTTACTTTAAGGAGTAATTTTTTTTTTCTTTCTTTCTTAGTGGTACATAAAATAATGGTGCATCCTATGATCCATGGTGCTTTAGAATCTGAAATGTAGTGAGTGAGTATGCGTGTGTGTGTGTGTGTGCACAATCAGTATCTATCAAAAGTTTGTTCCTTTGGCTTTTAGTTCAGTGCAAAATTCCTCCCATTTAAGAGTTGAATAAGATTTTTTTTTTTTTTAACCAGAAGTCTAGTAAAAGAAGAGATACACACTACAAGTAGAGAATTTCTTAAGTCATTAGGAAAGTGTCATGACTGAAATCACATGAATGAGTGAAGGTAAGGGAGCTACAGAATCAAACTCTAAACAAGTGTTTGTTCTGTATGAAAATAGGAATAACTATTTAGAGTCTTCTTTCATAGTATATTACAAAATTTCAATAAATTCAGAAGTACTTTCTGAGTAACTAAAGCTCCATGAGACAAGGGGAGAAAAAGTTATAACAGATGTGTGGAAATATCAAGCAAACAGAACTCGACGAAAAGCATACCTCCCTTCTTCCAGTTTTCTTCTTCCTCCTTTCCCTCTTCTTCCTTTTCTCCTTTCCTTCCTCTTTCCTTTCTTCCTCTTGGCTTTCTTCTCCTTTTTTTTCTGCTTTTACTTCCTGCTCTTCTTTCTCCATCTCTTCTTCCTCTATGATGTTTGCCTCCTCCTCCACTCCCTCCACTTACTCCTCTTCCTCCTTCTCCATTCCATCCTTCCTCCCACTTCTCTTCTTCCTCCTCCTCCACTCTCTACCCTCTTCACCTCACCTCCTTTACTTCCTCTTTATTCTTCCTCTCCTATTTCTCCATCTTCCATTTCCTCTCCCCACCCTACTTCTCTTCATTCTCGTCCTCTTCCTCCTCCTCTATTTCTACCTCCTTACTTCCTCTTCTTCCTCCTCCCCTACTTCTTCCTCCTCCACTTCCCCCTTTTCCCCCCTCTACTTCCTCTCTTCCTCCTCCTCAACTTCCTTTCCCCCCACTTCCACCTCTTCTACTTCCTCCACTTCTTCCTCTCTTCTTCCTCCTCCACTTCCTCTTCTTCCTCCACCCCTCTCAATATTTACCAGTGCTTTTTCTCCTGTTTACTTGGGTTTTTTTCCCCCTCTCCCCACACCATCACTTCATAAGGGAATATCCCATAATATAATTCCATAGCCGTAAAACTGTTAACTGAAACTTGGGGTAGAAAACTCAAGAAGAAGCTCCATTGCCCAAATCATTTAACATCTTATTTGCTTGGAAAATATGCTATGGAGAAAGCACATTAGGAGATGGTTGTGTGCTGTCTAATATGTTTTTTCAACCTTCAATTTATAGGATAGTATAGGACTCAGGTCATCATAATGTCTTCACTGGTGTTACTTCAGAAATAAAATTGAAAACTGGTACCACATGTGTTTTTTCCCCCAATGATAGAAACCCAGGGTACAGTGCAGTGGGCATCTGGTCTTCTAGTAAATGAGGCTGGGGTGGGCAGGTAGAGATTATTGAATAATACTATATCAGCAGCACTGAAGTTTGAGTTTGGGAAGAAGTGTCAGCTTAGAGAATCTGAGTACTTGCACAGGCTGAGTTTCTGCAGTCTTTTCTGCAGCTGTCAGAAGTGCCCTGCTTTGCCCTTTCCTCATGCCTCCTCCTGATAATTCTATTACTCTGGGGAAGGAGACCGAGGAGAGTGAAATGACTCATTACTGCATTAGGCAATGGGACGCTTGGGTTTTGACTCAGACTGCTCAGACTGCCCCAGTCCTGGCTTCTGTAGCAACCCGGATGCACAGGAAATCTGAGATTTAAAGTTGTGAATTCAGTATTGACATGAAAAATGCCACTTGTGTTGTGCTGAAACAGGCATGCTGATTATGTAACAGCTTCCAACACATTCCCTGCTGGTGGTGAGTTTTGACTGACATTTTATGGGCCTTATTACTCTTGAAAACAACACTAAAAATGCCATGACAGGCTCAAGATGGAAATATGAACACATGATCCTCTTCCTGCTGAACTGGAAAATGACTTTTCAGAATTCTTCCTGGAAGAAGATGTAAAAATAAAAGATATTCACATAGTTTCATAATGATAACTCTTCTTTTGTCTCCAGAATGGGGAAGATCCTCCAATCTTACAGCAATTTGACATAGTCTGGACTCAAGGACTTCTCTCTGGGCTTCCTACAACTTTCAAACAAATGCTGACTTTTGAAGTAGAAAATGAATTACATAAGACATAGATGGTTTGATAAATATTGTCTTTACAGTAGTGATTTAGAGTTTATTTCATAACTCTTTGGTAGAGGGTGTTTATCATTTTAACAATATAGAGATGCAGCAGAAATTCAGATGCCATGAAGGAATGTAAGATGATTTTTTTTCTTCTATGTACAACAAAGTTTCGACATTGGAATGGGTTTCAAAAATATCAGTGAAATATAAATGGCATGTTGCATTTATTTTAATTGAATTATTTATTCTCCCCAAATACTTTAGAATAGAAAACACTGAATTAGAATTTTAGTCTCTCCAATTTCCTTCTGATTTTATATAACTAAAATTTATAGACTTAAAGATGTCAGCCAGCATCTTTGGATTCTGAATAATAGCTATCTGCTTTGTTATGTCATATAGTAATATCAACAACAACGGAAATAATACCATTTATTGGTTTATTGAGTTATCTTTTAACTCTTAAACCCAAGCAGCCTGGCTTCTGTAACCAGTATGCTATACTCTAGGGTTATTTCTAAAATCATGCTCAACTTAAAATGGGAAGGCAGTAGATTTGGTATTATTTCGTGTTATTTTCCACTAAGATGAATGTCCTCTGCCCTCTGAAAAGGACACACATGAATGCCACACATTCAAACAGGTATGCGGAGAATAAACACAGAATGAAAAACTATATTTGTGAGGCCCTTTAAAGGAAGGATATTACATTTTTTTTTTAAGGTATTAGGTATATGGAGTTACAAATCATAGTACAATTGAGGCAGAAATTTTTCTGGAAGCACATGTTTGGTGTTGGCAAAGCTTAAGTTGTTTTTAATAAACCTGTTTTCATGTAGAAATTACTATAAATGGGCAGCAGATGTTTGCTTTTAAGGAGCCTGCTTGTGATTGGCTAGGAAGATAAGAATGCACGTGGTGATTGTTAAGAAGCAGCTGGTGTCAATTTAAGAGAATGATGTTCTACCCTCTTCTGCCTTGACCAGTCTAAGAGCAGCAACATCAATATTTAAAGCTGTATATTCAACATTTATTTATATACGAATATACACTAAGAACTTGATTGCAGAGGTGATAAATTTTACTCAATATAGAACTGTGCATACCCAGAATTTAAAAGAGTCTCCTTTTGCCTCATCATTATAAAATAACTAGAGGCATGGCTATTGCCATTCTATTCTGACACATTTTAACATCCAAAAACTAGAAAGGAAATTAAGGTGAGGTTGAATATGTCCTCTTTTCAGATGGAGTATGTTTATATGAATAGTCAAGGGAGATGGAAGATACATAAGATATAGATAGATACTTGAGAAAGAACTTGAGAAAACTAATTTGAGATATTTTTCATGGGGGCCAATGATGGGACAAAATCCTGAAGAGACCTCGTTTTTTGGATAACTGGCTTTTAATTCCATAAGCAGTAAAACTGTTGGTGGTGGAATTATTTTAAATGCTGCCTTTTGAAGATGGATTGATTATGCTTGTTCTTATCTCCTTTATCTTAATTTTAATTGTTAGATTATACCATACAGTGCACTAATCTTAATCTCTATGTATTTATATAACCACCTCTGATTAAGATATAGAATACGTCCAACATTCCAGAATGCACCTTCATCACCTTCTCATTTCATCTTCTCCTTCATGCAAGGCAACCCTTATTCTTATTCTAAACTTTTTCACCATCCATTAGTTTTGCCTGTTCTTCATATTCATGGACGCAAACCATATGTCCTTTTTTGCGTCTGGACTCTTTTGCTCAACAAAACATTTTAAATTCATTCCTATTGCTGCATAGTCAAGTAGGGTATTTTTAAAATCAATGTGTAGTATTCCATTTTATGTATATGTTAGTATTTGTTTATCCATTCTTCTGTTGACGGGCATTTGCGTTTTTCCCGTTTCATAAATTAGCTATTATGAATAAATCTGCTAAGAATATTCTTGACCTTGTTTTTGGGTGAACTATTACATTCATTTGTTCTTGGGTATATATCAGAAGTTGAACTGCTAAGCCATAGTGTAGACATAAACTTAGACTTTTGAGCATGCTAGTGGGAGTGTATTAGAATCTCACTGTGGTTTTAATTTGGTTTTGTTAGGAATGCTATGCAATACCTTTTTATATGTTTGTCAGTCATTTAGATCTCTTATTATGAGTGCTTCTTCAAGCCTTTTGCCCAACTTAGGGTCAGGTTGCTGTTTTTGTTTTTGTTTTGTTTTTTTCCTCAATTATTTGTGTGTGAGATGATATGCTATGAGATATTTGTATATGAGTCCGATGTCAGACGTAGACTGAATATTATCATCTCCTAGTCTGTATCTTGCCTTTTACCTGTCTTAAAATTAACTTTTGTGGAACAGAAATTCTTTTCTTTTAAAAATTTTTAAATATTTTATTTATTTATTTGAAAGAGAGCGAGAGCCCCAGCAGGGGGAGGTGCAGAAGGAGGACACAAGCAGGCTCCCCGCTGAGCACAGAGCCCAACTTGTGGCCCCATCCCAGGACCCCAAGACCATGACCTGAGCCAAAGTCAGACACTTAACTGACTGAGCCACCCAGGTGCCCAGAAGAGAAATTCTTTACAATTGGATTTCAATAAAATTATTTTTTCTGATATAATTAGTGATTGTTGTGTCCTGCTTAGGAAAATAAAACAAAACAAGACAAACTTTTGCATATTCCACTTCTTGTTTTCTTACCCATTTTTCTGCTGAGCTAGTGGTTTTTGAGTTCTGTGTGAGTAGTCTTTGTTTTATTTATTCTGAAGCAAAATATTTTGAGCAAAACTTAATGTTCCTAATAACTTAGGGTCCTCAATTTAAATAGTAATTACTACTGTCCGATAAATATTATAGTACACACCTTACAAGGATGATATATATGGTAACTGTAAGCTGTTGCCTTATTGTTATAGTACTGTTGTACTGTAATACTTCCTGTCCTTATTAAGGGAATAGGACTGTTACTTTTATGCTTGATGGCCTTCGACACCTGTGTCTTAAGTTATTATATATGGAAGTCCCAGACAGGTAAGGTGTTTACCAAACATAATTGCAATCATCAGATTTCTTTGTGTATTAAATTTTAAATTTATGTCATAGACCAAAGAACATGTTAGTTGATAGTAATACTTATTTCTGAATAATATTGAAAAGCATTGCTCATCTCGCTTTAACAGATAGACCCAGTGAAGTAAAACAAAGTAAGTTATGCTCCTTTTAAATGTGTGTACCATCTGGGAACCTGGGTGGCTCAGTGGGTTAAAGCCTCTGCTTTCGGCTCAGGTCATGATCCCAGGGTCCTGGGATCGAGTCCCGCATCGGGCTCTCTGCTCAGCAGGAAGCCTGCTTCCTCCTGCCTCTCTGCCTGCTTGTGATCTCTGTCTGTCAAATAAATAAATAAAATATTAAAAAATAAATAAATAAATAAATGTGTGTACCATCATGCAGCGACTATGGCCAAATGTACCAAATTTCTCAGCCAGGTTCCTTCTGGACTCATCTCTTAGTTTGTTGGGTGGATACATGTGTTAGAACAATAGTTCTCAGTCCTGGTTATTGACTAGCATCATCTCAGAAGCTTGTAAAAAAATAAAGATAGTCAGCTACCAACCCAGGGTAGCCTCTAAATTACTTGGGCTGGGGTAGTGTCATCAATGTGTTGTAAAGGCCCCCCAAATGATTCTAATGGGCAACTTGGATTGTGGTTCTCCTAATTGTTTACTTACTGCAGTGTTACTCAGACTTCAACTATTTGCCTAGAGCAGTGTGACTCAGAATTGCTCACAGGAAGGGCTTGTAAATGCATAGATTGCTGGGCTTCACCAGCAGAGTTTATGATTCAGTAAATCTGAGTGGCCCCAAGAATTTGCATTTTTAGAAAGTTCTAGATCATGTTGATGCTGCTTATTGGGGACTATAGCTCAAGATATTTATTGCCCTTCCTGCCACATAGCTAACCTACTGGCCATCCTCATCCTTTGCCTTTTCAGATCTGATGCTTTTAGCCCTGGCATTCAAATTCTGTTTTTGTTTTTCACTGTACTAAAAAATGTGTTTATTTCCTCACTTTGTCAGAGAGAGCTTTAGGGTTGACTATGTATTACTTGACCTCTTTTCAGAAGAACTAAGTATCATCTTCAGTGTAAGCTGTGAAATGACTTTTGCTAATAGATGTGTGATGTCTAAAGGTGAATATATATCAAAAGAGAGGGATTTGAGAATGAAACCTAGATGCAAATGTAGATCACCTTAGAGCTATTCATTCAGCCAGAAAATCAGGTTACAAAATTAAAACACACGTCTTCAGTTTAAAAAAAAAAAAAAAAATCTCTACAGGAATCAAAAAGAATATGGTCTGCAAACACCAGATAGCAATAGAATCAAGGATGTTTGGGATTATTAATGATTTGATGGCTTTTCTTTTTTAACCTGTACGTTTTAGTTATTTTTTTCCTCCAATAAACTTTGGTCATAGAGATTGAAACAACTGCAATGTTTAATAGAAACCAGAAGCAGAGATTCATGAAACAACCTTTACCCACTACTATGCCAATAACAGTAGTCTCAGAAGTAAAAAAAGACATTTTACAAACACAGGAGCTTACAGTCCTCTTGAGCAGACAGGAACTCCAGTTTATATTTTTGTAACATTTAGCAAGACATTGAGTCTCCATGTAGCAATAAGAAAAATATATAAAGACATTAATGATCATTGACTGTGGAAGATAATTTCCTAGGATGTTGGTGCCTTTGATTTTTTTTTTTTTTTCCTAAAGAAAACTTGAAAGGATTTGGCCTGGTTAAAGCTGCTTTTAACTTGAATCCACACCTTTTATTTTTGAAGTCTTAAAGAGTTTTACTCATTTATATTAGATTCAGCTGGACAGGGATCAGTTTTTTTTCATTTTGGGTGATGGGTCTGCTAAGAATGAAATGATACTTTGTTCACTGAAACCATGGAAATCTTTTAAAAATAAATGAATTATGGATCCATTAATAACCATTACTGTTCAGATCTCCAAAAGGTAACAAGAACATATTTATAAGTGAAATCTACTCTTCTGTTAACATACAATCCTTATCTTCCTCCTCCTGTTCGTCCTCCTCCTTTGTCATCATCATCATCATCTCATCATCAATAATGTCATTATCACTGTCACAATATATAGTATATATGAGGCTATTAGATTCCAAAGTCACCCTATAAGGTGAAAGCCATGTTAAGTCAAAATGAACCTTGCAAGTCTCTTAGGAGTTTCTGTATCGGAGATCTACATTTCTCAACAGACTCAGCAGAGCCAGTTTTTTCCAGTTATGTAGGGGAGGCTGGATCTTCAGTTGAACCCCAGATAAAATGATGGGGTTGTATTCATAGCCATGTTGTATGAAACAACAACAGCAACAAAAAACACTAAAGCTAAAATAAAAGCAAAACAGTGTCTTTAAATATTCTTAGGTTATTCTCAATGTATTATGAAATGCTCACAGTAGGGACGCCTGGGTGGCTCAGTGGGTTAAAGCCTCTGCCTTCGGCTCAGGTCATGATCCCAGAGTCCTGGGATCGAGTCCCACATCGGGCTTCTTGCTCAGCGGGGAGCCTGCTTCTCCCTCTGCCTGTCTCTCTGTCTGCCTGTGCTCACTCTCTCTGACAAATAAATAAAATCTTTAAAAAAAAAAAAAAAGAAATGCTCACAGTATAAAAGGTGCTTGGGAGCTAGGTACCACTGAAAGAGTTAATCCAGATCCCCTAGCCCATGCAGATTGAGCTGCAACTCCAACTAATGTTAACAGGCAAAAAGGCCATAATGTAGCTCAATTATTTATTTCTCCACCCCACTCCTCCTCTTCTCTCCTCCAAGTATCTATTACTATGTAATAAACCACCTCAGAATTTAGGAGCTTAAAGTAATGTAGCAGTGTATCTCACAGTTCTGTGGGTTGACTGGGCTCAGCAGGAAAGTTCTCACTTAGGTCCATCATCAGTTGCAGTTAGAAGGCTTCTGGAGCTGAGGTCATCCGAAGGCTGAACTGAACCGATTATATGAGATGGTATTCTCACTCACATGTCTGGGACGGCTGGAACACTTTTCTCCACACAACCTTTTCACATGACCTGTTTGGGCTTCCTCACAGAACGGCAGTCTCAGGGTAATAGGACTTCTTACACGGCATCTAGTTTTGCCTACAGTGAACATCTGAAGGGCAAGACACAAAAACTGCCAGGCTAGTTAAGGGGAATAGGTGAAACTATCACGGTGTCCCATCTACTCAGCCTTACTGGTCAAAGCAGTCACGGGGCCCGCCTCAATTCCAGAAGATGCAGAAATAGGCTTCTCCTCTTGATTGGGGTCACAGTGCAGAGGAACATACAGGCTGGGAGATGTTAATGCAGCCATCTTTGGAAAATACAGTCTGCCATACCCTCCTTTCCTTGTTCCCGCGCCCCTTCCCCTGACTCCTCCCTTTCCTCTCTTCCCTAGGAAATGGGGTTGAATCTGGGTAAAATAAATGTATAGGTAATTTAGCATAATGATAACACTTCCTATTATATTTAGTGCTTTACATGTGTTTTGCTTACTAAATAAATCTTTATTTACATATTAAAGGTCTAAGTCCAGAAATAAAACAGAACTATCTGGTTTAGTGGTTCTATATATTACTACAAGGAATTTGAGGAGACTTAGTAATTACAGTTTCAAGAATATGCTCTTGAAATATTCCCTGGTATTCCATTTCAATTCCAGGGTATGGAACAGAATAGTTTGGACTCGTTTAGGGAGAATGCTTACAATTCCCATCTTATTCTCTGTACACATGAAGAGAATTCTATGGGCATGGATGCTTTATTAGTTTGAATGGATTCATCTTGACATGACTGACTAGGGAAGACGTTACTACTCATTGTCATTCTGGTGTGCTTCATTAAATGGTGTGTCATTTAGAACTTCAACAGCCAGAAACTTGCTGCTATTTTTTCATTCATTGAGACAAGTTGATATGGAAGCTACTAGAATAACTAAGCAATGTTTTATACACTATTTGCAGTCGTTAAAGTAGTTATACATTATGTATTATTCTACATTATATAATTAAATATTATATATTTTATAATATTAATAAGTTCAATAATTAATCATACAATAATATGCTAATTATGAATTAATTATGCAATAATATATTGTTAAGAAATATATATCTATTTCTTTGTTTATTTATCCCCAAATGAACTATGTTATTTTTATCCCCATTATACAGTTGAAGAAATGAGGTTCAGAAATTCATCCTGGATCATACAGTTAATTAATGGTCATGTGTTTTGGTCAATGTTCTGAAGTTCTCTTATGTCACATTGACACACAAAATAAATATCCTCGGGATTAGCTAAAGTGCTTAAGAGGTCAGTATTTACTTTTTATGAAGTGGCAGAAGAAGATCTTTGCTTTGCTGTCTTTCTGTTTAGACAGTGATAACTTGATTATGGAAATTCTGCTGGAAGAGAAATCAGGGAAAGTTTTCAGAGAGACATTATTTGGGGATGGTGTGAATTAACTCTGAGTCAATGGGATTATGTGATGCCACTGTTTATTTTCCTAACATTTAGAATGCTCTTATAGCTTTTGCTGCAAAAGAATATGCTTGTCTTTCTTATTCAAAAAATAAATAAAAAGATGTAACTCTGAAAGCCCATGAAACTAGCACAGGAATTGTAAAAACTTGTTATCCTTACCAATCATAAAGGGGGGGCAGTAAAATCATTGCTCCATTTAAAAAGTACTTAGGGGCGCCTGGGTGGCTCAGTGGGCTAAAGCCTCTGCCTTCGGCTCAGGTCATGATCCCAGGGTCCTGGGATCAAGCCCCACGTCAGGCTCTCTGCTCGGCAGGGAGCCTGCTGCCCCCTCATTGTCTCTGACTGACTCTCTGCCTACTTGTGATCTCTGTCTGTCATATAAATTAAAAAAAAATCTTTAAAAAAAATTAAAAGTACTTATTGTGACCTTCTGTATGGAAGATAATATCAAGTACTTTGGGAGTAACATGTATGAAAAAGCACAATTCTGCCCTCAAGAAACTTAATTTTAGTAAAAATAAAGATAGTTTTATGGTGAAAACAGAACAATGAAAGTGACAGTTACCTATGTGAAGTGTATGACAGAGAATGAGATTTGTGAAAGGGGAGATTTCACTTCTAGCTCCTAGAGAATCCTGGAATCTTGCATGGGGTGATGGTATTGGCTTTGGAAGTTGGAAAAAATAGAGAAGAAATTGGATACCTGAGAAAAATGTGGACACCATTATAGCAATAAGAAATGATATATTGAACTAGGGCAACAGCCAGTGGGAAAGGGTCAGGAGGAAGTTTAAGTAAGAAATATGTGGAAGAAAATTCCATGGGTCTTAACAATTGATTGGATATAGTGCTTAAGAGAGTAGGAGATGGTAAATTTTTGGATTTGGGTCACCAGAAAGTTGTTGGTTCTGTCATACATAGAGTGAAATGACAATGGATGGAAAGTCTATCAAAGCAGAAAATATATGACCTACTTAGAAGCAGAGAATTTAAGAAGCATTTATTTATAAAGGAATTGTTTCCAAATATTTGAGAATGGGGGCTACAAGGGATAGTGCAGTAACTAGGGCTTAGCAACTGATTTATACCAGTACTAAACCTGAATGGACAAGGGACCAAAAAAGAAAAACAAAAAACCCAATTACCTGAACCTAGAAGGAGAATCCTATCGAGACAGCCATATTGTAGTAAGTGACTTCTAGTTAAAGAAAACGCACAGCCCAAGGCAACTTTCTAGGAAAGGAGCAAGGAGAATAATTACCTTGATCTTACTCTTGATCTCTGTAATCTCTGTTGCTGAAGCCAGCTGGAGACCCAAGGGCAAGGGACCCCTGTTGATGCCGTCTGTATCAGCACCTTCCTGGGGCACAGAGCAGGGTGGGAAAATAGATGGAGATATGGTGATGCCTTGCAGATTGTTTGATCTGTGGATTTGAGCCTGGGTGGGTCTAGAAGAGCAGTTTGCACAAAGGTGTATGCACACACACACACACACACACACACTCACACATGCACAATGACGGGCAAAGCCAGATCTTGGCTAATGGGTTTATTTAGAGCAGATTTCTTAACTTTGGCACTGTTGACATTTGGGGCCAGATAATCATTTGTTTTGGGGGGATGTCCTATACGTTGTAGGATATTTATTTAGCAGCATCTCTGGCCTCCTCACACTAAATACTAGTGGCAACCATGCCCCCAAGTTTTTGACAATGAAAAATGTCTCCAGATATTGCCAAATGACCCATAGCAGTGTGTGGGGAGGAGGGCAGGGAACAAAATCACCCTCCACTGAGAACCGCCAATTTAGTGGAATCAGCAATTTGAAAGGAGAAATGGATACTTAGGGAGAGTGTGTTCTGAAAGCCTGACAGAGAGTGAGCAAAGTGGGTGTTGCCAACCATGGAAATGCCACAGAAAATTCTATGTGAGGACGAGATTCTGTCAAGAGGCAGAAAGGATCTCATAGGTTGAGATGGGCAGGTGGTGCATGGGGGCAGCCAGCACAGCTCTAATTTGGCAGCAGAGGGAAGGAGAGAGGGAGAATGGCAACTTCAACAGGTAGGCTTATGATTTGTTTAGGGGTGGAGAGAACTGAACATCCTGGTTGGCCGAGGGGGAAAACCAGTGAAAGAGGGAGCTCAGAGATCATTGTGGAACTAACACTGAGCGCAGAGTGGGTGCCAGCGCCATCCTACGGGCTTTAATGTGCTAGGATGTTTGACCCTCAGGAGCACTCCTGGAGGTTGTCCAGGTGGGTGCTCTTACGATCCCCGGTAGCTATGACGGAACTGAGGCCCACAGCATTTCCTTGCATAGAGCGGTTATTTACACAGAGTCTTTACTTATACAACTAGTACATGATAAAGGGATGTTTGAACATGTGCTGCCAAGGAGGGAACATTCTAGTGGCAAAAGAGGGATGCATGTCAAACACAGAGAAATTAAGCAAAAGTATATGCATATTTGATGTGTTACAGGAGGGGACTTACAGTTCCTAGTTTTGAATTGAATGAATTGTCTCAAGGAGATGGCGTCTGAGGCCTTTTTCAGAGGCTAGAAACACTGAGGCCTGGGGCGCCTGGGTGGCTCAGTTGGTTAAGGGTCTGCTTTCTGCTCAGGTCACGATCCCAAGGTCCTGGGATCGAGCCGGCATCAGGCTCCCTGATCAGCAGGGAGTCTGCTTCTCCCTCTACCCCTCCCACTCTCTCTCTCTCTCTCTGTCAAATAATAATAATAATAATAATAATAATAATAATAATAAAATCTTTAAAAAAAAAAGAAAGAAAGAAAAAGAAACACTGAGGCCAGAACTAATTTAGAATAGACCCTGTGGGGAATATTCCCAGAGAGATGGCTCCTGCTTTAAAATGTTCCAATTGTTCTGATTGTCCACAAATGCTTTTCGGCTAAGTTCAAAGAATTCATTGTTGTTGTGTAGTTGTTTTCCTCACTGCCATATATGTTTGCTTCCTTTAACAAACTGCCACAACACTGGTATCTGAGAACAACACAGATTTACTCTCTTACAGTTCTTGAGGTACAAGTCTGAAATCAGTTGAATGGGTTAAAGGCAAGATGTTGGCAGGGTTGGTTTCTTCCAGATGTTCTGAGGGAAAAATTGGTTTCCTTGCCATTTTCAGCTTATATTTTTTGGCTTGTGGCCTCTTTCTCCAGCTCCAAAGCACATCACTCCAGTCTGCTTCTGACTCTGACTCAGAATCCCAGGTTCCTCGCACAAGGACCATGTGATTATACTAGACTCACATGAATAATCTTGGACAGTCTTCCCATCTCAGTGGTCCTTAGTCCGATCACATCTGCAGAGTCCCTTTTGCCATGTAAGGTAACATTCACAGGTTCTAGGAATTTGGGTATGGGCGTGCTGTTTTCTGTCCACCACAATTGGTTTCTCGAGTTTAATGTAAATGGATGGAAAGGTGTTTTAGTCCAGAGATTAAGAACATGATCTTTATTGCTTGGGTTCCCAAATCCTAGCACTACCACTTCCAGCTTTGTGTCCTCAAGTCAGTTATTTAACATCTCTGTGCTTCTATTTCCTCATCAGAGAAATGGGGATAGTAGCATTCTTCTGCATTATTTGGGGAATAAGGAAATGAATGCATGTGCAATGTGTGAAATATAATGTTGACCCTAGCTGAGTATTCAATAAGTATAATCAATTATTATTCTCAATTATTTTATGCAAACACATTTTCATTAAAGCATTTAATTAGAAGAGTACTGTCCAGTTGATCAGTTAATAAACCATTTCTCCAAAAACAAAGGCCTCATGCTCATTCTGGCTGATATTATAAGGAAATGGAAAAATAGGATTTACATTAATGTAGTTCCCCTGGGTAAAGATAGATAATTACCTCCAAATTAGCCCGAGGTCAGAATTGGCATTATTTACAGTTTAGGAAAAAGGCTGCTACATCTTTCTTCTAAGAAAAAATAACAATAATAGTAATATCCTTCCCTACCTAGGGCAAAGCAAACAACAAAACCTTGGGCAAATCTTCACCAGACATAATATATCAGGTCAAGCTCTTTTAACAAGCTAAGTTTAAAAAAAAAAAGAAAATTGCTATGGCAGCCAACTTGTTTTTTTCATTTTATGCTATTTTCCTGTGGCCGCTGATAATTTATGACATAAGGTCTATGCTAGTAGGTAATATATAAGAGCAAGCGTTCTGAAATTTAAAAAAGAGAGAGAGATTCCAACACACACACACACACACACACACACAAACACACACACATGTACAATTAGCATCTGGAATGACCTGAAGACCAGACTGGGCAAACCTGAATGGTTGGTTACCCTAGGTGTGTCCTTGGGCAAATCACGTATCCTCTACAGTTCAGCTTCCTCAGTAGGAAACTGGTGATTATGATACCCATTATATAGGTTATGTGAAAAACAAAAGAGACAATGAAAATTTTATTTATTTGTTTATTTGTTTGTTTATTTATGTACTTGGCAGAGAGAGAGAGAGAGAGAGAGAGAGAAAGAGAGAGCACAACCAGGGGGACCAGCAGGCAGAGGGAAAGGGAGAAACAGTTTCTCTGATGAGCAGGGAGCCCAACTGACTTGGGACTCGATCCCAGAACCCTGGGATCATGACCTAAGCCAAAGGCAGACACTTAACCAACTGAGCCATGCAGGCACCCCTAAAAGAGATAATGAATGCAAGGGTGCCTGCCTCTTCCTAGTACACTATAAGTGATGTAAGACATGTAAGAATGGTGATGATGATGATGGTCGTGGGGATCATAGTGGGAATAAAAAGGAGGAAGAGTGGCAAATAGTGGAATTGAAAGTTTGTTTTACATAAAGTAGGGTGATCCCACAGTCTTCTAACAGTGGAATAATACCAACTGGCAAGTCTAATCTGGGGAGGAAAAAAACACAAAAAAATCATTAATTTTATGATTTGGAGTATGGCTAATGGCTAAGTATGTATTCTGTCAAATTTACTTTCAAGTAGCACCAATACAATGGTATCATAGGAAGAAAACACCATTTGAAAGTATGTTATTTTATGTGAAACAAACTTTCAGAGCTCATTCTTGCCTATGTTCACATTCAAGTCTTAGAATCTTCCCTAATGCATGCTCGGAGGGACACTGACACGGAGCCTGCTTTCCACATTGTGATTAAGTCAACCAAAGTAGACGAACCATAACTAGAACACAGTGGATTTGATTTTTCCCTCCAGCTGCCATCATTTTAAAGAAGAACCTAAGATCAGTTGTTACAAGAGAGAGAATTCACATGCAACATATTTTGTTTTGAGAGGTTTTCCATTTCCCACAGAAATAAAAAGATAAAAAACGTGTTATAATATATATCCATTCAGTACTAAGTTATTCTACATTAGAAATTTCTATTGCAGCCTCCTGTGTCCCTATCACAGAAATAAACCATCCCCCTTTTTCTCCCAAAGGTGGCAAATTCAACCAGATTTTTAGCGTTACCAGAAACTACTAAGGGGTCACAAACCATTACTTCTACAGGCAATGGCCAGTGTAATTAAATCTTTTACCCTTTCTGGCTTCCCTAGTGAGCCATTATCAGTCACTGGGCTCCATACATATTTGTGGGTCATCAGCCACCATCTAGTTATATAACCTTGAAAAGGTCACTTATGGTCTCCAGATTTTAGATTTTTCCCCACAAAAGGAGGAAGGAGGACACAAATGCTCCCAAGGGTCTATTTCACCTCCAGAACCCAAGGCCATGGTTCTGCAATGATTTAACAATCTGGTACACATGTGAAAGTGTATGAGAAAGAAGAAAAAGATTCCAGCTCTGCCAACTCTTTTTCTTTCTCTGGTTGCATAAAAACTGCCTAAGTTGCCCGTGGTTTGCAAAGGATGGCATCACTATTGATATTTTAATGAACTCAAGATTATGGGACAATTTGTGAAAACGTTTATTTCTAACTATTCTTTGGGGATTGATCTAGAATAGAACGTGCATGTGGGCAAATATTGGATTCCAGTGAACTATATACTTCCATTGTATTTTGAAATATGAGTTTGCATAAAAGAACTGATGAAGAAGTCATTACAGTTTTACTATTCATTGGCAGCAAGAGGAAAAGAAATATTCTCTGAAAATGAACAAGTATGCCCTGTTAATGGATTTTTTACAAAGAGCATAGTTTAAATTGCTTATTCAAAGAGGTCTACTCCTAATACTTTGAGCTTCATAGAAAAATAAATGGTTTTTTGGATAAGTTGTATGAATTCCGTTTTGACATAAATGTCAATGTTTGACTGGAGGTTTTTTTTTTTTTTTTTTTTTTTTAACAAAAACTCCCACTCTGGGAGGTCACCTAGTTTGATGAGTCATTTTCTTAATGAGGAAACTTAAGTTGTCATTTTTATCATTTGCTCTCACGTGGGAGATCCTTCAAAGAGAAGCTAATCATTTTCATAAAACAGAAGAATATGAACTTCGGAACTAGACAACACAAATTACAGTTTGCCACTGAATTAACTGAGTGGCACTGGTATATTCTCAAAACCCTCAGAGCTTCATGTGCCCATCTGTCAAGTGGGGATGATAATTCCTTCTTTTTGGGACTGTTGCATGGATGGGGTAACACACGCAATCTGCGTACTGGCCCATCCATGTGATAATAATAATAGTTAATATTTATTGAGTGCTTATAGACGGCCAGGTACTGTCCTAAACACTCTCGATATCCTACCTTATATAATCCTCACAACAACCATATAGATGGATGTAATCATTAATCTCATTATACAATGAAGAAACCAGGGGCAGAGAGAACTTATATAATTGGCCAAGATCAAGTAGTGACTAAACAGTAAGACTAGTTTTCAAGTCCCCGTAGTCTTTTGCTCTAATAACCCTATTTGTGACACAACAGTATTGTGTACATGGGCAGATTCTTAGAAATTGGTCAACATTTTTATTGAATAGTGTACATAAAGCACCGAGTTTAGAACCTGGCTGGGAATCCAGGTGTCTTTCTGGTGTTCTCTTTCACTCACCCAAAACAACCAAGCCTTGTGCAAGTCATTCTGTTCTCTTCTATTAGACCTCCTACTATCTCCCTTCAGTCTAATTTACTTTATATCCACTGTCTTCACCCTAATCTGAGCCACTCTTGTCTCTTCTTCCAGGCTAGGGCAGAAGCCTCCTCCCAGCAAGCCTCCTTAGCTTCCCTCTCCTCCAGAGTATAGCCAGAGGGATCTTTGAAAAACAGAAGTGCATATATGTATGTGACTCCCACCTAACTTTAATATTTGGGGCAGCTTCCCATTTCCCATGGCTCTTAGGAAAAAGACAGGGGCCCCCATCATGGCCTGCAAGGTCCTGCATTAAGGTGAGCCAGGTGAGCTAAAGTCTCCAGCCTGGTCATTAAGTCCCTTCCTTCACTTGCTGCTCCAGACACACTCTTGGAAACATAATCCTCTTTTTCTCTTCTCCCTCAGCCTAGGTAATTTTTACTTTTTCTTCATCTCAGCTCAAACTTCACTCCTTTGAGTGGATCCTTAGTCTAATTCTAATCGTATGTATATGTATATAGATGTATGTACCTGCATATATATACTATGTGTCTGTTTTGAACAAATAGAGGTTCTTCAATAATGGTAGGTAGTGGTGATATTGACAGTCTGAATGGTGTTCTGTTGGTAGTGATGAAACCCTTCTTAGGGAGATGTGACTTTTGACGTGCAGAATTCATGTAAATCATTGGAATGTACCAGTACTTCTGACTTATGGAAACTGGCCTGGTTGCTAAGGCACAGCCCACAGGCCCGACCTCCAGTCAAGGGGATTCCCTCCTGCTATCAATATTAAGGACAGAAACTCAAATACCTACCTAAGCTCAATCGCTCTCTCCGCTGAAGAGTGTAATTGCTTTGTTTTCTTTCCCCTTAAAGAACATGACTTCGATTTACACCCTTTGGCATTTTAGAGCTGCCTTGGAGTTTAATTTTAATACAATTTTGTGTGTATATTGTAACACTGGGGTGTAGAGGGTAGGGAGGTGCAAAGGATCTGTTAGGATGGGCCCCAGGATGGGCTTGAACACAGAGCTAGCAACAGAATGTTTCGTGCTAAAAGAGAACAGTCTTTTGTTTTGTCCAGTTTCTGGTTAATTTTTGTTTTGTCTTTTTGTTTGTTTACTGAAACTCAGATATCACTTCCCTTTGGCTGGTAGGCAAAACCAAGAACATCCCAAGTAATAAAGATGTGCTTAGTTACCTCTGTGGCTTGGAAGCTCCCCTTTCACTTTTTATTTCTCTCCTTTTTTAGTGACTTATAATCAACTGCTCCTTTAATGAGAAAAAGGACAGTCACATTACATCTATATTGGAGAATCAGCTAGATGGGCAGGCTCAAGGCAGTTGTTCAGGTGGAATATGATAAATAATAATAAGTAATTAGTATAGGTCTAATGCATCTGAAGGAAACCAGAAACTATGGGGCTGGGGAAAGGGCAACTTTGCAGCTGAGAAAAATCACTTTGATTTGACAATAATGAGCCAAGAACATGAGAAGGAAGTCCTACGGTAATAGATTTGTGGGCACGGTGTTGGGGACAGGTCTTGGGAGGCATTCAGTCAGAGAAGGGTAAATATAGTGAAGGAGCAAGACTTTCTGTTTGTATACTATTTACCATGCTCCACTACTCCCTCCAAGCTTTTTGGTTTAATGATCAGATTGTGTTGATACCGCAGGCCAGATAAGAGTGAAAAAGAAATGGCAGTTCCAGATTCTGCCATCCTTTCATTGTCTAGGAATAAGTCCCCTTTAAAATGCGGCAGCAGTGTGACACTACCAGTCATCTGGCTTATCTAACACATGACACTTCCCTCAATTGCATTTTGAGCTCTTCCGTGACTCAGTAACATTTTCACCTCAGGATGCCAAAGCAAACACTAGTTCTGAACTTTGCCTCTTGAACTACATTTTCCTCCATAATACCCTTTCGAATTTTCTATAGGTGTCCTCACCACCAGCATGTAGAGGAAAGAAGTTCACTCTAATAACTGTGCGATTTCTAGAAGCTCTGCCTCCCCTTGACAGGACTTTAAGGTCCCAACAGCAGAGGACTGCTTATCGGGGCTACTCACAAAAGGCTCACCTTCCAGAGGAAACTCGTCAAAGCTTAGTTTTGGCAAGATGGATAAGCAAGAGCTTCCAGTTAATGGAACAGCTTTTTGGTGACTTAATGAAGGTGGTTTGAAATCTTCAGTGTATTCGCTTTTAGTCATGAGGGTTTTTTTTTTTTTTTTTTTTTTTTTTTTTTTTTTTTTTAAAGGCTGATAAATGATTATGGTTCTCCCTAATCTAAGAAAGGCCAACTATCACAAACCGTGTACTAAGGTGTTTGGGAGTGGTCATACCCTATGGCCTTTGACTTTAGTTTGAAGATTGAAAATAACCTTTGGATTTTGTTTTGATAAGGAAGTTGTACTCGGTGGAGATAGACCTCATAGTTGGCATAGAAACAGCTGCTGGGCTATTCCCAGGCCATTGAAGACATGGCACCTGGCCCAGTCTGAATGGCTGTTCTCTCCTGGTTGCCTGTTTAAATAAAGGTCAAGAAAAAAATTCCCTTTCTTGGTCTAGACTTCAGGAAGAAATAAGGGAGTGACCACAATGTTATCTTAAAATGAGCATTTCCTTTTTCTTTCAGTATCTCTTTATGGCCCTAATTAAAGTTAATGAATGTCCCAAGTGTATGACAAGTGTTGAATGCAGTATAGCTCACCTGAGGTTCCCTGTGGTTGCACACTTGAACAGAAAATGCCCTTCAGTTCCCGCAAATCCATTGTTAGGCAATCCCTTAATTATAGACTTTATCTTTCCAAAGCATTCAAATCACCTGTTAGCCAAATAACTTAGATGCCTTTCTAAGTGCTAGAGCTCTTAAGTCAAGTTAGCAAAAGAGGCTAAAGTTTAGGTAAATAAAAGGGCGTGTTTCACAAATGATTCTTCACCTTAGGTGTTCTAGGAAAGGCTCTGAGAAGCCTTTGAAAACAACAAAGGCATTTTTAAAAAAAACTCTTGTTTTGAGCTCCCAAACATAAACATTAATCAGCTAAAAGTAGAGCATTTCTAAGGCAGGGGGAAGGTTGGAAAAAAGAGGGAGAAGGTGGGGGAGCATCTGGGCTCACCTTGTCCAAGTTGCCTCTGCTAGATGTTTTCGGCTCACTTCCCCCTCATCACCTACTCAGTCTCAGGAGACTGCAGAACCAAATCCTTGTTCAGAGGCATAAAATTTGTAGGGCCTGCAAATATGTAAAATATGATTTGGCACTGAGTTCTTCTTAGGACCCTATGATCCTTTTAGATGGTAAGGCTTTATTAAGGGGTGAACTGAGTCTTAAACACTTTTACTCAGAATGCCTGCATAGAAAACGAGGGGTAGAATCAGTATTCTTACCCTCAAACTGTTAAATATTCCATTCCTCTAAACTTTCATTTTCCAAAAAATTTATTTAAAAGCCATAGGAAAAAACACTAATTTCATTTTCTTTTGTAGTCCCATCTCATTTTTAATCCTTAGGCATAGCAGTATTTCCAATTGTTAAAGAAGTACTTTGGAGTCTCAAATCTAACACCTGATTTGTGGCAATTGTTTCATCCCTTAAAGGCCTCAGCTTTCTCATCTTTACAATGAGATCAAAATCATACCTGCTTATAAGGCTGCCCTGAGGACCAAAGATGAAGAACATGACCTAGTCCTTATCAACTAGTAAGCATTCAAAGGGAGTTATCTACTATTATTATTGGTGTTGTTGCCTTTGTTATTATTAAATAACTTGTTAACATACTTTTTCTCACTATTCTTAGCTCTGAATTCTTTCAGACTGTTCTGAAAAATCAAATGGATCTTCAGTCAATATTCCAGAGCTTTTGAAGAATAAATTATGGTCTAAAGGTATTTCCAAAAATTTGTTGATAAGAGAAGATGTGTTGAATGTTTTCCAGCCTCTGAAATGGCCATTTCCAAAGGAGAGGTGATGAGGAATATGTTGTAAAAGAACAGAATTTAGTTTACTCTGTAGACACATTTCATAGTTTTTGCACCATTTCCCCATTTCACTAACTTGTCAAATATGTGTTGAATATATCTTATCTGCATGATATGTGCTAGAGTCTCTGTGAGATCCCAAGTTATATAAATCTTCAGAATGCTTTTAATAGGATTCATTCATGGCCAGGACTTAAGATACACGGTAACATCTCCTGAGCAGAAGTTTCAGAAATCAATTCATTGCTAGTCTGAATTCAGGAAGAAGGAAGTCTTCAGAGAGAAGCTCTGCAGCTGGGAGAGATGGAAAATTACCTCCTCCACTTGTTCTCAGGATGTGGCTCCTGTGACTTCTGTGCCTGGAAATAGAAAGATCTGGGTTAATGTGGAAGATCTCCATGAGTATTTTCCACCACAGCCAAACTCTTTCCTGAGACAGGGTTTAAATTTTCCAGATGAATTTAATTCTTTTACTGATTGTCTTTGTGAACTGCCCCCACCTCCCCAAAAGGAAGAGCTTCTTCAGAAGCTCCTGGAGGAATTGGTGTCTTCGAGTGGCATTGATGCTTCATGTAATCCTTGTCTCTGAAGATAGAATTTATTTTACTGCAGACTAAAAACTGCAGGTTTGGTGTATCTGAGTGGCCTATCAGTATGCACACTTGGGGTTTGCACTGACCATTCTTTGCACAGGAGCTCACTTTTAAAGTCCACAAATCCAACATCGAAGCTGACTTGAATACTCTCTAACAAATCTCATTTTCAAACAACTTCCTCTGGTTGGAAGCTGATGAAATACAGGCAATCATATGTGAGTTTTATTTTTAAAATTTCATTTAAGGGCTGCCTGGGTGGCTCAGTCAGTTAAGTGTCTGCCTTTGGCTCAGGTCATGATCCCAGGGTCCTAGGATGGAGTCCCACATCAAGCTCCCTGCCATTCCCGCTGCTTATGCATGCATGCCCCCCCCACTCTGAGACAAATAAATAAATAAAATCTTCTAAAAAAATTTAAAAAATAAAATTTCATTTAAAAAAATCTATGTGTAGGGATGCCTGGGTGGCTCAGTCATTAAGCATCTGCCTTTGGCTCAGGTCATGATCCCAGGGTCCTGGGATCGAGTCCATTATCAGGCTCCTTGCTCAGTGGGGAGCCTGCTTCCCCCTCTGCCTGCAGCTCCCCCTGCTTGTGCTCTCAGTGTCTCTCTTTCTCTGACAAATAAATAAAATCCTTTAAAAAAAAAAAATCTATGTCCAGAATTCTTCAGGACATTTAAATAGTACTCTTTAATATTTAAATTATTCTAAATAATTCTATAGTTTTCACATGGCAGTATGCTCTTGTAGAAAATAATACAGTCTTCATAGATTTGAGGAAGGAACAGATAAAATTGTATTTATTAAAATAAAAGCACTGCTTATACAGGTGAATTAATCAGTAAGCATTCTGTGACTACTTAGTATGTACAAAGTAGTGTCAAGATATATGTGTATAAGTATGTGTGTTAATTACATAACTTAAAAAAATAGTCAACTTATAGTAGCATGTAGAACTTAGTCTTTGGGAAAAAAAAAATCCCAGTTATTTTATATATTGCTCTTCTGGATGGAGGAGTGATATATAAAAATGTCGTATAATGGAATAATCAGTGGACCAACCCGACAATGTTTTAGGAACAGAGAAATATCCTGGGTGAAAGAAACTTATCTTGATTTTGATTTGGATCTGATTAATAACTTTAAAAGGAATGATATTCTCTGGAGACCTTAATGAGCTGTGGTCACAGCTATAAACATTTGTATTCCAAATCTGTGATTTAAAATAATTCTCAGGGGCACCTAGATGGCGCAGTCCGTTCAACTCTTGGTTTCAGCTCAGGTTATGATCTCATGGTCATAAGATCGAGCACTGTGCCAGGCTCCATGCTCAGTATGGAGTCTGCTTGAGAATCTCTCCCTGTCCTTCTGCCCCTCCCCCTCGTGCTCTCTCTCACTCTTTCTTTTAAAATAAATAAATAAATATTTTTAAAAAACGTAAAAAAATGATTATCAGGTTGGGTCAGTTTTGATCCATAGCTGATGGGTTAGGAGAGGCAGAAAGTTAAACTGATCATTTCCCTGGGATCTATCAGTTGGTCTGGGGTTTTACTTGAAGCAATAAATCCTAAACTTCAGAGAGGAGCCGTCTTCCCTGTTGTCAATGAAAGAGTTTTGGAAATGTGATCAGTGTGAGGGTGAGTAGGTGGGAGATAGATAATAGATTTTTTTTAAAACGTGAATTTAGACCTTTGGGAAGGATGCAGCTTGAACAGTGGTACTAATGAAGGAGGGACTCTTGAATGAGTTAAGAAGCTGAGGGTGTTTATTTTGTAAGTTGCAGATTTTCCAGCCTCCTTTATTCAGATACCTTTGGAGACAACGGGGTCAACTCCACCAGGACCTGGGATTTTCACTGAAAAAAGTCCACGTAAGGCCCTTGTTTCTACAAGGACCAAGAGAACCATGGACAGTGTTTCTTAACTTTAATATGTAGAGTAGCTTCAGTAGGCTGGAACTCTAGTCAGCGGCTTTTAGCTGGGGGGAGGGAGGAGGAGCTCAGTGAAAGGTATTGAAAGAAAAAGGGTATCTCTGAGTACTCATATGCTTTGCTCTGGGATCCCCTTAAATCACAGAGGGGGTGGGTAGTGAGCATAGGAACATATCTGTTGCTGAGATTGCCCAGGATTCTAGATTAGGCACTCAAAAAAAGTACTAACTGTTCATAGGAGCAGAAGCTGGATAGTTCAAAAAATAGCCAGGAAGAGAGAGATAAAAGGGCAGCATTCTGTACCTTTCTGTGAGATTGACCTTTTCTCCATATTTATTTAGTTTCAATGTGAAATTGCTCAGGCCAGAGTAAAGTGGCTCCTTGCCCTGTACATATCTGACTGGTCCTGCTGCTGCTTTTGATGGCCTCCCAAGCAAGGGAAATGACTTCAGACACCTCTGCTTTTCCCAATCCTTCTTAAACCTTGAATGATGTCAATACAAACAGCAAGTGAAAAAAAAAAAAGTCTTCCTCACCTTATTTCCTGTGTGTTGGCTTCCTGGCTATACATGGATAAGAGTCCTTACCCTGGGAATCACTGAAACCATAAAAACAACCTGCAACATTTAATAACAAGAATAAAAAACATGACTACAAATCAAACACAGATACCCAGTTCTTGGGTAGACTCCAACTAAATGTCATTGCAAAGAAAGTTCTCAACCTCCATGCTGAATATATTTAAGCCTTAATTTTTGCCAAACTTCCTTGAGATATAGACCTTAGGAATTTATCTTGTGTACTCTGCAAAGGAGCAAACTAAAGCTTTCAAAGACGTAAAGCCCCTAATGCCTTTTAACTCAAAAGACCTTAGCTCCAGTCCTCAATTTATTAACGTATTACTTGTACATTGCCTACTTTAGAAAGGGATTTGATACAGACTGCAAATCAAGTTCTTTTTCAAAATAGATCTAACTTTTGGGGGGAAGACGGGCCCGTAAAGGATAAAAGCAGAGTAAGGTAAAAAGTTTTAGTTGGCAATGTGATGGAGTCTGGACTTGTTTGGGCATGGAGTGGTTTGGAACTCGGTTATCCTATCTGCACCGCTTTAATTAAGGCTTCAAGTCTACAAATATGCAGTGAATAAAAGAAATTGGGACTATTTAGATCAAAATGGTTACAACTCTGACCATCTTCTCCTTCATCCTTTCATCCATAAGACTTATATTGAGTTCCTGAGGCACCTGGGTGGCTTAGTCAGTGAAGTGTCCAACTAGTGATTTAGGCTCAGGTCATGATTCATGGGTCCTGAGACTGAACCCCACAGTGGACTCCACACTCAGCAGGGAGTCTGCTTGAGATACTCTCTCTCCTTCTCCCTCTGCCCCTCACCCCACTCATGAGCTTGTGAGCACATTCTCTCTCATCAATAAATAACTATTGAGTTCCTGTTAATTATCAAGTACTCTTCCTTCTTTTGAAGAATGTGCTCCTATGTACAAAGCATTAAGATCTCTGCCATCTTGGATCAGGGAAGGAGGAGATAGAAACCTATGAACACACGCATACAAACATAATCACAAATGGTGGTAAGAGCTGTGTTAAATTTGGCAGCCAATGTTTTTGTTTGTTGTTGTTGGCTTTTGTCTGTTTTGTTTTATTTTGTTTTTACATCTAGAACTTACTTGAGGCTATGCGGTAGAAAAAAATGATGTATTTCTTTCTGGATAAGTGGCTTTAGGATCACTTTTCTGAAGTGAAATCTTTTCTTAAAACATGGATTTCTCATCTGCAACATTCTTCATAGCTAGCTTGCAGCATTGTGTCAGAACTAGTTTAATGATCTTGCTTACAAAGTAAATAAAACACAATGGTGTCTCTATCTGTAGAATTTAAGTGTTGTAATGGATCTGTCTAGAACTAGTTAAAATGCATATTGTCCTGACATTTCAATTAGAAGTAAGCTGACTTGGTTGTCTAGCACAAAAAATCAATTGCTTTATTATCTTATTTTTTATTATTTGCAGATGGGTCAAATTATCATCAAAACTTTATTGTCATCGATAATACACTAATGCAGTAGGTTGACATAGAGATTGATTAGTTGACTATTGAAGTATATAATTAATCTAAGGTAATGTTATACATTTTCCCTGACTCCGTGTAGACTTTCAGATGTAAAAGGATTTAAACAAATCTTTTGTCCCACCATTCTCAGAGATTAGATGGTATAGAAAAGACTTAAAAGATGAAATAATTTGATAACCCTTTCAAAAGAAGGTTATAATCTCTTTAATGCAGTATATGCCATAGACCAGAAGAATTGCGAATTTTTAGGCATGCATCTAGTATACAGTTCCAAAAGCCAAATGTATATACTTGAATATGTACAAGTAATAACTCACATGCATGCCACAAGTTAACAAGAAATTTTTTTAAAAAGTTAAGAACTAGGAAATTGTGAGGTTTCTTTCTTTGAATTTTGAAAATCAGATTTTAAAAAACCCTTCTGCCTATGATGTTTTAGAAATATTACTGCTTGAAAGCAGGAATCTGCAATAAATGCAAATGACAGTAGCTTTCTAGGCTCTAATCCTGTGTTCCCACTAAAAATATCTTTTGGGTGGGCATGACATTAACCATCTTATCTTACAAATACTGTAGAATATTTAATGATCTTCCATTGTATTCTGGAAAATAGACTTGTGTTCTCTTTCTCTTTCTTTTTCTCAAACCCTCCTCCCACCCTCCCCTCCAAGTTCTTTCTGGTACTTTGCCAGAACTCTCTGCTTCTTTCTTGGAGTCCGGTAATTGAAGGTAATTTTTTGGAAGATGGTTTCAATTATCTAAAGCCAGTGGAATGTTTAACTGCCCCTTGCTATTGGTGAACCTGTTTACATTGGGATTTCAGATGAATTCAGATTACATGCAACCAGATGTTATCTGCTATAGTCGCTTTAAAACACACACACACACACGCACACACACACACAAATTGTAAGAGAGAGGGGACTTTACTACCATATTTAGGTCATTGACCCTCAAACTTTATAAAAGTATGCCCCTTTGGGTAAACATTTGGGGTAAACTTTTCATGACAACCAGTGACTATTCAACTGTGAGAATATATGGCCTGGGTACAATAAATAAGATTTAATTTCCCACATGTCTTTATAATATGTAATACTGATCAGAAAATTCTGTCTCACAAAAGCATTTTGTCACCTATCTAGTTGGAGATAGTAGAATTATAAATTAAGATTAATTCATGTTCATATTGTGCATAAACTTCACAGATTTACTGTCATGCTACTCAGATAATAGAAAATAAATGTTGTGATATTTAACAAGAAAAAAAAATCTGAAGCAATATAAGTCACCTGTAAAACAGCAACTAAATATTCTAGTCTGTAGACAATTGAAGACTTATTTCTTTAACTGACAGCTTAAATGAAGGCTTAGTAAGATATATTATTTGCACAGGTTGAACTTTAAAATCTAAAAGAAAAGCTGAATACACAAATTTTAACTTAGAAAACAGATAAATTAAGGTGGAATTAATCTTTATGAAAGAATTATTTGCTTTATCAAGGGATCCAGAATACACTTAAGAAGTTTTTTTTTAATTGGCTTTCAAAGTGATTAAAATATGATTTAGCCTTCAAAGTTTAATTACATATAAATCTTCAAAAAAGAAAATATCCCTTTTGAATCTTCGAGTAGGCATCAGGTATGATGTCATCACTATAGGTAGTAGGAGGCCATCCAAGAGTTGTTTTAGGAATTAAATAAGAGAATACATACACACATATACATATAAATGTATACATAAAACATGCATGCACATGTATGTACATATACATAGAATATATATGTATATACACATGTATACATGTAATTTTTTTTTCTTAGCCCTTAGTGTACTAAGTAAACATTGTTGACAGTCAGTTGAATGAATAAGAAAACAAATGAAAGTTTCCAGGATCTTCACAAATAGAAGAAGGGATACCTGACAGGAGTTGTCACCTTTGAGAGTTGTAACCACTGTCAAAATCATGGTCAGGGAAGAAAGACTAGGTTAAGGGAGTGGGACCAAAAAAAAAAAAATTCTTCACCTGTCTTCCCACCACCTGTTCTACTAGGGCATCTCCTTGCCTTCACCTAACTGGAAGCCAGATAGATGGCAAAGGTGCCAGTTGAAACAGCACATAGGGGGTCAATTTCTTACTTCCTTCTAGGCAAAAAGTCAAATAGCAAAGTATGGAGATGGATATGGAGGAGCAGAGAAGGAAAAGCTCATTGGTATCTCCCATGGCTCTACCCAGGGCAGTTCTCATAATTTGAGCCTAGTGGAAAAATGCCATTGACAGTTACTTTATCTCTGTAAATTATAATCATTATAGGCAATGAATCTAATTAGTAATCCAAACACTATTTCTGTTTGATTCAGACATGTTTTTATATGAGAATTCTGATTATGAACCAAATATTTAATGAATATTAAAACTGAGCAAAAACGTTTATTTTATTTCTTTTCCATATGTACTAAATATGGCCCCTTAATAGTCAACTGTAACACAAAACACGCTTGACAAGTCAATGTTAAGTTATAGAATAATTTGAGAGATAAAATATGAAACATCAACTATCATTTTTTGTTTGGATTTTACCCACCTTATGGGTTCATATTTACAAATAAAACTTAAAAAATGAGACTAATTATTTGCTAAGTTATAAGAGGAATTAATGTTTTTTAAAGACAATTTTATGGAAAAGAAGTTAGACAAAGATCAATTGAAAAAAAGGGTCAAGTCTAAAATAGTCATGTAAAGCTCGTTAAATTTCAAAAGGTTAAATTCATATAAATGTAATACTTTAAAACTCATAGAAAGTATATTCTCTGATGGTGGAATTAAGCTGGATATTAGTAACAAAATGTTAAATTAAAAATATCCAAATAGTTAGCAATTAAGAAATGACCTAAACAATCATGGAATTAAAATATCATAATGGACATTAGAAAATATCCTGAAGTGAATGATCATGACAACATCTATATCAAAACTTGTGAGATGCAGCTAAAGAAGTGCTTAGAAGGAAATTTATACCCTGACAGGCGTGTATTAGAAAGAAGGGAAGGCTAAAAGTCAATGAGCTAAGTATTCAGCTCAAGAAGCAAAGTATAAGAAAGGTAATGAAGGTGAGAGAAAAATTTGAGGCAATACAAAACAAAGACATGCTAGAGAGCTTCAAGACAGACAAAGATTGGTTCTTTAAAAGATTAATAAAATTACTAAACTTTAACATAAGTGATGCAGAAGGAGAGTGAGCAAGAAAGCACAGTATATCAAATACAAGCAATCATTACAAGTCTTACGAAAGAGTTTAATAAAGAGAAGCTATATGGATGACTCTATGCTAATATATATGAATGTTTTTTTAACTTCACAAATTTCTTTGACTTAAAATATCTAAATACTCACAAATTTTGTAAAGAAATTTTAACTATTAAGCCTTTCCACAAAGAAAACACCTAGGTGTCTTTATTACACTGGATATCTTTTTTTTTTTTTTAAATACTAGATATCTTAACTTAATACACCGTTGGTGGGGATGTAAATTGGTATAGCCATTATAGAAACAGTATAGAGCTCCTCAGAAAACTTAAGATAGTACTACCATATAATCTAGTAATTCCACTTATGGGTGTATATCCAAAGGAAGTAAAATCAGTGTTTTGAAGAAATATATGCACTCCCATGTTCATTGTAGCATTATTATAATAGCCAAGATATGGAAAGTGTCCATCAATGGATGAATAGATAAAGAAATTGTGATCTGTATCTATCTATCTATCTATCTATCTATCTATCATCTATCTTTCTATAATGGAATCTTATTCAGCCATAAAAAGTAGGAAATCCTGCCATTTGTGGCAACATGATTGAATCTGGAGAAAATTATGCTAAATGAAATAAACCAGACAGAAATAAATGCTGTGTGATCCCATATTTGAAATCTAAACAAGTCAAACTCATAGAAACAGAGAGTAGATTGGTGGTTGCCAGGGAATAAGGATGGAGTAAATGGGGAGATAATGGTCAAAGGGTACAAACTTTAAGTTCTGAGGATGTAATATATAGCATAGTAACTATAGTTAACAATAATATTCTGTACCCTTGAATTTTGTTGAGAATGAATCCTTTTTTTAAAGATTTTATTTATTTGAGAGTGAGAGAGAAAGAATGAGAGAGAGAGAGCATGAGCAGTGGGGAGGGGCAGAGGGAGAAGGAAAAGCAGATTCCCCAGTGATCAGGAAGCCCAATGTGGGGCTTGATCCCAGGACCCCAAAATCATGACCTGAGCTGAAGGCAGATGCCTAATGACTGAGCCACCCAGGCACCTGCTGAGAATGAATCTTCAGTGTTCTGAATGCACACACAAATGATAACTATGTTAGATGACAGACATGTTAATTAACTTGATTATGGTAATCATTTCACAACATATAAGTATATAAATACGTACAATTTTTTTATTTGTCAAAAAACAAAATAAGACTAAAAAATAGCCAAAAAATTAAGCCAGAAAAATCAAATAGATATGTATATATATTTATAAATATTTTAAAGAAAACAGTTATGCCATTTATATCTTCAGAAAACACCAAATTTTTAGGTATAATTAGATTCCTAGGAATCGAACAAAAATCATGCAAGAACTCTATGTAGAAAATTCAAAACATTACTAAGAGAAATAAAGTAAGATGTAAATCAATGAAAAGTATGTCATGTTCAATGATTAAAAGATAGGAAATAAGACATCAGTTCTTCCAAGCTGATCTCTAGTGCAATAAATGAAAATTTCCAGCAACTATGTGTGTGTGTGTGTGGCGGGGGGGGGGGGGGGATGTAGTGGATGATTCTAAAAAGGAAAAAAAAAATGGAAATGAAGAGACCCAGAATTGCAAGATAGTTTTGAAAGGAACAGACTTGGTGGACTTATATTCGCAAATATTAAGATCTATTATAAATGATTGGGAGTAGGTATAAATGATGCTTCTGCGATTTTGGTGATGTTCCATGATTTGTTCTTGGGGCATGATATAGGACATTGTTCATTTTGTAATAATTCACTTTGCCATACAACCTAAGATCTGTCTACTTTGTTGTATGCACATTATATTTGAATTAATATTTCCGAAGTCAATATGGTAATGTATTAAAATTTAACATAGATGGGTGGGAAATACACAGACTATTCTCTATGGGTTCCTACATGCTTATAATACTTTAATAATTTCAAAAGAGATAGCTCATAAAAATATTTTTTGTTTAGGCTGTACTTTGATTACAAATTTGTATACGGCAAAACAATCCCAAACCTTGCCTCCACTGTACTATAGTGCAATTTTCCCTTTATCAGACCCTAGCAAAATTGATTGCAGAGTGAGAAGATATGGAAAGTCTGGTTAATGCTGTAGATTACAAAATCCTCTACACCTATCATCTGAGGAATAATGGTTGAGTTCTGGACACACAGGTTAGATTGATAGCCAGTAAAAAGTCTCAACAGCCATAGAAAATGGGTGTTTGGGAAAGAGAAGGACCCAGAACACTTTGAGTACTACAGCTGTCAGTGAGTAAATGTTCATTTGATAAAGTACCAGATCACCTCTAAAAGCGCTTTTGTCCAAGGGCAGTTCACTCAACACTCAATTACTCAGGGACTCCGTATCCGGGCCTTCAATTTTTATCCTTCATTTTAAGAGCCACTGTCTGAGGGATAAGAGAAGAAAGGAGTGCCGCATTCTCCTCCTTCCTATTTGTCGTCTGCAGTTGGCTAAAGAGGACTTTTGTCCAGGATTCCTCTAAAATGTTTAGGGACAAATGGTCAAATCTAGACTCAAAATTTCCGTGTTTAATTATGTTTTAAAGTTTCATTAAGATATACTGTCATTGTTGCTAATTTCTCATTGGCTTGTAGTGCAATGCAACAGGCTTTGTCTATTTTCAGTTTGACTGATTTGAAAACAAAAGTTTAAGAACCTAAAATTTGAGTTTTCTAATGGGATTTATTTTTTGAGGAGTACTGTGTTGTCTAGAACATGTTACCTTACTGGTTGCTTTTCATATCATTATGATCAATGATCATTATCAACCAGTAATTACTCATTTTCTGGTACATGCACAGCCTAATATTAAACACAGAATGGGAAAAGAAAAAATATTTAGGTTTAATGTGGGTGCAAGCTCAAAGGCCTACAGGGACCAGGGACATAACGAAAAGAACAGCAAAGTGGTCGTGGTGTGAGACAAGCCAGAAAGGGTGTGCCATTATAAATGGAGCCTGATAATTTGCCTCAGTGCCCTGAAGACCATAGGGTGTGTTCTTAAACTGGAATTTTCAGAACAGGACTGGCTCTACTCAGTTCCAGCTAGTCATAGCCATGCAAGAGTTTGGGGACTCCGCTGCTATCAAATCTTGATTTTTCAAAAAAACCTTGAAATCTCTCTCTCTCTCTTAAACAAACAAACAAACAAACGAAGTCTCTCAGTTTCAAAACCAATCCAGTTAGAAACTTATAAGCACTATTGCAATCACCATGCACCAAACTAAATACTTTTTAAGTATTTTTAAGTATCACAGGTGTGGACCTGTGAACCTCAGCCTTTCAATGTAGTCAGGGGAAATAGGACACACAGTTTATAAGAAAGGATATTAAACTATACTAAATACTACATGCATTCATGTATTTCTTCACTCATAAGATAGTACTTACTAGGAGCTGTCGAGGCTGCACCCCCTGTGTGGGTTACTAGGGTTACTAGGATGAACGAACATGTTTCCTATTGTCACATATCCTCTGGTCTGGAAGTAAAAACCAAATCATTAGATTAGTTATTAAACAACTCTATTAGTATTAAGAGCAATTGGTGTGGTTGAATATCAGAGGGTGAAGACTTTGCTGACATTTTTCTTAAGGCCACAGGAAATAACTGGAAAATAATGAGCCCTCCTCCCCCCCCCCTTTTTTTTTTTGGTAATTTATAAATGCTATGTCTCATCTACCTGGGCTCCACTTTAACCAAGTTATAAGAAGCAAAAACAAGTCATAAAACTACTTTGCAGTCAACTTTTATTTTATTATTTATTTATTTATTTGAGAGAGAGAGAGAGAGAGAGAACGAGAGCGACCACAAGCAGGTAGAAGAGCAGAGGGAGAGGGAGAAGCAGATTCCCTGCTGGGCAGGGAGCCAGACCCAGCGCTCGATCCCAGGACCCTGGGATTATGACTTGAGCTGAAGGCAGATGCTTAACCGACTGAGCCACCTAGGTGCCCCTCGCAGTCAACTTTTAAAGGAAGTCCTGTCACGGAAGTGTGAGAATGACAGGGAATCTCTCACTAACTAGGAGTTTCAACATCCTTTGTAAACATATCTTTAATTACTCTGACGAAGTAGAGTTAGTTCATCTAAATGGGTATACTGTCAGCTAGTTAGCTAGCTGTTTATCAGCACACACACACACACACACACACACACACACACACACACACATATCCACATAGTATTTATTCCTTTTGCCAATAAAGACGATCTTACTTGATCTTAGCTTCAAATTAAATAACAGTGACAGCCACTAGTTTTTCCACCTCCAAACTGTGGTGTAGCCACAAAGAAGGCATGTAAGTGAATAAATTGTCATCAATTCTAGGGCTCTTTGGTTGTTATAAATGGAAGCTGCATTCTCTGAGATTTCTGAGTGGGTTATTATTCAAACTATTTACTGTTAAATGTGTTTTATTCACCAACAGAGGCAATGAAGGTCCCAGGGCTCCAGTTCTCTGAATAGCCTTACAAACATTCACTCTGGTATATACAACTTTGTAGATTTGGGAGGAGTGCTTGATTCCTACATATCTTCAGAACACCCCTTTAGGCAGTCTCCCCCAAAGTTGTAACATTGTGAAGTGTGGGAGGAAGTTAAGAATCACTATTTGAAAGTTATTTTGTCTTTCTGGATAGAAGAACAATGTATTCATTTGTGATATAAATCTAGATATGAATGATGTAATCAAGTATCGGTTTAACTAATGAGATGGGACGCTCCAAAGACCTCCTGGCTGTTTTGCTAAATAAAATAACCACCTTCAAACGTAAAAACAGTTGTTGAAAAAGCTCCTGTCAAAAGTAAACCTCTCAGTATCTTGTGGCAGGTGTTATTGACAGAGTAGAAGAGACAGGAATTTCCTATAACTGTGGTTGGCTTTAAGGAATACAATTTTTAGCATGTCTTTCATCATTGTAATAATATGGTAATGATTAAATTCACCTGCAGAAGCCCAAGGCGTCTGTTTGTTTCATGGGAACTTCCAAGTGTCTTGTGTACAGACTTGTTCAAGTGGGAGTTTGTGAGTGTAAGAACAGTAAACTCCACCTTATTTCACATGGTGAAGGAATGGTATGTTTTACCTAATTGAATATTCTTGTTGTTGGAGAGCTCTTGCCCATACCACACATTTTAATTCTCGAAGAGTGAGCTTTAGTTAGCATTAAAATGGCACTCACCTGGCTTAGAGCTTGCTTTGATGCAAACGTGGAAGTCTGTCTCCTTTATCCCCATGTTGTGGGGCCTCTATCTTTAGGTACTTTCCCAGCTTTGGCTAGAATTTAGCCCCACCTATTGTAGTTCTTATATAATAGAACCATCCCAGCCCCTGGATGTCCCAGAATTTATGCTCCTGTTCAGTCAAGGCACCTTGTCAATCAAACTTCCATTCCTTAAGGACTATTCTGCTCACTGGCTAGTTCCTTGTTGAACCAATTTGAGCTACAGTGTTTTGGTTGATAATTGAGTCATCTGTTGACCTTCCCTGAATAATATTTGATTTAAAGGGCTTGATTTTGCCTCTTGCGACTGGATTAGAATAAATAATTTGAAATCATACAATTACTACAACCTTTTGCAATACAGAGACCTTACATATCATCTCTAGCTGAAATTCTTTATTTCCATAAACACAGTAGTTGTATTCATTCAGTGCCTATGGTTATTCTAGGCCCTGTGCTAGGTGCTTTATAAAAATATATTTTCAGTCTTTATGAAAGACACACAAATAAACAAAACAAAACAACTGTTAGATTGGCTCAGTAGAGGTTTTGGAAATTATCATCCCCTAACAGAGTCAACAGAATGAACATGCCTTCTCTCTCTAAAATGTCTGTGTTATGATCGCAGCATGTTGAACTTGGCCTGGCTGGCTACTCTTTAGGAAGGCTGGGTGCTTTGCTTCACCAACTGCAATGTGCAATTGATAAGAGTCAGTTTTCCCTCAAACCTGTTTATGACAATTGGTTTAACATTATGTGAACAAAAGGAGAGTTGTTGGTCTGAAAATAAAGTCTAAGATGCTGTAAAACTTTGATGAAAGCCAGTTGCTTTAAAAAATGTTGTCAAAGTACCTATGGGTAAGATCCCTATAGAAGATTAGGGGAAAGCATAGAAAACTAGGTAAATTTTCTACTCAGATTGCCATGTCATACATTATACTCTGGTTCAACTTTAGAGAGACTAGAAATAATAATAATAATAATAATAATAATACATTATGAGTGAGGTTAGTGCAAGAAAGACAACTTGAAATTTCATCTAGTGGACCCCACTATACTAGTCAAGGTTCAGTTGCAAACAGAGCTAGAAACAGAAACTATCTATCTATCCATCCATCCATATATCTTTTTATTTTTTTTACAAATATGCACACCTACTCTCTAACATCCAAGGAAATTTTTGCATCTGACCCTCTACTCAGTCCTTAATTTATCTCTTGTCTTATTTCACTAACTAGTGAGGAATATCACTTAAATGAGGACCTCTACATGGTAAATATGGGACAGAAAGCACCTTCCATATGAAGTTGCAAGTAATCCATATGATATATGAGTGTGACAATGAATTAGGCAGCTGGGGAGCAGGAGCTTGCTGTTAAGGGGCTAAGGGACTGAGATGTGGAAACCAAAATGAGACCCTAAACCTTTTGTTGGGATGGAGCTTCAAGATGTAAAGGAGAAAATGCTAGATTCATCTTGCAGATGCATGAGAATATGAATGAAAATGGGGAAATGGGATGATGAATAAAGAGAAATAGGACATGGAAATACCATCTACTGAACTCTCATTAGAATATGAGTGAACTGTTGAAAAGGGTTCTTAGTTTGAGGAAAATGAATGGGTTCTTAAACAATTAGAAATATTAGTCAAAGTCAAGTATTAGTCACAGTGAACAGACAGAAAAACAAAGCAGGGTTGAAATATTTAGTTTGAAAAATATTCAGAAAAATGTGTTGTAGAAACTGATTTAAGAGCAAATAAATGATGCAAAGTTTGTTGAAATTCATCGTATCAAAAAAAGCTTCTTTTAGATAGTGATATTTCAGGTATTTTAAGTTAAAGAGCATGTTAGGCAGAAAGGTGCAGATGACTTAGAGGAAAGGAGCCAGGGAGATGAGGCTCTCTTCTGGGCCTCCAGGAATGATTCTCAAAACAATCCATAGGAATTGGCCCACCTGGGGAGCTGCCCTCCTCCGTAGGCTCAAGACGTGGAGAATCAGGAGGCTTCGGCCACCACCAGCGCCGCAAGAGCCTTTTAATGCTTCCCAAGCAAGCAGCTATTCTCCGGATGCTGCTTCATGAAACCCCCGTCAATCTGAAGCGAACCTTGCCTGTCAAAAACAGCCCAAGAACTCCCTTTCTCCCTTCTTCCTCCTCCCCCAAACATGCACAAGCAACTCCAACAGAAGAAACTCAATTTGCATTGAGAATCCTTGCTCCAAGGAAGTCTAGAAACAGGAGGCTTTTGCTGTCTGTCTTCCGCAGCATAGGAAAGCTCAGTAGAAGGATAGGATTGATACGGGTGTCAAACTGCCTATCAATTCACCTACAAGTGAATAGACTTTGTCTCTATGAAGAGATTGCCAGATTAAGGCTCTATTATGTATTTAGTTAAAATAATTTTTTCGTAACATATTTCACCCACCAATTGTAAGACTCTTTAGAGTTTTATAGAGATTTAAAATAATATTATGCTCTTCTTTTTAAAGTGTATCTTAGAAGCAGTGAAATATAGGATGAATCAATTTTCCATCTCCACTTTAACTTTGTTCATTAACCAGCAAAATTCTTGTCACAATTTTGTAGCATAGGAGGAGTTTTAATGCTTTATTTTTCTCCCATTTTTCAGACGACTTAAAATTGAAACTTCACGAGGCTGTGACTAATGCCTCATAGCCAATGAGAACCACAGCTGTCTTGGCTAAAACCATATCTGCCCTGCCACTGGGTTGTTCTTCCACTGCCTTTTGACAGTATCATTAACAATTAGCTTTTCGTCACCAGATTGTTTTTTAACTTGGCCACGTTAGAAAAGCTGTGGTTTAAAACCAGTCACTTGATGCCCAGACTAGCGCATTTCCCACTAGTTCCCTTTAATCCAAAGAGGAAAGAACTGTAGGAATTGGAGTTATCATCAAGGGGATTGTGGGTAATTACTTCAGGGCAGCAATCAGCTCACCCGCCTGGAGAACAGAGTTCCTCTGCCCTGCTTCCCTCTTGATGCTGTCACTGTGCCTCACATGGGCATCTATTTATTCATCCACACACCAGCATTTACTGGATTCTCATGTGCCAGACACTGTGCTGGGACAGGCACTTGGAATCCAACAGTGAGCAAAACAAAACAAAACAAAATCTCTTTGTCCTCATAGAGCTTACGGTCTAGTAGGGTACAAGAAAAAAAAAAAAAGAAATTTCATGTTGGTGATAAATAGCATGAAAAAATTTTAAAGCCAGTATAAAGACAGCAGTTGTCACTATATTGTTTTCACGCAATCGAAATATTAGGGGATGAAGACTTTCTGACCCCTGCATTGAACAGGTCTGATGGAAATAACATCTTTGTAAGTGTGGGAGGAGGGGCAAATCCAGGGACATATTTTAATTACTGTAAATTGCTATTGAATGATTTAACTTTTACTTTTTAGGGAGGGAGAACATCTCAGGGATGTGCATCCATTTCCTAGGGCTGTTGTAATGAAGTTCCACACACTTCATGGCTTCAAACACTGAAGTTTGTCTCCTGCTTCTGGAGGCCAGAAGTCCAGAATCAAGGGGTCGTAGCGCCATGTTCCTTCTGAAACTGGTATAGGAATCCTCTCTTGCCTCTTCATAGGCTCTGGTGGTTTGCTGGAGTTCTGTCATATTCCTTGGCTCATAGCGGTAGCCCATCTTCACACGGCATTCTCCTTTTGTGTGTGTGTCTGTGTCTTTGTCCACATTTGTCCTTCTTCATAAGGACACCAAGCATGTTGGATTAAGACGCACCCTAATGACCTCATTTTAACTACATCTGTAAGCCCTTGTCTCTGAATAGGGTCACATTCTGAGGTTTTAAGGGCTAGGACTTTGAAACAGTATTATAAACTTGGCATTTCTCTAGTGAGAAAGACAGATGTGCATGCAGATGACTATATTATTAGGCAGAAATAAGTAAGTACTAGTGTTCTTTGGCATTTAAAAAGGAGGACCAGTTCTCTCTTTAGAAAATGGGAAAGGTTCACATAAACTGGAGGGATTCAAACTCAGTAAAGTGTACATCAGTGGGTAGATCACATGACTGGAGTCGGTTTATTTAGTATTTTTTTATTTAATGAACTATGCTCTTTACCACCTTATTAAGATAGCTGTATCTTAGCCCACTTCATTGAGAAGTGTTCATACATTTTATATCATGCTTGGATGGATTTTTCCCCTTCCTTTTCCCTATTCTGTTTGGCAGAGGTGTTGAAGAGCTTAAAAGCCTGACAGCCAGCAAATGTAGTCATGATGCATAATTGGCTGTCTCCACTTGGACAAACAGGAGAACCCATGGGGTTGAGCAGGCTAGCCTGTGACGGAACAATGATTGTCTAGGAGGCAGTTGGTCCCTTGCTGCAAATGCTGGTTGCAAAGCTCTAGCATGAGACGAGGCACTTTGTCTCAGGAAAAAGCCAGCAATTGTACCACGCTTTCCTGTATCTTGGTCCATTCATTATGGGTGCCACTGGGGACAGCCTCGGTCAGGCTGATCCTGGGTCTCCAGACTCTCCAGCAAGACAGCCAGTTTAAAAATATGCCCCTTAATCTGATCCTTCCCTGAAGAAGCCTAAAACATATAGGATTCATGGCAAAATCTGTCATCGTAACATTATACAAGATTTATAAAACCCTCCTAAAGATTGCTATGGGAATCTAGAAGTTCCCTGGGTGCCTTCTGGCCCCTCTGATCAACTTTTCACACTAAAGAGGGGAGGGGAGAAGGAAAACCATCATCATTGCAGCTGTGTGTCTTCTCACACTTGCCATTCTGGACTCAGATGAGAGAGGTCTGAAAACAGGAATTAATTATTACCCCAAATTTCTATAGAGAGCATTTTTTGTCCTTCCTAGCAAAAGTGTTGCAAGACACTAAATATCCCTCTTGGGTTTTTATTATAATCAAGCTATATTTTTTCCTTAAATATCTTATGATAGAAGATAAACTAAACTCCCTCCCACTTTAATATTTTTTATATAATTTTTTCCACCCTTTGAGTCACAGAGATCTCATCCCACACTCCCTGTCTTTTTTTTTTTTTTTTACACTGAATAAATTGTTTCAGCTTAGTTATGGTGTTTCCTGAAAATTTATCTTCTGACTTCAATGGAATTTTGATTTAGAAGCAAGTGTTATTATTCTCTCTTCTTTCCCCAGTATTATAAAGTGTCTACTCCTAGTGTTATTGGCAAGATTATGTTTCCTTTGTTGTTTTAACCTCAACTTTATAAAACTGGCTCACATGATGCTTTTACTCTAGGATTGGAGAGTTCAAACATTTATAAATCCAAAAACAACATGTCCCTGTATAGACATTCACCACACCATTGAGGAACGTGTCATAATGATAGCCAGAAATGGTAAGGGCAAACATAAAAAGGAGAAAAAAAAATGTTTTTGAAATGAGAGCTTTGTAAGACTTGCAAGACTAAATAAATAACATTACCCATCTTCCTTACTTTAAGTAGAACCTTATTTTAGAAAATCAGCACCAGCCAAAAAGTGTGGGACTTCCATGCCACCATTTAGATAGTTACACATTTATTCTAAGGCCTTCCTTAAAATGTCTGCTGAGACACCTTCGTCTCTTCCACTGTAGCAGAAGCACACAGCAGGAAAAATGACCTAAATAATTTCTCATTATCCTTTACTTGAAAAATGAAGTACAGTTCCATGTTATTACAGTCCTAATAGACACACCTAAAACAAATATATAGGGCAGGTCATTTAATTTTATGGTTACAGGTAAAGGAAGCCAGATGACAACAAATAAATAATGATTAGCATTCATTCTACTCACATATACACAGATTTGGGGACAGAACATTCCTTTGATTTATGCTTTGTTTGAATATTTCTTAAAACAATGATTGTTCCTATTAGTCCATGAAATATCAATAATATCCATTAATTTACTTATCTATATTTCCATTGCTTTTGAATTTTAAGATTTTTTTTTACCTTAGTTACACAAAGAAAGCAAAAATAGAAATAATAGTAATGGGGCACTTGGGTGGCACAGTGAGTTAAATGTGTGACTCTTGGTTTGTGCTCAGGTCAAGATCTCAAGGTTGTGAGATCTGGTTCCCTGCTCAGTACTGAGTCTGCTCAAGATTCTTTCTCCCTTGCCCCTGCCCACTACATGCAGTTTCTCTCACTTTCAAATAAATAAAGTCTTTTAAAGAAGGAAATAATAGTAATAAATAAGCTAGGAAGCAAATTCACCTATAGTTTTGTTTTAAGTAGGTACCACGCCCAGCATGGAGCCCAACATGGGGCCCAAACTCATGATGACCCTGAGATCAAGACTTGAGCTGAGATCAAGAGTCAGACTCTTAACTGACTGAGCCACCCAGATGCCCCTACAGTGTTATGTTTTTAAAATAGGCATCCAGGACTTGGCTGCTATGTCTGAAAATGAATTGCTTGTATCAGGAGCTCCCGAAGAAGTTTACACCTAATTGCGCAGGGAGTTGAAATACCTATTTTTAGTTTGTTTCTCTTATGGGTTTCCTCCAAAGTCACTGAGTGAATTTACTTATTCTGGAGTGACATCCTCAGCCTGTGCTGTGGACCACCACTGCCACATATAAAGATAGGAAGAAGCGATGCTGTTGGATGCTAGTGACAACTACTGCCTTGTGTGGCAGACAGATCCAAAATGGATTAATGTTCAAGTCAGGCCCTTTCACCTCTACTCTCTCATGAGGATTGACAAAGCAGTGAGTGTGCCTTGTCCACAGACCTCCTGACTCCTCTGCCACCTTAGAGTTGACACCATTTTCTGATCTGAGACACTGTGTCATTTGAGGTCAGCACTTTTGCCATTTGTGAAGTCTTGCAATGGATTTCCTATGTGGTGGGTGGAAGAAAGGTAGAAAGAGGGAGGAAGAGAAGGAGTGAGCAGGAGGGAGGGAGAGAAGGGAGTGAAGGAGAGAGAGGTAGAGAGAGAGAGAGAGAGAGAGAGAGAACCTCTTTTACTAAATGTCTACTTTTTAATTGGTATTAAGTTAAATAATAATAATAACTTTTCCATATCAACAGGTAAACCTTCTATTATCTAATCAGTGTGTATAGTATGTTCACACCTGTAAGGGCAATGAACACAGGGCTCTTTGTTTCCCCAAGTTCTTCTTGCTATTTTTCCTGGCCGTGGTCTCATCAAAGCACTTGGGAAAGATGTTGCTATAAACGTTGAGGCGGGCACAGGCACTGGTATTTGCTGAATCAGCATTTAAGCCATCAAGTCTCTTATGACTTAGTCCTTCATAGAAGAAGCTTTCTTTGTGGTAACATCTCCTGGAATTTCCTTTGGAAATTCATCTCTATCCATTGTCAGCCATGTGGTCTGTGTTGAATTGACCATCCTCAGCTGCAGGGGAAGGCCTTAATGTGTTTAAGCATATTATTAGTTCCCATCCCCTTGGGTGTAGTGTTTGGTTTAGTGATGGTCGTGTGTTTTTAACAAGGGAACCTCAGGGCTTTTTGTGACCTTGCCAGATTCTAGTCTGTACCTCCGGTTATGAATGAAGAAGCGTAAAGCCCCTTTGCTGTAGGCAGACTTATTACAACCCAAAGGGGACCAATAATAGCATGAAACAGATAAAGTATAAGGCAGAGAGAAGAGATGGCAAGAAGTAGAGCCTTTCGGTCATTATCTCCAGACCTTTCTATCTCTGTCTATTCCAGTTATGTGAGTAGTAAATTCCTTTTATTATTAGAGTCATTTTGAGTTGGATTTTTCTTACTTTCTACCCATGTGAACCCACAGATCCACAATGACTTGATTGAATTTCAAAATATTTTGTCATTCATTTTTAATTGGGAGATGGGAACTGAACAAGGAAATGCCAACTGTGGCAAACCATCAAGAACAGTGAAAGTTTGACAACAACAGTGACAACCATAATGATAAAAAGGTAGGACCACTGAAGTCCTGTGTTGAATCATTCAGACTTCTCCCTTTCTCTCAACTGAAGAACAATAGTCTAAACTCATGGCTGTTTGTTTTAATTTAGAGTGTCTGTGAGTAAATGAACATCTAGCCCCCCAGCTGCAGTAAACAGCTCATTCAAGCAAATTACCTAGGACAAAGAAAGCACCTCTGACATAATTTGGGGGGCCAAGCATGAAAATAATAGGGTGCTTGGGAAGCCACAGAGTCCCTGTGAACACCTCAGTAGTTCTAATAGCATTTGGAGCTGGTCGGAAGGAGCAAACCTTTTTAATTTCGTACAGCTGGTGCTACAGTCGCTTTACCCTGTTGGGTTTTCTTTTCCCTTCTGAATAGGAAAGCAGAGTTAGCTCTGTCATATTGAGCCAATCACTAATGGGCCCTGCCAGGCGTGGCGAAGATAAAAGCCACCACCTGCCTTGCCTCTGCTCCCCCCACCCCATTCCCGGTCTCCAGTTGTCTGCACAGCTGCTGCAGCCGGTCATTGTTCTACCCCAGGGCTGCCTAGGGAGCTCAGCCATCCCAGCCTCAGCAGCAGCACAACTGCACTTTGAAGGAAGCTCCTGCATGGGTTCGCTCTGCACCTTGGCCATGACCTCTTGTAAGGCTGCGAGTCCCAGCGGACATGGCTTACGTGCCTGCCATGTACTTGGGCCTGGGAGGAACACACACAGCGCTCCAGGGAGGGAGAACGGTTTGAGCAAAGACAAAAGCGGAGAGGGGTATTCGCGCTGATATTTGTGGGCATGAATTCCTTTTTTGGCTACCCGATGTCCATTAACCTGACTCTCAGAGCAAAGACCCTTTTCCTCCTGGTAATATGTCACCCAGGCCTGACCAGTGAAAGAATCGCATTCCTTCCTGATATCTGTGACGCTGTTGGAAGTAGGCACATGACTTAAGTTAGGTCAACAACAGCCCCTGAGATTCATTCTGCAGACCTGATGTTGAGAAATAGGGGAGTTGGTGTTCTCTTTGTTGCTAGATTTGAAACCTAGAGCATATGGAGGCTTCACTTTGCTGGCATCTCTGTCAATATATCATTGCTACAGTAATACCGCATCATAATAAATTGTCCCCAAACTCAGTGGATTAAAACAACAGGCATTTCTTTTCTCTCTCAATCATAGGCAGCAGGTTGGCTGTGGCTTAGTTGGGCTAGTTGGAGCGGGCTCCAGATTCTGGACTCTCGGTTAGGTTCACATCTGCTCATCATGAGTCTCACCTGCCTTGGACAAGCGGCTACTACCTGACAGGCAGGTGAAGGACAGATGCTCCTTAGGTAAGCCTAGCCATGCTGGCACTAGCCTCTGCTATTATCATGTCCAGGGACATTCATTAGTCAAAGCAAGCCACAGAATCAAGGGAGCAGAAAGTGTTTCCTTTGAAAACCAGAAAACCATGGCAAGGGCAGGCACAGATATACTATTTTATCAGAAGCAGGAGTGAAGAAATTGAGGCTAGTTATCCAGTCCATCAGACTATCTTCCTAGTGCATGGAACATGACAGAAGTCAAGATGCAGAGTGAGATGAGCTGAGGACTGGAGAGAGATGGAGGCCTGTGATTTGAGCTGTGAATCCAGCTGTAAATGAATAGACTTTACTCCTGGACCTTTTAGCCATGTGATTCCTTTTGGTTTAAGCCTTTTCAGATTTTTTTTTTTTTTTTTTTTTTTGGTCACTTGCAAGCAAGCAAAAGATAAACCTTTGGAGATATTATCTTAATATTTCCAGTAATCTAGCAGGATCAGTATAGCAATTCACGTTTCACAGATTAGGAACCCGAGCTAGAGAAGGATCAGCTGAACTGTTCTGACCCATCTGTCAGCAAGGGTCAGAGCAGGAACTTGATCCCAGGTTAGTCTAGCTGCAGAGTTGGTCTCCTGTCCACATTGTCCACTGCCTCTGTTTATGCAGGTGTGTTTGGGGAGAGTTGGCACAACAGGCTAGTCAGAGAGGAGAATCCATGGAGATGAATAATTCGAGATAAGAGAAAAAGAGAAGTTTGGGATGGGCAGAAGACAGGAACAGACATTTTTCCAAAGAAGACATCCAGATGGCCAACAGACACATGAAAAGATGCTCACCATCACTCACTAACAGGAAAATGCAAATCAAAACCACAATGAGCTATCACCTCACACCTGTCAGAATGGCTAAAATGAAAAATATAGGAAACAAGTGTTGGCAAGGATGCAGAGAAAAAGGAACTCTTGTGCTCTGTTGATGGGGATGTAAATTGGTGCAGCCACTATGGAAAACAGTATGGAGGTTCCTCAGAAAATTAGAAATTGAACTACTATATGATCCAGCAATTGCACCACTGGGTATTTACTCAAAGGATATGAAAATGCTCATTTGAAAGGATATCTGCACCCCTATATTTATTGCAGGATTATTTACAACAGCCAAATTATGGAAGCAGCCCAAGTATCCACCCATAGATGGATGGATAAAGAACACATACACAGACACACACATACCCAAGAATATTATTCAGCCATGAAAAATAAATCTTGCTCTTTGCAACAACATGGATGGAACTAGAGAATATAATGCTAAGTGAAATAAGTCAGTCAGAGAAAGACAAATACCATATGATTTCACTCCTATATGGAATTTAAGAAACAAGCTAAGGGGATAGAGAGAGAGAGAGAAAACTTTTACCTATCAAGAAACAGACTCTGAACTATAGAGAACAAACAGATGGTTACCAGAGGGGAGGGATGGTGAAATAGGTGAAAGGGATTAAGAGCGCACCTATCATGATGAGCACTGAGTAATGGTTAGACTTGTTGAATCACTATATTGTACACCCAGAATTATACAACACTGTATTAACTATATTGGAATTAAGTTTTTTAAAAAAGAAAAGAGACATGAATAAACTAAAACTAGTAATAAAAAATAAAAGAACAGTTTGAGGCCAGTCTAACCTTGCCTGTTGAGTGTGGTGGGTGCTGAGATGAGCAACTCAGGGCCCCCTTTAGGAAGAAAGGACTCACTCCCCCTGCTGCTGAGATTGAGCCTGGCAGATAATCTACAGCTGTTAGGCTGCTTCTGGAACTGCCTCAGCCAAAGAGAACATCTTTCCCAAAAGTCACGCCATCTCCCTGGGATGGCCCACATCTAATAGTTCATTGAAACACCTGACCTTCATGCCTCAACTCAGGACAGCTCTGACAGGTCAACCCATTTCCAGAGCTCTTGGAGACTTCTCATAAGGCTGCTTTGCAGCTCTTCCTGCCAGATCCAGCCTCACCCCTTTCTTTCAATAAACTTGGATCCCAAGAGCCCTTCCTAATAAAGTCCCTGCATACTAGTCTGCTTTTAAGGGAGCTCAGTTTACAACACTGTGCTTAAGAGTTGGTGGGTTTTTTTTTTTTTTTTTTTTTTCCTAGTGGTAAAACCTGGTGATTGAAATGAAGAACCAATCACTCAGAGCAGAGGGGTGGTAATAATCTGCGACGTGACTTAAGAAGGCGATGCAAAATCATGCATTCCTCTAAGTCTAGCTCAGAATCCAAGCAAAACTGAAAACCTTGGCCATGATCCTCTTCTTTGAGGCCACACAGCCTTCAATGTGCAGTTTAACCATTGACCAGATTGCCCGGTTGTCTTGATATTTTGCAGGTCCAACCCAATGTCATAGCTTTCTTGTGAACATCAAATACTTTTAAATGGTGCTTAACAATAAAACTGTCATCTAGTTCCTACTCTCCACCGCCCCCCGCCATTGTCCAACGTGAGGCATCTTCTGAAGAAAGTTTATGGTAGTTACCTTTATAACAGCATAACTCTTACCAAGTTTAAAATTAAAATGTTATCACAAGTGGCATTTCCCATCCCATTTCAAATGTAGAGCACTGCAAGAATTCTCAGGAAATTAAAATACTGCCTTTAAAGCTCTGCTTTTATAAGAATAAGAAGGAAATTACAGCACAATAGCTTTTATCCAACTATCAGGATTTTTTTATAGTCTATAAAATGTTTGCCAACATATTCCCCACGTGAAATCTATTATACAGAGCAATTAAAAACAAACATCGTGTGCGCTATATGTTGGCGATGTTTTTAATAACCTGAAGCCAGAGCAAATGATCACCAGGGCTCAAAGTTAATAACAGATTGAAAGGATGCCCTTAAAATTGTGGCAGTGGCCTTGTATTAAATCTATGGTTTGCATGCTTCTTTCTTACTGCCTCAATAAAATAATAATTAAACTCTAAACAGGCAAGCCTGCAATTAAACAATAGTGTGTGAGTGTTAAATATGTGTGCATATTTTCCATACATTCCATATTGCTCCTGAAGGATCATTTTATGTAAATGATTGCGATAAACCAAAATCTGAGCTATCTTGGTAAGGTATATAATCTGTTACAGATTTAGCAACCCTAAAGCCCAATTCTATCTGAAGACTTAATTTCATACATTTGATAAAATATATAAAAGTTTATACAGTCCATAAACTTCTTTGAAGCCATTTAGCTTGGCACAAATCCAATATCCATTGTGATTTGTTGTAATAATTGTGTGTAATTTTTTGTTACTTCAAGAAAAACACCAACTCCTATTTTTAAGTCCCACTATATAGTACTATATGGCATATTGAGTTACTCCTTGAATCTTTTCAGAATGAATAAGGATGTACCAAAAATCTCTGTGCAGTTTTAAGCTTTAATACTTTTAGAAATATAAATGCCACAGATTTATAAATCTATTATATGAGTGTTTAATTATGCAAGCTTCTTTTATTTAGTTTTTGAAATATTAGAATCAGTTTTAAAATTTTTTATTATTTTTTTGTTTGTTTCACTCCATGTTTGACTGCTTTGGAGGAACTGAAACCAGAAATAAATTATGAGTTCATTATTCAGGAGTCACAAAACTATATAAATGTTAAAGAAATTTATCGAACTGAAACTTCAAATTATATTTCTTATAAGTTTGTACTTTATACTTCTAAAGTTAATGCTTATAAAGGACCAAGACTTGTTGGTGTCCCAAAAGTCTAGTTGTTAATTATTTTTCTCTATGTTCAATTTTTAACTTTTTTTTGATAGAGCTTACATTAGACAATTTCTCCAGTAATTAAAATCATGTAAAATTTTAGTTGCCCATTTATGTTCCATGTGCTCTAATTGTGAAAGTCAATGTGTTTAATGACAAATTTAGTCCTCAGTCCTCGGAAGAAAGTAGGATGGGTTATGATTGCCGAAGGTGACATGACATAATTGTTGAGTTCTAGGTGTAAGGGCCTATTCAGCCAGAGCGGCCCAACTCCAGTTGAACAGCCATTTTTGTTGTTTATGCAGTAAAACTTAAATTGACAGCCCCCCGCACCCCCCCTCTCCCCCCCGCAGAACTTACTTACAAGCAAGTCCGGGAAACCAGTCCCAGGTAACAAAGCCCAAATACAAGGGTGGGTCAGGTCAGGTGGAGATAACACCCCGAATGCAGGGATGAGTAGGGTCAGGTGGAGACATCCAATCAGTGGAGTATACATATTGTTTCCCTAGCTACCAAGGAGTGTGGGCCGCACCTTTTGGGCACCAATTCTGACCAAGGTGATAGGCTAGTTCAAATAGCTACTATGGGGTGAATTGTAGTTCAATTGGCCACCCGTGTGTGACCTAGCATGACTGTGCAGCTTTCTCTGTGTGTTGCAATCTCATTGGCCACCTGTGTGTGGCCAGGCTCAACCACATGGTCTTTCCTCTATAAACGTTAGTCTGTGAGGCAGGGAGGGGTTGCCCTCTCTGTAAGGGGCGGCCCTGACCATTCTGTTTGATGGTCGGTTTGATTCTTGATGCTTGGCACGAAATAAAGTTTTGCTTGACTTTCACTTTGTATCAGTCTCGCTCCTTTGACCATGGACCCATTATTGGGGGACCCAACATAGGTATCCTTAGATTTTTAAAACAAAGATCCAAGAACTGATGTTGGTGAAACAGGTCAGCCCTTATTAAGCTACTTCTGTTCTATTGATAAACTTCTTGTTAGAAGTACAGTAGGAAGTTAAATGAAATGGTTATATGAGAACATGTACCTTGGTAGCAGGATGGCTATTTTAGCATATAGCTCTCCTCTTGGGTGTCTTTGAATAAGCTGATATTGGGTTGAAGGGAGCCAAGATCATAAACCAGGCATAAAGGACTCTAAGTGCAAGGTTTGGAAAATGGGAGCTCCTTGGAACCATATTGTATTTGGCAGAAACAAACTCTGATTCAGCCTTTTCATTTTTCCACTCTAAGTACATTGAATTCTCTGCCTTGTTCAAGGTGTGGATCATTCTGGAGAAATCTTATAGATTAAGTCTGTTCTTTATATTTGCATGAGTTAAAGGTCACAGACTCTTGTTCCTCGATAACAAGGGCAAGTCACTTCCTATATCTTAATAAAAAACTTCTTCTAATATTTTCTGAAGGTATATAATATAGAGTATTATAGCAGTCATGAAAAAGAATGATGAAAGTTGAAGCCCATTTTTAAGAGTCCTGAGAATTGGAACTCTTGGTACCAGCCTGGATGACACTGTTATCTGGACAGGTGCACTGAACTTTCTACTAAATGTTCATGGAATACACATTTTCTAGGCTCTTGTTCTGTTAGATCTTTTTTCCCTTCGTCTAGTTGCCATGAAGCCCGCAAGTTTAGGCATGGCTGAGTCCTGTGGCATTAGGACTGATAGAAGGAAAGGATAGAAAGCAGGGACTGAGGGGAGTCTCACTTCTCAGTGTAGATTACCTTTTAGAGTCCTTTCTTTCTTACTGCAAGTGGCCTTTCTTTCTTACTGCAAGATTACCTTTTAGGGTCCTTTCTTTCTTACTGTAGACTGCTAACTTCCCTTTCCTTTTCTGAACTGCCCAAATCCATCCCCTGCTGTGTTTGCTTTCCTCCAAGTCAGGAGCCACCATGGGACCTTCAGGGCAGTTCTTTTCCTTTCTGCTTCTGAACAGACGGACACACACAAACACATACCACATACACATGTGTGTGTGTACACACATATACACTCATGGGTGGATGGATGCGTAGAAGGGAGGGAGGAAAGGAAGGAAGGGAAGGAAGGCAGGGAGGGAGGAAAGACTTAATTCCTGCTAGGACCTAAGGTTCTACAACTACACTAAGTTATGAGCTTCTATTATGGTGATAGAAACATATCATTTAGTAATTGAAACACCCCCTTTTACAGAATAAAACAAAACAAAAAACAAAAACAAGTTAAAAACCTTGAAATGTAGGGGCATCTGGGTGGCTCAGTGGGTTAAAGCCTCTGCCTTCAGCTCAGGTCATGATCCCAGGGTCCTGGGATCAAGCCCCGCATCGGGCTCTCTGCTCAGTGGGAAGCCTGCTTCCCTTCCTCTCTCTCTGCCTGCATCTCTGCCTACTTGTGATCTCTGTCTGTCAAATAAATAAAATCTTAAAAAAAAAAAACACCTTGACATGTAAAAAGTATAAGCAATTTTCCATTGTTAAAAGTTGACAGGTAGGAGATTGGTCTGACTTCAAAGCCCTTTTCCACTACACCACAGCTGATCAACACGGTAAGCAAAGAAATAATAATAGACAAAAATAGATGGGTATTTCCAGAGTTACCAAAGTCTAGCAAAGTTCAGAGGGTACCATTTATAGTCTCTTTGTCGAGATTTTCTCTCTCTCTCTCCGTCTTTCTCTCTTCTTAGGCGTGGGGGGGCAGGGGATGAGAGAGAGAGACTTTTAAGCAGGCTCTACACCCAGCCCAGAGCCTCATGTGGGGCTCAGTCTCACAACTCAGATCATGACCTGAGCCAAAATCAAGTGTTGGATGTTTAACCAACTGAGCCATTAAGATGCTCCAAGATTCTCTTTCTGGTTCAGCAGACAGCTTTCCTTTTTTAAAGTCTAAGGGTAAACGTCTTCAAACCTTTTTGGTCCTTAGTAGCCCAGATCATTCTGTCTCCAAGAACACAGAGATACATTTAGATGAGAGAAATTTATTAAAAAGAAAAATAATGAGGGAGAGAGGAAGATTTTTTAAAAGACTTTAAAAAAATTTTTTTTAATGTGAATGTTCTAGACATTTCAGTGTTCTAGAACAGGATCAGCAGACTTTTCTGGGAAGGGGCAGAGAATAAATATTTTAGGCTTTATGCAACAAGAGGCAAACTTGAGAACACTGTATCAATACTTATTTAGAAAGAGAAAAAAACAAATCTTTACAAAATTTTTTTGACAAAATTCAAAATATAATAATAATTGAATACAATTTTTAAAAATATTATAAAATTAATAAGAAAAGTCATTTTCTAATGAGAAGGATGGAATTATTTGGGGGTAAGTAACATTTTGCTTAATTGTAGTTTAAAGTTAGTGTTCCTTATCAGTAACTAATCACATGTGTTCATCAATAAAAAACACTCCTAGCTCATGAGCCATTCAAAAACAGCACACTCAATTTGATCTGCAGGCTACAAACCAGTGAAAATGGACAACCTGTCCTGTTCCTGACTTAAAGGAAAAACCCTCAGATCTTCCCCACTGAGAATGATATTCACCGTGGGGTTTTCATAGATGGGTTTTATGACATTGAGGTATATTCCCTCTATCCCTATATTTTGAAGAGTTTTAGTAGTTTAATTTGCTGACCCCTGCTCTAGAAGCTCATGGAATCTGGAGACATGATTCACTTCTGTGTTATTTCAATTCCTCAAGTACTCACTGAAAGGTCACCTTATGGAAGGACTTCCCTAGATTTTCATCTTAACACATCTAAGGCAAAGGAGTATGTATAGATAAATAGTTTGGGGCTCTAAGAGAGAGGAGATTTTGGAAGCCATGTCCCAGTGTAAATTTTCTTTAAGATCTATCTGAAAAATTCATGTGAATTTTGAAAATTGCTCCATAGTATCACCGTATTTGTTTCCTGCATCCCCTGTCTTACAGAAAACCAAAGTCAAGTGGAAACTCGCCATTTTTATCTCGTGTCTTTATATTTCAGTTAATTAGCTTGGGAAGGTCAGCAGTTAAGAGATTGCCTCATTTCTCATGTGACTGAATCTTTGTATTAGTCGAGATAATTATTGATGACTGCAATAACAAACTTTTCCCAAATCTCAGTGGCTCCATAAAATTTAAAAAAGAAAAGTTTATTTCTTACTTACTCTACAGCTCTGTATAGGTTGGGAAGCTCTCCTGGGACAGCCCTCCTTCCAGTGGTGACTTGGGGACTGGTTCCTTCTACCATGTGGCTCTGTCTTGGAATCCTTTGCTTTTAACCATGTAGAGAGAGAGGCTGAGACCGAGTAGAGGATTCAGGGGAAGATTTTTGAGGCCAGGTCCAGGTGCACATTCTCTTACCCACATTCCTTTGTTCAGAATGCAGTCACATTTTTCCAAACCTCCTGTGACACAGATTTAGAATTGTGGTCTGGCCAAATGCCTAGGGATAAAATATCATTCTATCATTACTTCCTCTCCCAAACAAAATAGCCCATGCACTTGACCTTTCTAGACTTTATGTGTTGTAGACTCTACTCTATCTATCATGGTATTGAGATTGGACACAGTTATATGCCTATTTACAGTTTATCATGCTCCCCTCTGTATGTCTCCATTAGACTACAGGCACCTGGGATAAATTCACTGCTATCCAAAATACACAGAGAACTCTTACCATACGATAAGAAACTATAATCCATTAAAAAGTGAGCAAAATCTGATCAGGTACTTCACTAAAGAAGATATACAGATGACAAAGTAGCAAATAAAAAGGTGCTCAACAACATATGCAATTAGGGAATTGCAAATTAAACAACAATGAGATAACACTATATACCTATTAAATGGCTAAAATCCAAAACACTGACAATACCAAATGCTGACAAAAATGTGGAACAACAGAAATTCTCGTTTTCATTGCTAATGATGCAAAACTATGCAGCCACTTTGGAAGAAACTGCCAAACTGGCTTCCAAAGAGGCTGTATACAATTTTGCATTTACCAGAACTTCTCTAAAATTAAAGTCTATTAATTAAAGAAAAAAATAGAAAAGACCCACAAATCTGCAACTATATATATATACAACCAAGCAAAGTTACCAGGAATAACTATTACATTATATGATCTATGCTAAATTATCCTGATAATGTTTTTGTAGTGTCTAATTTATTTATCACTAAAGAATTATCTTGAATATGGGCAGCCTTAGTAATTACGAGGCTATTATTAAGCGTATGTTGCTGTATACAATGTTGATTTTTATCTTTGTATTGCATAAACATGACAAACATTTTAACTAATCAACCTATAATTGCAGAGTCCCTACTAATGTAGACAACTCCACATTAAATATCAATTCACAGTCTGAAGCAGAAAATTTCCATTTTCAGGCTTCCTTTTCATTGTTCCCAATTTTTTTTTTTGATGTTTTTATTGGTGGGAGACTATTATCTTATATCATTAAAGTTGGATGGGCCTTATTTTATGGAATTTTACTTCAGAGAGACTATTTGAAGCAGAATATACTATACAATTTATGAATATGTCTTTATAGTCTTGTATTCATGTGACAGTCTCATTCACACTTAATCTCTAAATCAGATATCCACAGAACAATTTCAGAGCATTTCTGCAGACACTGGTGATATCTTCTAAAAAAGATAAGTACAAGACAACTTGGTTCTCTACAATGACAAGAAAGCAGCAATTAACTGGTCACTTTTATCAGGCCCCTGGAGGATAGGTACTAACTACATGCCCAGGGTAGTTTCCAATGCCCTCCCCTATACTCTGGATTTGCTGAAGGTGGCACAGAGTATTAAGAAGGTAGCTAAAGAAAATCTTTTGGCTGGAATCCCAAGAGATCCTCTGAACTGCTATAATTGGACGTATTAATTCATTCAAATACTTTTGAGTACTAAATGGGCATTTACATGTCTCTGGGAAACTGTGGAAGGTTTGCTCAGGGCTCTCATTCACAAAGCTCCACACCCTCCCAATGAAGGAAGTTTAGGGGTTATAATCCAGCCACGACTTCTGGCTCAAGGATGTGTCCTCCTAGAGAGATTGTTCTTCCCTAATTGCATAAAAGCAGTACAGGACAGGCTAGCAGTACCCCTTGCTCATCACCTGAAGGAACATGTGAGTGGTCACTTCTCATAACTTTCACAGGAACACCCAGGCTAACCTCCCTGGACCACAGTTTCTTCACTAGTCAAATGGGAATAATTATACTACCGCCTTTGAGGGCTATTGTGAGGATGAAATGATTTAACGTACTAGTTTTTAATTAGTGTTACTCATTACTATCAGCCCATCCTACAATTGTCACAAAGATTAAAGAAGCAGCTTTCTACTGTGCTTGGCACCTTGGAGGCTCTCCATGGGGGGAGGGGGGCTTTTATTATTGATAAAATACAATACACTATGTTGGTTGGGTCCAAAGAACAAGAACTGTGAAGAACTCTGTTTAGTACCAAAAGATATTTATTAAAGGCCTTCCATATTTAAAAAAGTATTATTATAAATCATTTAATACATAAAATTTCTCTTCGAGATTACTGTTTTATACCCATAATTCAGATGAAAAAAATTGAGAGGCTTCAAAACCATGAATCTTAACAAGCAGAAAGAATGAGAGGAAGTGGTAGAGGAGAAAAATAAGAAGAGGAAGGGATAGAAGAAGGAAATTATAGTGTATTCTGAGCACTCTCTGTAAACGTAATTAATTTAATTAGTTTGAGTATATGACTAACTTAGAAATGACTTATAAGTTTGTCAAGCAGTATTAAATATATTAAACATCATAGCTGAAAATATTTAAAATGTATATGAGAATTTTTTGATAATAGTCTGCATTGCATTTTATATTTGTTTTATACATTAAATTTTTAATGTTCAAAAACTCAGTTTTTTTTTAAACTCAGGGTTTTTGTCCTAAAAAAATGAAAGATGCAAAGTTAACTTCATGATTTTATACCCCAAATGACATTTTTTTCTATAGATTACAGCTAACTCTGAAATCTTTTCCCACTATTTGACATGAGAATGGCAACAGAATATTGAACCAGTTTTAACAGATTTTGTGCTGTAGATATTTTTTTGAGAAACTATATCCACTGATCAAGAGATCGCTTTTCCCTTAAGGGAAATGAACACCTGTCTAAGGTACCAACTTCCTCATAAACAGAATTTGTAGGGAGCTCTTATTTCCCCCAATGAGGATACCATCTAGGTTTGAATTATGTTCTTTGAGAAGATTTCTCACCATTAGCTAAATGAAAAACATTCATCCTGAATGAGTGAAAACTTAATACCCTGAATTTTCAAGAGTGTCACTTTCCTAATGTTAGGCTTTTTTGTTTACACATTTGGAGCTTTTGAGATAAATGTGACTACATGAAGTGAAAAATATTTGTTCACAATGGGAATATTATTCTCACCATGAAAAATCCTCCATATTATTTTCATTTGGGGAATTTGAGATCAAATTTTATGATTTCTATTGAAATTATTATTAGCAGCTTAAACTTTTTTGTTTATGGGATAGAGTTGTTGGTTAGGTATATGTAAACTCTGAGGTGACTATTATCCTTACTTAACTGATGAGGAAGTTGAGACTCAGATTTCATATATAATATGTATATCATATACATATATATACATATATATACACACATATATAAAATCTATGTATGCATGTGTGTATATATGTATATGTGTGTGATTTACATTTAGAAAAGGACTTATACTTATATAATAATGTTAAAAGTTATCTTCTTTGTATGGTTGATATTTCAAAAGGTATATTCATATATATTTATTGAACATGTATGTGTATATCCTGCATTTCTGAGCTATGTTAAGAAGATAACTTTTACTTGCTAAGAGAATAAATCTTAAAAGTTCTCATCATAGGAAAAAAAATATTCTGTTTCTGTGTATGGTGATAGATGTTAACTAGACTTATTGTGGTGATCATTTTACAATAGTGATCGCCTTTGACTCATGATGGGTTTATGTCCTGATAAGCCTATCATAGATTGAAAATATCATTAGAGGAAAATGTGTTTAATACATCCAGCCTACCAAATGTCATAGCTTAGCCTAGCTTACCTTAAACATGATCAGAACACTTACATTAGCCTGCAGTTGGGTGAATCATCTAACACAAAGCCTGTTCTATAATACATGTTGAATATCTCATGTAATGTAATGAATACTTGCAAACCAGATTTTGCTCCCAGGTGCCAGTTTGTGATTTCTGGGCTATTTAAAATGGAAAAACCCATATCAGAAATGGATTGTTTCTTGAAATGCAACCCATGAAAAACATGGGTCCCTCCCATGAGGTTAGCCAGACTGTAAGCATCATGAAGGCAGAATGCATGACTGTTCTTTCTAGCACCATCCTCAGTGCCCTGTGTAGGGAGGGCCTGGCACAAAGTAGGCTCTTAATAAACATAGTGTTGAGTGAACCTATACAACATGCCTATATTATCTGTGTCAGGATCGTGTCCAACTCTTTGCTTCAGAAGAGGCATCTCTGGTGGCCTCTTCACTGGCTTTGGCCAGACCCTGAAGCATGGGCCAAAAGGGGACAGAACAAACTCTTATTTACCTATGCCCTCAGCAACCCTCAGGTGATCTATATGATCTATATTATCAATAGAACTTTATTATCATTTCTGATAATTCAAGTAACCCCAAATTGCTGAATTCTCTGTTCCAGAGATTTATAGAGCAGGGTTTCTCAACCTACATACTATGGACATTTTGGGCTGAATAATCCTTTAGTCTAGGGGGCTGTCCTGTTCATTGCACAATATCTGGAATCATTCATGGTCTCTACCTGATCCATGCCAGTAGCATCTCCCAACCAAAACTGTGCCCAGATACTGTCAAATGGCACCCTGGAGAAGGTTAAAACCCACCTCTTCTCTAACACACTGAAAGGCACTGAATAAAGTAATGCATTGGTAGGAAGCAGAGAAGAGAAAGCTTGGATAATAAGGGTAATAAATTCTGTGGTGCAGCCATCTATCGTGATATTTTTACACATTTGTATGTTCCTCTATGGTGGTGAATTCTCACAAGAGCCAAATCAGGCTTAAGAGTGTACAATCTAAGTGCTATTCCCTAGCAGACAAAAGATTTGTAATTCCAAAGCTTTGCTGGGGTAGACTAGTATCTCCCCAAATCTCCCAAGGGGGACTTTAATTGGTGCTCTGGAAAGCAAAAATGTCCATCATCATTTTCTTCTGAACACACTGAAGTATATTAAAGATCTTTAGACATCATTGGCTGAAAACAAACATTTACTGTTATTTAAGGTTAAACAAAGTTCTTTAAGGAGACAAGATTCTTTCTTTACTAATATCCATACAAACCCTTTTGCTTTTCACTCTTTTGGAAAGTTCATGAATAATGTATATATCATTTCCTCAAAATGTAAGGATTTCTAGCTATGCTCTTATCATAGATTCCCACACCAATCTAGTATTATGTTATTAGAGCCAGATTTAATTGGGACCTAGATAGAATTTTACTGAAGTAATCTGTTTGTTTGTAAATGATGGAATAACAATTTTTACTGTCTTTTCCTATTCAATGGCCATGATTAGACTTGTGGATGTACTCATTCATATGACTCTCTCAATCAGTGGCTCATTTGCCTTCATTTTGATGTCCTTCTGAGTATTTATTTATGTATTAATTTTATTATTATTATTTTTAAAAATATACCCAGGGAACTCTGCCAATTGCTGCAGTGCTTTGGAGGTATCAATAAAAGAAAATGATCTAGCACAGTTGCATGGGGCCTAGCCAGTAAGTGGAAGGTGCCAATGTGAGTTTAGAGCCAAGCTCATCAGCTTGGTTTAGCACTCAGTTTGGAGACAGCCTGGCCTAGATGGTTTGATATCTAAGTGGAAAGCAGACTCAGAGTAAAGTGCAGCCTGGAGAGCTAGTGAAAATGTTCTCTGCAAGCTCATCTTTACATGATAATAACAAAACTTAATTAAAAATCACTGGTATTTTCTCTATTTGTTTCCTCGGCAGAAAATTCAAATACCAGACTGTCTGGTTCAAAATTGAACACCTGGCAACCCTAATGATTTGCTTTGCACAGTGATTTATGTTGGCAGATTCAGAACTGTGGAGACAGTGGGGGTCAGGTTGGGGAGAGCCCAGAAAGATTCAGGAAAAAGAAAAAAAAGACCTTTTCTGTTATTTTTATATTTTTAATTGGGTGAAAAATGTTTCACAGGGGAAGGAAGTATTTTCACTTATTATTCCATTTTATTGTAGGCCTGTCCATCTCTTTTTCTTTCTGTATTTTTACTTCTCACCTTAAATGCTAATTTCCATAGCTTTATTCTTTTACAGTCTCTGATCCCTGTCAGATTTGATTTTGATGTTTTTGACTTGGGGCTCTGTCCTGACTCTGAAAAACAGTCACCGTGGTTCATTTGCTTCAGAAATATAAAACTATAGGATATGGGGTCAGGTGACTGTGAATCATAGCTGCACTGCTTCTCAGTTCTGTAAGGGGGGAAAAAAAAGCAGATGTAACCTCTTTTTTGCCTTCATTTACTTAGACATGAATGGGAGTGATGATAATATCTATTTTTAAAAAAAATTTGTTGTATGGGATACAGATGGCCCACAGACAAATGAAAAGATGATCTGCATCAGTCATCGTCAGGGAAAGGCAAATCAAAACCACAATGAGATAGCACCCCTTCCCTGTCAGAATGGCTGAAATAAGAAACACAAGAAACAACAAAGTGTTGATGAGGTTGTGGAGAAACAGGGACTCGCATGCATTGTCTGTGGGAATGCAAACTGGTGCAGCCACTGTAGAAAACAGTATGGAGATTCCTCAAAAAGTTAAAAATAGAACTACTACCCTGTGATCCAGTATTTGCCCTACTGGGTGCTTACCCTCCAAATACAAAAACACTAAGTCAAAGGGATACATTAACCCTATGTATATTGCAGCATTATTTTTAATAGCCAAATTATGGAAACAGCTCAAGTATCTACCGATAGATGAATGGATAAAGAAGATGTAATATATATATATATATACACACACACACACATATATACACACACACATACACACACACATATATACACATATATATATAATATGTATACATTATATATATGTATAAAATTGTGTGTCGGGGGTGTGTGTACACAGACACGCACGCATGCGCGTGTGCGCACACACACACACACAGGAATATTATTCAGCCATGAAAAAGAGAGAAATCTTATCATTTGCAACAGCATAGATAGGGTTAGAAAGTACAATGCTAAGTGAAATAAGTCAGTCGGAGAAAGAAAAATACCATATGATTTCACTCTTCTATGGAATTTAAGAAACAAGCAAAGGAAGAAAAAGAGAAAGAGATAAATCAAGAAATACTCTTAATTATAGAGAACAAACTGATGGATCCTGGAGGGGAGTGGGTAGAGGGATGGGTGAAATAGGTGATGGAGATTAAGGGGGCCACTTGTGATGAAGTGTGGAAGTATTAAGTCAACATATTGCACACCTGAGACTAATGTAATACTGTATGTTAACTACACTGGAATTAAAACTAAAATTTAATAAAATAAGTAAGAAAATTAAAAAGTAAGTAAATAAATAAAATGCTACCTGTGTAAACGAAAAAAAATTGTTGTGAGGATAAATAATCCTACTCTTCATTCTTGTGGATTCCAGTGGAAGAGCACAAATGGAGGCCTGAATATTTCATCTAAATGTTTCAAAATTATAAATTATCCTAACAAGCTGTGGAATAAACTGCATTTTGTCCACCTACTTTGGCGGTGGTCTGGTTTAAATTTGAATTCTCAGGCTCCTTTAGAGTTCCATGTTGGAATATGGTGGTCCAGGGAGAACTGGCCCTCATTTCTCAGCTTACCCCCTTCTCTTCCTATGCCCAGCTCTTTTCCACAGTTTATGGGCCTCCAAGTCTGTGTGTCCACACCCCTGATCATACATCCAAGCTATGTCTGCATCTCCATCAAAAGGCAGGCCAAAGCCATTCCTGCTGCCTAGAGGTGTACACACTAAAGAATGGACTGCCCTTGGAAGAAGGATGTGTGGAAGATGTCTTCAAAGGCCCTGAAAGTAGATTTAAAGCCATTTTTACAGGGAATTCTTGGACCCTGAGAATCCAGAGAATGGTCCTGGGGCTGAACGTGGACAGGCAGAGGTCAACCTGCAGGTGAATTGGCCTAACTGACCAGGATTCAGAGAGTCAGGTTCTTGGGCTCCAAAAAGTATCCCCAAAACTCAAATCTATAACATAGCCTGAACTGGCAGAGCTCCCACAGTTGCTGAATACCTAGTGAATTTTGGCTTCCTCTCCACCTGGAAATATACATTTTTCAAGTATCCCTTCCATAGCTACTGTGGAAAAAAAGTAGTTTGGTGCTTCCTCAAAAACTTAAACGTAGAATTCTCTTCAGCTGAGCCAGGTTACATGGTATGGAGAGGAGGGACAAGTGGGGTAATTTCACAGAGTTTGCTGTCTGGCAACTGTTCTCTCACTCTCTGCCTGGTATATATTTCCTCCTTCATTTTGTCTGCCTGGGACCAAGTTATTTGCTCTTTTTTTTCATACACTTGAAGCAACTTTGGGAATGGGTTCTAAGCTGAAATGAGGTGGTCTTCATGTATCAGCGGGGTGGCAGTGGTTTGTGCTTCTGATAAAATAACTTGAGATAAGCAAAACACATCCACTGTTACTCTCTGACTTGTGAAATCTGTTGCTTCAGAATCATCATTCATCATTTTTGTCTTCCCAGACACTAATGGAAATTAAAATAAACAAACCCGTTCGCATTAAGAAAAGATCCTCTACAGTGACAAGTTTCACACAAATTGTAACACGAATAAAATATCCCGTGTGTTTTTAAACAGTCATCCATTAAGGGTTCACCAGACACAAGGGAGTATTGTAGTTAAAAGGTGGATAGGCTGTTGTTTAACCAACGTTTCATTAATGAATGAGAGTTCAAATGGCAAATGATAGTCTAACAACATCATTTTATATATGGGAAGATTAAACAAGACTCATGTTTCCCCCGTTTGGAGGTTTGCAAACTAAATCTGGCACAAAACGTACAGAAAGATAAACTCAAGAGGAACGTAGCCTGTCACAGTGATTGATGGGGCTGGTTTTCACCCAACAGTGTTTGAAAATGTAGATATCCTTAAATAAATGATGCTGCATGAGCCTTGCCAGCCTAGGGAATTAAGAAGACATTATTACATTTTGCAGAAGCAGTATAAAGCTCTGCTGCCGAATTTGATGGTTGTAATTTTATATACTTTCCATAAGACCTCACGATGCATATGCTCTATAAGAATGTGAGTGGCATCATCTTTAGTAATGAGGTTTCTGAGGTGTTACAAGGTGAGGCAAATCATTCTCCATGCTGTGTTCCTGGAGGTATAAACTGCAAAATCAGCAGTATGACTTTCTGGAACACTTTAGGATTCCACCTCATGACTTTCCTTTCTTCCCCTCAGTTTATACCGGACTCAGTCTATAGTTGACAAAATTATGTGGGTGGAGGGGGTAAATTTTAAAATACCAAATTTACAGAGGATTTATTAACAAGACAGAAAAATACTCTCAAATGGATATACATTACAATTTTGAGAGGGGGGGTCAACCAGCAAGTTACAGCATTTGTTTTTGTCTTTTGATAGGCTGTCACATTCATATCAGCAGGATCCAAGAAGCCCGTTCATTTCCCTATTCTTGCCACTGCTGAATATTGTCTTTATTTATTTATTTATTTATTTATTTATTTAACAGAGAGAATGAGAGAGTACAAGCAGGGGGAGCAGCTGACGGAAAGGGAGAGGCAGGCCCCCTACTGAGCAGGGAGCTTGATGTGGGGCTGGGTCCCAGGACCCTGGGACCATGACCTGAGCCAAAGGCAGACACTTAACCACCGAGCTACCCAGGAGCTCCTGAATATTGTCATTAAAAAAAATAATAAAATTGGTATCAATCTGGTAGGTAAAAGTTGGCATCATATGATTATTTTAATTTTAATTTATTTAATAATTTGTGAAGTTGAACACCTAACCAAGGCTTATCTGACATTTATGTATCTTCCCAAAGGAATTTTCCATTCTAATTCATATTAATATTTACTTATAGATTTATGAGTCATTTATTTAGTAATGAAATTAATAAAGATATTAGTTAATTCTCATATGTTACAAACACTTTATTCTCATTTTTCTGTTAATTTTAGGTATGTCCCCTCTCCCCTTTGGTCTGTAGAAATGACATGTTTTGTTGTAATCAATTTATGGTTTCTATTATCTGTAGCATGGTTTCATTTTTTGCATTTGTATTTCTGTCCCTCTGAAAGTTATTTTGGTATGTCTTATGATAGGAAAAAAATATTTTTTCCTCAAATTATTAGTTTTATATATATTTTTTCTCTCTTTCTCCCTATGTCTTTATCAAGAGACTCATATATTGATCCATTGGTATGTTTGTTGTTTCTGTAACAGTAGTAACTGATTTGATCTGATTTTTCAAAAGAAACTTAGAACCTTTCTATCAAGTCTCTCTATTCCCCCCCCAAATCCAGCTGGAATTAAATTAAATTCATATACTGAAGAGAATTGACATCTAATATTGACATCTCCCACATGGTAATATGTCTATTTCTCTATTCAAATCTTGCATTTTTGTGTGTATGTCTTTCTAAAGGTTTTGCAGTTTTCCCCATGTTTCCTGCACATTAAAAAAAAAAAAAAAATGGTCTTAGGTGGCACCTGCGTGCCTCAGTCCTCAAGTGTCTGCCTTCAGCTCAGGTCATGATCCCAGGACTCTGGGATGGAGCCTGAGTCCTGCTTCCTGCTCAGCAGGAAGCCTGTTCTCCCTCTCCCACTCCCCCTGTTTGTGTTCCCTCTCTTGCTGTGTCTCTTTCTGTCAAATAAATAAATAAAATCTTTTAAAAAAACTAGTCTTGGGTACTTTGTAATTTTATTGTCTTATTAATGGAATTATTTTCTCATCATATAGGAAAGTTACTATTTTTTAAAAATATAGAATAGGGGGGCACCTGGGTGGCTCAGTGGGTTAAGCTGCTGCCTTCGGCTCAGGTCATGATCTCAGGGTCCTGGGATCGAGTCCCGCATCGGGCTCTCTGCTCGGCAGGGAGCCTGCTTCCCCCCACCCCCCTGCCTGCCTCTCTGTCTACTTGTGATCTCTCTCTGTCAAATAAATAAATAAAAATCTTTAAAATATATATATATATATAGAATAGGTATGGACCATTTTTTTAATATAGAACAAATTGGTAATCAAACTTGGGCATACAAGAAATATCCTTATTTCTTTTTTATCTTTAAATCATTTGGTGTTATGTCATGTCTACCATCCCCCTCCTTCCCTATCTGTCTGCACTATTAGGAAAATAGATAAATCCTAGTACTTATGGAACTATCTATCCTTCTCTAAGGTCACTGAGGTACATGATACCTAAAAAATGGAGTATAGCTTCATTTCATCATGGAGGCTGCTGAGACCATCAGTGTCATACCATTATGGTCACAAGAAGATTTGGGCATTTCTGCTGTGCTAATACCAATGGCCATGGGGCCTTTACCTAGGCTGAAAGATACTACTACAAAAGTTGATTGCTTGTTCCAGCTCTTTGAAAAATACCAGTGAAATTTTGACCGGTGGAAGTATAGATCGCTCTAGACAGTATAGACATTTTAACAATGTTTATTCTCCTGATTCATGAACATGGAATCCTCTTCCATCTTCTTGTGTCTTCTTCAACTTCTTTCATGAGTGTTCTGTAGTTCCTCGAGTACAGATCCTTTGCCTCTTTTGTTGGGTTTATTCCCAGGTATCTTATGGTTCTTGGTGCTATAGTAAATGGAATTGAATCTCTAATTTCCCTTTCTTTTCTTTTCTTTTCTTTTTTTTTTAAGATTTTATTTATTTAATTGCCAGACAGAAATCACAAGCAGGAAGAGAGGCAGGCAGAGAGAGAGGAGCAAGGAGGCTCCCCGCTGAGCAGAGAGCCCGATGTGGGGCTCGATCCCAGGACCCTGAGAGCATGACGTGAGCCAAAGACAGAGGCTTTAACCCACTGAGCCACCCAGGCACCCCTGTAATTTCCCTTTCTATATATTCATTGTTAGTGTATAAGAAAGCAACTGATTTCTGTACATTGATTTTGTATCCTGCCACATTACTGAATTGTTGTATGAGTTCTGGTAGTTTGGGGGTGAAGTCTTTTGGGTTTTCCATATAAAGTATCATGTCATCTATGAAGAGAGACAGTTTGACTTCTTCTTTGCCAATGTGAATACCTTTTATTTCTTTTTTTGTCTGATTGCTGTTTCTATGACTTCTAGTACTATGTCAAACAACAGTGGTGAGAGTGGACATCCTTGTTGTGTTCCTGATCTCAAAGAAAGGCTGTCATCTTTTCCCCATTGAGGATGATATTCACTGTGTGTTTTTCATAGATAGGTTTTATGAAGTTGAGGAATTTTGCCTCTATCCCTATACTTTGAAGGGTTTTTACCAGGAACGGATGCTATATCTTGTCAAATGCTTTTTCTACATCAATTGAATGGACCATGCAGTTCTTCTCTCTTCTCTTATTGATTTGTTCTATCACATTGATTGATTTGTGAATGTTGAACCACCCTTGCATCCCATGGATAAATCCCACCTGGCCATGGTGGATAACCATTTTAATGTACTGTTGGATACTATTAGCTAGGATCTTGTTGAGAATCTTGGCATCAAAGAGCTGGAACAAACAATCTTAAAATTTGTTTGGGACCAGAAGAGACCCCGAATTGCTAAGGAAACATTGAAAAAGAAAAACAAAACTGGGGACATCACACTGCCTGATTTCAAGCTTTACTTCAAAGCTGTGATCAACAAGACAGCATGGTACTGGCACAAAAACAGACACATAGACCAGTGGAACAGAATAGAGAGCCCAGATATGGACCCTCAACTCTATGGCCAAATAATATACAGTGGAAAAAAGACAGTCTCTTCAGTATATGGTGCTGGGAATATTGGACAGCTATGTATAGAAGAATGAAACTTGACCATTTTCTTACACCATACACAAAGATAAACTCGAAATGGACAAAAGACCTCAATGGGAGGCAGGGATCAAAATCCTAGAGGAGAACATAGGCAGTAACCTCTTCAACATCGGCCACAGCAATTTCTTTCAAGACATGTCCCCAAAGGCAAAGTAGACAAAAGTGATATGAACTTTTGGGACTTCATCAAGATCAAAACCTTCTGCACAGCAAAGGAAACAGTCAACAAAACAAAGAGGCAACCCATGGAATGGGAGAAGATATTCGCAAATGACACTACAGATAAAGGGCTGATATCCAAGATCTATAAAGAACTGCTCAAACTCAACACACACACAACAGATAATCATGTCCAAAAAAATGGGCAGAAGACACGAACGGACACTTCTCCAAAGAAGACATACAGATGGCTAACAGACACATGAAAAAATGTTCATCATCATTAGCCATCAGGGAGATTCAAATCAAAACCACATTGAGATACCACCTTACACCAGTTAGAATGGGCAAAACCAACAAGACAGTAAACAACAAGTGTTGGAGAGGATGTGGAGAAAGGGGCACCCTCTTACACGGTCGGTGGGAACGCAAGTTGGTGCAGCCACTTTGGAAAACAGTGTGGAGATTCCATAAGAAATTAAAAATAGAGCTACCCATGACCCTGCAATTGCACTACTGGGTATTTGAGGTAGTGAATAAAAGGGCCATCTGTACCCCAATGTTCATAGCAGCAATGGCCACAGTTGCCAAATTGTGGAAAGAGCCAAGATGCCCTTCAATAGAAGAATGGATAAAGAAGATGTGGTCCATATATACAATGGAGTATTATGCCTCTATCAGAAAGGATGAATACCCAAATTTTGTATCAACATGGACAGGACTGGAGGAGATTATGCCGAGTGAAGTAAGTCAAGCAGAGACAGTCAATTATCATATGGTTTCACTTATTTGTGGAGCATAAGGAATAACATGGGGGACATTGGGAGATGGAGAGAAGTGAGTTGGGGAAAATCAGAGGGGGAGATAAACCATGAGAAACTGTGGACTCTGAGAAATAAACTGAGGGTTTTGGAGGGAAAGGGGGTGGGGGGTTGGGTGAGCCTGGTGGTGGGTATTAAGGAGGGCACATATTGTGTGGAGCGCTGGGTGAGGTGCACAAACAATGATTGGAATACACACACAAACAAATAAAATAAATAAATAAATAAATAAGTTGATCCTGTTTGAACCATTTTCTCCACCTGCCAGGTTATCCTCAGGATCTACAAACTCATTTCCCTTCCTAGCTGTGGGTACTTTTGTTTTTTTGCACAGCCAGCCTTGCTTTTCCCTTTTCTTCCTTACCATAGTTCTTTTTTAGGGTATCAGCCTTTAGTGAAAACAAAAACTGGATAGCCCAGCTATCTACAAGCAACTTTTGCTTTCAGTGTAGCAACTCCAAGTCTAAGGCAAGGAGAGCAGAGAATTAATTGACTCTCTCTTCCAGTATAGAAGAATAGATGAGTGAAAAATGGAGGGAAAATAAAACACAAATAAGCCCTTCAATTGATTTTTCTGACTTATGTGTATGAGTTTTTTGTGTATTTATACTTAGCAACTTACCAATCTCTTTTTGTTTCTAATAGATTAATTTTCTTTTTCATTAGAACTTGCTTCTAAGACATGATATTGGGAATAATATGTTTTTTTCATATTGAAATATGATCCGTTTTCTTGAATCTTGAATTTCTTGAATTCTTGAAAGGTCTGTTGGGGCAGGTAATCTTTTTATCTCTAAAAAGACAACTAGGAAGTGGAGAGATAATGCTTTTTAAACAATAGATAATTGAGGATTCCAGTAGACTATGAAGACCATCTACTTCCCTTTCTACTTCAGTGATTCTCAAAGTTGGTCCCCAGATAAGCACCTTCAGCATCACCAGGGAACATATTAGGTATGCAAATTGTTAGACTCTGTTCCAGACCTAGCGAATCAGAAACTCTGGGACGGGCCCCAGCAATCTGAAGTTTAACAAGTCCTGCAGGTGAAATCTGATACACACTGAAGTTTGGGAACCACTGCCCTATCTAACAATCGCGACTCACCTAGCTCCTGGGGTCTGTGCCCACTGTGATTTGGGGTCTGGTTATCTCAACAATATAGTAAAGTCAGTGTTAAATAAAAAAATCAGTATCACCATTTTGCACCCAAAGTTGTATCTTTAGAGAAACATCCCATTGCTGACAAGCAGTTCCAGAATTTGGCACATAGAAAAGCAAAATTCATTTAGCACTTACTATCCCGAAATTGTAAGCATTAATAAACCAAAGCTTCTCTTCTTTTTTGCTAATCATGAAGAGCACAGTTTCCTGCTTATTTATGTGTGGTTTCCTGTCTAAAACTTTGTGAAATTTTACTACATCATAGTCCTAGAAATAACATCTTTATATTTTATAATCCAAGTTAATTGTCACTTTTGGAAATTAACTTAATTTTAGGGACTCAATCCCCTAAGAGAAATATAAGGAAAATGGATGATTTTAGTAGGTATTAGTGAAAGATCTTTAAAAGCCAAACTTTACTCATTCTTTTCTTGAAAATTGGTGGAAAAAAGATGAATTTGGAGAATCAATGCAGAGTTTTTTAATGTGGCATTTTTAAATAAAATTGCTCACCTAGCATAGATGCCACTATATCTGGACCTTTGTAATTCAGTTCTCTAGGATGATACTTAGACCAAGACTATCATATTTTTGTTTTGTTTTGTTTTGTTTTTTATGTGGTGACCTTTTAGTCAGTGTATTGGAGATAGATTCGAATTTCTCCACTTCTGGTCACTTCTTTCTACATCCTCGATACTGCTCTCTATTTTTATTTTTAATTGTTCTAATATAAAATTTTTTTGAGCCATACTTGATGGTAATCCAGGCTGCAAATTTTGGCCTTACCATGTATTAATTATAGGATGATCTGTTAATTAGTTCTCTAACCCTTAACAGGCTTGCCCAGCGTAATAAATGAGATAATGTATGTAAAGTGCATAGAGTATTTCCCATTTAGTTAGTAACACATTATTAAAACATAAGAAATAATCTTACCCCCACCCATCATTCACTAATTCTTTGGTATGTTTAGAAATAAAAACATTAAGATTTCTAAGCACATTTATAGCTCTGGATAATTTTGACCTCAAAACTAGGTTATGTGTATGATTGACTTTGATCTCCAACCATTTCGAGAAAAGAATATGTAGTAAAATATTATTTATAAAGGAGGAAATGAGGTTTTCTGGTTGTAAATGAGGTTTTATTTACAATCTAGGAATAGCTTCCAATTTATTCATCAAGGAATTCTTTCCAAAAGTTCTTTGAGGTTAGCAGTGTGTTTTTCTTATGTTCTATTTCTGGTCTCTGTTATCGATTGTGACCAATGATATTGTAAGATATAGGATAAACCTATCAGGACCTTTCTGTGTATGAATGGCCAGAGGCCACTTATTTATACATGTGACTCTGCTATGGCTGATGTGAAAAGCTATAATCAACAAACCCCAGCATTTCTAGAACACATGTTACACTTGTTATTTAGGCTCTATGTTCAGTGTAGTGGAACCAACAAATACCTCATAAAAACAAGATCAGGTCTAGCCAATCTGGAGACCAGATGATGGTCCCTAGTTGGCTGGTCTGAAGACATCTTTTGAATGCACTTTGGGTTTGGCAAGGCAAGAGATGCACTGATATGCATCTCATGTGAGTGAATCAGTGAAGTAAAGTCCATAATGATATGAAGTAGAACCGCATTCATTACAATACATATATGATTTGATTGTACAAATATGCAGGCAAAGAATTAATTAAATTCCAAGTGTTAATTAATTAATTATTTAAGTCAAAAAATAATTGAGGGCCTAGTAAAGGCAAGCCACTTAACAAACCAAAGTTCCTGATTCCAGGGGAGGTAGAGGAGAGTAGCGAGAAGGATGTGACAGATCACTAAGCAGAAAGCTACCATAAGGCTCATTAAGGGTAAAAGAGAAAGCAGTACTGAATGAGGAATTAACTGGAGGCAGGGAATATTTATGTCTGGCATCCCATCTCAGGTTTCACCTCCATCATCACCTCCCCCGCCCCCCACCAAATCTAGGAGTAACTTTTCCCAATGTGAGAATGTCTTCTGAATCTAGTTGTTGTAAACTTTTGGATGCTCTCAAAGTTTCTGGATGGTTTGATGTCTCAGAGTTCTTTCTGCTACCTTCAATAGCAATTGTTCCAAAGTTTCTGTAAGGGTCTTCTTGGATGTGAAGAATTCCCCATACACTGTGGGAGTGAAGCATGCCAGTTTGCTGGGGAACCATGCTGAGATGTGGTTCTCTCATCACTTATAGGGCCCCTAATGCAACCCTCCTGAACAGAACATTTGACCAGGTCCTTTTTTTCCCCCTCTACTCCCCAAACTTACCTTAAATCATAGCAATAGTGGTTTAATATGTTACCTTGTCACTGTTCTCCACACTGTATCCCAATGTTATAGCCTTTAACCAAGGGCTTTATGAAAGGACTTTATTTCTACTGGTGGGATTGCACTAAAGTGGGCTATTGGAGTGGCCAATTAGGACAAAGGTGAAGATGTGTCTGTAAGGGACCCTTATATCAAGTTTCAGTCCCCCCTCCACTCTAACCACAGATTGCTGTTTCCTCTACCTTTTTAGGTTGCTAACTGCTCATGTAGTTTTCCTCTATGGGTTTAAAATTGTGTTTTTCTGACCGCATCAGATCATTGACCAGCAAATGGCTTTATTTTGTTTCCTACGGAATAACCTCTTAGCTATGCTCAGTGTTTTTTTCTGGGCTGACCTATTCATTGTGGCGATTTGTAATATTTGTAATATATTTAAGTAACTCTAGATCCTTGGCTTTTAACACTCTTATCCAATTATGAAGTTCAGTTCTTGAGGTGAACTAAGTGTTTACGGCTGTTATTCAGCTCTTTGGGTAGAGATCAAGTCTGCCATAATAAGTATTAATGATTGATCGAACTAAGTGAAATCTTTCATTTTTTTCATTCTTTTGGAGCTCACTTTTTGGTTGAAATTCTTGCAATTCATCTAATTTACTGGAATGGCTTATTATATGCATTCTTGACATTATGATTAGTTTTTATATTTGAGCTTTGTTATTGACTCACTTCAGTGAATTGTGCGGTTTTAAAAATTGGAACCCGATAGTCCATTTGAAGAAGAAAAAGCCAAGAAATGGGAACTTTCTTTAATGCTATAATGCCAGAGTCAGAAAGGATATGTACAAAATTTTATTTGCAACACTGTTCACAGTCATTGGAGGGCATCTCTTGGCCAGAATAATTTTCTCAATAATATTACCACCTGCTTAATCTTGATCAAAATTCCAAATGTCTACATCTGGCCACATTTGCAACTTCAGACAAACATCTACTCTAGATTTTTTTTTTTCTTTTTAAAGATACCACTTCTAGATTTTGCACATTTTCCTTTTCTCAGATTTGCAGGCTTCTTGCCACTGAATACTTAATTTCTCTATCATTGCTTCTTTGAGTTTTAATATTGAAATATTCCATGTTGTTGTTCAGTAATACAAAATGTTATAATTTAACATAGAGATTTTTTAGTCCTCTAGACTAAAACAGATCTTCATTTGATAGAAAAACATGTAGTACTGAGCCATATTATGCATGTGAAGTGGATTCTAGGAACCTGCAGAGCTTGAAGCAATTCAGGGATAAGAGAGTTGGTGGGAGGATTTCAGAAAAGTTTGGAGACTCAAATCATGAGTAATAAACATGTGGTTCCTGGTCTTAGATTCCACTGGTGAAAGAAAAACAAAAAAACAAGGAAGTGTTCTGTTTCCTTGGGGTATAAATTAGTCCATGACAAATAGAAAGAGAAATTCTGTATTTTCATAACCTATCTTCCAGAGAATATGCTGACTGCTTAAAAAAAATGCAGAAGAAATATATAAATTCCAACAGTTTCTAAAGTATTCAAAAAAAGGCAGGGAAATGGCTAACCTCATTCTATAAAAAGAAAAGCTGAATTTGTTTGGAAGAATCAGTTATGCAAAAATAATGATAAGCTTTCTCATTTATGGAATGCTCATTCATTTTCAATATGCCTCCACCTAATCACCTATGGAGTCTTATAATGGAATGACATCTCAGTGTCAGCTAGGGTCTAGGTCCCACAGTGAATTATGGCTACCCTAGGGCCAGAGTCTGGATCTCTGCTGGATGCATTTCCTTTGCCCTCCAAAACCACTCTTCTCCTCCTTCCTATTCTCTCTGCCTTGGAAGGCGATCTATATGGACTGTCTTGGTAACCCTGCCTTCTGGCTTCCTGTTGGGTTTGTGTGGTAGGTACCACCATTAGAAGTCTGAGGAGGGGAGGAGACCGGAAGTGAGGTATTTATTTCTTGTCTGTCTCCACATTCTGGTAACTGCCCTTCCTTTTCATGCTTATTGGCTTGTGGATAGTGACAATGCCATGCTTACTAGCCTGAGGGAATGGCGCTAGCCCTAGTTAATTGCTAAACCCTTTCCACACCTTTGTAAATAGTCTCTCTACTAGCTATTTTCAATTAACTCAATTTAAAAGTGCCATCTGTTTCTTGCCAGGACTCTACCAGATATAACATTCTATGCAGTCATTTATCCATAGGCATACTCCATAATATTTATGCATATTTTAAGTTTTATCTAAAACATAATTCGGTGTTAAAATGCAGCATCTAAACTAAGAAGCAGTGTAAGAATTTTCTACAAAATAGAGTCATTTGTCGTTCAAAACGATCAAGAGTAACCGAACCGAAGCTTTTAAACTCCTTTATCACAAACTTTTAATACCCAAGGAGTCCCCAGTGTACCAGTTTCTAAGAGAACCTAGTAATATTTAAGCTTATATAGAACAGAAAAAGGAAAATAGGAATTATTTAAAGTCTTCAGCGACCGAGGAGGATAAACCAACAACAAGTTTATCATGGCCTTCACCATGCCCTGGGTCATGTCAGCAGGTAACAGAAGACCTTAATCAGAGCACACAACTTTACTCAGTTAATTTTTTTTCTTTTTAAGATTTTTATTTATTTATTTCACAGAGAGAGAGACACAGAGAGAGAGGGAATACAAGCAGGGGGAATGGGAGAGAGAGAAGCAGGCTTCCTGCCGAGCAGGGAGCCCAATGCGGGGCTCGATCCCAGGACTCTGGGATCATGACCTAAGCCGAAGGCAGATGCTTAACAACTGGGCCACCCAGGTGCCCCAAATTTTTAATACTCTTCTAAACAGTGTCTGAGGTTAAGGCCTAAGCTTGGGAATCCTAAGTAACCAATAACACCGGGCACTTGTCCCACTTCCATAAGCATGTTCTGAACTTGTCTGTCTTTTTCTCCCCTTAGGTTCACTGAGCTATGACAATAGTTGTCATCCATGCTGATGGCCTTTGTAGAAAATGTAGTAAAGGGTTTGCTGGCATATATTTGATACCCAGGGGAGAAATACTATTTACAGGTATTTCTACCCACAACACATTAGGTCTAACCTGTCTGATGAAGCTGTTGTGAAACCTGGCTTCCTTCCTTCTTTCACTTCTTAAGTAAATTCATAAATCAGGCTCTGATTGATAAATGCATAAATCACATCTGTGCAGGTGTTCATACATGTGGAATCATGTGCTGCATTCAAGCAAAAAAAGTTTCCTGTTATCCACAGATTTGTTTTTTACTCAACTTCTTCAAGGAAGTTGGTTCATTCTGAGTTCCTTGGTTGATTTGTCTCCAGACCAGTTTTTTTTTCTTCTTCTTCTTCTTGCTGATAACACAGTACAATTATGGAGTGTCTACCAAAATAGCTGTGAAAAATGATCTTATTAGAACTGAAGGAACTTCATTATATTGAAGTGCTTTTTTGAAAAATATTCTGAAACATGAAAAATAGCCATCAGAACAGAGAGCAAGATTTCTGAGAGAGTTCTGTTCTTCTCTCTGTTCTATGGCCTCTCTTTCTGTTTGCTCTATCTCTCCCCCATCACTTCCTGAACAAGAGGCACATTTGATAAGTCCAGCCCTTCCCTGTCCTTGGTGTCCTTTCCCCAGTGTCCTTTCTTTTGGAGATTACCTCAAGACTTCAATTACTCAATCAAATATACATTTAAATATCTTTCCCTTTATCTCTTCTGTTTCATATGGTTTTAATCTTTTAGGCCTTCTCAAACTCTTTCTAGAACAAGGGAGAATAATTCCACATATGGCAAAAATTTAAAAATTATATACAAAAAATTCAAATGAATTGATTTATAATAAGAAAGTACCTATTTATTTATGGATAATTTTTTAAAGTATCTCTGAACACTCCCACACGGATAACTTCTGAAGCTGGGACTGCGGCCTCATGCTTTCTCCTGAGCACAAATTCTGCAAAGAGAGTAGTTCAAAGAACCATTTCATGCCCAAGTCCCTCCATCATCTCAGATTCAACATGGCCAAAACCAAGCTTCCTCCCACTAGCAGGAAAATACAAAACATTTTGGGATTTTCTATGATAGGAGTATTCCCAGTAAACTAATGTTACATTGTGTGTGTGTGTGTGTGTGTGTGTGCATGTGTGTGTCTATGTATGTGCACACACATATGATTGTATGCATTGGGAGGGGTGTTAGTCTTCTTTGTACTACTCTGCTTACTTCTCTGTCTGTCCACACCCACTCAGTTTCCAAATTGTGGATTCCTCCTTTGAAATGACTCTTAAAGACACCTTCTCCAGTTTAGTTGTTGTTGTTACTGTTTTCTTTTTATCCTGGGCCACTCTCCCCTCCCTCTTTACTATCATAATGCCTGCCCAACTGGTCTTTCTCCATTGCATTGTAAGTTACTCAGTTGCAGGACTCACTTGTCATAACTTTCCAGTCTTCGTGTATGCTTCTTTTCTGGAAAGGACTTTTAATCTGCACTCTTGGTCCTGATATTCTTAAAATGTTGTCAACTATACTTCAATTACCTGCACCTGATTAGCAGCTGCTGTGACATTTACTAAAGTAGAATATATTTCTGTAGTCTCGCTGATAACTAAATCACTGCTTTCATTGTTGCCCTTGGCTGAAAAGCACATGGCTTATAAATGTGTTTTATTCACGATTATCTGGCAGCCCAAGCATGATGTTTAATGTAATTGATGTCTCCTATTTACTAATGGATGTTACATCATCATTATTTAGAAAATTTGCTACTGAATTGACATCTGATTAAGGATATGTGATTGAGGTTAAGAGCCTGCGAATGTTTGGAGATACTTGTTTCTAGTATGTGCCATGCAACACGGTATGCTATCTGCAGCCTGCAGCTGCCTTTCCCTTCTGTTAATATCCTGCACTTGACGGGGCTAAGTGGGCATTGAGACACTCAGCTTCTATGGTTCTCCCCACCTACGGAAGGACAAAACATTTATATATCCTAAGTGTGCAATACAATAATCTGATGAAATGTGAGTAAAAAAGGAAAAGAGGACAGGACACTTTTACAGAGTCATATAAGATAGATGAGTATGATACACAGACATACACACGCACCCAGTTCTACATATATTTTAAGTCACCTGTATCAAGGTGGTTTTAAATGAAAGTTTCCTTCCAAATATGAGGTACTTAGAGTTTCATGTAGCTATATTAATTTATAATGAGAGACCTGGAGTTAGAGGCTTTGAGGTCTTAGTCATTAAGTTTACCAATTATGATATTCATCCCCCTATCCCACACGCTCAGTTCTGGATATAGAGCAAGACTACATTTACTGGAGCTCTTGTGATTGCCTAAAGTGTATGACCAGTTTTGGCCAATGAGTTGTGAATAGAAGTTGCCAAGGCTTTCACTGCAGTGTTAAGAGCTGTCCTTTGCCGTGATGAGCAGCAATAATCTAGATGGTAGCTGGCATCCTGGGATGAAAACTACGTGGAACAGAGGTATAGCCAATCCTCACTACACAGGAAAACAAAAACAAAACCAAGAACAAAACAAAAGCAAAAAACCCTCATGATTTGAAGCCACTGACATGGGAGTGGTGTTTTTTACCACCTAATAATAACCTGTCCTATCCTGACAGGTACACTTGGTATAATTCTGGCTTTGTATCTTTTTGGGTTTAGGAACTCATTATGTAGGTTGATCAACCCTGTCATTTTTGAGGGGCACCTGGATTGTTTAGTTGGTTAAGCTTCCAACTCTTCATTTCAGCTCACGTCATGATCTCAGGGTCCTAAGATTGATCCCCACATCAGGCTCCACATGGGGCATGAAGCCTGCTTAAAGATTCTCTCTCTCCCTCTCCCTCTGTCCCTCCCCACTGTGCTCTCTCTCTCTCTAAAAAAAAAAAAAAGAAAGAAAGAAAGAAAGAAAGAAAGAGAGTATATTATCTAAGTGCCTACCTTATAAGGTTATTGTAAAGACCATATTAGATAACAATGTATGTGAAAATGTCATGTAAATAAAATTATATGCATAAATATATATAAGCTATTATTTTTATTTTTTAACATTTTTAAAAAATATATTCATTTTAGGAACTTAAAAATCATTCTTAATTTTAAGGATAATTTCCACTAATGGTAAATCTAAGCAGTAAGGAAGGATAAGAGTAAGCAAAATTTTCTTCTCTATACCACCCCATCACACACACTCCCAATTCCAGAGGTATTTACTATTAAGTATCTTGTGACTAAGCATGGAAGCATATTTTTATGCATAATGTTTTTCAACTTTGTTTTTATCACTTAACAATATATTTTGAACACTCTGCACTGTTTTCCTTGTAATGGTTTTATAATACTCCGCTGGATAAATGAACCATGCTTTATATAACCTATCAATCAAGAATTATTTTTTCTTTAAAAAAAATGAATACCCTAAGGGGTACTTAACACAACTTCAATTATTTTTAAAATCGTACAAAAGAAAGGATGTTACAGGGACTGTGATTATAACATATGCTGCTATCTTTGTGGAAAGAATTAAAAACAAAACAATAGTGTTATTTATGTTCCAGGATAGCAAACACTAGTGCCTATAGAGACCAGGGAGATAAATTAATAAAATTAGAGATGAGGGCTCAGAAAAGACATTAGGGAGAGAGAGATGGGATGAGAGGGAAGGAAGGAGGGAGAGAGTGAAGAGAAATAGGAGAGAGAAGAGAGAGAATTGTTGCCACTGGGAAAACACATGCCTTTCTAAAGACAGCAGTTGATACTCAGCTGAAGCCCACTATTTTCACCATCAATTCTATCCCAGCAGTGGCAAATAATATTTTTTTAAGAGAATTAAGAAATCCACATATATATATACATATGTGTGTGTGTGTGTGTGTAATTATTATTTTGATTTTTTTTTAAGTCAGAAACTAAATCAGAAGCTTTATTTTTAATGCACAAGCCAAATTAAATCTGTTGGTCGGGGAGCAACTGGGTATAGTCAAGAGAAAGTTTGTTGCCTTAGGGTAAGAAGTACAATAGAGGCACAAGAGTTTGAACATATCTTAAAGAACATCACTACAATTATGACCACATTTCCATGACAAAGTGTGTTCTATACCATGGAAATCTTCCTGACTGTAATTATGTTTTTTATATCCAACCAACCAAGCACAGGAATCCTTGGAGAACACTTAGTGTAATTTTATTTTTTCCTCTCTCCTATACTCTAAAGCATCATATGAAAAGAGCTTTCAGTGACTCTTTGACCTGCCATTTTTCCATCTCAGGATTAAAATGGAATTATGCATATTAATGTGGAAGCAACTTGCCTTCTGTATGGTACTGACTAAAAACCACTGTTGATACAGCACATCACTTTTGTTTAAAAACAAATTTGGTATTGAAGTGTTTTGATTAACACACAATTTGATTCTATAGTTGTCTCAGTTGATTAGTTGTTCAGTGTGAGCTTTGATCAATTCAATCAAAATCATGAAAATACACATTAATATAAATTGACCTTGGATTCTAATCTTGTTGTCCATATGTACCGGTTTTTCCTCTGCTTAAATGTGGTCTAAAATTAGATGGATGCAGATTGCACATTTTTTACAATGTGAGAAGTGTCTCTGGAGAGTGTTTTGAAGCTTAGATTGCTTTAAGCAGTAAAAAACTAATCATGTATCTTAGAGGAAGGGAGGGCATTTGAAGGTGACCCCCCCCCAAAGAAGGTAAAACCAAATTCATCCATGTTGTAAGGTTGAATGCCTACTTAAAATATTTATACTTATTTATAAGTTATCATGAAGACAACTCTTTCTTGACTGAAAGTGTGGTCAAAGTTTGGAAGTTGATATTTTATACGAGGATTCCATTATGAAATATGAAACTATGGTTGAACAAAGAGTTTTTGTTCCATTTGGTTCAGATGTGAGAAAACTTTTCATTTTTTGACATGTATGAATATCTCCTTCTTTCCAAACTTGGTAGTTTTCTGGAGTCTAATAATAACTGAAATTCGTTTTTAAAAACCTGCCAAGAAGACCCACTTTTCTGTCTGATTTAACTAATGTAACTATTAGATTTAATCTGTTTAGTTGGGGAAAAATTAGTTTGTGACCGCAAATGGCTGTCTGCAGTAATTATATCCAAATGAACAGAGTAATTTTTAGAATTTTTTTGCTATTAATTTTTCTTTGCTTGGTTAAATTTTTTCACATCTGTCTTCCAACCAGTAGGATATAAATATATTTATTATATTTTATATATATTATCTATATGCACATCTATAGTAGAATATGTATGTATGTTATATATTATATATAATATATATTATACCTATATTTATTATATATATATATAATATATATATATATCACTAGATGGGCTTCTCTTTATGGTCATCAGAATAATTCAGAGATCAGATACAGTCTAGTTTATCTGGCTTATTCTTACCAAATGAATAGGCCAAGCTGTACTTCAAGGACTGGCCAATTTCTCAGAAGCCATATATGGCTCTCTATTGATCTCTCCTACAAGGAATTTTTATCCCTTTCCTGTCATGACTCCAATCATATTCCATTTTTATGTTTGCATATAAATTATGCTGTGGGGCATAAATGAGCTCAGTTAGACGATGATATTCCATGGTGGAGACATGTTTGCCTAGAAAGTAGGGGAAGGGAAGGAAGAAATAAAATAAGATAAAAACAAAGAGGGAGGCAAACCATAAATAAGGGACTCTTAACTCTAGGGAACAAACTGAGGGTTGCTGTGGGGAGGGGTGGGGGGGATGGGGTAACTGGGTGATGGGCCTTAAGGAGGGCACTTGATGTAATGAGCACTGGGTATTATATGCAACTGATGAATCACTGAATTCTACCCCTGGGGGCAATGAAAAAAAAAAATAAGGAAGTTAGGGTCTGGGTGTGACTAGGACATTTTTACCTCTATTAACTGCCATTCCCTACCCATCTTATCAATTCCCCTGTGCTCTTTTACTCCTGTAACCTGAATCCTGATGAGCAATGGGACTCATGGGACAGAAGAGACAGAATCAGAATCAGTGTTCCTTCCTTCCTTCCCCACCCCCTTTCTTGTCTCTCACTGCCCCATAAGTTTCACTCGCTGGAGAGTTTTTTCCCCCTGCCCCTAGATGAAAACTTGGTTTCTCCCATGACTTTCTATGACTCTTACAGAATAAAATATCTTGACATACTTGACAGGACAATCACAGTCTCAATTCAGAAATTATAATACCAAGTTGTGTTTACCAAAATTGAATTGGGTTTAAAGTTTACTCTTCTTTCTTTCATTTAGTTTTTGGCCTGCTATGGACTGGCTGCTTAAGGTGGAGAAAAGGCACAATCTTTCTACTTTCTTTTTATACCTCCCATTTTAAATTGTTCAGGAGCTTGAAAACTGAAGTCTGTGATTTTACCAGAGGGAGGAAGGGAAGTTTGCAGATAAGGGGTGTAGGAAAGTTATACCTTGACAGTTGGCTGTGTGCTTTTAAGGTTTCTTCAGAGGTCCCAGAACTATTCATCTGTCCCTTGAAGTATAAGTGCCTTGGGTTGTTGTATTCTATTTTAACAGTCACTCATATTCTTCTCAATAGGATTACAAGATGAAATACAAGACTCTAAATAAAATTTTAGTATCAGGTAAGTACTGAATAAGTTATTAGTGTAAGAATGTCCCAAGTGTTTCATTGGGACACACTTACCCTAAAAAACTATTTATTTTTAAGCTGAAATACAAATTTAACTGGGCATCCTATATTTCCATTTGCTAAACCTTATAACTCTGTGTGGAAGGGCATTTTTAAAGGCTGTCTGCTCTTATGAGCCATTCAAATCTGGATATTTTATCATGTTGCTTTAGTATCAGAATTATATTTTTTGGTCTGTGCCAAATAAACTTTTTTACAAACATAAGCTTTCAAAGATGGATATAGATTGTAAATTTCTCTCTCTTTTTTTAATGTAACTGTCCAAATGCAAAACAAATGTTAAAAAATTATACTAGTAACTGCATGTCATAGAGTTGTTTAAGCCAATTAGACCATAAACTCATAACAAGCAGTAGTTATAAGGAAGTAACCTTTTCTGCATCTCAGTGTCTAGAAAAGAAATTTGCTGATAGTAGATGTGTATGAGTGCTTAGTGATTGACTTATATGGTTATCTGTGGTTCCATTATCTAATAATTTTCTAAATTTAAATTCTAATATTGCTGATCTTTCACTACTATATCTGTACAGTATTAGAATTACAAGCACAACTAAAGGAATCCTGAAAGTACATAATGACAAGCGGATCCCAGCAATTAATGCATTTTGAGGTGGGCTATGAATATTTAATAACAGTGATTATTAGAGGACTCCATTGTTTCCATTAAAGAGGCAAGAGAATTTTGTTTCTTTCAGGATCATTAAAAAGGCAGCTGTGCCTCAGAATGGAATAGTTTATCCTCTCTCCCTATTCCTCTCAGTTCATTCTGAGTGGAGTCCATTCCAATCAGTTTGACTCATTAGTCCTCACAAGATTGAAAGCTGAGTATTTTTACTCAATGGATAAGAATTTCATGTGCTTTCTCAAGGTCATACAGAAAATTTACAACAGAGAACAGAATCTCTTAAAAGAAACAATTTTAAAGCTCTTTGTCTCTCACACTACTTTCTTGGCTAGCCAATTTTACATCGCCAAGAAGGTAAAATGGATGTAGTTAAGTAATTTGTTTTCAGTGAATTAAAATAAAGACTCCCTAAAGCCTGTTGGGATGCCACCATAAATCAGAGAAGGAAGAAGATAACACTAGCAGCACTAACACTTCTTCCTATTATTATAGATTAGAGGTAAATGTAAATATGACTATTGCCATCTCTCTGAACAAGAGTGCAAACTCTTCTAGTAAGAGTATGTGAAGAAAGAAGACTACTACATACATATCCCCAGTGTCTTGTGATACTGTTTGTTCTGCATCCTTGTGAAGGAAGTAGCTAGCATCACTCTCCTTTTTTTTTTTTTTTTTTTTAAGATTTTATTTATTTATTTGACAGAGAGAGATCACAAGTAGGCAGAGAGGCAGGCAGAGAGAGAGAGAGGGAAGCAGGCTCCCTGCTGAGCAAAGAGCCCGATGCGGGACTCGATCCCAGGACCCTGAGATCATGACCTGAGCCGAAGGCAGCGGCTTAACCCACTGAGCCACCCAGGCGCCCAGCATCACTCTCCTTAATTCAGTTATAAGGAAACTGAGTACCATGTGTAATGTTTCAAGTTGGTTAAACTGGAATTACATTTCCCAGAATCCTCTTCCCTGTATGATTCTGGTTAGAGTTGGCTAAAAGAGGAATTTGAAAGGTGTAAGTGAAGTAGTAGTCATTGCTCTCTGAAGTTTTCATTATTAGGTGTGGTGACAGTCATAGAGATGCCAGCAAGTCCTATTGTCCTCACTCTCTCCCTTCTGTGTCTTTCTCGTCTTCCCAAGTGCTTACCCAGCTGACCAAGTATGGCCTCTGGGTCTCCAACCAGTCCTTTTTTGGTGGCTGGGCATGTGTGGCTTCTCAGACTGATTGTGTGGTGACTTCCCTGGTCTTCCCACTTCCCCCAGCTCCTTTGTTCTGGTTTCTCTAGCTTTTCCCACAACTGTATAAGGTCTGCTAACTATCATGAATCCTGTATCCCATAGCTTCCTGTGCTAAAGGTCAGAGTATCCCCAAAGCTCTGCTCAGTTGAACATCAGAGCTCCTTTTTAGCTCCCTGCACACATTCAAAGTCGCTAGCTCTGCAGGATGTAATAGACTATGCCTTTGATCCAGGTAAACTTGAGAAGTTGTTATGTTTACATTTGTGCATAAAAACTGAATATACTCTAGCGGTGTATCCATGAGTAATGGGAACTTCTTGGGAATGAGAATCTCATCTGAGGGGTAAGTTCATACACAATGAAGCCAGCTCACAAAGCTTGGCCTCATTAAAACACAGTGATTTTAACTCATGTGGGGGTGTTGCTGCTAAAACTGAGTAGCAGGCATCTTGTATGGGTGAAAACTTAGAGAAATCAATCCAATAAAAAATCAGAACGGTATGAAATTGCTGGTAAAAGGGAGGCAGCATGTATTAACAGCATGTAGTTTAAAAGACCGTGATGCTTGTGATGGCATGTCCTTGGATACCTGGATTATTACCTTCTTTGGACCTCTAGAATCAACACTGAATACAGCCCTCATTTCTCAATGTTCAGGATGCTGTCAGTGCCCCACCCACACCCTTGGCAGTCACCTGCAAATGCTGCTTCCTAGAATAGCTGTGACTCTGCCCCAGGGCTTTTATCTAGCAGCTGGAACCTATCACCCCCACAGGAGCGAGACCTAAATGCTAGGTGCCCTTAAGGCACCACTCCTTGACAACCAGGAGTCAGTGGATTCCTCCACACCTTTCCGGTGGCAGGTTAACTCCGAAGTTAACTCCGAAGTGCAAGTCCCATGTTGTCTCCCAGAGTTCCCCAGTGGAATTGAGCTTGAGTTGCTCTCAAGGCAACGTACTTGATAATACACTATACTGGCTGCGCTCCCTTGCCTGTCTCACCTCTCTGGCCCCCTACTACTGTTTCCTGGAATCACCCTCTGAATAAGCCATTCCCATGTGTGAGCTTGTTTCAGGGGCTGCTTCTGAGGGATGAAAAATAAGTCCTTTTCCACAGCTCTTGGCCAGGTATGTCTCTTTCTGGCTATTTGGTTTTGCTGAGGATTTGTTTGTGATGTTAAAATTTGTATAGAGTGAAAAGAGAAGGGAAAGTGACTGAGAAGGCAAAGCAAAATGTTCAGTTATAATGTACAGTAAGTTATTAAACTGGAAGTTTCCATGGAAGCCTCAAAATGAACTTCAATTCCTAGAGTATTGTGAGACCCACAGTAGGGTAGGAAGAGCCTATTTCTCATTCTGAGTCCAACAAAAGTCCTCAGTGGGACTCCTTGTAGGGCCTGATATTTGCTTTTTCAGGGAGGGGAACACAGTGGACTGTGCCTGTCTCCTGTCTAGAAAGTGAAGAGGTAGAGTGTGGGCAACTTGCTCCTGGGAGCCAGTCTTGGGCTTGCCCAGCATTCTGGCAGCAGCTTGATAACATACCTTTCATCTGCTGAGAAAGAATGTGAGAGTTTCTGGTGAAATGGATGTTAGCCTTGTGCATGAGAGAGAGGCAGTACACATATTCTGATAGATCCGGAAAATAGGGACACCGAAAGGGTAAATGGCCGCAGCAGAAGGAGGCTAACGTGAATAGCTAGATTGTTCTATATGGAGAGGTAGGATTGCTGGATTTAGCAAATACAAATAGAGAATGCCCAGTTAGATTAAAATTTTATCTTAAAAAAACAGCAACAACAAATATTTTTAGTATAAAAATAGTATAAACCCAGTATTTAGGATATACTTATGTTAAAAAAAAAGTGATGCATTGTTGAGCTGAAATTCAACTTTAACTGGGCATCCTGTATTTTATCTGGCAATTCTACTTCCACACCTCCTCCCCCGCATCCAGTTCCCAAGCGTACTAGAAGCAAAGTGATTGATGAAGATGATGTACTTCATGTGATACTGCTAAAATTCTTGGCATAGTAGGGGAAGGCTGTGCTCTGTTCCCACACTGAGTTAAAAAGTGTAACAATAACTTAAATGCTTCACCTAATTAATTATTTTTTCTTTTTAAATTATTAATCCACTCAACATAGGTTTATTGAGTTCTTACTATGTGGCAAACACCGTTCTAAGCACCGAGCAAACAGCAGTGAACAAAGCAGACCAAATTCTTGAACTCGCAAGAATTCGATTCTAGTGATATATGTTCTTGGCAAACAGAATAGAACTTGGGGCCAAAGGGTCCTCTAAATCTTTGAAGCAGGTGATGATTCTTTCCTCAACCCTTGTAATTCTTGCTTTCCTGCCCTGTGGTGTCTAATGTTCCCCTGGGACACTGTCAAGAGAAAAACTTTGAGTGTTACCGCCATTGCTCCAACTCACTAAGATCTGTTTACAGATGGTATTTGAGTGAAGAATCTTCAGCTAGACCTGGTAGCATATATATATATATATATATATATATATATATATATATATATATAAAATATCCTACTTCATTTATAAAAGGATTTGAAGCAGCATGACTCATGCAGTTCTGTCTGCTTTACTCATTCATTTATTTGTTTTATTCAGTCAAAACAGAGAGATGAATGGTATGATGGTAGTGGCCCACAGCTGATAGGGCCATGGATCTGGATATGGCAGAGTTTTCAAAGAAGTACAAGGTCCTCAACATCAGAAGCCATAAAGTCTGACAACTTAAAATTGTAATATCATCATGTATGACGCTGCTAGGGGAAAAAAAATTAAGAAGAAAGAGAAAATACCCCCATTTCCTCTTCTAAATTTTAATTACAATTTTGCTTTCTCTTTACTTCCCTAAGTATTTCTACTATCCTCTGTGAGGGGCACAAAAATGAAAGCAAATATAGATATTGAACTGTAACCATATGCAGACAGAACATGTAATAAAAGAACACTGCCCATCAAGAAAGAATATATTGGGTTTAATATGATCAGTTGGAGAAATAATGGTCTGTCTGCTGTGGCTGTTCATTTTTAACTTGATGCTCATATTTTAAATGAAGTCCCTTTGGGGACAGTATTACATTTTCAATGCTTTATTTTGAAAGAAAAATATTAGGTCAGTTTATACACACATTCAAAGAAATGTACTTCACAAAGTTGGTGTCTGTGTGTGTGTGCAGGTGTGTGTGTGTAGATGTCTTTCAGTGTTGCTCTTATATAAAACGTTCCCTGAACAGGATGACAATTTGACATTTTCTTTCTCAAGTTAACTATTCCCCTTTGCTCTGTTTTTTCTCCATTAGTGATAATATTCAGTTATTATAGAAGGCAAAAAAAATAAGCACTATACTATGTGCAGAGTAGGAGAAATCAAATCTATCTTTAACAGGTTGGAGGTGCTCCATAATCCACGATCCAGAACCACGATTCCATTTCCAAAATTCTAGCGCTGGAAATAATGTTTGTTGTCCTTAAATGGTCTTTTTGGGAGGAAGACTATCCTGTCCCCTTCAAGGTCCTAGCTGGATTAAGAATCAAACTGATGTGAGACAGTTTAATAGAGAAAGTCAAATATAATTTCATACACATGAGAAATCCACACAGACTTGAAAATTTCAAAGACAAGCAAAACGAAATATGTATGTCATCCTGTATTAGGAAGAAGGGGATAGGGGTTTGGAACTTTAAAGGGAAGGGATGCAATTCAGAAGACAAAAAAGAATCAATGTTTTGTTAAACATTCGGTAGGCCACTCGGAAATTATGGAACATAGAGGACTTAGATCAAACAAGCCTTGTTAGGTTCTGCTCTGTCTACCATACCTAGTTCATAACATCAGGTTATTAGTTATCTGGGGTGATCACTCTTTTCCTGCAGCAGGTCCTATATGGAAATGCTTATAGGCAGTTTTTTTGAGAGATTTATTTATCCATTTGAGAGAGAGAGACCATGAGCAGGAGGAAGGGATGAGGGAGAAGGAGAGAATCTTAAGCAGACTCCCCACCAATCACGGAGCCCATTGCAGAGCTTGATTCCATGACTGTGAGACCATGACCTATGCTGAAATCAAGAGTCGGACACTTAACCTATTGAAATACTCAGGTCCCCTTCTTTTAGGCAGCTGTGCAGGAGATAAAGAGATTTTCCTGAATCTGCTGGGTTTTGGTTGCTTTTTAATGCAAAATGATCTTCATGCCAAAGTGGCCCAACTTGGGGTGGCCTGCCCTTGGCCCCTATAGTTTTTTTGTTCAAATATCATTTTCCTTATGTGAGGAAACTGAGGCTCATAGAAACTAAACCTCCCAGTCTACATTTGCAGAGATGGTTTGTAACAGCCTTCTAGGCCAGTGTTTGAGTCCCTATAAACTGCTGCCTCCTTTTTATAGAATGGGTGTGCATAGCAGCACCCCAGAGGAGAACACACAGGAGGGCACCCATCAGGGTTGACACCCTGGCACCTTCTTCAAAGTAGCAGGTGAGAAAATAACCTACTTCTTCAGCCCTCTCTTGAAGAATAGGCACTGTTTAATGTTTGGAGGTGATTTTGGAGACAAAGCGAGAAGCTGGGGAGCCACCCCAGGAAAATCCTTAGGAAACTTAGGTGGGTGGGGCCAGCTCAAATGCAGATTATTTTGTATAATTTATAATCACTGAATCTCTTGACTAGAACTTTTGATGAGGTATATAAGCCCTACCAGTTAGATGCTAGTCTAATAGCTTTGCTTTTCAACATTGTCACACTGAAATGCTTATAACTCAATCTCCTAGTAACTGCTCTTGGGTTTTATTCTTTTGTTGACTGTGCTGATTCCTCAGCTAGGTAACTTCCCAGTTTTCATTTGCACTGAAAACCACCATTTTCTAAGCATTTAATGTTTTCTGGTTTTGAATAAGTCATTCCACACACACCACCCTTACTTCCCCTACCTGTTCAGGGCTGTTGTTTCCACAAGATCCAAGGACTTAAAGATTCCACTACACTGTAAAACAGCACCCTTGGCCTTAGTGTTGCATGCACTTACTGCTAAATTTTATGAGTATTCAAGAGAATTGTTGTGGCATAAAAACTCTGAATCAAGTTTGAGTGATGTTGGCATGCCAGAACAAGTGTGAGGACAGACTCTAACAGCCAAGTAGCACATCCAGTCTTATATTGCATAAAATTAACTGTGCATACTATATGCATAACCATTTATGCTACTTTATACAGTAGTTCAAAGTAGATTGTAAATGTAAATAAATTTAAAAAACAAAAGATGGATCTATTTTCCTCAACATTTCTATGCATGAGGACAAGTCTTGACATCATCTTGTTAATTTGGGATCAGGTAGAAGCATTCAATTCCTATTGCCTCAGCATGGCTGGACTACATCTTCTGATTTCATAATGGAAAAATAACACAACATCTGCATTCATTTCTCTGGAAGCCAGCTAGTGGTGTGATTGCATTATGTTCTCAATCAAGAAGTATCATTACTTTTGTCTTCCTTTAATTACATCAAGGTGTCTTTTTTTTGTAGTATTATTTTAAAGAAATTAATATATAATTTTATTTTCTCTCATTTAAGCATATAACATATGGCTATATGCCTCACAATCTATTCCTAGTTGCTAAAAATGATCTTTTAAATAGATTTTATTTGATAGTTATATTATAAAATAAGATCTATATCCTAGGGGGTGGGGAGAAAGTTTTAAGTAATACTTATTATTAGTCAGCTATTGCTATATAACAGACCACCATGAAAATTTTATTGGTGTAAAACAAATAAGCATTATATCTCACTCATGCATTTGTTAACCAGCTTAGGTGGTTCTGCTTCAGGCTTGAGGGTCGAGTTTGGTCTGCTCCACATTTGAGGGCTTGGGCTGGGCTCAGTGGCTACCCAAAGCAGGGTGTTCTCATTTCAGAAGTTAGAAGCTCTCAGAGTGGGACATGAAAACAAGAGATGCCTAAGACCTGGACTTGAAACTGGCACAATGTCACTTCCATTGGTCACCCACATTCCATTGGTCACATCAAATTATGTGACAAAGACCAACATCAGTAATACTAGGAAAAATACTTCTCTTCTTGTGGTTGCCAATTACTGATCATTATATGAAAAAGGATTTGTAAAATTATTTTTTTTTTAAAGATTTTTATTTATTTATTTGACAGACAGAGATCACAAGTTGGCAGAGAGGCAGGCAGAGAGAGGAGGAAGCAGGCTCCCCGCTGAGCAGAGAGCCCGATGCGGGGCTGGATCCCAGGACCCTGGGATCATGACCTGAGCCAAAGGCAGAGGCTTTAACCCACTGAGCCACCCAGGCGCCCCAGTAAAATTATTTTTTGAAATTCATTATTAAAAGTTTTTTTAGATAGCTGTGCTTTATCAAGTTTGTATTAGCATTGCATACACTTTCAAAAGTAACTGTGGGTAATGACTTTGAACCATTGATGTGCGCAGAACAAGTATAGGAATGCTATGTAAATGAAGGTATAGGGAGAACTTCCTGCTTTTCACTGGGGTAAGTGTTAGTTCTCTCTCTTTCCTTCTTTCTTTCTTCCCTTCTTTCCTTGTGTCTCTCTCTCTTTTTCTAAGAGAAACATCCTTTTATTAAGTTTATGAATAGCAAAAAGTAAAGATAAGCAAGCAACCAATTTGATATTAAGTAATAAAAGTTATCAAAACTATCATAGCCAAGAATACTATTTTTGAAAAATTACTTTTTGGACTTTGGCCTCACTTTGAAACAACAAATGACTCCTAAAGAGAATTTAAAAAATATAAACACCCAATAGACAATGGAATTTAAATACAACAGTTGTGAGAGTTTTATGCAATTGGTGATGAATTACCACAACTGACATGCCTTTAACTCAATCAGACGATAAAAATATAGTAACCATTTAGACTATTTTGTATGTTTTGAAGTGAGTTGGAATTCAAGACATTTGATTTCATTAAATCAGTCAAGAGTTTCCAAAAAAACAAATAGCATTTTAAACCAAAAGATAGTCCTTTGAATGATCTTGAGATGTGTAATTTATCTGAATGCATTTGCCCTCATCTGTGATTTCCTGGAGGTTAGAATTGTGTCATATTCATGGCCTTCCTACCCTGCTACAGAGCCTGAAACTTGATTGGTTCTCAATAAATGTCTGGAGAAAAGAGAAAAAAATCTTGGAGTGCTACTTGAAAATTTATGGAAAATATTTGTCTAAGTACTTTATACTCAGTACTTTTTCTAGTTATTGCTGGTAGTGTTGATTTTTGCAAATTTAAATTACATTGTATTTATTTTAAACAAAGCTATGTTTTTAGATATTAAGATAAAAATACTGTCTCATAGAAAAATAGTAAGACAGTGCTATAAACTAAAATCAACACCTTAGAAAGAAAAATAAGATTTTAGGGTTTGTTATTCAAAATAAGTTTGTGCCTCAAGTTTTAAATTCTAAAATTCATAACATAACATTTAAGCATAGTAAAACATGCCTTGTGGTTGGCTACTTTGTTATAATAGGTTTCTGTTGCATTTGGTTTCATTTCTTCTGTTATCATGATTCTCTACACTTGTTACTTAGAAGTTGCTTTTTCTTCTGTTTTTAAAATATTTTTTGAGGGAGAAAATATATTATGTAACTAAGAAGAAGATAATATATGTTTGCTCAAAAGCAAGATTTAAAAAAAAAGAAGGTAGATCTTTTTCTCCTTGAAATGCTGTATTTAAAAAAATAATAATAATATAATGACATCTTAAGATGTAAATATACATGTAACATGCAATGCAATGAGTATAATTGTATGGTTTCTTAAAAAGATTAACTTTTCTATATTATTTATTAACAAATAATCATATATATGAGTCTTGAGATAGTTCACTGGAAGAAAATCTGTGGTATTTTTCATAAAGCCCAGGATTAGCCTGATTTCTATTTTTTTACAGTTTTTTTAAGCTTTTACTTAATTTTTAAAAATTCCAGTTAGTTGGGGCACCTGAGTGGCTCAGTCAGTGGTTAAGCATTTGCCTTCAGATCAGGTCATGATCTTGGGGTCCTGGGATTGAACCCCATGTCGAGATCCCTGCTCAGCAGGAAGCCGGCTTCTCCCTTTCCCTCTGCTCTGCCCACTGGCTTGTGCTCTCTCTCACTTCCTCTCTCTCTCTCAAATAAATCTAAAGAAAAAATCTTAAAAAATATTTTTGAAAAATTCCAGTTAGTTAACACGCTGTGTAATATTAGTTTTCAAGTGTACCATTTAGTAATCTTTAAAAACAATTTGTGTTAGAATCATCACTATACAGTTAATACATTTAAAGACAGATGGGATAGTTCATTTTCTACTGTATGATCTACAGGGTGGATGTCTATCATTGATGATAGTAAGGGTAGAAATCTTTTACCTGTGGATGATCTCAACGAATAAAACATTTCCTAACAGTTCTGGGTAGAAAATTGTTTTTCTAAGTCTAGTTTAGTATCTTGGCCTTTTTCCCAGGTGTGGGCTTATGAAGAAATGTTTTCTTTAAGGCAGAATAGGGCTTAGATTATTGTCCTATTATTTTTTAATTATTTTTTCTTTCAGTCAATTGATTCCTCAGTCTGGCAGCTTTTAGCAACTTTCCTAATTTGAGTTGGTCATCCTACTACATAGTCTGCAGTCTAAGAATTATATGTATTATTTTTACCTGGATGTTTTATTCAAAATCAAACATATGTGTGTTAAATTTGAATACTCCCCTTCTGACATCTGTAAAAGAATAAATAAAAAAATAAATCTCTTGAAGGAGCAATGAAAATAAAGACTAACTTAAAGGTATCTATATTTAAAGACTCCTATAAGACTACATATGTATTTCTATCTAGTACCAAAGTTATTAGTTAAAATAAGATATAAATTTAAAAAGAAGCCATACCTCAGCCATTCCCACTACTTAGAAACACACACTCCTAAAACTTTATGACTTGCTGATTATAAGTTAAGGTAATCTTTTAAAACAAGAAACTGCATCAAGTTGCTGTGAATGCAGAGGAGTGCACAATTATTTCATATTTTAAATTCTCCCAACACACACACACACACACACACACACTACTTCTTCTCAGTAGCTTCATTTAACTTGGAGAAAGTGCTTTAGCAAAGTCACTTCAGGGTGGTGGAAGAAAAGAAAGAAAACAGCTCTCCTTGGATTTAATCAACAGCAACATTCTATTCTATGTTTAAGTTGCTTATACTCTTAAGTTCAGTCCTGGCTTTGTTTAGTTCATTCAGCTGGACTAAAATAAGGGTCTTTGCCCCAGTTCTTCACATAAAGATGTTTTCAAGGGAAAGAACACTTTAAAGAGTAATTTGACTCATAAAAGTCAACTATAAGAAAGGAAGGAAGGAAGGAAAAGAAAAAAGCTCAGGAAAACCCAAGAGCTAATGTTTAGATCCCTTGTTAAAGAGATACTTGTTATATATAAATTTGTTTTCAGCTCAGTTCATTTTCATAGCAAAAAAAGAAAAAAGTTTGATGCAGAAAATATTACCAGAAAAATTGTAACAAATGGTATGTCCAGAACTTGTAGTTTATTGAAGTACCATTTGTGTCTTTGTTTTGCCATGAAAATACAATGTATCACCCAAATTCTAGTTGCTGGAAGTTCATTTTAATTTTACATATTTATTGACAGCAGGCATCCACATGGAAGTGATACAAAGATGTACAACACCTTCCCTTAAGACTATTACCATCTAGCCAAAGAATAGAGATGAATACAGGGAAAGTTACATTGCAATAGAATATTTAAATAAGTCAGTAGAATATGAATTGATTCTTTATGATGATAATATGGAAGGATTTCTTAAAAATATGGAACAAAAAGATATAATCAATTGATGAGTAAAAAGAGGATAAATAGAAAATGATAAAACAAGTATAGTAAATTGTTAATTGTAGAGTCTAGGTGGATTCATTATAAAATCCTTACAACTACTTTTGTGTGTTTGAAAATTTAATAATAAAATGATGAAAAAGTTAGAGAGTTTATGGGAGGAGGATGGGCATTATTTTCCATGCAGATGTAGTAAACAATAAAGCATGAAAGGTAAGTTCTGTGAATAATCGTCCTTCATTAATTCTCTCCTCAATTAGATTAAAAGAACAAAGACACTTAATGTTAGAGAATAAATTATATTGAGCATCCATCAGAAAATAACATTTCTTACTCAAGTTGGCTTAAATGGAAGGCATATTATTATTATTATATTATTTTTAAGGATACAATATTTAATTTTGTAGGTATACTCCAATAAACACATAAAAATTATAAATGAATCTTCGACTTTACATCAATATCACTGTAAGTTTATATATTCAAGTTGCAAAACCTCTTCGCTGCTTTTCTTTTTTTCTTTTTTTATTATTTTTTAATTAATTATTTTTATTAACATATAATGTATTATGTGCCCCAGGAGTACAGGTTTGTGAATTGTCAGGCTTAAACACTTCACAGCACTCACCATATCACATACCCTCCCCAATGTCCATAACACAATCACCCTCTCCATGCTCCCCCCCACCGCCAGCAACCCTCAGTTTGTTTTGGGAGATTACAAGTCTCTTATAGTTTGTTTCCCTCCTGAACCCATCTTGTTTCATTTTTTCCTTCCCTACCCGCCCCAGCCCCAATATACCTTCTGACCCTCTCTTTCTTCTTCTTCTGGAATCCCAATTATCCTAATATTGTTTTGTCTTATGGTATCACTAATCTCTCGAATTCTCCCCTCATGGTCCAGTAGTTGTTTGTCTCTCTTTTGTTCAGCTTCTTTATTCTCCATCTTCTGGTCTTCTATATCACTAATTCTCGCTTCTGCCTCATTTATTCAAGCAGTAAGAGCCTCCATTTTTGATTGCACGTCATTAATAGCTTTTTTGATTTCAGCTTGGTTAGATTTTAGTTCTTGTATTTCTCCAGGAAGGGATTTTATTTCTCCAGAAAGGGCTTCTCTAATATCTTTCATGCCTTTTCGAGCCCAGCTAGCTCCTTGAGAATCGTCATTCTGAACTCTAGTTCTGACATATTACCAATGTCCATATTGATTACATCCCTAGCCATTGGTACTACCCCTTGTTCTTTTTTTTTTTTTTCCTTTTTTGTGGTGGGTTTTTCCACTTTGTCATTTTATTCATTTAAGAATATATGAGTGAGAGAATAAAATACTAAAGGGGTGGCAAAGACCCAGAAAAATGTACGCTAACCAAATCAGGAGAGATCCAAAATGGGGGGCAGAAGAAAAAGGGAAAAAAATAAAAATTAAAAAATAAAAAATTATATATTAGATTGGTGAATAGAACAGAGCCACCCACTTGACATTGGGTGATTTTGGTCTCTGAAAGAAACTACCTCCCAAAGTTTTAAAGAAAGAAAAACATATATATACAAAAATAAGGGTAAACATGATGAAGGGATGGAATATGACTGTAAAGATGAAAATTTTAAAAAATTCTAAAAAAGGAATTGATAAGATAAGTTGGTTGGGAAAAGGAAAAAAAAAGAGGAGGGAATGTGCTCAGGCTGGAGACTAAAACAAAGCCATGTGCTAGATTAGGGTATATTTTGATCTATTAGAAGAAATTGTATCCCAAATTTTTTTTGGAAAAAAACCCCTATATGTATACAAAAAATAAGGTTAAATATAATAAAGGGATAAAAAATTACTGTAACAGTGATGATTTAAAAAGTTTTTTTTTTTAGAAAGTTTTTGTTAAGATAATCTAGTTTAAAAACATTAAAAGAGGAAAAAGGAAAAGTTAAAAAAGAACAGAAAAAAAAAATAAAATTAAAAAAATTTTAACTTTGCAAGACTAAAGGATCATGGGGAAAAGCCATGAATTCTGTGTGTTGCTCTCCCCTAGCTATGGAGTTCCACTGTTCTCCTTGATCAGTGGCTTGGTCTTGGCTGAATGTTCTTGCTGATCTTCTGACGGAGGGGCCTATGTCTTTGCCGGAGGCAGAATTGCATCACCTTTGTCAGGGACTGGGCTGTATAGTCTGCTCGGGTTTGCTCTCAGAGCTTTTGTTCCCTGAATGCTTTCTGTACCACTTTGGAGGTCAGGAATGAAAATGGCAGCATCCCAATCTCAGGCCCATAGGAGCTGAGAGCTCAGGGCCCCGCTCCTAAGTGCACCCTCAGAGAAAAAACAGTCAACCCCTCCCGTCTCCCTGGTCTCCAGACGCGCTCTGTGCTCATGCAGCCTGTGACCGAGTGTTTCTATCTCTGGCGCATGGCCCTATTTGGAATCTACAAACCCAGCAGATTCCTGCTGTGCTGCACTGCCCTTCCCAGCGGAGGAAGGCAAGTCTTCTTGGATCTGTCACTTGTGGGGTCCCTGCTTGAAGAGCACTGGTCCATCTGTGCCTTGGATCACTTTCTAAGGTAATCCTACTCTGAAAGCTCACTCTTCAGCTCTGTCTCTGTAGTTGGCTTCCCTGTACCGATACATGGCAGATCTGCCACACTCAGATACCCTCAATCTTTCTGTGACCCTGCAGGACCTGAGACCACACTGTCCCTTCAAGGGTTCTACCCCCGCTTACCCTCTGGAGTGATGTCCATCAGTGGAGCAGACTTCTAAATGTTCTGATTTTGTGCTTCACTGCTCCACTGCTTGCCACGAGCTGGCCCCTCTCCCCGTGGTCTGTCTTCCCATCGCTTTGGATTCACTTCTCCACACAACCTACCTTTCAGAAAGTGGTTGATTTTCTACTGCTCTTGTTCTCTTCTATCTCCTGTTGAGTTTGTAAGTGTTTGGAGTGGTTTGATACCTATCTAGCTGAACTTCTGGAATCTGATGTCATTTCAGCCTGCTACTCCTCCAGCATCTTCCCTCTCACTAGGCATGTTATTATTGTACAGATTAAGAAAACCAAGGTTAGGACAGACTTCAGGGTTGATTAATGTAGCTTCTCAAAATTCTCTCAAGAGGCACAACTTAATACTCTCCTGTCTATAGCATCATCTTCAACACAAGGCTGGTTTCTCTCACTCATAGATGGCTGCCCATAGTCCACTGTGAAAAATAACTGCCTTCACTTTCCCAGTTACATCAAGTAAACTACTCCTTATGTCTTTTTGTCCTAAATTGACTTAGACCTGCTCAGTTCTGAATCCAACTCTGTTAAGAGTGTGAGTGGACAGCAGCCCATGATTGCCTTAGACTTCTCTTAGGAGGTGGAATAATTCAGAGGGGAGCAATCCAGTGACCACCACAGGCTACTGAAGGACTAAGACATCCTCCAGGAAGGTGGAAGAATAAAAGGTGGGGAAGACACTTTAGAAGCATAATGGTATGACCACTAGGTACTTTTAGGAAAATGTTGTCAGTAAATATATGTTTGTAAAGGAGAGCTATATTCATGAAATATTTTCCATAATTATAAAAGTAATGCATATTTAATAAGAAAAGTATTTTAAAAGGCTAACAGAGTATAATAATTGTTTATAATCTTACCATTTACAAACAATCAAAGTTAGTATCTGAACATTCAGACTTTTATTCCTTGTATGTATGTGTGTGTGTGTGCACACATACATATGTTAAATACTTGTTATGGTACTAACTATACAATTTTGTGTGCCTTTGCCTTTCTTTACATTTTATCACTAATATTTCCTAGTATCATTAAGATTTCTTCATACATTTTGTTTTAATGGCTGCATAAGATTCTATTACATGAAAGAACAAATTTGCCAAAATATTCTTATACTATAGAATGTTTAAATTGAGTAATTTTTGGTTTGTTGCTAACACCGTGATAAATATCTTTATAACAAATCATTGAATTTCTGATTATTTCCTTAGAAAAGCTTTTTAGTTAATATACCATTATTTTAGTTAGTATAGATTTTAGTTAGTATATCATTAAGATATGCTATGTAGAAAAGCTTTTTAGTTAGTATATCATTATTTTAGTTAGTATAGATTTTAGTTAGTATATCATTAAGATGTCATTAAAATCATTAGATTTAGTTAGTATATCGTTAAGCCAGATTTATGTGTGTGTGTGTGTGTGTATGTATAAAGATTTATTTATTTTAGAGAGAGAGATAGAGAGAGAGAGAGCATGTGAGTTTAGGGAGAAGCACAGGGAGAGGGAGAGGGAGAATCTCAAGCAGACTCTCCATTGAGCTCAGAACCCAATGTGGGATTTGATCCCATTACCACGAGATCATGACCTGAGCCAAAATCAGGACTCAGACACTTAACTGAGTGAGCCTCCCAGATGTCCCACATATGAGTATTTTTTTGAAGATTTTATTTATTTATTTGACAGACAGAGATTACAAGTAGGCAGAGAGGCAGGTAGAAAGAGAGAGGAGGAAGCAGGCTCCCTGCTGAGCAGAGAGCCCAATGCAGGGCTCGATCCCTGGACCCTGGGATAGTGACCTGAGCTGAAGGCAGAGGCTTTAACCCACTGAGCCACCCAGGCGCCCCCCACATATGAGTATTTTTAATACTCAATACAGTAAGCTTGTTCTGGTTGTACTTCTACTCATGTGGTTATTCCATGGACTCTAAGAAATACTTTTTATATAGTACTTATTATAATAAAGTATATATAAGCATATGTATTATTAAGTATATATAAGTACTTATTATAATTATTATTTAGCAACTACCTTTTAGCAGTAGTGACGTGTGACTTCACTTTTCAGCTCCAAGGGGCTCACTAAGAGAGAACTACAAATATGTTTTCTATCACTGATATCCCTACTTTCTCAACACTCCTTCCTTCCCTTGCATTTTTACATTAAAAAAGGAAAGGTGGGATGTTTACCTATTATGTTTTTTGTTTATTACTTTCTAAATCTATTCCTTTTTATTTCTCCATCTAGTATGTATACAGGCTTCATTAATTAAGCATGTGAGGCTTCATACACAGAACCTCCCCCTCCTCCCCCCCCAACAAGGATGAGCAATGAAAGAAAGAAAGAAAGGCAATACCTGGTAGCTCAGGATAAAATTTGCTGTGGCCTTATTAAGTCCATAAAATTGGCAAATTATTTCATAAAAGTGCTTTATAGGTTTTGGCACTTTAATGATGTTTACAGTGTTTTAGAAGAGACAAAAGATTTTGGTTTTGTGGCAGTTTGCCATAACAGGGAGCAATTGTGCATTCAATTACTCTATTAAGTTATTAAAGGTAGTGAGGAATTTACACAAAACAGACCCTGAATTGTTTTAAACTCTCTTTAGTTGAAAAGGTTAACAAAGGACAAATCACATACTTTAGCTCCCTTTTTCATTTGTAATTAACCTTTATTTCCCACTTGACCATGTTATTTTCTTGTTAAGTCAATAAGAGTTATGAATTTTCTTTATAAGTTAATAGTGGAAGCTTGATGTTCGCAGGTAAAGGATCTTATGATTCACGTTCATGATATTAGGGGGGAAAATCAGTATATCCAAGGGTGAGGGAGTTGAGGATGAAGTTGTTTCATTTCTAAAACCATAATTTTTGTCCCAGGATCTAATACTCTAGGAAATAATATATGTGAAAGCTTCTTGAAAGTGTAAAGCACTATATGAATGTAAAGGATTAGTATTAGTGGTGTGGTAAATCATTTTCTGAAGGTTAGTATAGGCCATTTATATTTTTAAAGTAGATGAATAGAGGAAAGATATATTTTACACCAAGAATGGCTGATTTCTTCCTCTAGAGTGGCTGAAACACTTTTTCTGATTTGATTTGATTAATCCCTTTGCCATCCTGGAAAAGGAAATGGAGGGTCACACTGCATTTTTATGGGACTTGCCTGTATTAAGCTTCAGATATCTAGATGTCTTTTCTCATAGGGGCAACTAGCTCATCTTTCTCTTAATTATCACTGGATTTCAGATAGGCACACTAGAAGGATCCTAGCAGAGATGCCACTATAGAAGTGGCTCCTTTTATGACATTTGAAAGAGCCGTTATGGCCTCTGAAGAGTTTCCTGATGCTTTGAGGGGAGTAGGGTAAACTCAGAGCCTTGGTGAGGAGAAGGGCCCCCAGAAAACTGGCTACCCAAACTTTTCCTCTCCAACTTACATTGAGCGTTTTTATGCTTTGGTTTTATATGAGAAGACTAATTGTGGACATTCCAGCATTCTCCGTAAAAAGAGAACTTGGAGAGTTTATCAGGTCCTAGGGAATCATAAGAAAAGAATCAATCCAAGGGTTGGAGCAGAACAGAGTCATGGAGTTTGCAGTTAGCCAGCTGGAAAAAAGTTAAAGCAACTAAAGGTCCTAGAAAATAATAGAAGCTATCTTGCACTTCCGGCTTGTGTTTTGAGTTTCCATTCCTTGCATCGTCTGCAGATCTTTACTCTGCTTTTTAAGAGACCCTTTCTTCTAAGCATCCCAGGGGCATCACCCCACCTCCCCACCCCAGCCCTATGTCTATCCAGAGAAGTAGGATAAAAAGGCCAAACTCAGGTATATAAGGATTGATTGCTGAAGATAATAGTATGATACAAGCTGCTATTTTATTGTTTTCTCTGCAAAATTCTTAAATTGGGCAGATGATGTTTGAGAGATACCAAAAAAACCCAAAAACAAACAACAACAAAAAAAAACTACTTTCTAAAAATGTCAGTGCCTTCCAGATTATACATGTTTTCCCTTAGCTGTTCTAGACATTATCAGGACCTGTTGGGAGGAACTGTGGCCTTGCCAGTCACAAGTTAGTAACTCCTCTTTCTGCTTTCTTGCTCTGAGCAAAGCCTAGATGTCCCGTAAGGTTTTGCTTCCCTTGCAGGCTTGTCACCTGAGTCTTTCTTTTACCTCTCACATCTCATGTTCGACAGGACCTGGAGAAAAGGAAGGCAAACTCCCTGCTTCCAAAACCATTTTCAGACCATTGTTCCTCTTCTTCTGAAACAAAAAATCAGATCCTTTGAAACCTGTGTTTATATGTCCTTCAAACCTATCTTTATATGTCTATCCAAAGTTAACCTATTTTCCTCCTGGTTCTTTCCTCTCAGCTGTAGAAAATTTTAGCTTGTCATTTTTTGTTCTTTCCCTATGATGACCATCTTAATTCTTGGTGACTTGAACAGGAATTGAGGGTTCTTGGCCAGCCCACCCATCCCCTGGATGCCTGAGTCCATTAACCTTCACAACTTCGATTACCTTCTGCTGTACTCAGCCTCAATCACTCATCTCATGGTCATACTTCTCTTGATATTGCCATTGCAATCACTGTACCAGCTCCACAATAGCAGTTTTAAGCATCCCACTCTGACTACCATACCTTCTTTGCAGCTCACTCATTGAATCCAACAAGCTCTTAACCCCACACAAGTCTCTACAAGTAAGTCTACCACTTTTTGCCGTTTATCCTCCTCTTCATGTTCACATTCCCCTAGCATGGAGTTCACCAGCCATTGTGATGATCTCTCCAGAGTACACACCCTCAACTCCCTTAGTCAAGGGATCAAAATCATCCAGAAGAAAATCCACCTCCGATTAGGTCCTACTTCCTGCCTATTCCCCTTTTATTTCTAGGCAGGGGAACATGGCTGGGAAAAGCACACAACCACTCTCTCTGGTCTTGAGTGGGCACATCCTTCTAGAGTTTCCATATTTCTCTAGTTGTCACTACCCCATTATCAAACCAGTCACTTTACCCCTTCCCAGAACATTAAACTCTACCCCAATCCACTCATTCTCAACTCTTCCCTGAGAAAATAGAAGCCATTAAAAGAGAACTTCATCTTCAAACTAATAATCTACTAATCTCCCTACATCTTTACCTATATAGTCTCCTTGGATCCCTGTCCTTTCTCCCTCAGTGAGTTGCTTCTGCCTCATCCCTTTTGTCTTTCCTCCCAACTGAAATATCTCATATCTTCAAAACAAAATGAACAAAAAGATCCTTTACTTCCATGTCCTCTCTTCAACTATTGCTCCAAGCCTGCAAAATGCAATTGCTAAAGTCCCTGATGAATTCCATCTTGCCAAATCTAATGGTCAGTTCTCTGACGTTATCTTAGCAACGTTGTCTTAGCACACATTGCAGCAATATTGACACAATGGTCATCTTTCTTTAACACCTTGTTCCTTGACTTTGGGCATCCTTCACTGTTTTCTCTTATTTCATTAGCCAATTATTTTTATCCTTCTTTGCTGGTTTCTTTTAAACCCTGGAGTTCTCTAAAGCTAAATTCTAAGAACTTTTTTTATTCTCCATTTACTTACTAAGTGGTTTAAAAATGATTTATGTTCTCAGGATGTTCTATATTCATGTATATAACTGTTGATTCAGTGTGTCTGCTTGGAAATCTAATAAGCATTGCAAACAAAACATGTTAAAAAAAAAAACAAAAAACTATGCATTTCACCCAAAACTCACCATCCCCCATATTGTCATCTTAAAAATTGGTATTCCCATTAATGTGGTTGCTCTGAGCAAAAAACTTTGGATTTATCTTTGACCTTTCTTCTGCCTCTTTCTTTACTGCCTTTTCCCTCTCTCTTTCCTCCCTCTCTCCCTCTCTTGTTTTTACATTTACTTCATCAGCAAATCTTGCTGACTTTATCTTCAAATATATCCCCTTTAACTGTTTATTGTCTGTCTTTTCCAGTAGAATGTAAGTTCCCTGAGTAGGAACTTTGTCTTATTTTCTTCTATTTCTCCAAACCTTTAGATGAGAAATTGACAGACTATGACTTACTGGCCAAATATAGCTCTCCACTAAATGATTTTTACATTTCTAAATGATTAAGAATAGGGACTTCTGGGTGGTTCAGTCAGTTAAATATCTGCCTTCAGCCAGGTCATGATCCCAGAGTCCTGGGATCAAGTCCTGCGTCAGGCTCCTTGCTCAGGGGGGAGCCTGCTTCTCCCTCTGCCTGCCACTCCCCCTGCTTGTGTGCTACCTTACTCTCTTTCTCTCTCTCATTCTGACAAATAAGGAAACAAAATCTTTTAAAAAAATAAAAATAGATAAATGGTTAAAATATTTAAAAAGATAAAATTTTGTGACACATGAAAATTATATGAAATTCAAATTTCAATATTCATAAAGTTTTATTGGAACTTAGCCAGCACTCCTTTGCTTACATTTTATCTGTAGCTATTTTCTCATTACAATATCTGAGTTGAATAGTCATGACAAAGATGGCCTCCAAAGCTGACAATACTTACCATCTGGTCACTTACAGGAAAAATTTGCCAACCAATGCCATAAGACTAACATTCTCTCACTACAACAGAGGCCTAAATTTCTTTTTTCTACTGGTTCCAATAAAAATCTCAGAACTGAGTATCACAATGCTGAATAACATAGCTATTACTGAGCCATGCCCTGATCAAAGGGTTAGACCACAGTGAGTTGGACAGACCAGGGGAATAGGAAAGGCTTAACTCCTTCTGAATCATAAGGATTAATATGGAAGGGAATGGCTTCCCAAGAAAAATTGAGATGCTATAACCTCAAGAAGGATGGGTAGAAACCTTGGTAGGAAAAAAAAGCTGTTGACTTCTACATGGATCCTCTTGCTTTTTTTAAAGATGGCATATCCCCAAACTCTATGGTTTATTCCCCCTGTGAAATATAACTTTCTGTTGAGAAATTATGCTCAGTTCACTAGAAAGTAATTCCATATACCTCAAACCATCTGTGCCTTGGATAGGATTTGTGTGTGTGTATGTGTGTATGTTAATCTATAGACTCTAAACATATATAATTATTGTTTTTTAAAGCCACTTGTGCTAGAATGGGATATAGTCCAAAAGTTATGGAAAGCAAAGTCATATCTGGAGAAATACCCTCTGAGTAGTTCCATAGATGCTGTTGAGCCACCTTACAAATTTCCTGGGCAGAAGCCAGGCTGGGTGAGCCTTCTCGGCGTGACAAAATAAAATCCTGTTTTGTACCTCAGTCTAGTTCTCTTTCCTCATTGTTAGAATTAAGGATGGCCCAGTCAGAATAGAAGGTTATCTGCTGCATGGCTTTTTATCAGGAAAACCATAGGCTTTTAAGATACTAAAATTTATCAGAACATGGGAAGACTGATTTATACCCAAAGTGTCTGTATTTCTCCTCAACAAAGGGATGCCATTGATGATAATGGTCAGATTTATGTTTTAGGAAAATCATTTATGGCAGTTTGGAGGCTCTTTTGTAGTGAGGTAAAGCACCATGGACTAGCAGGAGTGATAGAACTGAGTGTAGGCACTGGTAATTCTAACTCAAGTTAGAATTCTTAGTCTCCCATCCTTAAAGTCATGGAGAAATCCTTGAGTCAGTGAAATGTTCTTCATCACAATGTCAAACTGTAGGCATTTTTTAAGAGCAAATCTAAAGATAAAACTATTTTGGAAATCATAGCATAATGTATTTACAACATGGAGGCTATCATTTCCTTATTGGATTATTTCAATCCACAAAATTAGTTTGAGAATTGGACTTCAACAGTCTTGTGATTCACTCTTTACAAGTTAGCAAAGATTTAGAATTTTGAACTGCTCTTTGCTAGTGTTTTCTCCTTTGAATGCAATGCTTTTTTTCCATAATTCTGGCATTTTTTTTCAGTTCATATGTTCTCATTGAGAGTTCTACTTGATAGAGCAAATTTTCTACAATAGAAATGGTAGTTTTCATGTGTCTAATAAAATATAACTGCCAGTTGGTGAAAAGTAGGTTTTCATAGTTGTAAAACTGTTAACCGTAGATGCAAAATCATGCTATTTCTGATGTCTCATCCAATTGTGGGATAATCCTGAAGCTTTGCTTACCCTGAAATTTTATATTATGTGCCTTTTGGGGGCAAAGTTTAGCTCACATGGAAACCCCAACAGGCTGGGAATATATTCTCATTTCTAAAAAATGTCATCAGTTGAATATTGTCTCCTTTTTCAAAATGGCCTCCAGGTCTACCAACTGACTGCCTTGTGAGTTTCTGACAAAGGTCACAACCCAGTGTATTATAGAGTGAATACCCCTTAAGAAAATAGTTAAAAGTGCTTTGACAAACACTGAAGAGTTTAAGGACTAGGCCCTTAAACTTAGGATTTTTGTTCAATAAAAATTCAGTGTACAGCAGACTTTTTTCTCATTATAATTTCCCATGATGCCTAGTGTTATAAAAATAATCTTCTCTCTCTCTCTGTCTCTCTGTCTCTTTCTCTCTCCACATACAGACATACGCGCGCACACACACACACACACACACACATACACATAATTTTATGGAAGGAAAAAAAATTAATACTTTTGGAAGAACTGGGTATCTTTACCCCCAAATAAGGAAGAATAAGTAGGAACAAATTATAGTTACTTTCAGCAATTTGGAGATGTGATATATATTTCTATTTCTATTTCTGTATGTATCAGAGAAAACAGACAAGTAGACTTGCTCTGAAGTAGATAAAGTAGAACCAGTGCACAAAAATTACAAGGAGGCTGGAAGAGTTTAGCTCAGTTCTTCAACTAACTTCCTCAAGCACATCTAGTCCAACAGTAGAGTGAACTCAGGACTTAAAAGCAGAGATCTCCATGGTCATCTGCTAGAGATACTTGTTGCAGAGATTCTTGAACAGTGTAGTAGGCAGAAATGTTAGGTGAATAGTTGAGGGGTCTCTCACTCTCTTTGAGTACATTTTACCATAGGTTTAATGATATTGCTTTTAATGATAATATGTTGACATGAATGTTAAAAGTCAAATAAAAAGTGACTAGAAGTTAGATTGAAATCAAAACTGTGAAACATATAGAGAAGGTGATGAAAGAACAGTCCCAATTTTTATGGTCAGGTTGTCATCAACTGTTGGTTCAAGGCTCCCTCCTCTCCTGCTACGTTCCCCTAGTATTAGACCCTTTTTTGCTTCTGGTTATGCTAAGAAACTTCTAAGATCTTCTTCAACTCTGAAAATCCCAGGTATAAGGCAGGATCCATTCAGGGAAGCAAAACTACTATGTATATTATAGAAAAAGGAATTGATTGTAAAACTAACATTTTACAAAATTCTGGTGAAAGCAGCAAAAAGGTAGTCACCAGCCCTCCTGAAACAGTGGTGGGTACGTTAGAGCTTCCAAGGGACTACAGGAAACCAGGCATGTTCAGCTGCCAGAGTGGGACGGCCTCTATGGGATGCTCCTGCCTCTGTGTTTAATGTCTGGACCTGGAGTCACTGTTGGCTTGGGCCACTATAAAGATGGAAGAGCTACAAACATAGCAGAAGAGAATGTGGATCAGCTGGAACATGAGAAAAATGGCTGCTGCTTTACATCCACCTTCCAAGCCTTGTGAATCTCTAGGTTGGCCAGCTCTCACCTGTAAGCATACAAGGAGGTGATTCTGCAAAATGTAATTCCAGTTTAGTGAAGTTGACAAATACCCTATTTTCTTCTTTAACTAAAAGCAACCACTCTATATTTTCTCTAACTAAAGAGCACTCAACTTTGCCATAAATTTTCAGTAAATTTAATTGACCTAAAAGTAAATCATACTTTCCCCTTAGATAGTTGCCTGTTTGCCACAAATTGCCTCTGGCAAGTCTGCATCTTATGAATGGGAAGTTTGTACTCTTGTCTTCTTTCTTATTCTCTTTCTTTTCTTTTCTTTTAACAGGAATTATAATCAGGTTTTTTAAATCCCTCTATGTCAGCAATAATGTATTCTTAATTTAATTTTCTTAGGAATTCTAGGCTGGCATGTAAAATGTAGATGTTTGATGTTAGATAGCAAGTAGCAAAATAAAATGCCATTTTTAATAAGGACACATGTGCTAAGCAATGTTTTTTCTGGTGTTTCTGTGAAAGGAAATCATATATCATGAGTAGCTAGAGGAAAAGCATCACTATATATTTATAGGTGTCCTAGCAGCAGAAACTACTAAATTTATTTCATATACATCCTTTTATTGTTCAGGCATAGACTACAGATTTATGAAATCACAGGTGTTTCATCTTCCTTTCTTTTGATTTTTGCCATCTGAATCTTAACCTGCAATGGGATGGTGAAAACAAAGGCAATTAATTTCAAATCAATGATCTAATCTGTCTTTTTAAAAGGGATAGCATTTGCCCATTTTCCTTCTCTTTTATAAGTCCCAGTGGCAACTGGCAGAGTTGAATATACACAATAGTCCTATGTGTTCTTTAAAAATCCTTAGAAATTTCTATTTATTTTTTTTTAATTTTATTTATTTATTTGAGGGACAATGAGTGAGAGAGAGCATGAGAGAGGAGAAAGTCAGAGGGAGAAGCAGACTCCCCAAGGAGCTGGGAGCCCGATGCGGGACCCGATCCTGGAAGTCCGGGATCATGACCTGAGCCGAAGGCAGTTGCTCAACCAACTGAGACACCCAGGCACCCAAAATTTCTATTTACTTTAATTAGGAATTAAAATTAGAATGTTTTGAGTGTGCAATTGGTCCAAGTTTTGAAAAGAAATAATTTCTTATATCTAGGATAGGAGAAAGAATTCCTGAAGTACTTTTAAATAAGTGTGAAGATTAAGGAAGCAGGCTGAAACATTTCAAAATAGAGCAGACATCCAGGAAAGACATGGAAGAGTACTTTATTGTGTCCAGTCATTTGCCCCTCCTTTCCCTGTAAGAGGATAATACCTCTTCTCTTATTTTTAGATGACTTGTTATACTACCACATAAACACCTCACAAACAACCTTAGCCACTTGACTTGCTTTGACCAAGAGAATATGAATGGGCATGATGAACACTGCAACCAACCAGAAGTTTTAAGAAGCATCAAAAATCTTCCAGTAGCTCTCTTGCTATTCCCCTTAAGCAAGAGATTATCATGTCCATTCTGATGGCAGCTCTATAGGCCTGAATTCTGGCAAATACATGAAACAGCCACAGCTGACCCACAGTCACCAACATCTAACTAGATAGTGTGAGACATATGTGTGTTTATGTGTTTATTTTGTAATGAGCCACTGAAATTTAGAGCCCATTTGTTACCACACCCAAAACTGACTACTCCAGAAGATAGAAATTATACCAGACTGCTAACAATGATAATTTCTATAGCATTAAGATTGTAGGTTACTATGACTTCTTTTAATTTTTTTAAAAATTTCCCTGTTATCTTTATCATGTATTATTTTATCATTGGAAAAATAAGTTTTATTTTTCTTCTAAGCATTTTTTCAGGCCTTCCTTAACTCCAGCCACTTGAATTAAATTTGAGGTGAAATTAAATTTAGATCAGTTCTTGAACAAGGATATTTGCCACATTCATGACTAACTTGGAATGCTACATTTAAAACATCATTAGCCTTCAAACTGATGCAGTACTATCAAAATTCTGCTAACTTGGCAGAAATTGACATCTGATAAGATTCATATGGAACCATAAATGACCCAGAATAGCCAAAACAATATTTTAAAAAAGGACAAATTTGGAGGACTCACTTCCTGATCTCAAACTTCTAGAAATCAAGATAGTATGGCATTAGCATAAGGGTAGAAATACAGATCAGTGGACTAGAATTGAGACCCCAGACATAAACCCTCACATTTATGGTCAATTGATTTTCAACTAGAGTGCCAAACAATTCAAAGAGGAAAGAATAGCTTTTTCAATACATGGTACTAGGACAACTAGGACAACTGCGCCATCCCCAATGATCTTGTGGCAAGCCACTTTTTTCTTCTTATCACAAATGAGGATAGGGAGGCAGTGCAAGTTTCTGTCAACAATAGGAATGAAACTACTAAACTCAAATCCCTCCTTTACACGGATTTGACTCTCCATCCTTATTTCTCAATTTAGTACTTCTCTCCATCTACCTTTACCATTGTCCATTAGAACTGTCAGCTTTTCTCTCTAGGACCCTCAATTTTCCACTTTTGTATCAGTCTCTGGAGATCTTTACTTACCTTAACTTGAAATTCATTCGGTCCAATAAAAATGTGTAGGTCTTGTTTAGGTGCAAATGTTACAGCAAGATAAACTAAATCACTACATCTCTAAACTAGGGAGCTTACACTGTAGAAGAGGAGGAAATAATTTAATAAGAGAACACACAAATATTAGTAAATATAAATAAATAGCCAAATAAGTACATATTATAAATTTGGGTGGTGATAATTACAATGCACTCAAATTATTTAAATAATATTCTCATAAGCCTTCTCATAAACAAGTGATATGTCCCTCCTCAAAACCACATCAGGGAATTTTCTTACTTTTCTCACCTTTTTTTTTTTTTTCCTAGCAGATCTTAGGGACACTTAAAATAGGATCTTACATCTGATTCATCTTTCATGTATTTGTTCAATAAATATTTATGGAGTGCCCACTATGTACCAGATTCTGTCCTAGATGCTGAGGATACAATAGTTAGTACACCAGATGTGGGTTCTGCCTTCAGGGAGCTTACATGTGGGGAGAGAGACATTAATCAAAAAAACTGTAGAAGGCGAACACCCGAATTGGGAGTGTCATAAAGGAGAAAGGAGGACACGATAAGAGTATGTAAAAGGGAGGACTGATATGACTTTAGGAATTTAAATATCTATTAAAGGGACTGACCAATAGTGACATACCACTTAGTTGGTTTACACAAGTTTGCCCTTAATAAAACTGATGAATGAATCAGTGACTTTTAATAGATTCTTCTCCTGACAACCCCTTATGCATCCTATGGTTCTATGGATTATAGCTATGGATTATAGCTGCCCAAATTAAGTCCTGTTGGTTCATTACTTGGGAATGTAGTATTTTTATTAGTTCTTCTGGTCTACATGTATCACCAGTTTTCAGTTCATTAGAATATTGCAGAATCACACCACTAGCACGATTCAGAATAAATTCCTGTGTGCTGAGTCAATACTATATTCAAAGCATTATATTGGATCTTGTAAAATTCAGAGATGAATAACACACACACACACACACACACAGGCACACATACACATGTGTGTGCACAGTGTTTTCCTTTAAGGGATGTATAGTTCACAAAGTATGAGATTTAGACCATCAGCAGCAATTTCACTTGAAACCTAATTTTTAAATTCTCAGGACTCACCCAGATCTACTGATCAGAAACTCTGAGGAGAGGAGGGGAAAGCAAAAAGGACAGTCCCAGAAATTCCTGGCCTAACTAGTCCTCCAGGTGATTCTGATGCATGCTAATGTTTGAGAACCCCTGGCTTAGGGGATGAAGAATAGGAAAATTATTCAAGCTAATTTACTACAAGGCAGATATGGGAAATTGCCTAAAATATGTATAAAGTACTACTTATAATGGCTAACTTGCTAATTATAACTAGTTTAATTTTGTTTGGAATAAAATTATGCTAAGTTGGATTATCAACCAAGTTGAGAAGAAGGAACATATTGGAATCAGCTGAGGGTCTTTGTCAAATTACCCATCTCTTCCTGCCCTGTTCCCAGGCACCAGCACCATATATATATATATATATATATATATATATATATATATGTATATATGTATATGACATGTTAGGTCTTTTAAATTGACAATGAGACTTCCCTTTCTTTCCTAGAGATGTCTTTTTTCCTGGATTACTGACATGCCACTGAGTATCAATAATGTAGAAGATATTTTTAAAGAATTTTTAAATAATTGATAGTATAGTTATAAGAAAAAAATCTATCATCTATCTGTCTTTCTATTTTCTATTTATCATCTATCTATCAGTGAAATCCTGACAGACATTTCTATATTGAGAATGTATATCTATCAGGATGGCCTCTATGCAGTTAGCAGAACTAACAATATTGACAGGCTTATAGACACCTCAAATAAACATGAAAATATTGACAGAAAGAATGGCTGAGGAGAGAGAGCAAATTCCCTTCCAAATGTTAAAACTTTCCTCGGAGCTACTCTAATCTAAAGACCATGGCTTCAGGACAGCGGTGTACAAATTTGTGGAACAGAAAATACAGTAATCTATGTTTGCATAGGAATATACTATGTAATAAAAGACATTTTGATGAACTCAAACAGGAATGTTTTATTTAATAAATAGAGCTGGCAGGGGCATCTGGGTTCCTCTGTTGGTTAAACATCTGCCTTCAGCTCAGGTCATGATTTCAGGGTCCTGGGATTGAGCCCTGCATTGAGCCCTGCATTGGGCTTCCTGCCCAATGGGGAGTCTGCTTCTCCCTCTGCCCCTTCCCCTGCTCATACTCTACCTCTCTGATAAATGAATGAATAAAATCTTTTAAAAAATTAAATAAACAGAGTTCACTTAATCAGCAATGCATCTGAAAGAGCTATATCCGGCTTCATACCATCAATGGATCAAATGCCTAAATGTAAATGGACTGAATAGCTCAATGTAAAACATACAAATTAAAACATAAGAACAAAAGTTGAATATTTGTATAATTTAGGGACAGAGGAGGATTTCTTTAAAAAGACAATCTGTAAATAAGATGAGAAAACATTTGACTATTTAAAATTAAAACATTTTGGGGCACCTGGGTGGCTCAGTGGGTTAAAGCCTCTGCCTTCAGCTCAGATCATGATCTCGGGGTCCTCGGATCGAGTCCCGCATCCAGCTCTCTGCTCAGCAGGGAGCCTGCTTCCTCCTCTCTTTCTCTCTCTCTCTCTTCCTGCCTCTCCGCCTACTTATGATCTCTATCTGTCAAACAAATAAATAGATAAATAAAATCTTCTTAAAAATTAAATTAAATTAAAATATTTTATAGGAAAAAATAACAAAATCAAAAGACAAGTGATAAGGTGGGAAAAATATGTGTTATATGTATGACAAAGAGTTAATCTCTTGTGCAGAAAAAGTTCTCTCAAATTTATATTGAAAAAGTCAGCAGAAAAATGACCAAAGATTTTGCCTAGATAATGCACAGAAAAATAAATGCAAAATGGCCAATAAATATAAAAAATATACTCAGTGTCACTAATGGTCAGGCAAAGACAAATAAGACAATAATTAAATTATATTTTCATCCTTAGACTGGGGAAATATTAATTTCATGCCATGATGGGTAGAATGTAGAGAAATGGGCATTGTCATACATGTTTTGAAGGGATATGAATTATTTCAAAAATTTGCAGTGTATTCAAATAGTATTAGTACTATTAAACAATGTGTGTACCCTTTACTATACCACTCAGGTTTTGGAGAATTTATCCTCCCCAAATCAGATTGTAATACATAAGGATCAATGTATAAGATTGCCTCTTTTAGTATTATCTGTAATGGCAATAATTTGGAAATAAACTGAATATCCTGCAGTAATAGAATGGGTGAATCAGTATGGCACATCTATGGTAAAACTGCTTAAAGCAGTGTATTAGATTAGTATCTGGTGAATTGGAAAACTAGCCCCTTAAAGGCAGGCTAAGTTATTGAGAAATATGAACATATTAACTCGTATTGGAACAAATTAAGTCATGGATATGTATATGTATCTATGAATCTATGACCAAGGAGAAAAAACATAAGATAATGAACACCATTTATGTTGGGGGTCTGGCCCTGAAGGACAGTTGATGGGAGAGATGAATCATTTTTTTCATTAAACATCTTTGAATTTTTTCACATGTCATAATAAGTATATAATAACATTTTAACTTAAAAATCTAATAAATACAAAGTCAGATCATGTGCAATCTTGTATTTACATGCATAATACACGTCTGAAAGGACTGAAGGCAAACTGCTAATTTTGAACCCTCTTGTGAGACAAGAGGTATCAGGGAAGGAGGTAAAGGAGATCTTTAGCTTTGTTTTATATAAATTTTGTCTTTATAAATATATATCTTTTTACAATGAATACTAATTCATGTGAGTTAAAAATAAATACATAGCTTTAACTGTTTATACCCATGCAGTATGTTAGGATGTTTTTGTTTTTTCCCCTCCCATCAGAAGACAACAGTTATTGGCACAAACATTAACAAGCATTAATCATTGTAATTTGGTTGAGGAGGATAATTATGTATTAGCTTAAGTAAGATCCAATGCCTTGCAGAGATCTGTCTTTCTATGAAAGTATTGACTTATAGTGGTCCCAACTAAGAAATACAAGATGTAATCCACAGATTCTTGTGAAATTCGGCTGTATTATCTTTTATTGTTCCTATAAACTTTAACTCTAATTAAGGATCATTTAGAGGTTTTTAGCTAGAGGGATGGGTGAAAGGATGTCTTTATCCCCACTTAGGCAGAGGAAATGTTTTAAAGTAGAAAATGAGCAATTGATGATTGTCTTGCCACGTGTAATTAAGAAAATTTAACAGCAATGATTGTACAAAGTTCTGGGAGTGAAATATGCCAAAGGCTGAGATATGGTTTCTGTGTAGCTAATAGCATAAACTCTGCATATCGAGTCTTTGATTATAATTCTTGGAATAAGCTATAATCTCTCACATATAGAATAATATAATTTGTGTCTGTGGCCCAAAGCAAAGAGGTCTCCTTTTGCCTCTCTCCTGCCTACATTATCTGGGATTTTGGTGTCAACTGTGCCACCCCCTGAACTCCTCTGCCCCTGAGACCTGCCATATTGAAGGGTTTTCCTTCTCAGCTGCTTGCTGGTAACACTTTCTCACTTGTTTCAAGGCCATTGTCAGACCTAGAAAAACTTTGAGGGCTCAGAGAAGGAAGCCTTGCTGGCTAAATTTCACCTATATTGTGAGAAGCAAGAAGCATCTGGATTGTGGGAAATTCTTGTCTGCAGAGATGTGAGAGTTTTCTTGCAAATATGAGCCATGGATAGGTGAAAAATTACATAGGCAGTGAAAGAGCAGTGGAAGCCACATATGATAGAGGCACTCAAGATCAACGATCAGAATAGTTTTTTGTTTTTTTTTTTTAAGATTTTCTTTATTTATTTGACAGTCAGAAATCACAAGTAGGCAGAGAAGCAGGCAGAGAGAGAGAGAGGAGGAAGCAGGCTCCCTGCTGAGCAGAGAGCCCGACATGGGTCTCGATCCCAAGACCCTGGGATCATGACCTGAGCCAAAGGCAGAGGCTTTAACCCACCAAGCCACCCAGGCGCCCCAACTATCAGAATAGTTTAGACTGGTATGCTGAAACTTTGGAGAGAGAATAAATCACTAGGATTCAGTCCATTGAACTGGTGGAGAAAACTAGGAGATGACATTATGTATAAATTATCTAACACATGTGTTGACCTGCCACAGTGGCACATACTATACACACGTAATTTCTCTTTAAATGGATGAATGTGCCTATGGTGCAGGTAAGTATGAATAGCAGGAATTAATTGTTCAGTAGTGATGGTGATAGATTTGGAGTTAAGAATACTCATTAGTTTCTTTCTCCTACACATTGGGTACAAACTAGCCCTTGCACCCACAGCACTCTTGTTGATATGATTTGTCATTTCCAAAAGTGGTGATCATTTTGTTGGATATTGAAGGGAACAGCCCCATACACTAAAATATTGTTTGCCCAGAATCCTATCTTTTCCTCTACTTCCTACACTGCTTGAAAGAACAAAAGGTATACTCCAGATGTAATTGTTTGTGATTGACCTATTTATGAGCAACATAAATATGGCACACACACATTGACATAACTTTGTCAGGATTAAGTCCCTCTGGAGGAAGAAGATGAGACATAGAATTAAATGCATGGATGAGACTGAAAGAGCTGTTCAAAGTTTGGAGATAAGTGAGCATATTCAGGAAAACAGGGAGTATTCTTTGGAATTTTGGAAGCTGTTTCAACTATTTCATTAAATAGATCAGTCTCCAAAAGTCTGGAAGGAAACATGGATGAGACTATGCATGAGAGTAAGCAGTGGGATAAAGTGAGTTTTTGAGACCTAGAGTGTTTTTGAAAGCCAGAAATGCTAAGTCTAGGGACGTACATCAAGATTATAGGAGATGCTTGCCTTTTTTTTTTTTTTTTTTTTTAAATATGGATGCTTTTTATGCACCACCCATATCCCTTTGGACCTTAACATTGTCATGTAGGTGGCTGATGTTGACATGGCATTGTGTCCATTTTTGGCCCAAGAGTTTTCTCTGACCATTGAACTCTGCTTAGAGCTAGTGTAGCAGTGCAGAAACAGAATTTAGAAGCATTAACTTTTCCTCCTTACTCCCCACCCCCAACTATAGTGTCCTTCAACCACTGGAGTATAGATACCACAACTCCCTCCCTCCTTGGGTAAGATAACAATGGATCTCAGAGACTTAGTTTATTTGCATGTCTGGGATCCCAGTGCAGTTAAGTTGCAATTATCTACAGTACTAACACTTGTCAATACTCCCTGCATTGTTTGACTTCCTTTCCCAGTTGCATTTAGCATTGCCATCCTGATGTTATCTGGGATTACCTCCCCCAAAATCTCACTGCACCTGAATCTTTGTCCCAAACCTTATTCTGGGAAAGTCCAAACCAAGGTGAGATTTGTATACAAAATGAGCTGCCAAAATCTGAAAAATGAAACCAAACTGAAAAGAAAAATTAAATATAAATAAAATATATCAGACTAAGGAGAGTTGAGATATAGGTAAGTGGAAAGGTTATTTTCTTTTCCTTCACTAAATCTCTAAAAGGAAAACTAGTTTAGGAAACATTGTAATTTTACTGATTTTCTGGGTTAGTACTTTCTAAAGAGAGAAACACAGTGAGCATTTTTAGAAGTGAGCTTTTGAAAACTGTAATGCTTTAAGCCAAAACATATTGTTAACTGTGATAATGGGAACCAACATCACTAAGAGGTGCATTGCCTGGTGCTCTGTGGTTTCCTACTACAGTAGTTCTTTTTGGAATTAGGTGGTCTTTTCCAAAAAGCACTTGTGTTATGTGTTGAAATAATGAAAAAGCTGCTGAAACACAATATGCATTTTTTAATCTAGTAATAAAGAAAGTAATATGGCTGAATAATGCTGGGGCAGATTAGCTTTGACACTATATTTGCTTTGTGTCCAACTTTATCTGGCAATGCATTATTCACTAGTACTATACACAGTGCTTTATTAAGTCTTAATCAAATGCATTTTATCATAAGTGTCAATTCAATGCTTTGCCATTGTATTTATGTATTTTTAAATACTGAGGTCTTTGTAACAAATGATAAATGCTTAGGCTGGAAAAGAATATCATATTTCTGGGGTCTGGGAATGAGGTCATTGTGTAGGCACAGGGTGATTTTACATCTACACTAAATTCATCTGAAAACAGATTATATTACCCTTTTCTCCCTCTAATAAACTGAAATGTGAAAATGTTCATTTAACTTTTTTTTATTTCCCCACCAACATGAAAACCAGGTGGACATGCTTTGATCATCCATCAAGGGCATTTTAATAGGTTCATAGAGCATGTAAATAAGACCTCGATTAAAACTGATTTTTATTTTATTTTACTTATTTATGGTTTTTATTTAATAGATTTTTGCACTAAATTTTCAAATGTGTCTAAGAAATCAAATGAAGTAGGTTAGACATAAAAATTTATGTACAAATTGACAAGCGATTACAACAGTTACACACATTTTCAAATATAATTAATAATAAGCTGTATGTTTTATAAACACAACTGGGCCCTAGGAAAACTTGTTGTTCTTGGATTTTCTACAAAAGAAAATGCTTACAAAATATACTATTAAAGTGTGTTAACATTTACACTTACTACTCTGATAATATTGGACAACTTCAATTTTAAAAATATTGCCAAAATCCAACTTCAAGTTGCTTGATAATCTGGTTCTTTTATCAAAACATCAGCTGTAGACTTATAGAACTGCTTAGTATTTAAAGAAAAAAGGAAACTATTAAAATTCTACAGTGTTATTTGGAAACACCTATTGATTTCTTAAGTAAACAAATTTTTAAGATGAAAGAAGTTCATGGGACATCTGGGGTGGCTCAGTTGAACAACCAACTCTTGATTCTGGCTCAGGTAATGAGCTCAGGGTGGTGAGATGGAGCCCCTTTGGGGCCTGCCTTCTCAGTGCAGAGTATGCTTGTCCCTCTCCCTCCCCAACCCTCTAGATCTGGCTCTTTCTCTTTCTTTCTTCTATCTCCCTCTCTTTCTAAAATAAATACGTAAAAAATAAAATCTTTTAAAAAAAGGCTAAAGAAGTTCATGATTTTGGATTTTAAAAAATCATGTTAAAAGAGATCAAGGGCTTTAAAGAGCATTTTATTAAGTTGGACTGCTGTCTCTCAGTGAGTGCTAAATGAAACTGGAGTGTTAATGGCATCAGGCTCTCCACACCAGACTGGCATTAGCCCCTGAGTCAATACCACTAGTTGGATAGAGTTTTATCTGCAGAAGGAATAGTTAGATAATGAACTTACATTAATTCTTCATGCAGATGTATCAATACCAAATAGACTATTTCCTTTGTACTTTTACCTTCACCTGTTAATCAGATCATCTGCTGTCCCTGATTCCTGTTGTTTTCTTCTATGTCCAAATAACTTGAATGAATGCAGAGCTTTATTGGTTATAATAGCAATGCCTTGACACATTTATTGCTTACACTACATAATTTTTAATACAGAAAAAAACTTTTTAAAAAATATTTATTTAACAGTGAGAGAGAGAGAGTACAAGGAGGGGGAGCAGCAAGCAGAGGGAGAAGCAGGCTCCCCACTCAGCAGGGAGCCTGATGTAGGACTTGATCCCAGGACCACAGGATCATGACCAGAGCTGAAGGCTGATACTTAACTGACTGAGCCACCCAGGTACCCACAGAAAAAATATTCTTAACATGTTTTTTTTTTTTTTCTTGCAAAGTAATTAATCAGTGATATTTATGGACTACTTATCATGACCATGTATTTCTAGTAAAGGTCTCTGGGTAACAGAGTCAGTCAAGGCAGAAAAACAATGCATTAAGCCGGGAAGAAGGTTTTCTATTAAATGATCTGGTACTTAAATATGTCAGGCCTCTTTTTTTAGTGTTTTAGTTTGCATCAGATTTTTAGGTTGAAGTTCAGTGCTAACAAGTTAAAAAATAAATTTGAATTGTGTGTGTGTGTGTGTGTGTGTGTGTGTGTGTGTGTGTGTATTTCTACTGTGTCATTATAACTATTTTATTTTGGTGATTTTTTTTCTCCTTGCCTAATTTATATTGTTTAGACCAAAAAAAAAAAAAAAAAAAAAAAAAGAAAGAAAAGAAAAGAAAAAAAAAAAAAAAGAAAGATAGGGTAAAGGACCACTTATTTTAGGTTTGACTGTTTTCTCTATGTAGATTTTTAAATATTCTCCTTTCTTTGTTTCTGAAAAGGAGACAAAATTAAAAATATCAAAACATTAAGATGGCATGTACAAGCATTAATAAGCATGTTCTTGTGTGCAAGGTTATTGATATAGATATTTATGGAATTAACTTAGGGGCATTGTGGTTCTGATGATAAATCTACAAGAAAGATCATGGGTATGGAAAGTAGAGATCCTGGTGAAGTTCCAGTTGTTTTGCTGAGTTCATGTGTAACCCTGAGTAAGTTACTTATGAGGTCTCTGGGTCTCAGTTTCTCTCTCTTTTTTTAAAAAAATTTTAAATTAACATACAATGTATTAATTGCCCCAAGGGTACAGGTCTGTCACTGGTCAGGCTTTCATACTTCACAGCACTCACCATAGCACATACCCTCCCCAATGTCCATAACCCATCCACCCTCTCCATACCTCTCTCCCCCTGGTAACCCTCAGTTTGTTTTATGAGATTAAGAGTCTCTTATGGTTTGTCTCCCTCCCAATACCATCCCGTTTCATTTTTTCCTTTCCTACCCTGCAAATCTCCAACTCTGCCTCTCAAATTCCTCATATCAGAGAGACCATATGATAATTGTCTTTCTCTGATTGACTTATTTTGCTCAGCATAATACCCTCTAGTTCCATCCACGTCATTGCAAATGGCAAGATTTCATTTCTTTTGATGGCTACACAGTATTCCATTGTATATATATATATACCACATCTTCTTTATCCATTCATCTGCTGATGGACATCTAAGTTCTCTCCATAGTTTGGATATTGTGGACATTGCTGCTATAAACATTCAGGTGCATGTGCCCCTTTGGATCCCTACATTAGTATCTTTAGGTTAAATACCCAGTAGTGTGATTGCTGGGTTGTAGGGTAGCTCTATTTTCAACTTTTTGAGGAACCTCCATGCTGTTTTCCAGAGTGGCTGCACCAGCTTGCATTCCCACCAACAGTGTAGAGGGTTCCCCTTTTTCTGCATCCTCGCCAGCATCTGTCATTTCCTGACTTGTTAATTTTAGCCATTCTGACGGGTGTGAGGTGGTATCTTGTTGAAGTTTTGATTTGTATTTCCGTGATGCCGAGTGATGTGGAGCACTTCTTCATGTGTCTGTTGGCCATCTGGATGTCTTTGCAGAAATGTCTGTTCATGTCCTCTGCCCATTTCTTGATTGGATTATTTGTTCTTTGGGTGTTGAGTTTGATAAGTTCTTTATAGATTTTGGATACTAGCCCTTTACTGATATTTCGTTTGCAAATATCTTCTCCCATTCTGTCAGTTGTCTTTTGGTTTTGTTGACTGTTTCCTTTGCTGCGCAAAAGCTTTTGATCTTGATGAAGTCCCAATAGTTCATTTTTACCCTTCCTTCCCTTGCCTTTGGTGATGTTTGTAGGAAGTATTTGCTGTGGCTGAGGTTGAAGAGGTTGCTGCCTGTGTTCTCCTCAAGGATTTTGATGAATTCCTTTCTCACATTGAGGTCTTTCATACATTTTGAGTCTCTTTTTGTCTGTGGTGTAAGGAAATAGTCCAGTTTCATTCTTCTATATGTGGCTGTCCAATTTGTTAAAGAGACTGTCTTTTTTCCATTGGAAATTCTTTAGTTGAAAATTAGTTGACCATAGAGTTGAGGGTCTATTTCTGGGCTCTCTATTCTGTTCCATTGATTTATATGTCCATTTTTGTTCCGGTACCATACTGTCTTGATGATGACAGCTTTGTAATAGAGCTTGAAGTCTGGAATTGTGATGCCACCAACTTTGGCTTTCTTTTTCAACATTCCTCTGGCTATTTGGGGTCTTTTCTGGTTCCACATAAATTTTAGGATTATTTGTTCCATTTCTTTGAAAAAAAAATTAATGGTATTTTGATAGGGATTGCATTAAACATGTAGATTTCTTTAGGTAGCATAGACATTTTCACAATATTTGTTCTTCCAATCCATGAGCATGAACATTTTCCCATTTCTTTGTGTCTTCCTCAATTTCTTTCATGAGTACTTTATAGTTTTCTGAGTACAGATTCTTTGCCTCTTTGGTTAGCTTTATTCCTATGCATCTTATGGTTTTGGGTGCAATTGTAAATGGGATTGACTCCTTAATTTCTCTTTCTTGTGTCTTGCTGTTGGTGAATAGAAATGCAACTGATTTCTGTGCATTGATTTTATATCCTGACACTTTGCTGAATTCCTATATGACTTCAAGCAGTTTTGGAGTTGAGTCTTTTGGGTTTTCCACATAAAGTATCATATTATCTGCAAAGAGTGATAGTTTGCCTTCTTCTTTGCCAATTTGGATGCCTTTTATTTCTTTTTGTTGTCTGATTGCTGAGGCTAGGACTTCTAGTACTATGTTGAATAGCAGTGGTGACAATGGACATCCCTGCCTTGTTCCTGACCTTAGCGGAAAAGCTCTCAGTTTTTCTCCATTGAGGATGATATTCGCTGTGGGTTTTTCATAGATGCCTTTGAAGATATTGAGCTATGTACCCTCTATCCCTAAACTTTGAAGAGTTTTGATCAAGAAAGGATGCTGTATTTTGTCAAATGAATTTTCAGCATCTATTGAGAGTATCATACGGTTCTTGTTCTTTCTTTTATTAACATATTGTATCACATTGATTGATTTGCGGATGTTGAACCAACCTTGCAGCCCCGGAATAAATTCCATTTGGTTGTGGTGAATAATCCTTTTAATGTACTGTTGAATCCTACTGGCTAGTATTTTGGTGAGAATTGTCACATCTGTGTTCATCAAGGATATTGGTCTGTAATTCTCTTTTGATGGGATCTTTGTCTGGTTTTGGGATCAAGGTCATGCTGACCTCTTAAAATGAATTTGGAAGTTTTCCTTCCATTTCTATTTTTTTTTTTTTAAGATTTTTGTTTATTTATTTGACAGACAGATCACAAATAGTCAGAGAGGCAGGCAGAGAGAGAGGAGGACGCAGACTCCCCGCTGAGCAGAGAGCGCAACGTGGGACTCGATCCCAGGACCCCGAGACCATGATCTGAGCTGAAGGCAGAGGCTTTAACCCACTGAGCCACCCAGGCACCCCTCCGTTTCTATTTTTGGAACAGTTTCAGGAGAATAGATATTAATTCTTCCTTAAATGTTTGGTAGAATCCCCTTGGAAGGCATCTAGCCCTGGGATCTTGTTTATTGGGAAATTTTTGATGACTGCTTCAATGTCCTTACTGGTTATGGGTCTGTTCAGGTTTTCTATTTCTTCCTGGTTCAGTTTTGGTAGTTTATACATCTCTAGGAATGCATCCACTTCTTCCAGATTGTCAAATTTGCTGGTGTATAGTTGCTTATAATATGTTCTTACAATTGTTTGTATTTCTTCGGTGTTGGTTGTGATCTCTCCTCATTCATTCATGATTTTATTTATTTGGGTCTTTTGTCTTTTCTTTTTGATAAGTCTGGCCAGGGGTTTATCAGTCTTATTAATTCTTTCAAAGAACCAGCTCCTAATTTCGTTGATTTGTTCTACTGTTTTTATCTATTTATTTTATTTGGTTTCTATTTCATTGATTTCTGCACTGATCTTTATTATTTCTCTTCTCCTGCTGGGTTTAGGCTTTCTTTGCTGTTCTTTCTCCAGCTCCTTTAGGTGTAGGGTTAGGTTGTGTACTTGAGACCTTTTTTGTTTCCTGAGAAAGGCTTGTATTGCTATATACTTTCCTCTCAGGACTGGCTTTGCTGTGTCCCACAGATTTTGAACAGTTGTGTTTTGATTATCATTTGTTTCCATGAATTGTTTCAATTCTTATTTAATTTCCTGGTTGACCCATTCATTCTTTAGTAGGATGTTCTTTAGCCTCCATGTATTTGAGTTCTTTCCATCTTTCCTCTTGTGATTGAGTTCTAGCTTCAGAGTATTGTTGTCTCAAAATATGCAGGGATCCCAGTCTTTTGATACCGGTTGAGACCTGATTTATGACCCAGGATGTGATCTATTCTGGAGAATGTGCCATGTGTACTAGAGAAGAATATGTATTCTGTTGCTTTGGGATGGAATGTTCTGAAGATATCTGTGATGTCCATCTGGCCCAGTGTGTCATTTAAGGACTTTATTTCCTTGTTGATCTTTTGCTTGGATGACCTTTCCATTTCAGTGAGAGGGTGTTAAAGTCCCCTACTATTATTTTATTGTTGTCAATGTGTCTCTTTGATTTTGTTATTAATTGGTTTATATAGTTGGCTACTCCCATGTTAGGGGCATATATTTTAAATTGTTAGATCTTCTTGCTGGACAGACCCTTTGAGTAAGATATAGTGTCCTTCCTCATCTCTTAGAATAGTCTTTGGCTTAAAATCTAATTGATCTGATATTAGGATTGGCACCCCAGCTTTCTTTTGATGTCCATTAGCATAGTAAATTATTTTCCACCCCCTCACTTTAAATCTGGAGGTGTCTTTAGGTCTAAAATGAGTTTCTTGTAGATAGCACATTAATGGCTTTTTTTTTTTTTAATCCATTCTGATACCCTGTGTCTTTTGATTAGGGCATTTAACCCATTTACATTCAGGGTAACTATTGAAAGATATTAATTTAGTGCCATTGTATTGCCTGTAAGGTGACTTTTACTGTATATTGTCTCTTTTCCTTTCTGGTATACTCCTTTTAGGCTCTCTCTTTGCTTAGAGGACCCCTTTCAATATTTCCTGTTGAGCTGGTTTGGTGTTAGCAAATTCTTTTAATTTTTATTTGTTCTGGAATCTTTTTCTCTCTCCTTCTATTTTCAATGATAGCCTACCTGGATATAGTATTCTTGGCTGCATGCTTTTTCTCATTTAGTGCTCTGAATATAGCATGCCAGTTCTTTCTGGCCTGCCAAGTCTTTGTGGATAAGTCTGCTGCCAATCTAATATTTTTACCATTGTATGTTACAAACTTCTTGTCCCAAGCTGCTCTCAGGATTTTCTCTTTGTCACTAAGACTTGTAAGGTTTACTCTTATATGATGGGGTGTGGACCTATTTTTATCGATTTTGAGGGGAATTCTCTGTGCCTCCTGGATTTTGATGCTTGTTCCCTTTGCCATATTAGGGAAATTCTCCACTATAATTTGCTCCAATATACCTTCTGCCCCTCTCTCTCTCTTTCTTCTTCTTCTGAAATCCCAATTATTGTAATATTTTTTCATCTTATGGTATCACTTGTCTCTCAAATTCTCCTCTCGTGGTCTAGTAGTTGTTTGTCTCTCTTTTGCTCAGCTTCTTTATTCTTCACCATTTGGTCCTCTATATCACTAATACTCTCTTCTGCCTCATTTATCCTAGCAGTAAGAGTCTCCATTTTTGATTGTGCATCCTTAATAGCTTTTTTGATTTCAGCTTGGTTAGATTTTAGTTCTTGTATTTCTCCAGGAAGGGCTTTTATTTCTCTGGACAGGGTTTCTCTAGTACCTCCTTGCCTTTTTTGAGCCCAGCTAGCACCTTGATAATTGTCATTCTGAACTCTAGATCTGACATACTACCAATGTCCGTATTGACTAGTTCCCTAGCCTTTGGTAATGCCTCTTTTTTTTTTTTTTTGTGGTGAGTTTTTCTGCTTTGTCATTTTATCCAGATAAGAATATATGAAGAAGAGAATAAAATACTAAAAGAGTGGTAAATCCCAGAAAAATGTATGCTAACCAAATCAGAAGAGACCCCAAACTGGGGGGAGAAAAAGGGGGTAAGAAGAAATTTTTAAAAATTAAAAAAATATATATATATTTTTTCAATTTTTAAAATATTTTTAAAAATTAAAAAAATTAATAAAATTAAAATAATTAAAATAATCAAATAAAAATTTAAAAATTTAAATATTTATATCGGTGTGTGTATATATATATATATATATATATATATATATATATATTAGACTGGTGAATAGAACAGAGCCACCCATTTGATTTTGGGTGTATTTTGGTCTCTTAGAAGAACTAGCTCTCAAAATTTTCAAGAAAGAAAAACATATATATACCAAAATAAGAGTAAACACGATAAAGGGATGGAATATGACCATAAAGATGAAAATTTTAAAAAAATTCTATAAAAGGAATTTATGAGTTGGTTGGAAAAAGAAAGTGGAGAGAATTTGCTCAGGCTGGAGACTAGAAAAAAGCCCTGTCCTAGATTTAGGGTATTTTGATCTATTGGAAGAAATTGTATCCCAAAATTTTTTATAAGAAAAAACCCTATATGGGTCGCCTGGGTGGCTCAGTGGGTTAAAGCCTCTGCCTTTGGCTCAGGTCATGATCCCAGGGTCCTGGGATCGAGTCCTGCATCGGGCTCTCTGCTTGGCTTCCTCCTCTCTCTGCCTGCCTCTCTGCCTACTTGTGATCTCTGTCTGTCAAATAAATAAATAAAATCTTAAAAAAAAAAGAAAAAACCCTATATGTATATAAAAACTAAAGTTAGATACAATGAAGGATAAAATATGACTATAATAATTAAGGTTCTTAAAATATTTTTTTAATGAAAGGCATTGTTCAAATAAACTAGTTAAAAAACCTTAAAAGAGGTAAGAGGAAAAGTTAAAAAAATAGAATAAGAAAAATATAAAATTAAAAAAAATTAATTAACTTTGCAAGACTAAAGGATCATGGGGAGAAAGCCATGAATTCCATGCTTTGCTTTCCCCTCTGGAATTCCGCTATTCTCCTTGATCAGTGAGCTTGGTCTTGGCTGGATGTTCTTGCTGATCTTCTGTGGGAGGGGCCTGTTGTAGTGATTCTCAAATGTCTTTGCCTGAGGCAGAATTGCACTGCCCTTTCCAGGTGCTGGGCTAACTAATCTTTTCCAGTTCATGCTCTTGGAGCTTGTGTTCCCTGAATGCTTTCTGTAGATCTCTGGATGATCAGAATGAAAATGGCAGCCTCCCAGTCTCCAGCCCAGAGGAGCTGAGAGCTCGGGGCCCCACTCCTCAGTGCACCTCGGAGAAAAGTGCTAAATCACTCCCATCTCCCTGGTCTCTGGCCGAGCTCTGAGCTCACCCAGCCTGTGACCGAGCATTTCTGTCTCTGGTGCACAGCCCCGTTTGGAGTCTCCAAACCCAGCAGATTCCTTCCTCCAGAGAAGCAAGGTGAGTTTCTCCAGATCCACCACTTGTGGGGTCCTTGCTCAAAGAGCAGTGGTCTGACTGTGCTGCAGATCACAGTTTAAGGTAACCCTGAGCTGAGAGCTCACTCCTCAGCTCTATCTCTGTAGTTGGCTTCCCCCCTCTGATACCTGCAAGATCTGCCACACTCAGACACCCCCGATCCTTCTGTGACCCCACGGGGACCTGAGACTACACTGTCCCTGCAAGGGTTCCACCCCCACTTAGCCTCTGGAGTGCTGTCCCTCAGTGGAGTAGACTTCTAAATGTTCTGATTTTGTGCTCTGCTGCTCCACCACTTGCCAGGAACCAGTCCCTCCCCCCATGGTCTATCTTCCTGTCACTTTGGATTCGCTTCTCCGCACATCCTACCTTTCAGTAAGTGGTTGATTTTCTGTTCCTAGAATTGCTGTTCTTTTTCTCTTTGATCTCCTGTTGGGTTTGTAGGTGTTTGGAATGGTTTGATAACTATCTAGCTGAACCTCTGCCACCTGATATCATCTCAGTTTGCTACTCCTCTGCCATCTTGACTCCAGTTCCTGGGTCTCGGTTTCTTTATCTCTAAAACAGGACCATGGGATTCAATCTCCCTGTATCTTTTCACTCCTGTAAGTCAGTTTAACGAGTGTTCCTTGAATTAACTTTTGCTCTTTAACATTTGCTTACCATGCCTACAACAGGGATTCCTGGCCCCTTTGTAGAGTTTTTTTGATTCTCTGTGTTTGGATGACATCATGTAGTGTGTGTGTGTGTGTGTGTGTGTGTGTGTGCGCATGTCTGAGAAACAGAAAGCAAGATTAAAATAGATTCAGAAAACAATCAGAATCATGATACTTTAGCAGAGATTGATGAAAAGAATGTCTGGTATCATTGAAATCCTCAGCAGATATATCAATGTGTCTGGGGTTAACTAACAAATGAGTGTCTTTCTTACCAGACAGACACATTTCTAAAGAATTAACTCTCTTTATGTGAATATGTGTAATGGAACTATAAATCTAAATACAATTAAAGTTCTGAAGAAGTGGGGAAACATTAGGTCACTAACAATAGAGTTTGCCAGTAGCAGCAGCTTTCAGATCCCATTCTCCCTGTGTGCAGGAGTCTGATTTGATTTCCAGCTGCCAACTGCTCCTCAAGGTACAGCCGTAGTCCTCTTGATGCACATTATAGGATCCTAGAGACATGAAGAAGTAGAGAGCATGACTGCATTCCTTTTTCCAAATGGGTTTTGGTGCATACAGTTTATAAATGACCAGCAAGAATTTGTTGTTCAGGTTTACTTTCCCCTTGGAATTCTGTAATTATTTTAAAATATTAACCATAAATCCCTTGCTATTTCCTTAAATTATTCATTTGGTTTTGTGAGGCTCAAATGTATGCCAGAAATCACTTTGATACTTGATTTGGAGACTGCAGACCATACTTACACATCAATATGGAAAAACAATATGCAAAATTTGGCTTTGACATTGCCCAAAATGTGGTATCCTGAATCGTCATATTTTTCTGTATGTCATAAAGTGTGTCTAATAATAGGAAAAGATGAGTATCTTCACACAAAATGTAATGCTTATATTAACATCTGTCAGCAATTTTGTGAGAATATTGCCAAAATATAACATTTATTTTGGCATGTAGTTCCATTTTGCTTTTGTGAGTGTTTCTTTTATTTTATTGCCATTAACATAGCATAAAAAATGTCTTTCAGATGTTAAAAATCAATTAGTTCCAAAATGCCCCAGTAGTTATTAGGGCAGACTAATGCAAAGTGCTGTAAGAGTAATGTCCAAATAAAATGTGATAAGTGAACAATGAAGTTCACCACAAGAATAAGATTGGCCTGACTTTGGTACCTTTGTGGGAAACAGGGGAGTAAAGTCAACATATGCAACAAAAGAAAAAATATACAAGTGCATGTTTTGTTGAATGATCAGGCAGGTGCTTTGGTGATACTATTTTCAGTGCAATGATCAAGCCTCCATAAGTTAGAGTTAAGACCAAAGCTGTTTACACTCAGTTTCTATCTACAGTTGTGTAGCTGGTTTATAATGATGGTCAATGCAAGACAAGCTTGAGGATGGACATTTCTGTAACAATCAGTCTTGTGGGGGAATATTCATTATGAAAACTCAAGTATTAACCTTTTGGACTATGGCATTTGGCAAGTTCATAGCAACCTTTATATTAGTAATCATGAAAGGTTATTTGTTTTCTAGAATTTTGAGTTCCAGTGCTTCAAAATACTTGAGAGAAAGCTGTCAAATAAATTTAATCACTGTTATGTAGTAGCATCAGTATAGCCCTGGGATGTGGGCATAGAGGGAAGTGGGTCTGGTTTCATGGGTGTGAGAGCTGTGCAGTCACATAAGGCCTCATCCTTAGTAGAGATCCACATTAAATGCTTGTTCTGAAACAAGTTCCCACAATTTTGAAATTTGTAAAAATCTTTCCTGCATTTTCATTTAACAATAGTTCCTACAAATTATGTAATTAATGTACAAAATATGTAATGGATCTTCAGGGTAGTTGCAAAGGAAGAACATGACTCCACAATTCCAAACCTTCTCACCTAGATTTGGGGAGTGATTCTTAAGTCCTCCATAAAGGCTCAAACCACCCTCCATGTTTGACATCAGGTTTCTCTAGAAGTGACCAGACATCTAAGTTGTGGGACAACATCTATGTTGCTGGACATCTATGCTGTGACTCACCTTCTCATCTCACCTGGTTATTCAGTCTTTCAGCTCTAACACTATATTGAGTATGCTTCATGCTATGGATATTGTGGTGAAAAAGGCGACTTGGTTCCTGTTGTCCTAAGCTTACAGTTTAGAAGGATATATAATCAAGCCAAGGGCCAAGGAAAGGAAACTATGATGGTGATAGAACAGGACGCACAGGAACACAGAGGAGGTACACCTAAGGAAGTGAACCTAAACAAAGATCTAAGACCTAAGTGTGGATAGATAATTTTTCACATGAAGGGGAAAGCAGAGAACATTCTAGAAAGGGAACAGCATGAACCAAAGCCTGGAAGTGAAAGGCTGCCATCTTCAGCAGAATTTCTCCCATGGACAATTATACTGACTGTATTCAAAGTAGGATCAGCCAGAGATTCTTTTCAGGGGATTTCACATTTGTGAAGTGGTTTAGGTTGAAGGCCACCATAAAAGGGCCTGCCTCTACTGTAACCAGATTTTTATTCACAAGGTCCATGTAACATATGTCTGAACAAGAACAGGTTTTAGTATGTAATGCCCAGGAACACATTGAAGATTCCAGGTAGGTGCTTGGAGGCCAAAAAATGTTGTTGACTAGAGGAAAAAATGTGATATAAATTGATAATCAAAATTAAATATCATTATGTTCATTCCCATTCATATGCTAAAGCTCTAACCCCAATATGATGGTATTAGGAAGTGGGACATTTGGGAGGTAATTTTAGGTTTAGATGGTGGTGGGGTCCCCATGATGGGGTTAGTACTCCTGTAAGAAGAGGAGTTCTCTTTCTATCTTCACATGTACCCACAGAAAGGCTCTTGTGGGCATATTGAGAAGGTGGCTGTCTATAAATCAGGAGGGATTCTGGTGCGCCTGGTGGAAAGAGAGAGAAAGAAAGAGTAGCAAGAGGTTAAGTCTGAGAGCTGTGCAGGGGCCAGAACATGGACATAGTCTTGTAAGGCCTGGCAAGGACTTTACATAGTTATAAAGGGTAATGTGAAGACATAGGGGGGTTTTAATTAGGATTGTGATGAGATCTGACTGTGACTTTAAAAGAGCCATTGCAAAAGCCCAGGCAAGTGATGGTGTCTTGAATGGGGGTTGCCATGGGATAAATGGACCTACTCATGTGGAGACAGTGAAGGGAAAGCAAAATGTTAAAGAAGGCAAAACAAAGGTACAAAGACAAGCCCAGAGTACAAGTTGTGACTAGGACTTATTTTGATAAGCAGCTCTTGGGACCAGAGCTGAAAGGCTAACCTAGAAACAGATACCATCAACCTCTGAGGAGAAGCATCCAAAAAGTCACAGTGTGACAGGAGGATGAGTTCTTTACATTTCCAGAGTTCAGAAAGGCAATGCCAGCCCCACTGATGCCTCAGCAGACAGCCACAGACAGCAGAGTTATTTCTGCTCACTGTTTGGAATCCAACATTGCAGGTCATGCTTCCAGCTGAGGTGGGAAGTCCTTTAATTTATACTTGGTTAGCTTGATCTTCCAAAAACATGGAAGCAAATTAAGGACATAAACATTGAAGACTCCAAAAAGATGGAGGAGAGATTGCCACAAAGATCCTACAAAACTGTTGTGTTTGAATAAGCAAGTATTTGAAGGTTTGGAAGGTAATTTGGATGGACTGAGTTCATTTCTGCTTCTCCTGAGTTCACTGGAATAGTCCAGGTACTTGGGGGACCTCATTGTTCATGTGTCCATATTGCCTCCAGGGAGCACTTAACTTACAGGGCTGGGCTTTTTATTTTCCTGCTCATATGCTCTAATAGCCTCTAATAGCAGTCTCCATCTTGGGATTTAGGCCATTAAATTTATATGGTATATTTAAAAAGCAATTCCAACAAAAAGATATTAGCCATTAAAGTAACTTCTTCATTAGTAAATAGATACATTTAGAACTGCATTTTGATTCCCATCTATGAAAATAAAAGTGCATGATTTTGTTTTGTTTTGTTTTTAAAAGTCCTGAAAAAAAAGAGGCATCTATACTATCCCTTTCCTTCTTTAACCATAAATGTTTACTAATATTATATCTATTGATCCAGGTGTAGAGTATTGGTAAAAATAAGATGAGTTGCTAAGCAAAATATGTTTATATTATACGTTCTTCCTTTAGTTCTAAGTGACAGGGAATAAACTAGAAGGGGGCTTTATTTGCACATAACTGGAAGATCCAGGGCATGTATTTTTCTCTAACTCAGCTTCCATTCCTTGTCTTGGCTTCATTTGCAAATCATTGTCCCCTCATGGTGGCAAAATGACTATAGTAGCACTGGCTTTATGGCCCCTCAGGTTCAAATCCTATTTTCAGCAGTCTGGGAAAAATATTATTGCCTATCATTGCTTCTGGCTGTGTCCTTCTCTGAAACACCCTCTGTATCAAGGAGAATAAAGTGCCTTGATTTGATCCATTCTTTTCCAGTTTTTGAAGAAAGGTTTGAATCCAACCTATCCAACCAAATATGCAACCTAGGAGTAGGGCAAGGATGGTTTCCCAGTAGGAAATTGGTGTGTGGATACAAGAATACATAGCGAATGCGTGTGAGGAGCCAGAATACGTATTTGCCCATTGCCCTGGATCAGGCCCTTAACAGTGATATAGGCAGGGATATTGCCATGTTGGGTATCTAAAAATTTGTCAAGAAAAGCTACTGGGCACAACACCATATTTCCCTCAAGGTTAACAAATTATACACGGAGCTTCCCAGTAGTTTCTGAACGTCCTATACTGGAGGCAGTCCCAGATTCAAAGAGGGCAGAAAGAGTTCCCTTATGCCATTTCATCTTCTTAATGTATACCATCTCATCAACTACTCACAAATATTTTATCATTAGTCTTATTTTTCAGGTGAGGAAATTGAGCCTCAGGCAGGTTAAGGAACGTGTCTAAGTTCACATAACGAAAGTATAGTTTGTGTCTGAACCCAGATCTTTCAGAGTAGAAAGCAGGATGCGACTGCCCTAGCCAGATACAACTCTTCCATTAACTCACTCATTGAGTCAAGCAATTGACTTTACTTTTTTCTTTCTTTTCCAAATTTGAATTTTATGGCATTTACTTTAAGATGTAGACTTTATATATGTTATAATGTCAACTTGAACACTTTTAAAGATGCTCAACCAGAAAAATTATTAGTTTCTCTCTAACTTTTCATTCTCCAGATATGTAGTGAATGTCTATTATATGCAAGGGGACCAGTGCAGTGTGAAATGGGTAGGCTACATCATTTTGGGATAGTTTTGTGATAAGAGTTAGAGGGAACATGCAGTCTTCCCTTTTCCTGGCACACCATCACAGTCCAACCCGATCTTGAACCTTCAGAAGAAATTTTGAATGGTAGAGTTCAACAAGGTTAAATATCTCCCCTTGAGATCTCGTTCCAGTAAGCAACAACCTGGTAGCTGCAACAATCACACCAGATTTTGGTTCCAGAGTTTACATTGTTTTCCTGTCTTCTGGATTGTGCTGCCTTTGTGAGTAGTCCATTTGTACTCCAATACAGAACATAATGTAAATGCATATTAGGTGTTCAGTAAGTATTTCTTGAATTAAATTAACTGCCCTATTAGAGTAATTGACCATAACTATTTGGTATAGCAATACCACTAAACAATTAACCACTGATAAAATTTATAGGAAACATTATATTTTAGAAAAAATATGCATTCGATATTCATTTGATACATGCATACACATGTATAACCTAATATATGACTTATACATATGGAACAGATGATATCACACACTTATACACATTATTTTAGATACATGTATACATGTAAATTTTTCTGATTCATAACATTTATGGTTTTTTGGGTTCTGTTTGTGAACAACTCTTATAGCCCAAAGCCTTTCCTGGAATTTAAATTCCTGCATCAGCATTTTATGAAACAATAAAATATGAACAGTTTGCCTTCTGACTTCTACCCCTTCTAACCTCCTCCCTGCTATATGACATTAAAAACAAACACACGTGTAAAATGAATTATATTTAAACTTCTGGACAACATTTTTTAGCAAGTCACAAAAAGATGTATTTTGCAAAAAGTGATTTAGTTCTAGAAAGCTGAGCTGACATGTACCAATTGGTAGTTTAAAAAAAAAAAAAAAGACTTACTATTTGTTGTCAGACTCTTCATTTAGGGCACCTGGGTGACTCAGTTGGTTAAGCATGTGCCTTCGGCTTAGGTCATGATCTCAGGGTCCTGGGATTGAACCTCACTATGGGCTCCCTGTTCAGCAGGGAGTCTGCTTCTCCCTCTCCCTTTCCCCCTCCCCACCCTGCCAGCTTGTGCTTGCTTGCATTCTCCCTCTTTCTCTCAAATAAAGAAATAAAATCTTAAAAAAAACTCTTTATTTAACTTAAAGTGGGTTTACAAAAGGATATTGGGAAAGACTCAAGAGTTGTAAATCTTTAATTTCCATTTTCAAAACCTTAGAGTAATGCATAATTCTTTATGATTCATGATTTCTTAAACATATAACATGCCCTTCTTGATTATGGTTTCTATCAGTTTTTGTTTTTTTTTTCATACCAGAAGTATAATTATGGCAAGGAAGCTAACTAGTATACACTCCAAGCTTGCTGTCCCTCTGACTTAATGCTTCCTGAGGCCATTCTTTCTCTCTCTGCCGTATGACACTTTTACTCTACTGAAAGATCTAATTTCTACTCTCTAGCCTATTCTTCACATCATCTGGTCCATTTTCTGTTTCAATGAAACAACAGAATAAATGACCTAATTTTGTTTTTTCTACTACCTACAAGAATTTTTTTTTTTATGTGATGGAATGTGGGATTTTTACTGTTTGCAATAACCAAAGAGCTGTAGATGAGCAAACAGAGACTAAGAGACAATAAATGACTTGTCTGAAGTCGTGGAACTCAGTGGTGCGCAGGTTCAGCAGGATTTCAGAAACAGCAAAGAGTTAAGCAGGTGAGTCCCGTGGACTCTCGAAAAAAGCTTCTTTAATCAGCGATATACTAGAAGACAGTAGAGCGTGGTGGTTAGGAACACAGGCTTTGGACTCAACCATCCTTGGGATTGAATCCCTGCCTTCTCTCTGCTTAGCTATGTCATTCTTGGGCTAGTTAACTTCCTGTGCTCACTAGTACCTATCTGCAAAGCAATGGTGACATTACTGAGCTTTTAGGCAAAGATTTTATGTGGTAATGTCTGGTGCATACTAAGCAATGAATAAAGAATGGTTAAGGTGATAATTTTGTATCCTCTTGTGCTTCCATAAGCATTGATAAGCATTGATAAAGTAAGAGTGACTGCATGGGATTTGATAGCTTAGAAACATAGGGTGGGTGTTACTTCTTAGTGCTCTAATTTTGGCCAATTAGAAATGTTTAAATAAACTGTACATGATGTCTCCTGCATGTCACATTGCCTGCAATTCATGCAGGTAGCCTTCTGTACCTGGTGATTGCTGCCCTGGCCATGGCTTATTTTACTGCCAGTTTCCTTCTAGATATTCCTGGAATCAACTAATTCTCCATTTTTACTGCCCATACCCCAGTTTAAAACATAATCATTTTTCACTGTTTTGATTTTACCAACCTCTTAGATATCCTTTCTTAGATATCCTTTCTTTTAGTATTATTCCCTTAATGTATTAACTGTATATGAACCACAGCAATCTGTGTGATGTACAGTTCAGGTGATGTGACTGTCTAGGTAAAGCCCTTTCACAGCATCCCAGCATGCCTCAGAAAAGAGTGATTATCCCATCATTATTGGCTTTTTTTTTTCACCTCCTCCTCTGTGTCCTTCAAAACAGGCTCTACAGAGGAGGAAACTGAGGGTCAGAGAGGTTAAATAATTAGCTTGAAGTTACACAACTAGAGAGTGACAGAACCAGGCCTCCACCCCCAGAATTCTCTGCTCTGTAGTCCAGATCTGCAGTTATTACAGAGATCAGGGGTCAGCAAACTATAGTCTATGGGCCAAATTCATTCCACTGCCATTTTTCACAAGTAAAGCTTTATTGGACTGCAGTCATGACCACTCATTTATATATTTTCTGTGGCTCCTTTCATGCTGAAGGGCAAAGTTGAGTAGTTACAACAGAGACCATCTGGGCCACAAAGTCTATAACATTCACTCTTTGGCCCTTTACAGAAAAAGTTTGCCAGCCCCTGGCGTAGATTATACTTGGATTCAAAAGAGTAAAAATGATAGATTCCAGAATGTTCACAGTGAGAAACTAACGCTGTGATCAGAGTCTTTTGCCACTTTAATGAAAGTGGATGAAATGTTGCCTTAACAAGTAGAAGAATCACTCAAACACTAGGACCTGAATCTACTAGGTGATTTTAATTACCTAGATATCTATTGGGAAAACAGCTTGACAGGATACAGATTGTCCAATCAATTATTTTTAAAGGGTTGCTGACAGTGCTTAATGTGAGAGAGGTAGGAAGCTAAAGAGATGGCAGGCCTCCTCTACTGATTGTACCCAACAAAGAACAGACGATTGCAAACAAAATGGGATATGTCATTTGTAAGAGGCAGAGGCTGCGAAATAAATGGCAGAATTCACAACACTGAGGTAGGGGATTAGGAAAAGCAGCTGAACAAAGAATATGAATTTTAAGAGAAAAGTAAACTTGAGTACAAAATGCTCTGAGCCCAAAATGACTGGATATTTGCATAAATACATGCACAATCACCTGCTGAATCCACTCAGGAAGTTTTGCCATTGGCCTGCATGGAGAGAAAAAATTGGAATACTCAATCATTCAGAAAAATTGACCAGTTGTTTAAGTTGAACATGCCAGAATTCCAGAAAGAGCTTAGCACGGGTAATACTGCTCACAAAGGCGGAACACTTCTGGTTCTTAGAGAGGCATTTTGCTGTTGGGAGATGATTGCAGAGAGGCAACAAGCACAGGTTGTGTTAATGTGTTGGCTGAGAGCAGAAATTAACTATGCAGAATGTGCCAGGAACATGATGGCGGGTAAGCCTTCGACTTGGATGTGGTTCCCCTTCCAAAGAGCTCAAAGTATGGACAATTAGGAAATGACATTCCAAGCGCCTGAGGCAATAGTGCAGTTTCCAGCCCCCATCATTTAATTTGGTTCCAGGGAATGAGTTCTGTGCCCTAAGCTTATGTGCCTGATGCCTGTGTGCAGTATCCAAAGAGAGGTGAGAAAGAACTTGTGATCGGCCTGTTCTTTCAGAAGAAGAAATGGATTAAGGATGGTTTCCTCCTTGGTTCCTTCATTCATGATTGAATTAATTTTTGTGAAGGGACTGCTGGCTGCCCTGTATCAGAACTGGGAACACCAGGATGAATAAGGACTTGTGTGGGGGAGAAGATTCAAAATCACATTGTCACCAGGCACTTTGATGAACCAATTCTAATACAAGAGACAGTACCCAGATCAGAAGCCATGTGAGGGTTAAGAGAGAGTAAGTGTGGAAGCAGGCTGAAGAGGTTTGGAAATAGGCTGATAATGTGTGTGACCAGATTCCCATTGTCCTCAAAGTAACTTGTTTTTGAAAGGAGGAATGTTTCCACATATTTTGAGGTAAACTCAAAAGCAGGATAGCAACCCAGTATTGTGGGGGTTTTTGCCTTTATGCAGTCTATGCAAAAGAGGAAAAGATGAGCATGTGAGTGTGGTCTGAATCTCCCTTCTGCGAGGGGGCTGCATGTGTCTGAATGCACAGTCAAGGGGTGCTTCCATCACTCCCTCCCCTGTGCTCTCCCACAGTTTTCCAACTCTTGAGTTTGAGAGGCAGATTTACCTCCCTAGCACTGAGAGCTAGTTCCACGGCTGGCGTGAATGCTCCATCTTCCTTGTCTTTATCATTAGTATCTCTATGACTCTAACAACACCTACCTTTCACTGAGTGCTGACTATGTACCAGCCACTGTGTTCGGCACCTACATCCATTGCTCATTTAAATTTCACAATGATCCTATGGAGTAGGTGTCATTTTACCTAATTTTCAGAAGATCAGTTGAGTCATGGAGTATTTATCTTTCCCAAAGTCACTTGGCTGACTTCAGTCTTGCATGCTCTAGATATTTTCAACCTCACTACTGAGTGTCTTCTACTATTTATCTATTTTTTTTTATAATTTGATTTAAAAAAAGTTCTACGGCTGAGGCAAGTTCTTAATAACTATCGCAGAGTTAGACTCTTGGACTATTAAGGTACTAGAGGTGGATTCTAAGTTAGGGATATATTCAGTCCTTTCCAGGTCTGTCTGGGTTACAGCAAGACCTTTTCCATTTTTATTATGCACTTTGGAAGAGACCAGAGAAATTAAGTGGGCATCACATGCAAATATCACTGCTTTCATGGCAGTTTTATTTTAGAAAGGGCAATTTGTAAAACTTTGAGTGATCATAAGCAAGGGGCAGGGAAAGGCCACACTTCATAGAAAATCCATGACTGGGTGATGTCTGCCATGAACCGTCTTCAGACTGTTAGATACCAGTTGATATTGGAAGACCTCTACTCAGCCCCTGCCTTGTCCAAGCTCTTGGAAACTCAATGTGACAACTCCTTCCTTCATTAATATTCATGTTTCGATCACAGGTCAAAGGGAGAGGTTAAACCACAACTCAGAGTCCTAGGGATCAGGATTTGACCATATTGAAACATCATACATAGCTACCCCTCTGTGGTTCTGTGGATGGAACCTGGCACTGGTGTGAGATCTGGGATATAACCAAATTATTTCATTTCTTTGATGTCCTAGTCTATCCATTGTTTCTGAGAAGCTGGTAGGATTTCTCCTACCTGTAAATTGAAATAGTGTATCTTATTAATCATTCTATAGTTGTTATTAAGAGAATTCACAAGTATAAGAGCAAGGGACTGGGTTTACACATAAAGTGTTGAGGGATGGAGACAATAAAATTAGGCCACTGGAAAGACTTGTTAGAAGTGGCTTCGATGCTGAGGAGTCTTGATGAAAGTTGTGCTTCTGAAATGGGCAAGTCTTCTGGCTTAAATAATGTATTTAGTTGGGTGCCTGGGTGGCTCAGTTGGTTAAGTGACTGCCTTCAGCTCAGGTCATGATCCTGGAGTCCCAGGACTGAGTCCCATGTTGGGCTCCCTGCTCAGCAGAAAGTCTGCTTCTCCCTCTGATCTTCCCCCCTCTCATGCTCTTGTTCTCTCATTCTCTCTCTCACATAAATAAATAAAATCTTCTAAAAATGAATTTAGAATTACAACAACAATATAATTTATAATCAAATAGCAATTTGTATTTTTCAAAGGACTTCCATTGAATAGATAATCTTAGGGGGTAATGGGGCTATAAGACAGAGTGAAACAAAGTTCCTGATTTGTGAAATTTACTATCTAGTGGACTCTCTTATTTGATTTCCTTGAGACCTTTCCAGGTTTCAGATTGTGCTTTCTCACTACTCCATGAGGAAGGTTGATCAGTTCATGCTCATTTAACTGATGAGTAGACACAGCAATGATATCATAGAACTAAGCAGCAGAACCAAGTACACTTGACCTCAAAGTTTATCCTCTTAAAAATTTACTGTCGTAAAATATTTATAACATAGAATTTATTATTTTAACCATTTTTAAGTGCATGGTTCAATAGCATTAAGTACATTTACATCTTTGCACAACCATTACCACCAAAGCATCTCTAGACCTTTATCCATCTTCCCAACCTGAAACTCTGTACCTCTTAAAGAACTTTTCTTTCTCCTTTTCCCCTTTCAGCCCTTTGCAACCAATATAATGCTTTCTGGTTTTATGAATTTGACAACTCTAGGTACCTCATATAAGTGGAATAATACAGTATTTGTCATTATGTCATTGGATTATTTCATTTAGCCTAATGTCCTCAATGTTCATCCATGTGTCACAATTCCCTTCCTTTTAAGACTGAATAATATTCCATTGTATGTATACACCATATTTTACTTGTCCATTCAGCCACTGGTGGACACTTGCATTGTTTCTCCCTTTATTTATTTATTTATTTAACAGAGAGAGAGAGAGAGAGAGAGAGATCAGAAGTAGGCAGAGAGACAGGTGGTGGGGGTGGGGGGATGGGGGAAGCAGGCCTCTCGCCGAGCAGAGAGCCCAACGTGGGGCTCAATCCCAGGACCCTGAGACCACAACCTGAGCCGAAGGCAGAGGCTCAATCCAGTGAGCCACCCAGGCACCCCTTGTTTCTCCCTTTTGGTTGTTGTGAATAATGCTGCTATGAATATGGGTGTACAAATGCCTCTTTATCTCCTTGCTTTCAGTGCTTTTGGATGTATACCCAGAAGTGGAATTGCTGGATTATATGGTAATCCTATTTTTAATTTTTTGAGGAAGCACCATACTGTTTTCCACGTGGCTACACCATTTGACATTCCTGTGCTCCTTAGACAACATCAAAGTTGCCTTTGAATGATGAACAAAAGAGGGAAATAGCACTGATATTGTAGTAATGCCGAATGCAGTTGATCTGATGCTTCCATTATCTATCAGTGTAACCCACGTTTCTGTCATATGATTTGTGATGTTTACAAATAACATGTTTCCTTTGCTCCTCAAAAGCATGTGGAATAAAGGGGCATGTTTAACTTTTCAGTATGCTTTAAATATGATGAAATGTCAGTGTTTTTGAGGTGTCAAAACAAATTACATAATGTCAGCTTTAGAAACTCAGCTATTTGCAAAACGAGTTGCTTTTGTTTTCTTCCAGGCACACCATAGGATATTTAACGATGGGCTATGAGAGCTGTGAATTGTGAGTCTAATCTGCCTCAGACTCAAAAAGCCTCCAATGCAAAGTGGCACTTGTTTGTCATTGCTTTGTGGTGTTTGCCTGTTTCTGCCATACAAAGGTTCACTGGGGGTTGAACTGCAAATTGTTGATAAGTACTGGGTTGTGAATTCTTGAGGTGTGTGTCTCTATCAATGTCTATTGTGTGTGTGTGTGTGTTGTATGAAGGACACATCTCCCAAATTATCCCATTTGGAGATCTTTTTCCCCCAGTTTGGTGACACACCCTGGGGTGACCCACAATGAGTCTGGCCCTTGGATGGTCCTCTCCCCTCGAGTCCAGGCAGAACCTGTGACTTGCTGCCAGTCAATGGAATATGGCAGAAGTGATGGGTTGCCATGCGTTTGATTGGGTTACATTAGGTAAGGCTCCTTAGATGCATGGAGGAGAGATTCTTCTGGCCTTGAAGGTGTCATATTGTGACAGGGCCACGTGGCAAGGAAGGGGCAGCCTCAGGAGATAAGAATAGTCCTTGATTAACAGCCAGCAAGAAAATGGGACTATCAGTCAGTCTACAACTGCAGTGAATTGGATTCTACCACCGAACATGTGAGCTTGGAAGAAGACTGCCAACTCCAGGAAGGAACACAGCCTGGCTGACACCTTGATTGTAGCCTTGTGAGACCCTTAACAAAGGACCCCATTTCCTGACCCATGGAAACTGGAACATAATAAATGTGATTTTTAAGCTGCTGTATTTGTGGTAATTGGTCACACAGCAATAGAAAACTAATACAATCAGACACACTCTTAGCATTACCTTCCCTTTCTCTGCTTGTTCCTTTTATGCTTATATTGATTTTCTGACTATTTCTTCTAGTGTGGATTCTGCCTGATGGTACTGTCAATTTAGATGCCCTGATTTCTCTCAGCCAAAAGGAAGGCACCTGACCCTAACTAGACCAATTGGCTCTTTCTCTCTGGGACTCTGAGTCTTGATGAGAGTAACAGAGAGGCAGGTCATGTATAAAGCTGATTCATTCCAGCAGCGTTAACTTGAAACACTCTTGCTACCAGTTCTTCTGGAGGTTCCCTACAGCCTGTCTTTGCCAAAACTGATATGAAAATCTCTTTTTGATGAGCTTCACTAGATTCCTCAAATAAATTTCTCTTCCGCTTAAATTAATCAGAGTCCTGGATTCGAAATGAAACATTGACCGCTGTCATAATCTCCTCAAATCTTCTTTTTCTGAGTTGTATTATGGCCTTCTTTCTAAAAGACCATTCCCAGGGCCAGCCTGGATGGCTCAGTTGGTTAAGTGTCTGCCTTCAGGTCAGGTCGTGATCCCAGGTTCTGGCATCGAGCCCCGGATCTGGCTCCCTGCTCAACAGGGAGTCTGCTTCTCCTTCTCCCTTTAGCCTTCCCCACCCCTGCTCCCCTCCATTCATGCTCTCTCTCTTAGATAAATAAATAAAATCTTAAAATAAAATAAAAGACTCTTCCCATCACTAGTTTTTCCTGATGTTGTTGCCCCCAAAGCACTCAGGATTTAAAGAGAATTCTGAATATTGAAATGACAGGATTTTGTAATCAGAAGACTAAAAGGGATACATGAAAATTGTCAGGATACTTTCTTAATTTTAATCAAGACCAGTTTTGTTGTTTGTTTCTTTGTTTGTTTCGGTTAGGTCTCATAAAGAAGATACCCAGAAAGGATAAATCATCAAGCTGGATATTGTCTATTGAGAAGAAAACCTAACCACCCCCCCCCACCACCACACACACCCTTGGAAAAGAAAGAGTACAGAATGGCTTCCAGCAATGTGTTATCTGATTTCTTAGAGAGAAAGGAAATATCAGTTGGAGCTGCAGGTTTTCTTGATCTTCAAAGTTGAGTGTGTAAAGATGTCTGTTTCCGGGACTGAAATATCAAAGACAAAGGAGGCATCTTGAATGAAATGAAAGCTCCAGAATAGAATTAGAAATAAGAATTGAAAAATTGAAAAGTGGAGAGAATTGTAATTCATCATCAGAATTATGTTTTTTGATTCACTTCTTTGATATACAGATCTTTCCTTGATGATAAAAGTCTATGTGAAGAAGTGTTATAAAGTGTCTCCCTCTTGCATTTAGTTGTGATGTGTGAATGTTTCAATTATATCATTTTTTAAAAAAGAATTTATTGATTTACTTGACAGAGAGAGAATGCCCAAGAGAGCAAGCAGGAGCGGGGGTGAGGCAGGTTGGGCAGGGAGGGAAGGGCAGAGGGAGAGGGAGAGGCAGGCTCCCTGACTGGAGCTGGAATCCCAGGACGCCAGGATCATGACCTGATCCAAAGGCAGGAAGGCATATGCTCAACTGGCTGAGCCACCCAGGCGCCCCTTGATTACATTCTTTATAAAGAAATTAAAATAAGGCTGTTAATGTTTTTATCGCAGTGTCCATGACACCATGCCAACTGTGGCAAAGCATTTTTTTCTCCTAGTTTAATTTGTTGAACAGAGAGATTTTTCACTGTAGTCCTAAAATGATCCTATCAAAACTGTTCTGACAAATTCTTTGCTGTGCTTCGATGAAATTTCAAAAAACATTAGCGGCATTCAATATTGTTATAGTTGGGGATGTATTTGAGATGGAATTTGTATGTGTGAGCATATCATGGTGAAGAGAAGGACACAGGGAAAAACTTGAAAAAAAAAAAAAGAAAATCAACAACTGAAGGGTAGATTTTATGAAACTTCAGTGGATTTAGCCTTGCTCTAGGGCCCCTTTTAATTGCTTTATAAAGTGCTATATTGCCAGTTTTCCTATTACAAAAACATAGTTGAGGTTTTGTTTCAGGGTTGCTAAAAGAAATGAATTGATGTTTTTATAATATTTCCTTTGAAAGGTAAAACTGAACATGGTTCTTTACAAGATTTCCTTTTCTTCCACACACATTCTCGGGTAGATTAAAATGAAATCAATCTTAGAGCACAGGAAATGTCAACATTTCAAATGGGAAGTTCTTGACTTTGCTGTCAGATTGTATTCTTGGTAAAACTAGTTCTCTCTCCCATTTCATTTTGCCAGTAAAGAATTGGTTGGGTCTTAAGCATGTGGTCAGTGTGCCGTCACGATGCCTCCTCAACCCCTTGACCATCACCCCTCACCATCATTAATTAGAAGATTGCTCATCCTCCAGTGTGTTGTCAGAAACTTTACAATTAATTATGCAAAGAAACAAAGTCATAATGAAGTACATTAAATTTCATATAGCTAAGGTATGTTGCCTGAGAATGAGTGAAGAATAATGGCATGATCCCCATTGCCCTCTGTCTCTTTTTAGTACTGTGTCCAATATATAAACAAAGGCATTAGGGATTGGTATTTGGGGCTGTATGTGTTATTTTCATATCATGTATTATGACTAAAAAGTTACAGATCCAACACATAAATAATGTATTATACACTTAAAATTTTTTAAGAGAATAGATCTTGTGTTAAGTGTTCTTGCCACAATAAAATAACAATTATTTTTTTAAAAGGAGGATCCAAATATGGAAGAGGTTGCATTTAGTTTAGAAATGTTATATGCATTCTTATTCAGTATTTAAGCTGTAGCTGGAATACTCTTAAGTTTTGATGCTATTTTCCCTTGTGATTGGCTCCTTAGAGCTAATATTCCTTAATCCACCTTAACGGGACAAGAGGTTTTTTTTTGTTTTTGTTTTTGTTTTTGTTTTCTTCTTAGAGATCTGAATTTGTCACTTTCTAGCTCTTTGTCCTTATTTAGCCTCAGAATCAGGACGTTTGTAATGAAATCTTAGTGAAGGATGAGTCAATGACTTTTTTCCCCAAAGGACTCTGAAACTACTTGAAAGAGCATAACTTTTAATTTTTTCGGTGATTTCACTGGGAGATATTCCTACCCAAACTAGACTCTTGGGAACTGATGGATACTATTTTGTATTGTACCAAAATTGAAGACACTAGTGTCAGTCTTAGCTGCCTTTCTAGAATCACCAAATGACTGCTAATTTAAACCCTGCTTCTTAAGGCAGTGAGCTTATGACTGGAACTATTACTGACTGGACTTTGTTGAAACTATTATGACTGGAACTATTACTGACTGGACTTAAGGCAGTGAGCTTATGACTGGAACTGTTACTGAGTATTGATTATTTACAGCATTTCCTAAACTAATGAGAATTCTTCTTAAAGCATGGATCCTCAGTCCCAAAGGAAATTCAATCTGAGGTCAATCTCAAACTTGCCTTTTTCTTTATGGAGAAGTCTTGCAATCCTTAGACATTTTGATGCATTGTATGAAGGGTTTAGGGTGTGGAGTGAGTCAGTGGGACACATTTGGGATACATTTGGGATACATTTATGCTTTCTGAAGGGACTAGGTGGATCTTTCCTTCAAGACTGTTAATGAAATTTTATTTTTCAAAAAATAATTACCTCTTTTGTTTACAGCTACTTTAATACCTTGTTGGAAATGCAGCCATTTCTGGAGAGAATTTGGCATTGCTTCTATCTATGAGATAGGCGAACTTAATTATTTCCTCAACCTGTTTTGTTTTGTTTTGTTTTGTTTTAGAGGAATATGCACTGACATGAGACAACATCCAACATTTTTATTCTGGGCATGAAAAAGATGTAAAACAGGTTTGGTGTGAAGCATGTGGGTACGTGTGTATGCATATCACACTCCACCCTATGTGAAGGGTTGCCAGTGTTTAGAATCCTCAGGAACTAGGAACTAGAGAAATTACTCTCTTCAGTTGTCTATGAAAATCACAAGGCCTGGGAGTATCCTGCTCCTTTGTACCATTTGGAAACCATTACCGGCCCACAGGGATTGATACATCAAGAGGAATGATCTCTTGCCAGCCTATTTTTAAGTTTTGACTGGCTAGTTTTACTGTTCCCACCCATTTCTCCTTCATCCCATGTCATTTCCTTAGGTTGAAGGTTTGGCAGTCTCTTCTGCTTTGTGCTTATCTTTTTCTTCCTATTCGCACACACCCGCCTTCCCTTGCCAGTGAGACAGTTTGTATAGTGTATTCTACCTATATCCAGCCAGCTCTGCTACTCTCCAGAGGAGCAAACCGTGCTGTGATCTGCAGGCATAGGGGTGTCAATAGACACAGGAGGGAGGATGACACAGCATCCCAAGGGACAAGATTGCAGAGATTTTTATTGTTACTCCAACTACATGGTTAGAAAGCACACTGCAGAGAAAATACAAGGAAAAGAGATTCAAGATGAAAGCTTCTGGCCCAACAAGTCCCATAGGGAAGCATCTTACAACCCGCTTGAACAAGTGTATGGAACAGTTCCTCAGAGAAGAAATAAAAGCCCAAGAGAGAATGGCAGACTCTGTGTGTTAGGCACCTGTAAGAAAATGACAGTTGGTTAATATTTAGGAAACTAAAGGTTTGAAGTACAGAGACGCAAAGCATATGTTGATATGTAAACTAACGGAAATTATCATCGACCTTGAAGTTTCTTACAAGTTGACAACATGGCCCTTATGCCACAGAAGGTGACTATTGCTCAGGTAGATTCTGACCGTGACTAGGATTATACTATGACTTTATGTGTATCGTGAATTTTACCTACTTCCCAGTCCAAGCAGATGCTCTTTTGCCAACAGTTTTGCTTGCACGTATCAGTAAACAAACATAGTTATCACTTTGGGGGATCAGTAAGTGCTAATAAAGTTGCTGCTGCTTGCATTTTAGGTTTGTTTTGATGACAGACTCATCCTAAATGAACTAAGAATTCTTGCTTCAGAGCTCAGCAAGAAACATAAAGATATGAGCATTATTACAGTTGTCACCAAACAACTTCAAAGGATGGTACATGATATCTTTGTCATCAACATATTCTAACTCCGTCTTAGATTAAGTTTCTAAGGGCTGTATGTATGCTCACACACACTCCGATTTCCTTTGGTGGGAGTTTTGACATTACTTTGTTTTCTTAAAGATTTTATTTATTTGACAGAGAGAGAGTAAGAGAGAGAGAGCAGGAGTAGGGGGAGCAGCAGGCAGAGGGGCAAGCAGGCTCTCCGCTGAGTGGGGAACCCTACGTGGGGCTTATCCCAGGACCCTGGGATCATGACCCGGGCTGAAGGTAGAGGGTTAACTGACTGAGCCACTTTAGCACCCCGTGATGTTACTTTTTGATAAAATTCATTTTTAAGGTTATTTCTGACTACAGTGAGGAAAACCAACCAGTGAGCAAATACAAAGAATCTGCTCCTCTACCCAGTATTTTTTTCACAATATTTTATGTGTTATTTCATTTAAAATCAGCACTCTGCCTACAGTCATTTTGAATTATTTTGTGTTATATACAACATTTATTAAGGTTTGCTTTTCGAATATTCCTTTATTCAGTTATTTCTCTAAATGGGCTGACATATCAGCTTTTTCTATACATACTTTATCTATCAATATATGGATTAAAAGTATATTTAATCTATGCCTCGACTTTTATCTCTTTATGTTACCATTGTATTATTTTTTGTTTTCCTTTATGATCTTTGATCATCTAGAAATGTTTTGTATTCACTGACCACACCCCATCCCCATTCATTTCTTAATTATTGGTTTTTACAATATTGCTTCTTCCTAATTCATGGCCTACTCCATCGAACTTTCTCCAGACCATGTCTTCTTTTTTTTTTTTTTAAAGATTTTATTTATTATTTATTTGACAGAGATCACAAGTAGGCAGAGAGGCAGGCAGAGAGAGAGAGAGAGGGAAGCAGGCCCCCTGCGGAGCAGAGAGCCCGATGCGGGGCTCGATCCCAGGACCCTGAGATCATGACCTGAGCCGAAGGCAGAGGCTTTAACCCACTGAGCCACCCAGGTGCCCCAGACCATGTCTTCTTTAACACTTGTAACATTTAAGAGCGTTGGCCACCGTGTCTCAGGTGCTCTCCTCTACCCTATTTGCTGCCCACTGGCACCAACCATAAGCACCATTCCTGAGCCAGGGAGCACTATCTGAAAACCAGATCTGCTTATATTGATTCTTTTTCACTCCTACCCCTACCCAGCTTCTCTTGAGTTTCCTGCATATTTTCTTCTTCTTCTGTTTGCCAATTCCATTTGCTGTGGGTATTCCACAAAGAAACAAATGATAGATACTGTTTAGAACTAAAACCAGTTATATCAACACTTACCTATTGAAAAGGACATAATACATGGAATTGGGAGTAGATTGTGACACACATACACACACACACACACACACACACATTTTAAGCCAATGCCTTCAGCTGAATAGGTGCAGCCCCTGTGTGTCCAGGCTACGTTTTCTTAAGTGTTGGCATTAACCATTTCTCTTAATCCTTGCCACAGTCTATTTGTTATTTATTCCCATTTTATACGCGAAGATACTTTATGTGTTCGTCCCACTGAGAAAGTCATCGAGGTCATTATTAAAGCCGAGATTACTCAAATAGGAAAGTAAATTGAGTGCAGAATAGTGAAATTTCTCTAACTAGGACAATGACTTCAAAAACAATTATTCAGTAATTATATTACAGTGTTGCTGTATCAGGTTGAATGCCATCATTGTGGGGTTCTTTTTTTCCCCTAACAAAGAGAAATAAATTAACATGTGGGGGGAAGAAACCTGCTCAAACATATCCAATTTCTAATATGTCACACTATACATCGGAAGACCCTATTCTTTGTTTTTTCCAGTTTCCCATTGTTTTCAGCATGCCTTTCTCAGCATGCTGATGATAGCTTAAAATTTAATGTTTTCTTTGTGCTTCAAAAAATAAAACAAGAGAAACTTTAAGTCTTCTTATAAACTAGTTCTCTTTTTCCTCAATGTAATGAGCTTCTCTGTGGCTCTGACATTAAAATGTTTCCAAATGGTTATTGGTTCATGGACATTAGGTTCTATAACACAATTCTCTCTATCATCTGGATGTATTGCTATTTGTTTGAAGACACATTCTGCCATTATGTGTGCCCTCACCTGCAATGAGGGATGAGCCAGAGTGAACTTTGGGATAAAGCCAGTTGCTTCCTTTGCTGCATTACACGAGAAGTCATTCAGGAACATGTCCACTGAGGCAAATTTACCAAGCAGGATGTTTGCTGCTTTTACATTTTGGACTATCTACTGGAATGAAAAGTCAACAGAGATGTACTTCTACACTTGCTTAGAAATCATTTGACTAAATAGCATTATAGGATTAAATAGCATTTCGTTTTATTTATTTATTTCTTAAAATGTAATCCTCTTAGTCAACCTGAGTTTATGGTGTCAGTGGTATTCATTATTTTCTTCAGGTTTCCATCCTTTTCTCTGCAGTGTGGAGCTTTGTACATGAGGCATCTATGTGTGTCTCCCGTGATTCCTCGGGCAGAAAGATAACACCTTCTACTCATATCCTAAAACTAAACAAGAGTAAGTAATGCCAGTACTTGCCTCAAGAGTATGTAAACCACAGTTTCCTGCTCTCACTCTTTAAAGGGAAAGGCCACATTTGGTTTATATCTGCTGAGTGAAAAACTGGGGTAAAAAAGTCTTTACTTCTGCAGCATGGACTGTAATATGACCTAGCCAAATTATGACCTACCTGTTAACATTTTAACAAGTGTGATTGAATGTCATGTCTATGTTGATTTTTGTTTCTCTGAATAATTTAGGCTGTGCTGCTTAGGAGATTAGCCACAAGTCACATATGGTTCTTTAAATTAATTAAAAGGACAGAAAATTTAAAATTCTGTTTGTTCAGTGGCAATAATGATATTTTAAGTTCTCAGTAGTTGCATATGACTTAATTTAGATCAGGGAGACTTGAGATGTTTTCTGGGGCTCCTAGCTAAAGAGATTCTCCTTTTCTGATCCATGGGGATAACAGGCTACAATTCTTGGAAGCTGCCGGTGGCCACATTGGGATGGTGAGGAAAACTAGCATTAGAAAGAAACAGCTTTAGCACACCCAGGTGGCTCAGTTGGTTAAATGTCTGCCTTTGGTTCAGGTCATGATCCCAGCATCCTAGGATTAAGTCCCACATCAGACTCCTTGATCAGCAGAGAGCCTACTTTTCCCTCTGTCTGCAGCTCCGCCTGCTTGTGCTCTCTCTCTCTGACAAATAAATAAATAAAAATCTTAAGGAAAAAAAAAAAAAGAAAAGCAGCAGCTTCTTCCTGTCTTCCTAATTACCTACCTGCAATGCTAGGTTACTATGTGACCTTTGCTTTGCTTTTCTGAGTCTCAGCTTTTCAAATATGAACCATCAAATTCTTGGGGAAAAAAACAAGTATTATTTAAGTTAGGGATAATCATGACTATATTTATTCTAGTGAGTCTTTTCTGTGTTTGATTTCACTTATGCACAAATTGTCTTCAGATTTTCTTCTCTTTTCAGATTCATTTCACCTTTTTGGTACTTTTCTTCCCTTTTTTCTCATCCTTCATGCCACTAAAATAGCAATCGTTTACTTAGTAGAGCTGCTTATAAGTGGCAGTAGAGGATGAAAAAGAAAACTATCCAACTGCAAAAGAAATGGCTAAATTTTAAAATGTTCAAGGATATGATTTTATACTATAGCAAGTGAGTCATTACCAGATACACTATAAAAAGATTTTTATTTGAACTTTAAGCCCTCACATTTAATTTCCTGGTTTTGAAAAAAAAGAAAAAAGAAGGCAAAGATAAAATTTAGAAGCTTTGAGTTGGGCTAGACGTCACTGGGTTATCAGTAGAGTAGAAGTCCTCTATCTTTTATAAATGCATACAGATTAAGGGAAACTATATGTTGCCACTGAAAGTGAATTAGGCAAATTGTGTACCTTATCAAATTACAACCTGCTGAATATATCTTTCTACTTACCACAGTTTTCTTTGACTTTTAGGAAATTATCAGTGCATAAGTATTCTTATCTTTGTCTAGAAAGGTGATAATTTAAATATGTTTGTGGGGGGACACCTGGGTGGCTCAGTTGGTTAAGTGTCTGCCTTTGGCTCAGGTCTTGATCCCAGAGTCCTGGGATCAAGTCCTGCGTCAGACACCTTGCTCAGTGGGGAGCCTGCTTCTCTCTCCGATTAATTAATTAATTACTAATTAATTAATTTATAAGATGATATGTGTTTTTATTTTTATATTTCTTTTGGTTCTTTAGGGGATTCATCAGCATTGAAATCGTTGCCTTCCCCCAACTTCTGTTCTTTGCTTTTCACCTCCAGTGGCTTTCTTTGTATGTGTTAAGACAGCTAGCTTCTTTCCAGGGGTGAAGTGCACTCTATATTTCATTTGTGGACTACATGAATGACAATTGAATAGAATAACAACAGCAGTATCATTTGAAAAACACAAGTCCATTATGTTTTGTCATTCAGCACAGTTTTCAAGTAGAATTGTAGTAAGCTAATCATTGATTAGAGTGTCCTTAGAGTCAGTACATGAGGGGGAAATTCTGAGTACAGAGGAAATTATTTGACTACATTATGTGGTTTTCAACCTTTTGCTATTATACAGTTTATGTGAAATATTTTGTAATATTTATAACAGGAAGTCCTAAAAAAAAGATAGTTGTGTTTAATCCTCTTGAAGTTGATCCTTAAGTTCCCATTGACTATGTGGAATTGTAGTAGATTCTTCTTTGGGAAGCCTCTCATCTTCCTCTGGAACCGGTAATGATGAGCATGTTAAACAAATTAATTTCAAAACATTGTCTTCAAACTCCCTTACTCCAAATAAACATATTCCGATATAATCTTTTTTTTTTTTTAATATAATCTTAAGCAAGGAGAAAGGTCGTCACTTACTAAGGTATCTCTAGACTATGGGCCCTCCCTTTAAAGTAGGGGTAAAGATGAAGGCTCTGCACAAGCAAACTGGGAACGTATGAGGAATCCATCCATCCATTCATTTACTCATTCAACCAACGAACATTTATCAAGCTCTTATCGCAGTGAATCTGTCACCAACATGAAAGTTTGAGAGCACTCCACAGCTTCTGCTGCCAGGAGAAAAGGAGTATATATTAGTAATGTAATATTTCATGTATTTGATACTCTAGATTATTTTTAATACCTCCTCCTCTACAAGATTAAATAATTTTCTACAATAATCAGCAATAACCATTATCTTCTTTATTTGTTCTTTTTTATCAAGATACAATTTACATACCCTAAAATTTACCATTTTAAAGTATTTAATTCAGTGGAGTTTTTGTTGTTGCTGTTTTATTTTTTGTTTTATATAATTGCAACGTTATGTAACCATTACTACTATTGAATTCCAGAGTATTTCATCACTCCTTAAATAAACCCCATACACATTAGTAGTCATTCCCCATCCCCTTTTCCCCTACCCTTTGGCAGTCTACTTTCTGTCTTTAAGGATTTGCCATATAAATGTAGTTAAATAATATGTGGCCTTTTATATCTGGCTCCTTTCACTTAGCACGTTTCAAAGTTCAGGACTTTATAGTCTGTATTGGTATTTCATTCCTTTTATTGCTGAATAATATTGCATTATATGAGTACACCATATTTTGTTTATCCATTCATCAGTTGATCAGCATTTGGATTGTTTCCACTTTTCGGCTATTATGAATAGTTCTGCTATGGATATTTGTGTTTACATGTTTTTGTATGAACATGTATTTTCAATTCTTTTGAGTATATACCTAGGAGTGAAATTGCTAGGTCATATAGTAACTCTGTTTACCTTTTTGAGGAACTGCCAAACTGTTTACCATAGTAGGTATACCATTTTACATTTGCACCAGCAATCTATAAGAAAACAAATTTGTCCACATCCTTGTCAACTTTTGTTATTTTCTGTTTTTGTTTTTGTTTTTGTTTTAAGATTTTATTTATTTATTTGACAGACAGAGATCCCAAGTAGGCAGAGAGGCAGGCAGAGAGAGGAGGAAACAGGCTGTTTGCGGAGCCGAGAGCCCGATGTGGGGCTCGATCCTAGGACCCTGGGATCATGACCTGAGCTGAAGGCAGAGGCTTTAACCAACTGAGCCACCCAGGTGCCCCCTGTTTTTGTTTTTTAAACAACAGAAATTTATTTCTCATAGTTGTAGTGACTGGAAGTCTAAGATCAGTGTGCCACAGGGTAGGTTTCATTCTGAGGCCTCTTCTCTTGGTTTATAAGGTTGCATGGTCACATGACCTATTCGTATGCACATGGAGAAAGAGTTTCTTTTATCTATTTATATCTAGATACAGATATGTAAATAAATATATATTATACTATATTAATTAAATTATATTATAAGTATATATTTGAATTAAGGCTTAATTGACATATAATATTACATTAGTTTCAGGTATAAAATGTAATGATTCAATATTTGTCTATATTGAAAATGATTATGATGAGTATAGTTAACATCTATCACCATATAGTTACAATTTTTTTGTGTGATGAGAAATTTTAAGATTTGCTTTCTTAGAACATAACTAGAGTCACCATGTTGTATATTACATCCCCATGACTTATTTATTTTATAACTGAAATTTGTACCTTTTGACCCTCTTTATAAGCCTTTTGAGCCACCCCCTACCTGCTGCCTCTGGCAATCGCCAGTCTTCTCTGTATCTGTGAACTTCTTTTTTCTTTTTTTTTTTTAAGATCCCGCATATAAGTAAAATTATATGGTATTCATCTTTCTCTGTCTGACTTATTTCACTTAGCATAATGCCTTCAAGGTTTGTCTATGTTGTCACAAATAACAAATGTCACAGGATTTCATTCTTTTTATGGCTAAATAGCATTCCACTGTGCATATATCTCACATTTTGTTTACCCATGTATCCACTGATGGACTTTTATGTTGTTTCCATGTTTTGGCTATTGTAAATAATGCTTCAGTAAATGTGGGTATGCATATATCTTTTAGAATTAGTGTTTTCATTTTCTTTAGATAAATATTCAGAGGTGGAATCACTGGACATATAGTCATTCTGTTTTTACTTTTTTAAAGAATCTCCCTATGTTTAACAGATATGAAGTGATATCTCATTGAAGTTTTAATATATACTTCCCTGATCATTAAAAATGTTGAGCGTCTTTCATGTACCTGATGGCCATCGATATGTATTTTCTTTGGAAAAAATATCTATTCAGATCCTCTGCACATTTCACAATCAGATGATTTATTTCTTGTGCTTTTGAGTTACATGAGTTCTTGAATAATGTGGGAGTCAGTTGCTGATCCCTACTCTGCCCCTGCATAGTTGAAAATCTACATATAACTTTTAACCTCCCAGAAACTTAACTAGTAAACACCTACTGTTGACTAGAAACCTTATCAATAACATGAACAGTGGATTAACACCGATTTTGTATATTATATGTATTATATAATGTATCCTTATAATAAAGTGAACTAGAGAAAAGAAAATGGTATTGAAAAAAACATAAGGAAGAGAAAATACATTTACAGTACTCTACTGTATTTATTGAAAAAAATCCATATGTAGGTGGACCCATGTAGTTCAATCCCATGTTGTTCCAGGGTCAATTGTATTTTTGGATATTAACCCTTTATCAGATGTATGATTTGAAAATACTTTCTTCCATTCAGTAGGTTATCTTTTCATTTTGTTGATAGTTCCCTTTGCTGTACAGAAGCTTTTTAGTTTGTTAAAAACTGAAGTAGTTCCACCTGTTTATTTTAGCTTTTGTTTCCCTTGCCTTAGGAGACATATCTAGAAAAATGTTTCTATAACTGATGTCAAAGAAATTACTGCCTATGTTTTCTTCTAAGACTTTTATGATTTCAGGTCTCACAGTTAGTTCTTTAATTCATTTTGAGTTAATTTTTATGGATGGTGTTAAGACGGTGGTCCTCTTTCATTCTGTTTCATTGTTCTCTGTTTTTATGCCAACACTGTAGTGTTTTGATTACTATCTATAGCTTTGTATATTTTTTAATTGTAGTCATCCTAGTAGTGTGAAGCAGTTGATTTGTTCTTTAGTTTAGAAATAATTAACAACTTTTTTAAAAAGTATATTTAAAAAAGTAAAAATATTGGGGCACCTGGGTGGCTCAGTCCATTAAACTTCTGACTTCAGCTCATATCATGATCTCAGGGTCCTGGGACTGAGCCCTTCATCAGGCTCCCTGCTCAGTGGGGAGTCTTCCTCTCCTCCCTCTGCCCCTTCTCCTGCTTATGCTCTCTCTCTCCATCTCTAGAATAAATAAGTAAAATCTTTTAAAAAAAAAAGTAAAAACATTAAAATTCAGTAAAAAATTTGTATATATGAAACAAATTTTAATTTATTTTACCGAATTACTAAATCTCACAGAATGCTCTAGTTCACTCTCTTAAACATAAGTAAAACCCCCAAGAATTCAAATAGGATAACATAATTAAAGTAACTCAAATCTATTTACTTGTCTTTTATCATGTTTCTTCTGCTTAAAAGTAGAAATATGTTGGGGCACCTGGGTGGCTCAGTGGGTTAAAGCCTCTGCCTCCGGCTCAGGTCATGATCCCAGGGTCCTGGGATCGAGCCCCACATCGGGCTCTCTGCTCAGCAGGGAGCCTGCTTCCTCCTCTCTCTCTGCCTGCCTCTCTGCCTACTTGCGATCTCTATCTGTCAAATAAATAAATAAAATCTTTAAAAAAAAAAAGTAGAAATATGTAGTAGCACATAAACAAAAACTGTCTGAAACAAAGCTTGAATAATTACAAAGAATTATGAGCTTAGTCTTAAAACAAATCTAGATAGCTGAATTCATATGTGTCGTAGGCCAGTATGTAACTGAACCTTCCATAAATTAACTTCTTATAGATAAGAGGATGTTATTTTTTTAAGTTTCTAAGTTGAAGCTTAACAACTGCTATAGTCATTTAGAACTTAGATCAACAAAATACTTTTAGGAAGAGAAATATTTTATTACTGGCATTGTTTAGAATTATAGCATATGTTGATAATAAAAAGCAGACCAAAATTTCCCGAGTTCATTTTTAAAAAATTTTCTATATATATTACATTCCCTTATCACCTGTGCATAAGACAGATCACTCTTTGTCCTTGTTACATATGACTTTTGAAGGCTTTTGGTTTTCCAAAGGGGATGTTTAATATTTTACATGGGAATCAACTTGGCAATGAAGAAATCTTTTGTGATACAGATCCCAATCAGGAAATAACTCTTTAACCAAAGATCATAACCTGCCGTTTCACCAGAGTGCGATAGAAGAAAGAGATGATTGGTATAGAGGAAATAGATACTAGAGAGAGAACACTTAGATTACAAAGACCATCTCAGGGTCAACCAGTTATTCCCAGAGTAATGAGGAAAACATTGTGCAAAATTTGTGGGAAGCAAACTCTTAGTTATCTATTGCTACAAATCAATTTACCCCCAAACTTAGTTGCTTAAAACAACAATAAATATTTATTATAATTTCACACAGTGACTGGCATCCAGGAATTTGGGAGCATCTCGGTTGAGTGATTCCGGCTCTGAGTCTCTCTTATGAGATTGCAGTCAAGCTGTTGACTGAGGCAGCAATCATCTGAATGCTTGGTTGGGGCCAGAGAATCCAATTTCAAGCTTACTCTTGTGCTTATTAGCAGGAACTTTGTTTTTGTTGATGTTGTTGTTTTTCACTGAAGAACCTCTCCATAGGAATGCTCACAACATGGCATCTAGCTTTTTCATGACTGAATAATGCAAGGGAGAGAGAAGAGTGAAAGAGAAAAATCAATATGGAAGACACAACATCTTTTATAACTTTTTCTCAGAAGTGACATTCCATCTCTTCTTGTCTTATTCTGTTGGTCACCTAGACCAACCCAGATACACAGTGTGAGGGGACTCCACAGCTCTGTGAATACTAGATCATTGGGGTCCATGTTGGAGGCCAAATACCACACCTCTTTCAATTTACATTAATTTATAAATTTAGATTTTAAAAAAACGAGAATCCATTGGGGATCATTGGGGTCCATGTAGGAGGCCAAATACCACACCTCTTTTGATTTACATTAATTTATAAATTTAGATTTAAAAATTAGAATCCATTGCTTAGTCTAGAATGTTGCTCATTCCTATCTTCTTTGAATTTTACAAGTTATAAAGTAAACCACCCAGCTGTTTTTTCTCTAACCAGATTAACTCTATCTAGTTATAGAGCCAGCCATCTACTCACCATATCTTTTAACTAGAATAGGATACATGTTACTTAACCTTCCAATTTTTCTTTAAGGATATTATTTAAAGAGGCAGATGTTTTCCTTCTAAGAATCTGTTTATTCTTAGACTAGAGAGAGTGGGAACAATGGAGGAATATATATACATATATATAAATTATATAAAATATATTTATTTTTAACATTGATTTTACCATTAATTATCATCTGATGGCTGTTATTTCCGAGAATTATTTCAATAGAAATAGAAAATAGTCTCTCTTATAAATTTCCATGATTTATAGTGTTTGTGTTACCACAGAAAATAAAGACTAAAACTTGCAATGTTTTCATTTCTTGAAAGATTAAATTGTGTTTTATTATATATATCCTTTAGTATTTTCCCTAGATAGGTCCTTTCTTCTCATCCCTCAAACACTATAGAGACAACTTTATGGATGGAGTATGACAAATTATAGTTTAATTCTCTGAGGTTGGACCCAGCTGCCTATCATATAGGATAGTTGCCCCTTAAGGTATGATGGCTAATGGGCTCAGGTTACAGGTAGGGATTAAATACATCATAATTTTCTTTTGAAAGTAATTATTCTATGGCAAAATTAGGTTCAAATTTGACTTTGAGTGGTAATGATGTAGTGGAACCCTAGGATACTTTGGGTTATATACCATTTCCCTCTATTAATATAGATTTATGCACTCTCTTTCAGATGTGGTCCTTAAATCTCCACAGTGTTTGATGAATGGTCATCCTATATCCGAGGGTTATGCTTTTTTCATCTACTTTCTGTTTGCCATCTCACTGAAAAGTATATAATTGGAGAGAGATGATTAAAAAATAAAATCAACATTAGCATAAATGGTTTATTCATTTTTACATTGCTTTCTTATCAGTTTGGGGCCTGGGACATTAGGAAGAGTAGAGACTATCTGTCCTTTTGTTTTAGTATATTTTATAAATTGCTCTTTTCTCCTACTATGCTTTAAAATAACAGTAAAGACATATCAGAGTCAAAGCCTATGTATATATGTTTTAATTTTTTTTTTAAGATTTTATTTATTTATTTGACAGAGAGATCACGAGTAGCAGAGAGGCAGGCAGAGAGTCAGCTCCCTGCCAAGCAGAGAGTCCGATGCGGGGCTGGATCCCAGGACCCTGGGATCATGACCTGAGCCGAAGGCAGAGGCTTTAACGCACCGAGCCACCCAGGCGTCCCTGTATATATGTTTTAAGTAGGAAAAAGTGTTTAGATGAACTCTCTTATTAAATTAGCTTAATTTATTTTGCAAAGATTTTTTAAGCTAAAATCTATATTTAATATATGAATTGAAGATAACTAGAAACTTACAGACTAACTTCTTGGTATTATACCTGAAATCCTTAGAAATACACTGCTTATCTTTTTTTTTTTTTTTTTGAGACTTCTTTCAGCTCCTAACTAATTTATTATAATTTTGGAATCCTTGGAAATACCATCTCTGTAGTATAACTAATGGGCAAACTGGAACTAACAGAATGGAATTTTCTTTCCTTCCCCCTCCCACGCACCCCAATAAGATTCACGGATTTACATGGCATGGCTTGCATAACATAGCAGAACAATCCCTGAGAAGTTTGATTCAACTTTAATAGTTTTAATTCAGTTAAAACAGATTTCTATTTTAAATGCACTGAAGGACAGACTACTTAATAGGGCCGTAGGTAACTTTTCTCGTTAACTACAATTTAATTAAAAAAATTAGATTTTACATATCAACTGTATTTACTCATTCTAAATTGTTTTTATTCAGAATGAATCTCCAAGGGAGGCTTTGCAGAGTGTCAAACGTATGCTCCTCACTATTAATGGTTACTATGGTTGCTTCTTCATTCTGTAACTTAAATTTATGGAAAACAGGCTCTTTATGTCCAGAAGGCAGAATGGGCCTGGTGAGATTTAGGCTCTAAACCTCCAAGGCTTTTGGCCTTTCTGCCTCTGCCCCTGTGGCTGCCTTTGTCCCATTTCCATGGGTACCTGGATAATATGGGTTACCAAGGGGGTAGATTTTATGGAGAGAATTAATTTCTATTGTGTGAATAGTGGCAGGGCAGATAGGAGTAGAGGGGTAGAGGATCTGTTTCTGTCCTCTGTGCCCCTTAGTCAATCGCTCCCATTTTCAGTTTAATTTCCATTTTTAATAAATATTTAGAAGATTGATTAAATAAGCTATGTAGGAATCATATTGTATTTTAAAATAGCACTTCTAAAAGTCCACATAAGCATAATACTGATGTTAATAATTATGAACAAGATCTAGTTTACAATGGCAAAGTGAAGCTGAATCTCAAAATACTCTTTTCCCTAAACAAATGTCATGAAACAGCATACAATTAAAAATCAACTGTCACCATCCATCCATTCATATATACATATATGGTGAGGGGGGAAAATTCCCAACTACCAATGGCAGAAAATACTAGCAAAGAATGTAGACCCGGATCCCTAAATCTGCCATGTGCTCCTAAACTGTTCTCCACATAAACCAAATAGGGAAGATGTGAGTAAAATAAAATCCTGAATAATAACCACCACTCAATGGTAGAGAAACTAATGGAGCAGTCCTGAGAGAGGGAACATGGACATTTTCATAAGGGTGGCAGTCTTCTAACTCAGAGGAGAAAGTAATAATTTCTAAAGTTGTCTATTTTCATGTCTTCTTTCTGGTATGAAACTGGGGAATAGAAATCAGAATGTTCATATGTTCAGAATAATTATCTTCAGCAATAAACAAGGTTTTAGCTGACCAGAACACAAAAAAAGAAAATAAATTAGGCAGAGAGCAGAATGAATTGAGAAGCGTATACTGGAATCCCAGGGGTGATGTTGCCTACAGTTTGTTTAGGACCTTAATGCCTTATCTCTATTGCATCTGAGAGAGGAGATACATTGGCTGTTGCGAAGAGAAAAGTTAATAGAATTAAATGATCTTCTGAGGTCCTTATGATGGAAATAGAGGTTCAGGTACCCAGGGCTGCTTTAAGTAGGGGAAACTTTCTGAAGCCATAGGCATTGAATTGATTCACAATAAAATAAAACAGACCCTGGCATTGAGAATTAACAAAACCAAAGAAAAGATGGCAAAGCCCAAAAACACTAACCAAGACCATGGTCAACCATGCCCAAAACCATGGTCAACCATTCCCTATACTCTTTTCCTTGCCTTCTGGCCACAGATATATGCAGACACAAACTGTAGTATTTAGGGAGAGCTAAGTAAAGCTCAGTTAAGGTAAGAATGGAATCAAAGAGAATTGATCGACAAACTCACAAACAGAAACAAATTGCCTGATGATTTAACCCAGGAAATTTGTGGTAAGGCTGTGAAGATAAGGAATGATATCATTTAAGTATAGGAGAAACTTAAATAATTATGATACTAATAATTATAGAAAGTAAATATTGTAAATTTCTTTTTGTTGAGCTATAATTGCCATATAACACTTTATTAGTTTCAGGTGCACGACATAACAGTTTGGTATTTGTATATATTACAAAATGGTCACCATAATGAGTTTAGTTAACACCCATCACCATACATGGTTACAAAAGTTTTTATTTACAAAAGTAAATTTTGACAACATATAACATGACTATAAGAACGGAATGTTGGGATATAGAGGATTGGTGATAGATGTATAAATTGTTTAACTCTCTTATTTTAAAAATTTACTTGAAGTATGTGCAGAATAGAATGACTAAAAACAAACAAACAAACAACAACAATAAAGAAAAAAACAAAAACAAATAACTGAAAGCTGTCCAATCACCAGAGAGGAAAGCATGTATGTTTCACATTAAAAAAAAAAAAAAAAAGGCAGTCCATATAGAAGTTTAGAAACAAACAAGGATTATATTTAGAAAAATGATTAGATTGGTTGCATCAATGAATATAAATGAGATAGTGCCTGTTAATGCAATGTAACATATAAAAAATAAAATAATAACAAAATAAAAAGCATATGGCTGTGGGAAATGCCAAGAGAATTTAACAGAAATCCAATGGTGGCAAGGGAATTTAACTGATCATGTCAGCCATTAAAGGATTATGGAACAATAACAAAATTAATATGTTATAGGCCTGGAAAAAAATAACTGAGTTTAAATATGTATGCAGACAGATATAAAGGTAGATAACTAGGTAAGGATGTAGAGGTAGATAACTCGATGGATGGATGGATGGATAAAGGAGTGAATGATTGATACCTCTAGAGAATAAGTCTTTATGTTAATACCTATGTGTCATATATAGAAATAGAGCGTATACTAGACCTTGACAAACTTTAATACAATCTGCAAAGGTAAAATAATATGAAATACATTACTGACCACAATGCAATAAAATTATAACTTAAGAGAAAGGAAGCATAAAATCTAACCACCTTAAACATCAACAATAATAAAAAACTCAAATAATTCTTGGGTCAGAGCAAAAATCAAAAGAAAATTTATAAAATATATAGAAAACAATAAACATTTGACAAAATTCAATATCATTTTGCTGCCAAAATTCACCTGGAAAAGATACATCTGAGCATATTCGCAGCAATTTTGAAAAAAAAAATGAGAAGGAAACTAACTTTACTAGATATTAAAATACATTGTGGAGTTGCAGTAATTAAAATAATTGGTACTGGAGAATACCAAAAGAGAGGGGCCACAAATAGATGTACATGTTTTAACACTTAACTCATGACAATAGTATTATTTTTAAATCAGAGGCTATTCAGTAAATAGCATAAAAAACCTGGTTAACTGTTGTTAAAATAGAGATAAAACTGGATCTCTATCTTTTAAACCTCCAAATAAGTTCCAGATGGAAGAAAGTATTAAGCTTAAAAAAAAAAAACCTATAAGAAATATTTTTAAAAAGTATCACTGAATGTATTTATAATCTTGTCAGAGAGAAGCTCTCTAAAAGGGGTACAACATCTAGAATTTATACAGAAAAGATCAGTAAACTTTACAATATAAAACATTAAAAAACAAAAACTTAGTATGGGGAGCAAATAATGTGAGAAAGAACAAAAGACAAATGACAGTTTGGAGAAAAATACTCACCTAAGCTCAAGACCAGTTTTTCTTAATTTTAAAATATCTCGTAGGAACAACCAACAATAGAAAAATAGTCAAGAGATAATGAACAAAAATTTGTGAATAATGAAAAATAAGTGAATATTGGGGCGCCTGGGTGGCTCAGTGGGTTAAAGCCTCTGCCTTCGGCCCAGGTCACGATCCCAGGGTCCTCGGATTGAACCCCGCATCGGGCATCGGGCTCTCTGCTCAGCGGCGAGCCTGCTTCCTCCTCTCTCTCTCTCTGCCTGCCTCTCTGCCCACTTGCGATCTCTGTCTATCAAATAAATAAATAAAATCTTTAAAAAAAATAAGCGAATATTGTTATATAGCCTCATTTGAAAGTAAAGCCAAGAAATATAAATACACACATAAAAAAAGATCTAATATTTTATACCCACATGATCGGCAGATAATTAAGTTTAAAAATACTCAGCGTCAGTATATTGATAAAGAACTTTCAACTGTGAGACGAATCTTGGGTGGTGTAAAGATAGATATATGTCAGAAAGGTACATGTTGGGGTGCCTGAGTGGCTCAGTCGGTTAAGCGTCTACCTCCAGCTGGGGTCATGATCTCAGGATCCTGGGATAGAGCCCCGTATGGGGAATCCCTACTCAGGGGGGAGTCTGCTTCTCCCTCTTCTTCTGCCCCTCCCCCCCACTCATATGCTCTCTTTCTCTCTCTCAGATAAAATCTTAAAAAAAAAAAAAAGAAATGTAAATGTGTTCACCTTTTTACTCTAATGTTCTCAAAGAGATGAATTTCCAATGTATGTGTTTGCGAAGTTCATCAACATGCTTTCACAGTGACGTTCATTCCATCTTTATACACTACCTCCATGTGCACCATCTAGCAAAAGGGCCAGAAGTATTCGTCAGCATGAAACTGTTAGGATAATTTCAGTATGATGAAGAATTTGAGAACATTTTAAAACAACTGTTTTTACTGAAAGGGAAATAGCTCTAGTATATATAAGTATAATTTTAAAGATGAGGTATGGAAATGTTAATTGTGTGAAAATGTGCATATTTGCATTCATATATTGTTATTACAATAATAAACTATTCTCTTCCTTTTACTAGAAGGAAACAAAAGGGGGGAGGTCAATGGTGGTTGCCTTTGGAGAAAGGGATGGGGCTGATTGAATGAGGAAGAATTTTACTCTTTATTTTGTCCTTTTCTGTGTTGGTTTCACTATCTAATCATTATGTAGATCAGCTGAGGTTTTCTGAGCAAAAGTGATTTTTAGTTTCCTCTCTTAGATTCCTCTTAAAAACCAAAACTAATCAATGTCGATGGTATCAAGCAGTTAGTAAAATAATTCTGATAGGATCAACTACAGCCTGTGTTTATTATTCTGGTGTGAGCTGAAAATTAGGGACTCTCTCAGTATTAATATTTCTATAGAAAGCTATTGCTTATGTAGATGTACTGTTAATACACATAAGACTACTACATTCAGGCTGATTCTTTTCAAGTGTCTATTCTACTCCCATAAGAATGGAAATAGTTTCGATAAATTTTGTTTTATAAATATTTAACTTATGTTTGCCGAGGTTGAAAAAGGCAATATTCCACAAGGGTCCATTTTCTAAATGTAAGGCATGAATGATTTTTTCATGGTTACAGTATTTATGAAATATTGAGAATTTATGCATGTGAAATGTCTCATAATGGACTATTATAGACTTAAGCTGTTCTTTTTTTAGGCCTCCAGTGTAAAATTCAAGGAGTAGAAGCTATATCAAATGAACACGCTGTGTTTCTCGTGCTATAGACTCTTTAATCTTTATGGAAGTGTTATTTGCTCAGCCAGATTGGTTTGAAAGATTTTTTTTTTTTAAAGAATTAGTTTAATTTTCTCTCAAACAACTCAACCTTCAAAAAGAGTCCTTCCACATTGCTCTTTTCTCTGTTGCAGTGCATGCTAAGTTTCTTTATAAGCATGGCATTTAATGTGTTTGTTTTATGTAGAATGTTTTATTAAAGTAGTGGCTGAATTACTTCATACAATTTGCATAAAAGCATATTTCAGTGATAAAAATTAATGTCTTGGGTGTTATGAATGAATGGAAATGAGTCATTCATTTTTAATAGAAAAGAGTTTTGTCTTCAGTTTCTACCACACTTGAACTTCAATTACCTAGATTATTTTGATGTGTTTATTTATTTGCATTTTACTTCAGGGCTAATAATCAGCAGTTGGAAGAGATGACTGTTTTAGGTATGTCTTTAACCTTAGCCTAATCATAGAAGGAGTTGGCCTGGGTCAGAGTTTGTTTTTTAAAAGCATCCCTAAAGCTTGACAATGTTCTAGTGATTCCATTAGCAGCTATGGTATGGAAGTGTACTGTCTTTGCCATTTTAGAACCTGACAGACTGAAACTTACTATTCGTTTTGGCCCCTCTGAATTTCATCTGCTCAACCATGCTTGTAAAAATGAAATAAAAAGCCAATCCTTGTTCTTGCTCTTGCAGAAGCAATCGTAGATTTTATGAGGAAAACAATGAACATGTCACCCTGAGTTTGGCAGCAGAAAGGAGTAGGGAGTTCATAAAGTGCTTTTTGGGTGCCAACTGTTATGCACCAGAATTGTTTATATTAGTGAAACCCTCTGGTTGTACGTTATGTAAATTGTGTCTTTTGCTAGACTCTGTTTTATGGTGGAGAGGGGGGTTGGGGAATGCGTATTAAATCTGAAATGGTCTCATGCTTAAATACTGCAGCATGGTAGACAGTTAATCTTCAAAACAGATAACGAACATACGTATCTGCTTTATTACCACCAACATATGTCTCCCTGTAATTATCCTGGTTTATACCTTGGGACAAGCTAAGGATGCAAGAGCTGTCTCAGCTCAGAGAATTTTTTGTTTTTATATTTTGGATTCCAAGCAGAAGGTATTAGGGGGAAAAAAAAGTTATATGGATTTGCCCAATAACGTTGCTAGTGAAAACATGACTCTGAAATTAATAGCACTGTCTGTTTGAGACCTAGGAGAGCAGGTGTTGGGGAAGTCTGACTCAACAGCTGCGTCAATACACCTTGGCACATCTGACACTATTTGGGGGGAAATTCCTGAGAAGACTCATGACACTGCATGGGGTTTCCACTGCTCTGGTGGTGACAGGCACAAGCGGCATCTAGTAACAGGGCTGCAGCTGACCTTCCAGGGGCCAGGGATTAACTCCTGAGAGACTGTGGTACATTTTGCAAATAAAACAGCAGCCACTTGAATACTACAAAGGAGAAGAATTCCTCCACGGGTGTGTCCACTGAGGAGGCAAGCTCAATCATTTATTTACCTTTTTCCTTACTTAGTAACTAAAAAGGACAGTTGCTTAGCAAAATATGGAAATGGCAATGAACACAGTCTACAAAACTCACATGTGCAAGAAATGTAACTGTAATTTCCTATAAATTGTATTCAGGTAGTTCCCTACACCTAAAGAGAACATACATCCGGGTTTACGCAGACCAGTCCAGTGATAGATAGCACCCCCGTCTACCCTCTCAGTAGTTCCTGATCATGCTGCCTATATTCCTCCATAATGTTTCCCTGAATCTACTGACAGAACAACCTTGATACTTCACTGGGAAGGGCTATGGGGCTCAAAGAAAAGCAGAAAATCCATAGTTGTTAATACTGTAGAATATTATTCCCTTCCAAATATTAAAGGATTTCATTTGCTTATTTCTAAGTTTCAAAGGGTGTATATAACATTATAATATGTATAACAGAGATGGAAATTGTTGGCCAGGGACGAGCAAGCACATTCCTTGGATAATGTAGTGTTTTATTTGGGAGGACTTGATATACTCCGGGGAGCCTCATTAATTTTATGACATCACTAGTTTACTTATTATACAACAAATTAGATTCCTCTACACTATATACTAGTAGTAAAATATTTTCTATGACCATTTTGTTCTCTGCTCAAAACTCAGGCTGGGTTGGAAATAGCTGGCTGAAACCTGGCCTGGGGAGGAAATGGGTGAGGTCCAAGGAGGTGAGCCAGGTCGCTGGAGAACAGGAATCTTACATGGGGAAAGAGTCAGGGAGAACCCTCAGCTCTTTGATTTAGGGCCTTTATAATTCATCACACTCTTCCCAAACTAATGTATACTTAAATTGCCCTTAATAATCATAGTCAGTTTTGGAAACTGAATAATTGCCTAGTTGGATTGTATTTTGTGAATCAGGTTTCAGTCACAGTATTCACCATATTGACCAGATGTAGACTCATGTAAAGCATTAAGTTCATATCCATCCAGATTACATTTACATGTATGCATATGTGCATACATGCATACATATGCATATACATTCATATAAGTGTGTGTACATGTGTGTATGTAATGTGTGTGTGTGTAATTATAGGTCTTCTCTGTATAGAATGGTGAGCTTTGAAATCTAATGATCTGGCTCCATAAACATCTGTCCCTCTCTGCACTCATTTGCCTCCTCTCCTGCCTTTGTCTTGGGTCTGGGAAGGAACAACTACACCTCCCTCTCTGATTCCAAGTGACCTCAGAAAGCATACCTGCTCTTTTCCTGTACTTATTTTGACTTACCTTCTTAGTACCTCAGAAATAATGTGGGCATCTGGATTATTTTCTCTGTTCCTTCCTGCTTCTTCAGAATAAACCCTCTTTTCAATATTATTTCCCAGTTGGTTTTTTTGTTTGTTTGTTTGTTTTTTGTTTTTTAATGCTGCCAGAATAATTCCCTTAAAACATAGGCTTACTACTTCTTTGAAACTTGTGATAGATCCTCACTGTGTAAGAAATGAATGTCTTACAGCATAGCATTCAAAGGCCATTCTAATTTGACCCAGTCTCAGTACCTAGCCTTTCTCTTTGCATCATGTCTTCCAGTCAAACCAGACCCATGCTTTCCAAGCCTTGGACCTTTTCCTGCTTCCCTTGTTTTCCCAGCTTCTTTAAGGTTCATCCAAAATGCGTCTCCCCTTTGTTTGTCATCTTAGTCACTCTCTTTCCCACAAGCATAAGGATTTTTATCATCAGTGTATAGACTTCTCCATAGCTTGCCTTGCCTTGTGACTAGCTATTTCTATACCTACAGTACCTATTAATTATACAGTTCTAGAAGGTGGAGAACATGCTTTTTATGCTTTTCTTATGCTTTGTGTTGCTCCTAACATCTGACTCAATACTAGATAAAGAGTAACACTCAATAAACACATGTGAACTTAGCAAAAATTAATGCCATGCTAAAAGAATTGCTAAAACTTTGAAAAGACTCTTTGTTGGAGATCAGTGTTTCTGATGATGACAAATGTGTAGGCACCAATATGTGTCCAAAAATGACCAAACAGTTGTACTGTTCATAGATTACCTAATAATTTAAGAGAAAAAGTAATTTAAGAGAAAAAATTAATGTACACACATAATTGACATATAAGTATAAAGATGGTTTTCATAGGCATTTGGTTATCTTATGAAGTCCCATTATGCTCTTTAAAGTTATGGATTCATTGCAAAGACTATATTGGAATGTCATTTCTGCCAATATTCTGTTAATGGTGTAGTTTTACCCCAAATACATAATTTCCTGTAATTTTCTTCTAATTTTTTTATCTGTAATTTCCCCCTTTTTATTGTTAGAACTTGGATGAATTATGCCTTCTGTTCATAAAAAACAGATCAGCTTAAAAACATTCTCTTCAGACATAAACATTGTGATAAGACTAGTAACATAAATAGTATAATTCAGATTAATGTAAACAAAAGTAAGTGGTGATCAGGACTCACAACTTGTAGAATATAGTTGGTTTGTATTGGGATACTGTGATGAGTAAGCAAGCAACCATGGAAGAAAAGTTAAAATTGGGAGGAAGATATTAATTATTTTAATTTTTTTCTTTACCTCTCATGTAATTATAATAAATGTGTCACTATGTGACAATGAAGATCTTAAAACTTTCCTGTAGCCTTCAAACAAAACACCATGACCTTTCTGTTGAACCAATTAAGTTTCTCTAGAAAGTAAAATAATACTTTTCCCATCAAAATGAATGTATTTTGTAGCAAAAGATGGGGAAGTCACCAAAATCATAGCAACATAATTTGACTTTGTACTCTTTGTGAAAATAAGAAAAATTAAGCAAATGTCATACTGTGACTGAGATGGGTATAAAACCAGCCACAAGTTTAATGATAAATTTTATGTTCAGAGAGAAAGCATAATGAGCTTTTGGCAATATTGCAGAACCAAACTGATGCTCCTGGAATCTGTCTACACCATGGAAAAGCCATTACTGTCCTAAAACAGGCTAGCAGATATTTTACTGTAGAAAATAATACCTTACAGAATATAAATCAACATTTGGGGCATGTGTGGTACTTATGTGAGGGAGAGGTGCAAAACAATTTGTCCTATTTATGACTGGAGAATCAAACTCTAGGAATTGAGGTTTGTTTTTTTTTTTTTTTTTTGAATTGAGATTATTTTTTACTCAGTTGGTGGTTATCCTCGATGCCTCCTGTAGCCTGGAAAAGATATCCTGGGATGAGGACAAATAGAGCACAGCCACATAGACAAGGAACTTCTTATACTACTGTATTCACAGACAATATTTGGTGGTCAACCATATGCTTCCTGGTACTGATTTGGTGTTGAAGGAAGGAGCCAAAAAGTTATAGCCATGGCAAGTCTTTGTAATTTTTTCCTGGACTTTCAGAACTTCCAGGATTTTCAGTTCTGCTTTTACACACTGAGGTCTACCAGTTGATAGAGGGAGAAGAAATCACCTGGCTTTTTTCATTTGTTCGTTTTTGGGGAAAAAGGACATATTTTATCAGACGAGACCACTAATACAGATAAAGACTATTTCTATTTTATATCATTTGTTCAGTGACATCCTCAGCAATGTATTTGTATTCTGAATAGCCAGAACCAATTACTTCTGGGTAAAAACATGTTCATTCCAAAGATATCTAAATCTCTGTAAGAATGACTGATGATGATTAATTAGAAGAGTGGGCTTTTCTAGTACAGTATAAATAAAAAGGAAGCAAAGAAACTAACTGGATGTGAAACTTGATAATGCAACCATCATTACATATTTAAATTATGAATGAAACGTGCAGATAACAACTTTCCTGCAATTGATATGAAGTGATTCTTAAAATATCTTTTAGTTGTGTGGAAATTTGTGTTAAATATATTTTTTTAAGATTTTATTTATTTATTTGACAGAGAGAGATCACAAGTAGGCAGAGAGGCAGGCAGAGAGAAAGAGGGGGAAGCAGGCTCCCTTCTGAGCAGAGAACCTGATGCGGGGCTCGATCCCAGGACCCTGAGATCATGACCTGAGCCGAAGGCAGAGGCTTAACCCACTGAGCCACCCAGGTGTCCCTGTGTTAAATATTTTTAAGACTTACCTAAAATGTAATATCTGCGTTTATGTCAATTGTTCATAATGGATCTCAAGTGGTGAAAATTTGAGGAAACATCACTGATATTAAAATGGTGACTATTTTTGAGGAATTTCAGACAATTTGTTTATAATAAATGGTTTCACACATAAACATAATAGTATAAAGTATGTATTGCTTACAATAATAAAATTAAATAGAGAACATAATTTATGATTTAAAAATTTGTTGTTCAAATTAATCAACCCGTTAGCTTTCAGTCTCATACAGTTTTGATACACTTGGTAATTTATAAAATACACTTGATTTAGTAAAGTATGCATGGTGTTCTAATGCTTCTTAAGTTGATATCTTCTACATAAGTAATATTTTCTACTAAATTTTCTCCTTGAAGTATTTATTTTTATTTTTCCTATTTTGTTATCAAGAATTAAATGTTTCAGTATAGTAGAATATAGGATTTCCAGAAATCTTGGTAATTATTGAAGTCTTTGTATTATATAGTGTATAGGTGATCAATATTCAGTGTTCTGATCCTTTACTTTTTTAAGCCTCAGTAGAATAATGAAAATGGGAATCAAGGCCTAATTTTGTTTTGTTTTGTTTTGTTTTATTTTGCTCTAATCCCTGGCACGTAATTTTTGCAGATGGCAAGGAAATTAAATAAACTTTACATATTATTGGAGTGATATAAAGCTAATTTGATCATTGGGTTCTCCTTATGGAAATGCAAAATCTATCAAAAGTAGCACAATTAGAGCAGATCAAACTAGACCAGGATCTCCTCAATTTTCTATTTTGTTAACTGAAACATGTTATAATCAAAGAAGTAAGTTGAATCCTGGAAATGTTTTTTATTTGCTTGTTTCTTTTTAGGTTTTTTATTGTTGTTGTTTTTTGTTTTTACAATTGATCTTTTCTTTTCCTGGTATATCTGGTTTTTATTTATTCTTTTATATATATTTTTAAAAAGATGTTTCTAAGAAGAAAGAAAAGGAGAAACATTTTTCCTTTATTTTGAAACCATAAAAGATCAAGATGAGCCATCCTGAGACACCAATTTTATTAACACCTAGCTTTGAGAAGACAAGCAAAAAGGGATAATAAGCTGTTCTTTAGAGTATAAATTTGTTTCTGGTTTTATCATCATGGTTAATCATTGTGATTTGCAGCCTGACTCTTTCAATCATTGAGACCCAGTTTTAAAATGATTAACATTTTTGTTCCATTTGTGGTACAGTGCTGGTCCCTAATTTTTTAGAACAGGATAACCCTCAATTGGCCTTATGTAAATAAATCACATTTTAATACCCTTGAAATCAGAGCATCCCCAAGGAGAACAAGCTGTAAATCAGAGTGGAAGAAAAGTCAAGGCTGTTGTTCTAAATGTTGTATTCAGGATGAACCAAATGCCTTTATTTTAGGATTTAAATTCATGGTACTTTTTCCTCTTTTCAACTGATGCTGTCATCTTCAAATGACAGAGATTGAGTGCTAAATTACTACTACAAAATTTCCTTATCTCTCATCTATATACTGGGTTTGACTGAAAGTTCAGATTTTGTGAAGAATGTTTTACATAGGAAATAGTGAAATATGGGGAAACACATTATTTCAACATTGAGGAAAGGGGAAGAATTGTGTGTGTGTGTGTGTGTGTGTGTGTGTGTGTAGAATAGGTATAGCATGTGATTTTTTTCTTCTCATCTAGGGCCTTTGCTTTAGTACAAATAGATAAGTATTATCATTTCAACATTTCCCTCCAACCCTAGATTCATTCTAGCAATCTCTGTGTAACATTTTATCCCCTTTCACTCATCAAAACTATTTTTATGCTATATGCTTTTTATATCATAAAGAGGCTGAAACATTGCCCTGGAACCCATATTCATTATTAGTATAATCCAAATTATTACTTCTATCTGAGTGATCTGAAATGGATCCACACTATGGCCATTCCTATGAAAATTATTATAACTGTCTAGATAAATAACTTGAGATATGAACTCACAAAGAAACACTGTACAACAATGAGAATAATGACACACAGCTATATGGACCCATCTCACAAGCATGATGTTGGATGAACAAAGCCAGGCATCAAACATACACACTGAATGAGTTCAATTATGTGAAACTTTGAAACAAGTAAAGTTAATGTAAGTGGGTAGAAATCAGAATTAAAGTGCATAGAAGGGTTTCTGGGGTACTGGTCATGTCCTGTGTCTTGATTTCAATGCTGGTTATAGGTGTATGTTCAGTTTGTGAAAATCCATGTAGCTGTATACTTGTTTGTACTTTCTGTACTTTCAAAAAAAGTTAAAAGATTTGCTCTTAATGTGGCCAATATGTAATATCAGAGTCCTAATGGAAACTTCTGAAAATACATTTTTCAGTCATTTTAGCCAAAGGTTTCCATCTTCACTGAGGCTCAATAGAGTAACCCCTACCTCATTCCAAGTAATTTGCTTTCTCCTTTTGTTCTTACTTTTACACCTGGCCATGTAGAGCCTTATTTTCCTGCTGATGCAGAACTTTCTACCAGCAGCATCTCTCTAGCCCAAAGTAAATGTCCTTAGAACATGAAGAGAAGTAGTATGGCCCCTCCCACAATATTGGACTGAGCTTCTCTGCAGTCAGTGTCTTCATTCCTCACCTTCCCTTAGAGTCATGCTTGGGAGAGGCACCAGCAAGATTTTATTCATACTGTGGTGTAGTGGCTGACTGGAGAGAGGCTAGCAATGGGTAAGAAAGTTAAGCCAACTCTCAAAATGGAACTTCTCTCCTTACTTTGTGCAAATGAGTCTCATGGCATTGTCTTGCTTTGAAGATGGAATTAGCTATGCCACTATCAAGAATAAAGAGGTGGTGGGTTTTTCATAGATGGCTTTGATTATATTGAGGTGATACAAATGTAGTGATCCGAAGGGGCACATTCACCTGAATGTTTATAGCAGCAATGTCCACAATAGCCAAACTATGGAAAGAACCTAGATGTCCATCAACAGATGAATGGATAAAGAAGATGTGGTATATATATATACAATGGAATACTATGCAGCCATCAAAAGAAATGAAATTTTTCCATTTGCAACGACGTGGATGGAACTAGAGGGTATTATGCTTAGCGAAATAAGTCAATCGGAGCAAGACAACTATCATATGATCTCCCTGATATGAGGAAGTGGTGATGCAACGTAGGAGGTTTGGGGGGTAGGAAAAGAATAAATGAAACAAGGTGGGATTGGGAGGGAGACAAACCATAAGAGACTCTTACTGTCACAAAAAAAAAAAAAAAAAAAAAAAACTGAGGGTGACCGGGGGTAGGGGGATAGGGAGAGGGTGGTGGGGTTATGGACATTGGGGAGGGTATGTGCTATGGTGAGTGCTGTGAAGTGTATAAACCTGGCGATTCACAGACCTGTATCCCTGGGGCTAATAATACATTATATGTTTATTTAAAAAAAAATAAATAAAGAGGCTTCTTAGGAAGGAAGCAATTTCCTGTTCTTAGAAATCTTTTTTTTTTTTTAAAGATTTTATTTATTTATTTGACAGACAGAGATCACAAGTAGACAAAGAGGCAGGCAGAGAGAGAAGGGGAAGCAGGCTCCCTGCTGAGCAGAGAGCCCGATGTGGGGCTCAATCCCAGGACCCTGGGATCATGACCTGAGCCGAAGGCAGAGGCTTTAACCCACTGAGCCACCCAGGCGCCCCTGTTCTTAGAAATCTTAAAGTGAATGAGTCAAGATTGTGTCATGGGGAAAAGTGTGAGAGATTTGTAGGTGGACTCCTTGCTCTACGTAAGAGCTGAAACCTAGGCTGAATTGTATGAAAATATCTATTCTTCTGTTTCTGCACTTAGAAAAAAATAAAATTAGGAAAGTAATAGTAATAAATAATAATGATAAGACCAGTACCCCCCCCTTGCTTAGATAGTAGAGGACATATTAAGTTTTAAAAATGATAATTGTTATTATCAGTATGTAGAACAGAGTTCTATATTCACAGCAGGTAATCAGTGTATGTCGTTTAATGCATATAGTTTGTCAGATGAATCTGATCATGTCAGGCTGTCACAGAACATTATTCCAACTCCCATAGATTTTAGGATGCAATCCAGTCTCACATGTAGCCTCCTTTAGCCTGGCCCTGCCCTCCCTTCCAGCCCCATCTCTCTCTCTCTCTTTTTTTTTTTTTAATCACCTTTTTTTTTTTTTTAAAGATTTTATTTATTTATTTGACAGACAGAGATCACAGGAGGCAGAGAGGCAGGCAGAGAGAGGAGGAAGCAGGCTCCCTGCTGAGCAGAGAGCCCTGTGCGGGGCTCAATCCCAGGACCCTGGAATCATGACCTGAGCCGAAGGCAGAGGCCTTAACCCACTGAGCCACCCAGGTGCCCCCCAGCCCCATCTCTTATGAAGGGTTTCTGTCCATTATACTCTAGCCATGTTTACAGACTTAAAGAATGCCTCATACATGGATTTTCCATGTCTTTGTTTAGTCTCTCGCCTCTTTCTGAACGGCCTACCCTGTTCCTATTTACCTGGGAAATATCTCTCTTCCTTTCTTTAGAGGTCTTCTTCTTTAGGAACTTATTATTGATTCTTCCTATTGACCCCAGACTTAGGTGTTCCTTCCCTGGGGTCTACATTGCCAAAGAATATTCTTTTTGTCTATCATAAATTTCTCCATTAGACCAGGAACTACCTGAGTGCAGAAACAGTGGCTTAATCACTACAGAATCTCTAATACCTGAAACAATTCTTGGTATTAATTTATTAAATATGTTAATGAATAAACAAATAAATGACAATAAAATTAGACATGTGTGGTAATTTCCTTAGGACTGCAGTCTCTATATTAATATCCAACAACTTAGTTTAAATGATAAGAAATAAGTTTAGAAAAAGGCTACAACACCAAAGACACAATCCATTAAAGAAATAATTGATAAGCTGGAATTTGTTGTAAAGATTAAAAACTTCAGCTCTGAGAAAGATAATATGAAGAGAATTAGAAGAAAAGCCATAGACTGGGAAAAATTACTTGCAAAAGGAATATCTGATAAAGAACTACTGTCCAAAATATACAAAGAAATGTTAAAATGCAACAATAAGAAAACAAACAACCTAATTAAAAAAGAGGCCAGACAGCTCACCAAAGAAAATATGCAGATGGCAAATAAACACGGGAAGTAATGCTCTGCATCCTATGTTATCAGGGAAACTTAAACTAAAACAGCAATAAGATACAACTAGACATCTATTAGAATGGCCAAAAGCTAGAACATGACAACACCAAGTGTTGTTGAGGACATGGAGCAACAGAAACCTTATTCACTGTTGGTGGGAATGCAAGATAGTACTGACACTTTGGAAGACTGTTTGGTGATTTTGTAACAAAACTAAATGGGTCTTTAACACGTATCCAGGGATTGTGTTCCTTGATATTTACCCAAAAGAACTGAAAACTTATGTCTACACAAAAATTTACACATGGATGTGTATAACAGCTTTATGTATGATTGCCAAACGTTGAAAGCAACCGAGATGTTTCTAAGTAGGTGAATGGATAAACTGTGGTACATCAAGACAATGGAATACTATTCACTGCTAAAAATAAATGAGCTCTTAAACCATGAAAAGTCATGGAAGAACCTTAATGTATATTACTAAGTGAAAGACACCAATCTGAAAAGACTACATACTGTATAATTCTGACTATATGACACTTTGGAAAAGGCAAAACTCTGGAGACAGTAAAAAGATCATTAGTTACCAGGGGCCAGGAGTAGAGGAGAGATGTACAGGCAAAGCACCAAGTAGGGCAGTGAAACTATTCTGTATGACAGTATAATAGATATGTGTCATTATACATTTGTCCAAACCCATAGAATGTGCAACGTCAAGAGTGAACCCTAAAGTATGGACTTGGAGTGATGTTGGTATATCATTGCAGGTGCATCAATTGGAACAAATATTTAGTAGTCTCCCCTTACTTACAGTTTCACTTTCAATGGTTACATTTACCCATAGTTAACACAGTTCAGAAGCCGATGATCCTCTTTCTGACATATTTTGTGATATATCCTAACACTACATCATAATGCCTCCATCGTTCACCTCATTTCATCTCAACATATAGGCATTTCATAATCTCACATCATCACAAGAAGGATGTGTACAGTGCAATAAGATATTCTGAGACTGACCACATGTATATAAATTTTACTACAGTATGTTGTTATGGTTGTTATATTTATTACTAGTTATTGTTGTTAATCTTTACCATGCCTAATTTATAAGTTAAATTTTTACTATGCAAAGCATAGTATACATAGGATTCAGTACTGCCCGTGGTTTCAGGCATCCATTGGGAGTCTATGGAACATACACCATGGATGGGGGCAGGGTACTGCTCTACCACTCTGATGAGGAATATTGATAATGGAGGAGGCTATGCATGTGTAGGGATAAGGGGAGTATGGGGAACCTCTGTACCTTCCTCTTAAATTTGTTGAGAACCTTAAACTACTCTAAAAAATAAAGAAAAAAATAAACTACCTAATGTCTTCTGTTTTGCTTTTGTGAGTTACCAACAATGTAAGTCAATTCTGAATAAGACATCCTGACCTCTGAGTTTTGAACAGTGCATTTTCTTATCTCCAGATGGTGACATGTAGGTAGCATTTGCTGCTTAGATAAACTTTCATTGTACTCACACAGGTGAAATAAAGCCCAAACTATAACCCTTGCCTCCCTCGCAAATTCTTTATTCCTTGCAATTTCCTTATTTCTTATCTTCACTTTGAGATGTGGCTAAGGAGGTGACGGAAAGAATATGAAGAGCTAAGCAAGAGAAACGCTGGGTGGGGACTCTTCCCGTAGTAATAATGCCTTGTCCTTAATTTCCCACGTTGGCTATCAGACTACTTCTAGCACATCACTCAGCCTTCTATTTTACTTTGATTAGGGTCATTAATGGCATAGAGAAAAACTTCAATATCAAATTATTACTGTTCAATTTAGTAACACAAATGTAAGCTTTTTTTCCCTCCTTCAGTTTTCTCTTTAGGGAAGATTGGTTCCCCTTGGCTCATCCGTCCCCCGTCAGCTCATAATTGATATCATGTACCCCTTCAACTCACCCTCGTTTAAAACACTCTGATATAATCTACAGTGCTCGGCATCTTTAACACAATTACCCAAGAAGTTCTTCCAAATGGATTCCTTTTGCTAAGCCCATCCTATACTGAATTCCTGGAATAAACACTCTGGGCTTACAGGATTCATCTCAGCTTCCTCCCTTTTCCAGGAGGGGGAACGAAGAGTGCTTGGGGGAGAGAAGGGAAGGCCAAGGGTGTTCGGAGGGAAATGAGCAGCTAGCTTCCAGCTCTGCTACTTCCCCCTTCTCTTGCCTTCCCTTTGGAAGACTTTTGGTAAACCTAGATTTGACTCAATAGCAATATTAGCTAAGTCATTTGCACAACTATCTTTTGTTCTGTATTTCCCTCTTGTCCCTGGCAGAATTAACTTTAAAAGGTAAAATAACAAAAACACCCATCATTAAATCTGTGTCAGATTAACTTTATTTTGCGGTGAGTTTTCTGTAATGAAAGCACTGAACTGGTTATATATGTTTCCACTTCCTAGCCCACTATTTATATTTCACTAATATTTAATCAATTTTTTAAAACGTCTTTGTGACACTGTCATGTGTATGTGGTTAGCATTGAATGGTTTTGTAGTTCTGTGACTGTATGTTTTGATTTTATGTTCCTTTTTAGTAATCGTTATGAGAAGCTCACTAGCCAGTGCTGAATGGTAACATACGGGTTAGAATCCTGGGTGTCTTACTTTTGTTTCCTAATCCACTCTTCACCCTTTTGCACCCACTCTGTGCCCCAGGAGACCAAAGTTTATGGACAGCATTACTTGGGCTTCCTCAGCCAGAGGTGGACACTGTCAAGAGATCTGAGCATAGGACAAAAAAGAGGTCAAGGTGTGTATTGACCTGCAGATGCAGATTAGCTATATTACTGTACAGAAGCAGGTCTCTTCCTCAGCTATAGTTTCCATTGGCTTCCAATAACTGCTTTCTCTCCTTGACCCTTTAGGTTATGGGTGGTAAAGCCTTCTCATTTGTACATGCCTTAAGGTACTTTATCATCTCCCTTTTGAAAATAAACCCTTCATTAAACTCTCTCCAGTTACCACTTGGGGTGTGGCAACTCCCTCTGTCCCCTCACCACACCTCCCATTAGGAACACGTAATGTGCAATTCCAGTTAAGACACGAATGCAAGATGTATCATCACTTTATAATGAATCACATCGTGTTCCTATGACAGAATAGAGTATATTGTGCCCCTTTATGGAAATGGCTTCAAATTGATTTTGAAATGTATGGCTATTAACCTTCTTGTTTCCTTTCTAGAACTCTCCAAACAGGCACCTCTTCTTTGTTAAAAGTAATTCAAATTGTGGGGTACCCGGGTGGCTCAGTTGGTTAATCGGCTGCCTTTGGCTCAGGTCATGATCCCAGGGTTCTGGGATTGATCCACACATGGAGCCCCATACTAAGCCCCACATCCTCCTCCTCCTCCTCATTGGCTCCCTGCTCACTGGGGAGTCTGCTTCTCCTCTCCCTCAACCCCTCCCCCAGCTCCTGCTAGCTCTCTCTCTCAAATAAATAAAATCTTAAAAAAAAGGTAATTCAAATTGTAAGACAATAGTTATGATCCTAATAATACCAGTACTACTTACTAGTAAAAATAACAACAGTAACCAACATTTATATTGTTTGGCACATGTTTTTGAATATGTGTTTCATATTTTATCCCTACAAAAACCTCACGTGATAGTTATTCTTTCCCTTGCTGAGTTCACAGATTAGAAAATGGAGTTCCATAGGGAGGCTGTCCTTCCCGTGCACCTCAAAACTTAATAAAAAGCAGGGTAGATTCAAATAAATTATTTCAAGTACAAATCTTGAACAACTCTACCTGAGCAGAAAAAAATGTTAAAATACAGAGATTAGGAGGTCAGTGATACTACCTTCAATTTACATGTGTGTTAAGTTCATTTTAATAACTGTCCTTGGTTCTTGGTCATCTGTTTCCAATGCAAATAGAAATCTTGTGCTCAGTTCCCACAATATTAGTCATTTTTTAAAGGACAGCTACTGGTTTCTGTGTTTACCTGTGAATCTATGATTTCTAAAATTCTACGATAAGATCATTAACGTGTTGAGTAGACTGCAGAATAGACACTAATGGAATATAAAGTGATTCAAGAGCTCGGACTTCTCACTTACAGGATGACAACCCTTATATTGAAGTCCACATTTATCAGCAGGAAATCTGAAGATGTTGAGCATAGTTCTTTTTTCCCCCTTTTATCTCTCTTTATAATCTGATGTATTTTTCTCCCTACAATGCATAGACCACTATCTGCAACATATCTTTGTTTTCTACCTACAAAGTTAAAAAGGAAATTTCCTTTTCCATTTTAATGTAAGTATGTATAAAGATAAACACAATATTCAAGCGGTAATAATAAGATATAATTTACATTTGAAACCCTATTAACAAATTAACATAATAAGAATCTTTCTAGACTCTCTATTGTCTTTTTTTCTCTAATTTTTTCATGGAACAAAAAGGATAAACCCTTGGCGAAAAGTGTATCTTCTGTGATGTGATGAGAATATGACTTTTGGTAAAACACCCACTCCCCTTTTGGCCTGATTTTGGTTCATTTTTTTGGCTTTTCTTATTTCTTTGTGTGTATCCACAGTTTTTTCAAACTTATTACCCTAGAAATATTATTGAAGTATGAGTTCAATCAAGAAGACTCTTTAGGAGGGGCACCTGGGTGTCTCAGTGGGTTAAGCCTCTGCCTTCGGCTCGGGTCATGATCCCAGGGTCCTGTGATCGAGCCCCACATCGGGCTCTCTGCTCAGCAGGGAGCCTGCTTCTCCCTTCCTATCTGCCTGCCTCTCTGCCTACTTGTGATTTCTCTCTCTGTCAAATAAAAAATTAAATAACTAAAAAAAAAAAGAAGACTCTTTAGGATATATATCTTGGGTTTTTAAAAAATATACAACTCTATGAGTTGGTATAGAAGTACAGTGACTGAAATATACTCTGACAGAGAATAAAGTAAGGGTCATTTTATAATTCACTTTTTGAGAGAGGTAAGATGAAAAATATGGTTTGCTTTATTCTTGTGGAAACCAAATGGAAGAAGGCAATCATTTCTTCTACAAAGTCTAATTGTATAAGGAGGTTGATCGGTTGATTGATTGATTGGCATGGGAGAATGAATTGTATTCTCACCATGTGAGTCACTGGGTGGTCCAGTTCCCCTGTCCTACAGGAGTTTATAATCTGGTAGAGGAGTTTTATCTCCCCTTGCCCCCATCTCTCCCTCCCTCCCTCCCTCACACCTGCACACACACACACACACACACACACACACACACACACAATACAATATGTAGTATTTGTCTAATAATGTATAAGTAATGTACTATTAGAGAGCAGAAGAGGAAGATACTAAATTTTAGCTGAGAGCACTGGGAAAGGTTGGATCTTGAGGCCTTTGAATTGACTTCTTGTACAAGAAAATACTGGGAGAGGAGAGATATTTCAAGAAGATTAAATAAATTAACAAAGGAGTGTAGGTAGAACTGCTCTGTTTTTGGACACTTACAATCTTGATGACTTAATAGAAACAAAAGTTGCATGAGAGAAACTGATAAAAGATAAATTAGAAAGGAAAGCAGAGACCAGGGCATGGAGAGTCACTGGATACCCTAATAAAGTTTGAACTGCCTCTTAGAGGTCGGTGGAAGCCGTTAATGTTTTGACAGAGTGTGTGGAATGTGGTGCCTGAAGAAAAGATGGGAAGAAGGAGATGAGGCTCTTGCAGTTAAACAAGGCAGCAGTAAGAAAGAGTAACCCCCAATCCTTGGCACTGGAAGTGGCATGGTAGAAACAGGTCAAATGTGAGAGAAATGGCAGAAGTATCTTAGTGCTTTGAGAAACTATAGGCAATTACAATGTTTTCATTTGTTAGTGAATCCACTGGCATAATGGATACAGAAAAGGGAATTTGGGATGGGAGACTAATGAAATGTTTCTCTGTAAATCTATCCACATCTCTATTTCCATATAAATATAGGCACAAAGAGATTTGGATTTGCCTTTATTTAGCATTAAGATCATGGTAGTAACACCCAGTCATAAGCATTGGAATTCTAGTTCCATGAATAACTAATCACTTTAATTTCCTTTGCTTTAGTTTCTTCATATGCTAAATGGAGGAGTTATAATATCTACCTCATAGAAATCTTATGAAAATTAAACAAATGAATATATGTAAAGAGAGCCTGCCTATCATAAGTGCTGTAGAAATGTTAGCTGCTATCTATGTCTATATATCTGTATCTGGCTTTAAAAAGCTATATGAACTTGAACCACAATATTATTTAACATCTTGGGACTTCAATTTACTAATAGATAAACTGAGTTTGTATTAGATATTCTCTAATTTTTGTTGTTGTTGTTTAACCAAACTTAACACGTAAGTATTGAATTCCTACTATGTGCTAGATACTGAATATATGGTAGAGGACAAAACAACATGCGTCCTGTTCATTTGGGCCTTCTGATCTAGGGTAGATGAGAATGAGAATTTATCTGTTAAACAGACAAACACGAAATAATAAATATACAGTAAATGCATAATTACTGTCTATTTTAGAAGGTAAGGCAATTAAAAGGAATCTATGAGAGAACGAGAGACTATCAGGGAAGTATCACTTAGAGGGGCTAGGTGGAGGTTAGTATTGGCAACCAGAGAAGAATTTTCTTTGGAGATGATGTTTGATTTGAGTCAAAGGTAGTCAGCAAAGAGTGGGATAGGATGGGAATTCCAGACAGTGGGAGCATCCTGGGCACTAGAGGAATTCATCCAAGGAATGGAAATAAGGCCATGGGTCTGCAGGGCAGAGAGTAAAAGCAATGCTGTGAGATGATATTGAGAATAAGATTAGTTGGCTACTATCCAACAGCATCTTGTCATCCAGGTTCAGGGTAAAAGGGTAACTCTATTCTAAGAGTTATGGGAGCTACTGCAGAATTTCAGATTTGTGTTTTAGAGGAAGGAAAAATAATACTTTGATATAATAAACAAACATTAAACATATGCAGATATCTATAGGCATATATGCCATTACCCATGAGAGCCTTTAATTTAAATTTAATTTTCTTCATGCAGTATCAAAAATACATTAGTCTTGAACACTTGCAGTTAATTCAGTTTTTAGTATTATGGGCCATTTATTTATTTATTTTTTATTTCAAAAAAAGGCGTTGAGATAGTAATTGTGTCAAATAAGAGCAGAGTTGCACTCTCCAGTTCTATATTTCTAGCACCTCTTTCCACTCACCCCAAATAAACACAATCTAAATTAAGCCATGCAATTTTTATGCAAATGAATCTTCAAAGCAAGCCCAACAGTTATCTCTTTTGACACCATTATAGAAATTCTAGAATCCTAACTGTCAAGAGAACTGTGTTTAGTTGAAAAATCCAACAAGTCTACTTCCTGGCTTATGTGGCCCCACTTAATGTCTTTTATCCCCCCTTTCTACTTATTTAGCACATATAAACTGATGGCTCAAAAAGTTCTCGCGCCTAGCCCACCTACCTCTGATGGAGGTGGTTAATCTGATCCAGATGTCATGCTTGTAGAAGATGCTAAATTAGTAATGGAAATCAGTGCTGCATATCATTAATTATATAGTTTTTAGCTTATCAAGTTATATCAGGAAACAGATTTTTTTTGAAGGATTACCAATGAAATCCATGCGGGTTTATCCATTCCCAGTTCAGGCTACTATAGTTAGACTCGTGATTTATTGGGAGGATTCCACAGGCTTTGTAGCCATCTCTTTATGACATTGGCTGTTCTGTTCATGCACTTCAACACTCCCCACAGCCCACTACCTGAAGAAATCATTGCTGTTGTTGCCCTCAGGGTCCAAAGAAGGGATACAAAAATGAGCCAGGAAGCCTTTAACTTTGAGTGCTTGTGGTGTTTGAATCAGCCATATATTTGGGTGGTTGTTTGGGATGGATTCTCAGAATGTTATCTGACTCAACTTTCTGAAAACACTGTTAAATATCCTGCTTACCTACTGCTACAAGTAACTCTTAATTAACTAATTATCTTTTCACACCTCTCAGTTGGAGATGTCCTAAAAGGGAAGTTTTCTGGTTCTCTAGTGGTGGTCCCAAAATGGATTATTTATTACTTTTCTTCCTAAGTCTTAATCATTGTAGGATGATAGAAGTTTGTTGTTATTGTTGTTGTTGCTGTTGTTGTTGTTGTTTGGTTTTTTAGGAATGAAACATGAAAAGATTGGGAGTTTTAGAAATCCAAGTGCATCAGATGTTCAGATTTGTGGACTTTAGTTTCCTATTCCTGAAAGGGGTTCTAGTTAGCACGCTCCTCAGTCCTTCCAGGCCTGAAGCCCTCCTGACTAGATCTTCAGAAGGCAGTGGAGATTCTGACAAAATCATCTGTAAAAGACAATTTAAGATAAGCTAATTGAGGACATCTTAAAAGCACTGTTACAAGATTGGGCAAATTTCCAAGTTTGATTGATTTGGAGAGTCTAACAGAGCAATACATATTTTAAAAGATTATTTACTTATTTACTTATTTGACACAGAGAGAGAGCTCACAAGTAAGCATAGAGGCAGGCAGAGAGAGAGGAGGAAGCAAGCTCCCTGCTGAGCAGAGAGCCTGATGTGGGGCTCGATCTCAGGATCCTGAGATCATAACCTGAGCTGAAGGTAGACACTTAACCGACTGAGCCACCCAGGCACCCCAGAGTAATACATATTTTTAAAGAAAGACTAGTTATATTTGTTATTTGACCCTATTGTTCTATAAGGATCTCATTAAATGTCAAGCCTGTGAGTCATTTATTTACTCAAAAAATTAATGAGTTCCTACTCTTTGACAGGCATAGACAGGGGGAAAAAAAAAAAAAAGACATGATCCCATCCCCCAACCCCTTTCTAATGTGCTCTTTGTCCAGTTAAAGAGAAAGCATTGGTAGAACAATTTGTTAAACCCATTTAATTCCTCTGATAGGATTCTTCTATGTGTATTTGAAATTGGGTCCATATTTTGCTGAATAAATTTTTAAGTACTACTTTCTGATCTTAACAATTTTAGAAAAATCCATTGGATTATCTATGCTTAATTTGACCTGGTGATATCCCATGTACCCAGAATTTATCTTTTAAAAATATTTTGACTGCTTTTGTTACTGAAAAGATACAGAGTTTGCAGGAAGTCAACATATGTGTGTGTTGATGAGGGAGTGGTCTATTTAAAGGACCACACTAAGATTCACAGACATTCCTACGTACTGCCATGTAATTGAAGAAAGTGTAATAAAGTGTAAGCATAATAAAGGCATAGTAAAGTGTAAGTTGATTAGATAGCTCTCCTTAAGGTCCTGCCACCTTTTTGCCTTATGAACTTGACAGGCTAGTTAAGAGAGAGGTGAACTAGCCTGTCAAGTTCATAAGGTTATTGGTTAACCACTATATATATATATATACATATATATATATATATATATGTATATATATATATATGATGCATTCTCATTGGGTTGTAGTAAAGACTAAATTAAGCCTACCTAGAATTGATTAGCACAGTTGATGCCATATAGTATGTGCTCAGTAAAAATATCATTGATAGTCTTCTGTCAATGATATCAACTGGGTCTACATTAAATTTTATTAAACAACACTACTGCACTTAGGTGAAAAGACAGTATCTTCATACATCCCCTCAAAACTTAGACCCAAAGTAATCTTAGAAGATTTCAGCCATATTTCCTCTTTTAAATGGGCTATTAGTAAACATAAAAAGAAGCTATAATAAGCATATGGTTTGGAACAGAAGAGAAGAGAGTCCAGTAAATTATTATTTTTATCTTAAAACCACCATCTGGTTGTTGGTACAGCAGCACTATCTCACTAATTTACATTTTCTTCTCCCAGTAGACAAGAGTATATTCAGTAAGAAGAAGAAAATCTATTGTTTTCTTTTAAAAATCCATTTTAGAATGCTTGTCTCTGGAACCTGTCAGCTACACTTAATTTCTACTTAGATGCTGAGATAAAGAGTTTCCTCCTCAATGTTCCAACAGAGCATAGAATTAATCTTTCAACATTCAGAAAAATCAAAGTCAAAATTAAAATAAAGCCTTTTATTAAATTTCTCTCTCACTACAGGTTGGAGTTTAATACTGAATATGGGTTGAAACAAATGCATTTTCTTAAGATGTTCAAAAGCTTAAAAGCAGTCTATTGATATAGGTGTTGTATGATACTCAAAAATGGTTTAACAGGACTGATTAAAAGCCATTTTTGGAATAAAATAAGTTAAAATATGGATTGTTGTAACATTATAAGAGAATAGATATTGTTAAAAGGCCTAGATGCTGGATAACAATAGACTTTTAAATGAATTGGTGATGTTGCTAGGAGGTAACAAAGGTTTCCAGGTTTAAAAAAAAAAAAAAAAAAAAGGATTAGGATTTTAGAAAGAGGAGTGGTAAGTAAGAAACGAGGCCCAGGATGATTTGAGGATACTTTGAGGATTAATACTTCTGACAGAAAATGGGAGACTAGACCTTAGACCTGCACAAGGGTACATTTGAATCTGAGACTCTGCATAAAGTTGGGCCCTAATAGGACTACATACACTCTTGCTGAAAAGATGGACCAGGAATAAAATCCCCTTGCCAGCAAAGAGAGATACCGTAAAATCTGGTTATACCCACCTCAACTCCAAACGGGAAATAAAAATAATACTAAAAAGTAAGATTTTCTTCTGAGAATTTATAACAATTGGCTGTCCTTATGTAGCTCTGTGGTTCAAACCATTAGCATGGAAATAAAAATGGTTCCAATTACCCCCTGGCTCCTGGCAGAAGTAAGTACTCCCTGGAGGAAAGCTTCCCTGGGATTCTCAGTGTTCAGCCAGATATAATCTTATGATATTTTAAAAAATGCTAATTGAAGGGGAAAAAAATCATAGATTGGCAAAACTAAAACAAACAGAAATCCAAACAAAAACCCTAATGGGTTAGACTCCTAAATGCTTTAGATTTTGAAATTATCAGATACAGAGTAAGAAATAAGCATATTTGTCATTTAAACAGTTAACAGTAGAATTTTTAAAAATAAGCAACTAATAGACCAGGTAGCTTATCAAAGAATAAAACAGAGATGGAAAACAAAGTATGAGAGATGTTAAGAATCATAGAGGATAGAGCAGTACTATCTAACATATGACAGATCAAGGTTGCAAAAAAATCATAAAGAAAAAAAAAAAACATTTGGGAGAATCAATATCCGAAGAGTTATGGCTAAGAATTTTTCAGAATTATTAAAAGGATAGACCTTATGATTCGGAAAGTATAATGTTTCCCACAGGCTTAAAAATAAAAAGAAATTAACAACTACACACTTCAAAAAGGAGACAAACTTAACAGACACCAAAGAAAAAGGATAGATGATGTACAAAGAAATGACAGTCAGATTGACAGTATATTTCTCAATTGAAGGAAACCGAGCAGTATTCTTAAAAGTGCTTAGATAAAATAATTCTTAACACATACTTGTAAATCCAGCAAAGTTATCTTTTAAGAGTGAGAATAAAATAATACAATTTGAGATAAACAAAACTGAGTAAATTTAAAATCAATATGTTCTTAATATAACATGTGCTTCAGGGAGAAAAATAATTAAAATAATCTCAGCAAGAAGATACATAATTCAAGAAAATTTAGTGATAGAAAAGAGAGAAAGACATTGAGAAGTCTAAATAGACAACATGACTGTATAAAATATTATCTTACATGTGACACTGAGCAAGATAGAACAAATAACTGAATAATAATAATAATAATAATAATAACAGATAAACTGAAAGGTAGATAATAAAAAGTAAACCATTCTGAAGCCTTCATATTATTTAGGAGGAAGTTAAAATAATTTATAAAGTTGAAATAACACTGAAAGATTAGAATAGATTTTAAATTTGAATTGAACAGATGCAGGGTATTCAATACATTCAAAAGAAAGGCATAGTTTAGAACTTTTTGTTTTGTTGTTAAATATTTTGAGTATCACTTCAGATTGTATCTACACTTATATTATTATCTTAAGGGGGAGGAATCATTTAAAGCATAAACATATGATACATTTTGGGACTTTTGAGTTTTTTGTAAATTACGTAATTAATTTGGGTAAACTGGGTAATTCAAAATTTTGTGAGAGGCATGCTTCCAAATGTGGTTTGACCTGTTTTAAATCCAGGAGGATAAGGAAAGTGATAAAACAATGGAACAAAGGAGAGACTATGGTAAAACTGAGATTTATCTGCTAAAAAAAACAAAAGGAAAGGGAGAAAAACATAATAAAAGAAAGCACATATCATGAAAATAAATTTAGCTATTTAGTTATCACAATAAGTATAAAAAAACTAACTTCCTCAATTAAAATACAGAGATTATCAATGGATTGGATGATTTAAGAAAAGAAAATATAGCAAAGTTATACACAATTTGCAAGAGAAAAAAGATACTTATAGAAATACTAATTTAAAAAGGTATGATTCTATAAGGTGATCAAAATATAAATCAAAGACTGATATGACAGTAAAGAGAAACTTTCAAATGTATAATGTTATTAGGAGATTTAGAAATAACATTCTCACTTATTGAGCAGTAAATCTAATTTAAAAATATAAGGCTTGAATAATACAATTAACAAGCTTGTGATGTACATATATAAAAACCTGGGGGTGCCTGGGTGGCTCAGTGGTTTAAAGCCTCTGCCTTCGGCTCAGGTCATGATCTCAGGGTCCTGGGATCGAGCCCCACATCAGGCTCTCTGCTCGGCAGGGAGCCTGCTTCCCCCTCTCTCTCTGCCTGCCTCTCTGCCTACTTGTGATCTCTGTCTGTCAAAAAAATAAAATAAAATCTCTTTTTAAAAAACCTGATCTTCAAAATTACAGAATAAAATTGTATTAGTAAATGAACATCTAGGCCTATGGTCAACAAAGTATAACTGATGGGTCAAATTAAGCCTATAGCCTACTTGGGTATGTCCCTCAAATTAAGAACATTTTTCTACATTTTTAATGGGTTGTAAAAGTTTCAAAAAGAAAAGAAAATGAATATGTGACAGAGACCATATGTGGTCCACAAATCTTGAAATATTTACTACTTGGCCCTTTATAGAAGGTACCTGACCTATGTTGTGGCCATTGAGAAAAAGCCAAATATATTTCACATCAATCATCATTCAACAAATATTTTTCAACAGTTACTTTGTGCTGGACACTAATCAAGGCACTGGGGAAAACAAAGTAAACAAAACAAACAAAATCCCTTCTCCTTAGGGTATTTGCATTTTAGTGGGGATTATGGACAAGAAATAAGGTAAATGAATAAAATGTAGTGTGTTTGATGGTGATCAGTGGTTAGAAAAATAAAATAAAACAGGGAAAATAACATTTATTGTTTTGGAAAATTAAATACTCAAATTATACAACTTATGGATTGAAGGAGAAATGATAATGAACATTTTCAAATTCATGGAAGTAAATTATAATAAAATCAGTAAATTTCAAAGTTCATAAGGTCAGGTTAAGGGAAATGTTAAGTTTTACATTTTATATTAGAAAAATAGATTGATTATAAATGAACTATAAGAATAACTTAAGAACTTGCAAAAATAGTATCAGGATAAACACAAATATACTAGAAGGAAGGAGTAGAAATAAGGCGCAGAAATTCATGAAAGTACAGCTAATAAACTACAGAAAATTGTAGAAACCATAATTCTAGGCAAGGCTATTTATTTAGAGATATTAATGAAATATCTGCTGAGAATAAGCAAAACAAATATATTAGTAATTAAAATTAATGTATTATAAATAAAAAAGAACACAAAACTTTCCACATATGAAGATAAAAACAACTTTGTGCCAATGATTAACAAACTTAGATACAATGAACAAATGCCTAGAAAAATGTAACATCAATTTTGACTCAATATTGTTGTATCTAAATAGTCTATAACCATAAAATGAATTAATTTAGTACCAATAAAACTTTTCTCAAATAAAAAAACAGACTACAGTAGATTTATAGGTAATGTCTACCAAACTTTCAAGGATCATTATAATGTATTTTACAAAACCCTTCCAAAGTATTAAAAAAAAAATTTTTTTTTTCACAATTTTTGTTGAGGCCAATGCAATCTTCATGCCCAAACACAAAAAATACAATGCAAGAAATTAAAAGTACATATTCAAGAATCAAAGTAATAGCCCAAACTAGAAGCAATCCAAATGTCTATCAACTGGTAAATGCAGTGAACAGGATCAAACTGTAGAAATATGCTACCATGTGGATGAACCTCAAGAATATTATGCTAAATGGAAAAAGCTAAATGCAAAAGACCACTATATATTATAAATGCAAAAGACCATTATATGATTCTGTTTAATTGAAGAGTCCATAAAAGGCAAATCCAAAGCAGCATGGTGGTTGCTTGAATGCTAAGGTCAGGAATAGGGTTTGATGGCAAAGAACACAAAGGATCTTTTTAGGGTGAAAGAAATGTTCCAAAAACGATTGGTTGCACAACTCTGTAAATTTACTGAAAAGCACTGAACAATTTCTCTTAACAGTGTCCTTTTAACCATCATAGCTATATCTGCATTTGTAAAAATCCGTAATCCTTGCTTAGTGCTTGCTTCTTAATGTTGGAATTTAAGATAACCTTGTGTTCTGCAAGGCAATGTTGAGTGGAGCAGTCTGGTTCTAGAGAACATTGTGTTCTTCTTCCTCCTCACTCTTTAAAGTTATACATCCCAGAAGAGATCTGGACAAAATCATGGAGTAGAAGTTTACATTTATCTTTAAAAACCTACCAGAAAAAATATACTTTTTTCAAATTGTTCTTCAAAGGCCTTCTCTGCCCTCATTATCTGACTATAATTGTATTATATTTTATGAAATTCTATATCAAAGGTCAGAATATACAATTTAGGCATGAAATGATTCCTAATTCTTTGTGGAATAAAAGTTCAAAGTGCAAAAAACAGGATGCATTCCACTTCTCCTCATGACTCCATACAACCCATTCCTTCCATACAAAAACACTGTTCCCAAGAACTTGGTGTTCTTTAAATCATCAGCAGAGGTGTTGAAGTAACAGGAATGTAATAGGAAATGAAATTCACATCGCAAATACTAGATTGTACTCTACTTGAGAAGAGGGTCATCTTCATCTTTGTAGATACCTTTTATAGAAACTGTGATACCTGGAAAACCCTCGCAATGATATGTAGAATTAAGTGTAAAATAAAAGGTTTTTTTCCCTTAAGCTCACACATCTCCCAATTATAAAAAACAAAACAAAATGAAACAAAACAAAAACTGGGTTTCACTAAATAAACACATAATAAATATCATGATTAGGTAAGGCAGTATTAAAAGTCCATAATTCTTTTTTTTTTTCCTTTTTTTAGAAGATTTTATTTATTTATTTGACACAGAGAGACAGGGAGAGAGGGAACACAAGCAGGGGGAAGGGGTAAAAGTCCATAATTCTTACAGAAGCCAACACAAACATGGGGCATACAGGAGTGGTTATTCTGTTGGAAGGAAAGTACCTTGCTTGAAGTCTGCAGGGACTCGGGAACAACATTCTAAATTGGCAACATATGGTGTGGAATGGTCACAGGGCCAGACATCAAGAAACTCTGGACAGTTCTGGTCCTGGAGCTGGCACTAGCTGTGACCTTGGACAAGTCACTTCCCTTCCCTGGGCCTCCTGGTTTCAATATGTATAAACTGAGGCCATGTATGATCCTCTGATCCTCCTTAGGAAGAACCAACTTCCTTTGCTGCCAAAAGTTGGCCCACACATCCTCTAATGGCCTCTTTTTTCTCTATCTCTGTGTGTGCATGTGTGTGCATTTTGACATATGTTATTTCTATGATTTAAAAACTTGGGAAGATGGAATCAAAAGCAGGGATTTGAACATGTTTTTGTACACCAATAGTCACAGAACCATTATTCACAGTAGTAAAAAGGTGGAAATAGCAGAAATGTCCATTAACAGAATGGATAAAGTGTGATTAATGTGTGATACACACACACACACACACACACACACACTCTCACTCACACACATGATGGAATATTACTCAACCATAAAAAAGAATGTAATTCTGATGCATGCTACATCGTGGATGAACCTTGAAAACATGCTTAGTGAAATAAGCCAGAAGGACAAATATTTTATTATTCCATTTATGTGAGATACCTAAAATTCAAATTCATAGAGACAGAAGGTAGAATAGCAGTTACCAGTGGCTAGGGTGAGAAGATAATGGGGAGTTATTATTTATGGGTACGGAGATTCACTTTGGGAAGATGGAAAAGCATAGTGGTGATCCTTGCACAACAACATGAATATATTTAATGCCATTAAACAGTATACTTAGAAATATTTAAAATGGTAAATTCATGTTGCATGTATTTCATCATAATTTAAAAAACAATTTCAGGAAGATAAACAAAAGTATCTTGTATCATACTAAGAATGCATTATATTTCTCTTTCCCACTTCTTCAAGAATAAAAACTCTTCGACATAACATCACATGGAGGGGGAGGGAATTGTGTGGGGGGCCATTTCTTGAGTGACTCAAGTTAAAGTAAACAGGGTACTTTTTGGTAAATTGAAAGTAAGCTGGCTATTTTCAATTTTTATTCTTATTGTTTTTTTCTCCCCCTAGCTCCTGGGATGCTAGCATTCATTGACATATCTATGTTCTTTATTAAGGGGTCAACATTTTTCTTAAAAGAAGTACCATACCAGCCACTATGAGAATAAAAGACACTAACATTGCAGAGAGTTGAAGGTGTTAACATACTTCTGCAATGGCTCACTTACACCAGAGTCATTTAAGCAAGAAAATGGTTTTGTTTTGTCTACAGGAAATAAATGAGTTGTGTTTATCCAACGATGGCTGGTCTAGTTCTAGTTTTATGTCGCATTAAAGCAAATCTGTCCTCTTATGCCTATGTACTATGAACAAAATTACAAGATACATTATTGATAATAGACGCAAAATACCTGAAAGCTTTTTTTTATCAGATGTGAGCACTTTCTTTAGAGAAAATTTTGCACCTTTGTCAAGAATATGGGTGTGTCAATGAACTTTTTAATTTATTGGTTACTTTCTTATTTTTCTCTGTTGGCTTTGCTAACACTGTATATTAGTTAGGTTATTTATACCCATCAACATCATAATCTTCTTTGCTGAAATACTGAAGTTAATATCAAAATACCTGTGTCTTAATTTTATGCTTTTCCTGCCCAATGAAAGCAACATGCAGAATGCAGCCATGTTGTTTTATAAATCGGATGGTAGTTAAAAGCTATTGGTATTACCAGAATTACAGTTAAGTTAATATTAATTAATACAATTAATATTCTTATAACTTATCTAAAATTCAGTCTATCTTCTAAGTTAGTGACTAAACTGTAACCTAGTCATATATGTAACCTAGTCATATACAATTTTTTGTATAGATAAATTCTTAAACTGAAGATAAAGTGGAAATTTCCTTTCTTTAGAATAATACCACATGTATCATTCAGGGTTAAACCAGGAAAGATAAACCTCATGAGTATTAGAGAATAAGGGATTTCTTATAGGCCCAAGAAGTCATATAATATTTGGAAAAGTAGAGATCAAAAGGTAGAGTAGGAAGATCAGAGAAGTCACTACCCAATCTCCAAAACCCTGGAACTAGTGGTCAGTTAGGAGTCTACAAGGACACATAGAAAGTTAAGTAGGACCAGCTTCTAGAAGGATATTGCAGAGAGGAACTGGTACATCTGTGCTTGATGGTGGCCTGGTGGCCCTGTCAGTCATTGGAGCTGGATGCTTGGAAGAAGAGCTGGCCTTGGGGCAGGGAGAATGAGGACATGCTGGATTCTCTCCACCTCTATCTATGCCCATGACAAAAGGGAGCAATTCACCAGTTCACCTCCAAAGCACCCATAGCTTCCTCTTCTGGCCAACTTGGACTAGAACCATGTGGGGAAGGGGATTCAGAAAACACAATTCCAGCTTAACCATGTTGACACAAAGAAGGTTCTTTTTAGATGTCACAAGGCAGGATTTTTCAAAATTAGCAAGGGCTTTTTAGCTTCCCCAGGGAAAGGTTATGTTTGTAAAACACTTAATCTTCCAGAAGTAACACCAGCTGAATATCTTGCTGCCAACCAGCTCCTGGCTGCCCTAATTTAGTGGGAGAGTGGCAGGTCTTGGTTAGGCACCAGCGGCTGACCTGGGTGAAATGTTTGCTCAGTAGGGCAGAGCTCCAGTTATCACCTAAGACCATGCGAGATGCCAGAAACTCTTAAGGTGACGTCAAAGCAGGGCCAGAGATGGGAGCCAGGAGAGGAGAAGAGTGAAGAAAAGTCCCTTGGGGTCTTGGTAGTGGAGGATCCTAAATATGTTCCCCAATACCACATGGCTCTGACATTTGTTTTTATGGGCAACACTAGGCTCCAGCCTCATTTCATCTTCATCTTTCCATACGCTTCCTCCCTAACTCTCTCCATTTCCTCCTCCCTTAATCCCTCCATCAGTCTCCCTTCATCTTTCTATCTCAGTCCCTCCTTTTCTTCCCCTTCATCACTCCCCTTCATCTCCCATCTTCCCTCTCTCTCCTTCCTTCTCTCTCTTTCTACCATACTCCTTCCATCACTCACTCTTATTGTTCTGACCAACCAAGATTCAAGAAGTTGTAGCATTAGGATCATCACACATTGTTTCCTATCCTTAAAAAAATTCTCAACACCTGCTTTCTTCAACTCCCACCTCCCATACAGCCTCTGTCTCTGTCTGTCTGTCTCTCTTTCACACTCAAGACTAATTCCTCCTACTTCAGGTCTCAGATAGAAGTCACCTCTCCAGAGAGACTTTCTCTGAAACCATTTAATGAAATATGTATCTCTTTCTATTCCATAATTCTCTATTACTACATTTTTTATGTCCCTCATGACACCACAATTTAACATTACATACTTAAATTTGTGGCTTGTATATCCCACATACTGAACTGTAAACTCCCTGAGGACTGGGCCACATCCCTTTATTATATACCCATGTGTACCCAACAGTTAGTTTGAGGCCTGACATATAGAAGGGTACTTATTAAATGTTTTTTGAGTGAATTAATAAGAAATAAACGAGTGGATACAGTCAGACTTTAAAGCTGCCCAGAAAGGAAATCTTAAATAAGACTATTTGAATTAAAAATGTTTTTCCTATGATTCATAATTTGAATGTGATACCTCTTGTGATTTTTGAGATCAATTATAGGAGATAGGGAAGCATTCATAAGATTGTGCAAAACTTCTATGGGACAGGTATTGTAATAGTTATAGAGATCCCCAAATGAAGACAACACTAGAGGCAGAGTCAAAAGAAGAAAACCTATAAATCCTGTAACCTCATTTAGGGACCTGCGATAGAAAAAGAATGGAGGCCAATGGGGTCAGGTCAGTTAAAGGTCAGAAGTCTGGGAAGAGAGCAATGCAGATTGAGGAAGGAATACTGAGGCTTAACAATGAGAGAGAGTCGACTCATCTTTACAAAATTGGTAAATCTTGACATTGTGCTTCTCTTGAAAAGGATAAGAATATTAACTACTTAAGGGCAGATTATAGTTATAGATTATTTATTTGCAATCTACCAATATAGGCACTACCAACAATGAAAATTGCAGTCAGTTGGGGAGCATTGCAGTGTATATGTTTTAAAGCAATATACTAATATTTTTACTAATTCGTAAAAGAAAATGCTTTCAATATTTCATGCATGTTATGAATTAGCTAGTCTTAATATTTCAGTGACTTGAAAAACATTCAGAATGAACCAAAACTTCTAAAAATCTTCTATTAAAAACATATATGCAGATATATAAACTGAAAAATCCTTTATATGTATGTGTGAATTTTTTTTATTTTTTGAGACACTTTAAAAATTATCAAATTTGGGGGCACCTGCGTGGCTCAGTTGGTTAAGCATCTTACTTCATCTCAGGTAGTGATCTCAGGTTCCTGGAATTGAGCCCCACATCAGGGTCCCTATTCAGAAGGGAGTCTGCTTCTTCCTCTCCCTCTACTCCCCACCCTGCTCATGCACACACACTCCCTCTTTCAAATAAATGAAGAAAATATTTCTAAAAATTATCAAATTTTTAACAATAATAAATCTATGAAAATTAGGTTAATCTTAGACTCAGAAGCCATCCATTAATTTCATCACACATATAATTCATTTAGTGTATTTATTTTAAATAGTCTATAATTGGTTTAGATTATGATTTCTTGAAAATAATTCTTTTGGTTTTTCCCCAAATGAAGACATGAGAACTTTCTCTGTATATGTTTGCTAAACAAACATATACTTAAAGAGAAGCTGTCCAAAGTGGCTTATTTCAGACCAATGCAGCACATTCACTGTAAGATCAAAGAAAAAAGATTTCTTTTTCTCTGCTATTAATTGGGAGTGGACTGTTTTCTTACCCACATTGGCAAGTCCAGAAAAGGTCTTATTGTAGAAAAAGACGACTCAATCTTTGAATGTCAATGCAAAGAACTTTATCACATTACTTTTGTCCCACACAGCATAGAGAATCCATTCCATTAAGGAGAGTTCTGAAAATTGGATGAAATTCAAGCTGTGTTTTAATTCAGCTTTTTGGCAGATGGCATTAAAAGGAAGTCAAGGGTCATAGCTTGATAATTGGGTATAAATATAGTTAGTGCAGTCGGCCTCAGCTTCAGTCACGCAGAACCAATTTTTACTTGATGATATCACGGTTGCATATTTTTAATTGAAACACTCATGAGAAGTCCTAACATAATCTGAGTATTACTCTATTTTTCCCCCTCATAAACTCATGGTGTCGGTTAATGGTGTTCAATGAAATATTGTGTCATTGACTTTATTTTTCTTACCTATGTGTTCTCTGAAGCATAAAGTTTGGGATAAAATGTTTTGTCCCTTGATTAAAAAATGGCAATGGCTGTATTCGGTAAGCTACTAATCAGTAATAGATGCTAATTTTATAAGTCTAATCCTGAGTACAACATGACTTATGGCTGAAAATTTATTTCATCGCTAAAAAAATATATATATATACACACGAATCTTTTAAATCATAATTTTCTTAATTCTCACTCTGCATTTAAATGGTGTAATTTCAGACTAAGTAGATTATTATATAAAGTGAAAAATTTTTATCTGAGTTACACTCGAGTGCAATGCCTCATTTTAAACAATATAAAATCCTTGAATATTTGGTGCATTCATATCTGCTCTGCTTTCTTCCATTTGTAACAAAATATTACTTGTAGCCTTTATAATGTAGAAGGATTTTAAATTAAGATGAGAATCCAACGCAGATTTTTTTTTTAAAGTAAAACATATGGGCATAAAAGACACTCATTAAAACTTTTGAAATGAATATAGGAACCATGGATAATCATTCTGCCATACAAGTTTTTGTATAATTGTACAACTTAAAATGTTTAATTGCTGAATGCTAAAAGGTAGACTTAGCCATATAGACTTAGCTATTGGAAAATTGATTAAACCTGAAATCACTGTGAACCTGCAGTTTGGGGGTGGAAATAAAGAATTTGAAGTGAAAATTCAAGCAAAAGGATATTATAGTAATTTATGATAGGCGTTTTCTTTTTTTAAATATAGTTGGAATTTTGAAGAGCATCCCAGATTGTTCTAGAAGGTTCAATCTATACTGGTCTATGCGTACTTCTTGCCACTCTCCTAGCCTTTGGGGGATGGAGTGGAAAAAGTAAAGATTGTCAGTCTGTATGCATGTGTTTTAAACCTCTGCACCCTCACTTTCCAAACTGAAAAATACAAATCTGCCAGTCTGGTAAAGCATGTCGGAGCTGCTGCCGAAAACTCGCCTTTGACTCATTCATCCCCACTGAACCTAAATTTATTTTAGATCTTATCCTGACAGGAAATTTGAGACTGAACTCTGCATTTTTCTGTCTTCACAGTCATCTGCTTCCCTCTATGTTGAGGGTTTCACTAACGAATGTGACATTTGCTGGTAAATAAATAAATAAATCCACCTCTATAACTTCCTTTCTTGCTCTAGAAAGACAGAATGAACAGAACCAATAGCACAAGCATTTTTTTTTTCCTTCCTCCTCTTGCTTTTGGTACTACTTCTGCAACTCAGTTACTTTAATAAAGAAAATGAAAGTAAAAGCTATCACGGAATAAATCGAAGTCGTGCAATTATTTAAGAATATAGACATTAAAGGTAGGATGGGGTCTTCTGCAGTTGACCCACCCTCAACAGCGCATCATATCCTGGTACAATGAGAAAGGTAGGCCTGCATCTTTCCTGCAGTGAACTACAAGTGAGAGCAGGGAGCTTTGGTGTACACACTGCACTGGAGATACGGGAATCCTACGTGGGCATAGTCGTCAGAATGCCAGAACTTAATTCCATCTAGCATGAGAAGCACGTGCGAGGGACTGTGCGAGGGACTGTACTCCCTCAGGTAACTTGACAAACCCAAGCAGTGACTGTGACTCAGGCAAGGCAGCATCCACCAATTAACTGACAGCATCAGCTTTCCAGTGCTTTCCTTCTGTCCTTCTCTTGACCTTGCTCCTTCATGAGGACTGTCTCAAGCAAGTGCGTCGCACCTGGCAGCAGAGATGACTCTTCCAAACCAGCCTAAAGTAAAGCCATCGGTAATGGCTCCCATTCTCTAAGTGCTTCCTACGTGCTTTGCCTTCTTTTGCACATTTTGTAAGTATTATGTCATTTGATCCTTACAACCATTCTATGAGGTCATGTCCCATTTGCCCAAAGTCACAAACACTGAGGAATAAAGTGGATTTGACGAGCCAGTTTGGCTCTGGCATCCATGCATATAATCTCTACTCAAATTTGCTAGACCAGTGCTTGAGTTCGCAGAAAGAGGAAGATGCTTTCTAAAATATGACATCCATGTCAATCCTGAAAATGTGCTTTCTACTCAAGTTCCTTGAACCAAATTCTGTGTCCAGGCAGAGCCAATTTGTGTCCTACACCCCCACCTCCCATAACAGAGTAGCTGGGGCACATATTTACCTGTAGCACCTGGGGAAGGGCAGTTTCAGAATGGGAAATGTGCATGGCAGAATAAAATTACAAGTGACTACCACAGCAACCCCAGCTGCTAATTTGCTAGAAGAGTCCTTGGCATTATAGCATTTCATACTGAATACAACTCATTTGGGTAAGTCTGCTTTACCCTGAATTTCCATGCTTGTAGTGATATGGAGTGACCCTACAGTCTGGTAACCCTGCAACCTGCTGAGTAGGGGCAAGTTGAGCGGCTGAAGAAAAGAATGAAAGAGAAGACAGGACCAACTGTGGTCATTTTATTAGACAATCTAGTTTGTGTTTGAGCAACTACTACTTGGTCAGCCAGTCACACCATGTTTGCCTCCATCTTGCTCCGATCCTTATTTTCCTTACTTCTCTTTCACACTGTTCTTGACTGGTGTGGCGGTTACCCCAGAGTAAACAAATAAGGGAACATGAAATTGTACACTTAAAATGTATGTAATGTACTGCAGCATGCTTACAGTACCTTAATTTTTTTAATTGACAAATACAAAATTACTTGTGTAGAGACAAGCCGGATTGTATAGTAAATTACCATAGAGACTCCCTGGGTTGCCTAGCAATAGGCTACCTGGAACCAATGCATCCTGCCCCCCTCCTAGGAGGTGGGTCTGCACCCAAATCTAACTTTCATAAATTGCCAGATGCTAGCAGCTAACACCCGCAGACTGTTTTGCACCCAGTTTCAAAATGCTTTTACCCTGCTTACAAGACTGCTCTCATCTCATACCACAAAAAGTAATGCATCCCCTTTCCAAGAACAGCATATGGTACATTCACCTGGGCCAGGCTCACGCATACCAGTCCACAAGATGCTGAGAGGATATGACCTTTGAGTACTTAGTTTACCTTTGTGACCTTTGGGTACTTGTTTACCTTTCTTACCTATTAGTTCTCTTTGGCTCCAAATGATGCTAGCTATTGTTTGCTTGACACTGCCAAGGTCATTCTTACTAGACAACACCTAGACTTTCTTGCATTTTGATATTGTTGGACAATTTAAAGATTCCAGATTTGGGTCTGGTTTAATGGAGCCAACTAACATAACTGATGATTGCAGGGAAACTGAAAATACTTTTTTTTTTTTTTTTTCCTGCCACTCATGGCTAAATACAATCGAATTGGAAGAAATTTAGATGAGGTGTGATCCTAGTTAGCTATGGTGCCCATGCATTTATATTGCAGAATTTAAACTTTTACATATACTCTGCTTGCCTTTTTTCTGATTCAAAGACTGACCAGTTAGAAAATTTTTTGTTATTTTTTAACAGTATGCTTAAGTTACTATAGATGGTGTTCCTTATTTTAGTACTTTCTAGAAACGCTTTTTGATGTTGTAAATTTTCACATTTAAGGCTCTGTAAAACACTCCCCTTCCCATTACCCTGTATTATCATATATTTCACTAGATCTGTCCCTTGACTTTGCCTTTATAATAGCACCAAAATGATGCCTAAAGCACAATGCATGGGATCCAAATAAATACGCTTCCTCTTGGAAATGACAGGTCTCTGCATTTGCAGTTAATTGTGTCCTTGAAGAAGATTATTTGTGTCCTTTGAGGCTGTGATTTCCTAAAACCAGTGAATACTCTGCTTAAGGTAAATTTCCTTTCCTTGAGAGTCAATTTATTGCAAAGAAAAAATAACTTACTTCAAAATAGGCAGCCATATCATGCCCCTGGAGTACAGGACTCTTCAATCTGTTCTGCTATAGGATTGAATAGAATAGAAAACTTAAAGATTTGTGGGTTAGCAAAAGAACAGACCCTAAAATGAAGTCATCTAAACAAAATTTTGTATCTAGCTGTTGTTGTTTTTTTTAATAATTTCTGCTTATTTTGTTTCAAATACCCTTCTGTTGTCCTGCCTTGTCTTCCCACAGTAACAAAACTCATTAGTGGGGTATAAGAAGGTAGAGGATGGAGGGTGGGGAAGAAAAAGTCAAATGGGTTGTTTGGAGTAATGAAGCTATGAGTAAGTGCAATACTGACCAATTTCTAGTGTAAATGATTGTAGAATTGTGTCTTACACTTATAATCTGGTTAGTTGTGGATAGCAGTGGTGGGAAAATGTGTAAAAACAAGGGCCAGGAAACCAGCTAGGCCAGGTCATAAGCTACAGTACAGGGAACCTAATTGATTTTCCTGGAGCGGAAGACCCTGATTCCAGGTTTCCCTAATCTTGGCTCATTAGACCATAATGAGGGAAGAATAATTTATATCAATGAGTACAGAAATTTATCTTTCCTGGCACTCGGAGCAAAGTAGCATTATTTATAACTTAGAGGCATGCAGGTGTGTTCCCTTAGGCATCTCTTTCCATCAATATTTTAGGAGACTTTCTGGTTTGCTTTGGGGAAAAACTAGAGCCACCTGGGGTTGTGTAGTATGGTTGATACTTTTATAATCATTCGTTCATACAGCATTAATTTATATATCCATTCATTCAGTGACTCAAAACCTGGCATGGAGGGAGATAAAAATTAAGGTACATTTAGGAGGTGTTAACTGTAAGACTGCATCTTAAACATAGCTATCTTTCCACTGGTGTCATGTCTATTCACACAGGTAGACAGATACCTGAAGGAATAGGTACACATTAAAATATCATCATGGGCTACATGGTAAACGCATTGGTCTCAATCAGAAACTTTACCCGATTTACTTTGTCATAAAATTGTAGCTACATTTGTACAGACTACCTCATCTCCTCACATTCTCATTCCCACCACTATCTACAAAGGCGCTTTACATTTCTCACCTTGATCAGACCACAAGAAATGGAGATCAGATCCCAGGACTTCAGCATATACATATACCACTTACGATAAGTAAAAAGGAAAAGTAACAGCAACAACATAAACAGTGAATTTGGAATTTGTTTTCAGTGGGAATCACAGTAATTCTGCATTCCTGTTCCTCAGCAATTGGTTATTGGATCTAATCCATAGTATTGCATCCAGATAATTTTTCTGGGTAATTTTTCCCCCAGCTCCCTAAATTCTAGCATATGATCAAATAAAATTAGTTGTTTGTTTGTTTGTTTGTTTTCTCTGAGAAAATGATCTTTGATGCAGAAATGATGAGGGCAGAGAATGAAACTGCCTGGTCTCCAGCACAGTGGCTAAACTAGTTACTTGATTAGGCCCCAAAAGAGTGAGCATCACCCATGGTAACAGGCTTGTGTTATTCCCAATTACATCCTGAATAAACATCCTTGTTTTATCTTACCACAAAGGTTAAAGTGTACACCTTCCCATAGAGCTGCTACTTGGAACAAAATGAGGATGATTAATCAAATAAATACACAGTCACCATGTAGACCCGCAACCCCAGTCCTCAATGACTTAAAAGAAAGGATGGCAAACTCACATATCTGTCAGAACAAGGCAGGTAACATAAGCAGGCTGGGTGTGAGGCAGGTGGGGAGTGGTGGGTGGGCATTGCAGAACACTAGAGAACCCAGGACCTATTAAAAAGGATCAGATGCTATTCAGCCTGAGTCATTCAGAACATCTGACTTTAAAAAACAAAATAAAACAACCCCCCAACCAATCAAAACCCTTTTCCCATTAAAAAAAATTATTTGCGAGGCACCTGGGTGGCTCAGTGGGTTAAACCTCTGCCTTCGGCTCAGGTCATGATCTCAGGGTCCTGGGATCGAGCCCCACATCGGGCTCTCTGCTCAGCAGGGAACCTGCTTCTCCCTCTCTCTCTGTGCCTGCCTCTCTGCCTACTTGTGATCTCTCTCTGTGCCAAATAAATAAATAAAATATTAAAAAAAATTATTTGCAACATCAAATTCAACTTTTTAATAATACATGTGGAACAACAATGCCTGAACCAAACAAAATGCTGTAAGGAAGAGATTTGGCCCATGTGTTTGCTACCTCGTTTTATGATCTTCTAAGTCTGAAAATAAGCTAGGGGAACATCTTATCTTCAGGAGAAATAAGTAATGGTTGGTTCCCTCCTTCATGGATTTGTGTATCTGACATTCCCTCCAAAAGGAATGACCTCCTTCACCAACCTTCCCCCATTTCCACCCATTATTACTGTCTCCAGCTGCATTAGTCAGAATAGACAACTGCTGTAACGCCCCCAGACTCTCAGTGTCTTAACACAACAAAGGTTTCTTTCTCATTTATACAGAAACCAATATGCACATTCTTAGTTGGGTGACTCTCCTGTAAGCAGTAAACTCAAGGATATAGGAAACATGTGATTCTATCATCTCAAGTCTTCCACTTCCAGTATTAGGGACAGAAGAGTGACAGTTTGGAAGATCAAGAAGGCTGTTTCATGGTCAGGCGTGAAAGTGGACTTCATAACTTTCATCCACATTGCCCAGCACCCAGTCATCTGACCCTATACCTGGATTTGAACAGTCCCAGAGAATGCAGTCTTCTTGATTTATCAGGAGCAAAATATTATACCAGTTTTCATGGGCCAGCTTAAAACCTAAGTGATCTATGAATACTCCCTGATAATACTAATTAGAAACAAGTTTTCCCATTCACCCAGGCAATATATGTTTAAAGTATATGTGCCAACTATGTAGTAGACAGTGGAGACAAAATGATAAGATACCCTCCATATCTTTTTCCTGAAAGCTAATGCTGTCAGTAAGGAGACAGATATTCAAACAACTGTATATTGTTGAACTATATGTTGGGGGCTTTAATGGGCTACTACATACCGTGAGGACAGAGTTGAATCAGTGCTCTTTACCATATGGAGTGGAGGTTGACACTTGGTTGATTATTTGCACATCTTATCATCCTACTGTCCTTCAAGATCCTTGAGAACATAGATTATGCCTTATTCATTTTTGTGTCCTCCCTACAACCTAGCATCTAGGGGGTTCCCATAAACATTTGTCAAATTGATGAATGTATAAGTTTCTGATAAGAATGTTTTAAGCACAGACTCCTGAAAATTAGTCTTCGTCAGTTTTTAAGAGTTTAAGCTTTTGGTATATAATAATATAATATTCTTTTGAATTCTTTTCTTTGTGTCTCCCCAAAATTTCTGTGGTGGCTCACTGATGTCCAAATAGATTATCATCAAAGAATTCACAACATTTAGCCTTAAATTACAGTTTCCTGACTGTGTAACAAATGTTGATTTCATTTAAGCAACACACTGTATCATTTATCTGGGCTAAAGTGGATCAGATTAGGTTTCAAGGCAATTATGTCATATCCTTGGCAAGTATAGTCATTATTAGCTTAGGAATTGTTTAAAAGAAGTCAGTTTCAAATACCTACTACCTATTATTAAATTTACTATGTAATTTATTTATAAATGTAATAATTTAGATGTCCCGATAACGAAGTTAAAATTACCTAGGCCCTCCCTCCCTTTTATTATTGAGCTATTCAGTAGAGGCAAAAGAAATCTCAGCTTCTAAACTGTGAACCAGATGCCATTCTCAAGTTTAGCTCAGAATCGACAATCTGTTGTTTGCTAAATGACTCTTGTTCTAACACCAATACCAGAAGGAAATGAGTTTCCACCATTTATCATTAAGTTTCAAAGTGGCTATTCAACTTCTGTTGGAAATTTGGGGGAGAAAAAGTTTAGGAATGTGGTATCATATATCACTCACTCATAAGAAATGACTCCTTGTTTGCCAGACTGGGAATGAAATTTGGAACCATTTATATCAGCAAAAGAGCCGGTGTGTGTGTATGTTTTTGCAGATGGATGGAAAGTGAACATAAACCAAGAACAATGGAGTCTTTGCCCAGAGACCTCCCTTTGTGCTGAGCATGGAGTGAAAGCACCTTTTTTTTTTTTTTTTTTTCCAGGAGCCCCCTGAAATTTGTCTACTTAGTCTCTGCCATGGTGATATATTGTTTCACAGTTTTTTTTCAGGGGCTGCTTTGTCTGTGTAACTCTCTACCTAAATTTGCAAGTAACTTGTGCCATTTGCTCTTTCCCTTCCCCAACAGTAGCTGCTGGATTAGGCAGTCAACAAACGCAGACTAATGCCCACCTTCTATATGTCTGCACTTAAGTGTTTACCGTTCAGGTAGTGCCAGCCTTCCTATTCAATGATCAGGACTCTACTTTCCTCTCTTATGGAATATTTTTAAATCTTAGCATATGTGGGTCTTGTCTTCCTAATTAAATTTAAGGCTTCACACAGCAGGAACCATACACTGTATTTCTTCTGGACTTAGTATAGCAATAACCTACATAAGAGTGCTAAGTAAGTATAAATAAGTATGTAAGTGGTATGCCCACTTATATTGTGGTAAATGTGTGAATGCTTTATCAAGGATTATTAATCTAGTAAATCAGGGTCTGGGTTTAGATATCAGGGAACCATGAAGTGGAATAGGAAGAAAAATCTTTATTATCCATTAACTTCTACTGAAATTTAGTATGTCCTTGATATTGAATTTAGGCCTCAAACCACAAAAGTCACAGCAGTGCCCACATTTGGCCACCCCTAGAAATTGTGGGTATTTTCACATCACACTGCATTTATGGCAGATATCCCAAAACTCCCATTCATATTTATCACTGCTTCAACTTTACCTTAAGGATTAGAACTGCAACTAGATTTTGTTATTTTATACATATATTAGCATCTTGCAAAAATTAAAGGTATTTATTATTTTTGAGAAGTATATTTTAATGTGATTCGTTTCCTCTGTAATCCTATGTATTTTATATTATTCACTTGAAAATATTACTACAAGAAGAGTTCATAGCTCCCCGAGACTGCCAAAGGAGCTAGAGGTATGCATAGAGGTTGAGATCCCCTGCTTTAGACCTAATTGACACACAAGGTACGTTAGGAGGCTGCTCTGGGGTCCGGTGGACGGGATTTTGAGACCTGTACTTTATGACTTTAGGCAAATCACATTGCCTCTCTGTGAAGGTATGAGATCTTTCCCAGCTGTAAATTCTGTGATATTTGCAATCGGGCAGATTAAAACATGCTTTATACCAAAGACTATGAATGTATAAAGCATTCAAATCCACACAGAAAAAAAGTAGAATAGTCTCACAGTATAAATAACTTTTTAAATGGTTTAGATAAACCCTTGTCTGACGGATCTATTTTGGATCAACTAGAATTTGGCCAGGAGGAAAGGAGGCATGTGTGCACACCCAACATTTAGGTGTATTGGACAATAAAATAACTATACTCACCCATAACATATTATTGAGGACTATTTCAGTGGACCCTGGAACACCTCACAATGATAACCAGCAATTTTTTCATGGACATTCAGTCCAGTTAGGGAGGAAATTAGCCATGTATTCCATCAGTGCCTTTGATTAAACTCTGATGACGTTTCTGAAAAGGAACATTAAAAACCGAGACCTCTGGGGACAGACATGCTATAATTATTATAAATACTTAGCATTTTTATCATCATCATTAATTACATTTCTCCTTTAAGGGTTTATCATAATCTCTGAGCCTGCTATTTGTTCATTTGTCTCATAATTATCCACGAGTAAGCAGTTTGTTCTGTGTTCTCAGAAATTGATTATTCAATGTTTGGTTCTTGTTTTCCTCCCCACCCCCCCACCCCCATCACAAGGGAGATTGAAAAAAGATATTGCTTTTTTTCCTTTCTCCCCATCCCCTCAGTTCTTCTATTTTTTAAAATCATCCTAGGTTTCTACCCATCTACCTCCCACCCCACACACAGATCTAATATAATAGGTGCTTTCATAAACTTGATGGTGGGATTTTTATAAAAGTCAGCATACCAATCTAGGAAAAGAACATTCAATGGTAAAATGAGGACTTTGGTTGGATATTTTGACACATTTTTGCACAAAGCCTTCACCTTCTTCCATAAGCTATCCCAGTCTGACTTGACCTAAATTCACTAGGTTCATTTATGCTGGAGAAAGCAGAGCTGACCCCTTGCTTCCCTAAGCATAAAACTAAATGAGGAGTGACCAGCAAAGTAATTCTGTATCAAAGCTTCTCCCACCCTGCCCCATGCTGTAAAGATGTCTGGGTTGAATAAAAAAGCAGACCAAAATGGAAAACATCTACTTTGTGCTACAATAATAATATATAGTATCCATGAAGATATGTGTTCAAACTCTTCTATCTCCAGACTCACACAGCATGATTAGCATATTAACCTATTAGAGTTAACTGATTTTGATGGGGTTTTAGACGTCAGTATCTGGAAAAGGCCCTCTGTTTGTTGTGCCAGATTCCAATGAAGCCTGACTATTTGTTGGTTAATAGCACTGTTCACCTCGTGTGAAATCCAGATTCTTCTTTTCATACTTTTCAAAGATGTGCTTTTCTCATTGTAAGTCCAGGTCATGAAATGATGCCTCAAGTGCATTGCAGACCATTTATTACTCTGTGAGACTGGGGTGATGAAAACTCTCTGTGGTTGGAGTGTGATTCTTTAAATGAGCTGTCATCTACGACAATGACCTTATTTATAAGACACCGTCCCTAAGAGAATATGGGCTTTTTGACCTTGAAAGACATGGAGCAAACCTATTTGGCAATGTGTAATTTTTTTTTTCCTTAAATAGTAAGAACTTATTCTAGTTCTTTTTGGAGCTACATTTAGACTTATATAGTAAGCTAGAACTCAGCTAAAGTTACATAAATTCCCAGCAGAACTGAATTTCACTGTTGTTTATTGGTAAAATGCCACAGAGGTCACTACGGTTTATCAAATATTTCTAGCTTCCAACCTTTTATCCATATGATATGACTGCACATTCCTACCCCCTTTCAGTTTTAGCATGGTCACGTGATTTGGTTTGGTCAATTAAATATGAGCAGAAGTGATATCTTTTACTTCAGGGGGGAAGCATTAAGTGCTAATGTGTGCTTCACCATGTCCCCCTTCTTCTTGGAAAGATCATAAGGCAAACATCCCCAACTTGGAGCCTAGATCAGCCTGAATCCTGAGTGACTACGATGAACAAGCCCTTTTGCTGACCTGTACTGAACAAGTAGCATGAGAGACAAATCCATTTTTGTGGTATTAAGCCAGTCAGATTTGAGGTTGTTATCACAGCATAACTTAGCTCCTAGTGACTGAGAGTGACTGATAGAGCAAAACTCTGTGTGTGTGTGTGTGTGTGCCCGCACACACGCACTCACACGCACGTGCACGCGTATGCATGTATATGTGAGTATTCTTTTGAAATATTTTGCTCCTAACATCTGAGTTCGGGAAAAAAATAGTCACTCTTCTGCTTTTTGGTAACACTGACAGTAGTTGCCTTCATTCCTTTTTTTTTTTTTTTAATAAATTATAGTTATTGAGGTAGAGTTGACATGCACTGTTATTGCCTTCATTCCTTTATTAACAACAGAGGCCATCCTCTGTGAGGAGAGATGTCACCTTAACTATGCCACAGTGTCCTCGTGTGGAAAATACCCTAGGATTTAGCCAGGGAGGCAGCCACAGACACAGAACCTTGACCTCCAAGAGTGTGCAGAACCAAAAGATGCTTTCTGCCCTCTCTCTAACCCTGTCCCCCAATATCTAGGGACAAACATGGTCAGTCAGCAAATATATATTGAATACCTGAATGCCAGAGAACAAATCAAATGCCTGGGGCCCATGCTAGACCAGGTGAATCTAAGTCTCCAGTGCTAGGACCCAAGTACTATGCTGGAGGTGAGAAAAGCTGGCTCATCACTTTGGACTTACCCTTAACTTGCCTCCAATTCAAGATCCGAGTCTGGCTAGGCAGAATTCCTTTTCTCTATGTACGGCTCTGCAGTTCTTCATATCCTTTCGTATAATATTTATCCTTGCATAACTGACCATATTTTATTATAATTCTTTCTATACACTTCTGTGTATGTGTATGTGATGTGTGTGTGTATATATATAAATGTATGATATATATCTATTATCTATAAATGTATTACATATATGTATAAATGTACATATAAATACGTAAAGGTGTATATATGTGTTTTATGAACACATCACACTGCTCAGGACTACATGGGAAAGGCCCAGTGTCAATCAAAAGGCAGAAATGTATGTATGCATGTATATGTATGAATGAATATGAATGTGCATGTGTGTATGACTTTTTATATGTATGTGTAATGCATATATATATGTGTATATGTATGTATGTATATATACAGGGGAGGGGGGGAAGGCTGAATGAATAAATGGATTTTTCCAAGATGAAGAAACCAGAATTTGGGAAATCCAGTATGAAAAATCTCACTTACGGTTTTATTTATTTTCCCTGGTTTCACTTGGTTAACTCAGCAGATTTTATAATAACATCATAACTGTTATTATGACTTTATTCTAAAAGAGGCTATTATCATTCCTAAGTACTTCTCAATTCATTTAAGTGACAATATCCTTCCTTTTGACAACCCACCAACTTGCACTTTGGTCAACCTGGGATATGAGGGCTCAGTAGGTTAGGGAAAATATATAAAGCAGAATATAAATTTTTTCTTGGTTTTCAAGAAAGAACTTACATACTCACACCTTCAGGATAAAGTGCAGGATCCTCCCATCTGGTACATTAGTCATGTGGGCATAGTGAATGAGAAAGATGAAATTCAGGGGACCCAAGATCATTACAGGGGTATCTCACTAGGATAAAATTTTTCCAACTGTAGAACCTCCTGGCCTGATCCTATTGAAGAAGAGGAGATAAATGCTCTCTTTTGAAGGGGCATTAAACTTAGGTTCATTTAATGAATTACCTCTCCCAAAGCACTAACAGATACCCTGGGGCCTAAGATGAAAAATGTCCTCTTTTCATACAGAGAGGCTCAAATATGTACCACTTCCTTCTTTTTCTTTAACTTGTGTTGACTTTCATTTTTTATCCACTTGTCATATGTATTTAAAATAAAACTATAATACGTTCTCAGTTTAAAAATAAAAATGGGAAATCTAGGACCTAACAAGGACAGTATGTGTTTCTTATTTTAAGTAGATTTTCTTAATTTCTGTCTCATTTTCTCCTTCTGGCATTTTATACTGCAAGCTACTTACTGTTCATGATTCGCCCAGAGATCTGAAGGAGAAAGGGGATGCTTAATAAGGAAGTGGATTCCATGAAGCTGTGTATTGAGTGACCCAGGAGGTGGGCTCAGGGGTCACCCCACATTCTTAGACCCCTCTATAGGTGCCATTGAACTGAATGTTCTTCCCCTTCCTCCTCTGTAGAATTTCCTGGATTTTTTTCCCCCACGCCTTCATTTAGCAACTATTATAAACAATGAGCAGTCTTTATTTGTATTCACCTGCAAGCAGAACCTGAGATAAGAATTTGGAAGTGTCTTAAGACGTAGGTTTCATTATTATTCAGGTGCGCAAGACAGCTGACAAATCAGGAGATCATTGTGATTGAAAAGATAGTGTGTTCCTCACAGTTCCCAATAGGAGGGGGCACACCAGGCCATGCAGAGCCACGCAGGGGAGCACCAAGGTCGGTCAGAAGGCAGGGGCAAGGAAAAAGAATGGACAAGATCCTTTATTGTGGTTCAAAAGGCAAGACAAAACAGGGTAAGCAGGCTTGTGATTGGCCAGAGTAATGTTTGTGGGATTTGGGGTATAGGGACTGTTTCTAGTTGTCTAGTCTCTGGCCTGGAATGATTAGAACAGAGGAATGTTGCTTCTTGGACTATAAGAGCCAGATAGAGGAAGTGGTTCAGAGTGTGGGCTCTGGATTTGCTGGGTTATTTATTACATGCATGGTCCTGTGCAGGTCATTTGCTACTTTTATGAATTGGCTTCGCTGAGAAGGATGGTGTCTTTCCAGGCAGTAAGACCCCAGAGCATCAAGAACACAGAGAAGAGCACAATATAGTTAATACAGGGTGTAGATTGTTTATTTGGGAAAAGATACCTGAAAACAAAAGTAAGGAACTCAAGGGAGTGAAATGGAAGGAAAACAAGCTCTTGAAATAGGGACTCCCTTGCACTGCGAGTTTTGTGAGCACCTGCGTAAAATGCACTTTCAAATGGTCCCTACATAGAACATGAGGCAGAAATACTTACTAACACCTGTGGTTGAGGATTGCCTCTAGGGACATTTTTATCTGTGCGCTTATGGGATGAGCTTGCACACACAGGCTGAGTACGTGTCCAGGGCTTCAGAGAATGTCTGGAGACAGAAACGCTGAGGGCCTTGCAGGTGTTTGTCCTGGAGAGTCAGGAAACCTCAGCTGCCATTGGAGTCAAAGGGTGGGCCAGAGATACACCAAACCCTCCGCTCCCCCAAACATGAAATAAGCCAGCTCTTTGAGCTGTGAGCTCTAAGAAGTTCAGCACATCAAGGATTAGAGCAGCTGTGTACAGAGTCCCCTTGCTCAGACAAATGGCAGGGCAGAAGCCATCCTCCTGTCCAAAGACGACATCCTCGGTCAATCAGAAATATTTTTTGTCAGTTATGGAAACAGAGAAAAAAAATAATATAAATGAAGTGAATGTTGCGCATGCCCTTCTGAGCGGTGTCTGGGGGAGATGCAGCTCCAGCCGGTGGACTATATGGGAAGTGGGAATCTCTCCGTGTTGGAGAAGAAATTTCTCCTGACTTATGAAGAATTTAAATCATGTAACAACCTCCCCATGTTCATATCCCTCCTTCTCCTTGTTCTTTGCCACTCCTTCGCTTCCCTGCCTTCTCTTTCTGCCCCTCAGGCCTTTCCTCCTTGCCTTTCTTATTCTTCTCTTTTGCCTCCTCTTTGTTCACCACTCACTGTACGTAGGTCATAGGTCCCGGGTCATCTTCTCAGCTTACCTTCCAGCCCTGCCAGGAAACCCTGACTTCAGGGCAGTAATCTTCTGTGAATTACATTTGAATTAACACCCTTTTCATCACTTTTACAAGAACAAGCACAAAAGAGCATCAAACGTTTCTGATCAAATTGCTGTTCCTTTCTGGTTGGCTTCTCTGAAATCATCTAGTGAGAATGACCTAGGCCTTAACAGATTCAAGGAAGAGAGAAGATAGGCAGAGAGCGCGACTCACATGCCTCTGCCAATGCCATTGCTACCTGGCATTGCCACTCACCTGGGCTTCAAGCTAAGAAGCCTCCAGTGCCAGGTGTCCTGCTAATAATCAGGAATCCCATTATCACTGAGCCATAAGCTGAATTATTAGTGACATACATCCTGGATTATTCTGTCCGCTCCTCACTCCATACATCCAGGCACTGACACTTAATTATGTTGTCCCACAGTAGATCAAGTTTTACAGCAGCAACAAAAGATTAAAACTGTTTTATATTGGGGACATTTAGAGGATAAACAGCAGAGGGTTCTAGGAGGGAACTGTAGTCAGCTGTGTGGCCATCTGGGAGAAAACCATTCAAGTGCTATTAATATTTAAAAACCTTTTAGATTTTTATGGTTTGCAACATTCCTAACAAACTGGTTTCTAACTCCACAGTGAATTTTTGGTGTCAAAACACAATGCTCAGCTATCTTAGCGTCTTTATTAACAAGGACAGAACCAACACCCTATGTGCTGTCTGAGAGGCCTGGCTGAAAGCCAGTGTGGTTGAAGAAGCAGATTAGTTTTCAGTCGAGCATAACAATAAGTCCACTGGACACCAACGAACTCTGGGTCTACTTATTTGCTCAGTTACTGCCCATCTTGTCTTCACTCCCTTCTTTCTTTTTGTCTCTCTGTCTTGTCTTCTTAGAGTCCCTGAGTCCACAGATAGATGTATTAGAGTCTTACTTTCTTTTTCGTTCTTCCAAAATCCTTGCAAAATTAACTTGGCGATAGAGCTGTAATTGTTTCCACGCAAGCAGTTCTTTGGGCCTGAGCTGTGTTATTGTATCAAGAATTTTCAGAGAAAAGAATGGATGCTGATAAACCGTGGGTACAAGTGGGAGGTAAATGGTCAACACATGACCTACCATCATGGCCCTTGGCTCCCACATCCAACTTGTCATCCCCAACCCCACTGTCTCTCTTCCATTATTCCATCTCACAGCCCTCCCTTGTGGGTTCCAGGGAACAAGCTGGAAAATCCACCATCCAATATCGGTAGTAAAAAGCAGTATCAGGTAGAAACAGAGTCATTGGAACAGCAATCAGATGCCACTGTCGAATCTTTCCAAGCTTCAGTTGGGGGAAGAAAAATGTTTACATTACGAAGGTTTGTAAGAAACTAGCAAGATAATAGAGGAAAAATAATTTTGCCAACCATAAAGTGTGAAACACACCCAAGGGTATATTAATGATGTTACTGAGGACCCTCAATATGCAATTTTGTGCGTCCTCCACCTTGATTCTTATTCACGTGATATTATTTTTAACTTTTTACTCGAAATAACTTCATACTTATAGAAAAGTTGTAAAAATAATACAAAGATTTCCAGCAAACTCTTCGCTGATTTCCTAACTGCCATCTTTATCAGTTTTTTTTTTAGCCATTCCTTCATTTATCAATTATCAATAATATCTGTGATTATTAATTTCTGAATTACTTGAGGGAAACTTGCATACTTGGTGCCTGTTACCCTTAAATATTTTGGTACACATTTCCTATAATATAATCAGAGTACCATGAAATTGAGGGTGGAAATTAATAGTGATTAAATACTCTTATCAAATCTTTAGCTCTTATAAAAATGTTACTAATTATTCCACTAATTTCCTTTGCAGTGGCAAACAAACAAACAAAGCAATATCTGGTCCACAGCCTAATCCAGGGTTGCTATTTTGTTTAGCTTAGTCTCCTTCGATCTGTAATAGTTCCTCAGCCTGTCTTTTTTCTTTCATGATCTTGACATTTTTAAGAGTACAGACCAATTATTTGGCAGATGTCTCTAATTTGGACTTTTGTGACGTTGAAGGATAATTTTCAAAAGGCTAAAAAATAGGACATACAAATATAACATGAACACATAACAAAGATTTTATTTAACTTGTTAATTAAGGAGGGAACTAGGGAATGTTAAGTTCAGCCTGAAGAACATTTGAGAAGCTAGGTATATATGGCAATTTTATAAGAGATGTTTCTGGTGTTTTATGGCACCATCAACCATAATCTTTGGGATCATTCCTTTCAACTGAAGAGAATTTGCATCCTGACTGGACAAAAATCTATATTTTTTGCATCTAAGAGTTGTAAAATAGTCCAATTAGTATTAAGTCAAGCCCAGCACTGCACTGTAAGAACACTCTTTCTCCTATTTCCAAGGTTGGGATATGTTTTATCGTAGTAGGTTTTAAGTTCTCTTTCATTGCTGGCTGGGATTGTTCAGAAGGAAAACTCTGGAGAAAGCACAGGGTACTGTTAGAATTGATGCACTGACCCCATAAGCATTCCTCTCCCTTTCCCTTCTGCCCCAAGGTGCCTCAGTCCTGTCTATGTAGGTCTGACAGCATCAGAGACAATTTAGGAGATGAAAAACTTAGACCTTACTAGGTTTATATATGCAGTGTTTTGAGGACTCTGGTAAAGACTAAGCAAACTTGAGATCTTCATGACTCAAGTCTCCAAAAAGCGTATTTTTAGGTAACTAGGCAGGCAAGCAGAAGTACTGCCCAGGCAGCTCACACGTGTGGGTGTTTCACTCACTGTAACAAATTCCATCTTGAGTTGTGTGACTTCCCTTTTCTCGTTTGCCTGTGCCCTTGAATGCTTTGGTGAAACTCTTCCCCGTTCTTTTTGTTGGAGTGATTTTTTTTTTTTTAAATCACCTTTATTCTGGTATTGTCTTCATTTAGCTGGCCAGTTATCCATGAAAGGTCTTTTGCCTAAAGTTTGGTTTTTGAAAATAAGATCCCAAAGAAGGAAACCGAATTCCTATATTGGATATTAAGATCTTAAATGTTGTTTAAAATAAAAATCATTTATGTACATATAATTTCATTATTTTACAGATTTTTAAAACTTGAACACTATTATTTGGACCTTAAATATATTATAGTTCATTACTGTGTTGCTATTAGGAGATAATGAAATATTTAAAATGTATGTTATATTTTTGTTGTATTGAGAGAGACAAGGTTTATTTATGTTAAGGGTATAGGAGCAAGACCACCCCTAAAACATTTGAATTCATGATCTAAAACCAAGTTTTATAGAGTATAAACTCAATATATATCAGTTTCTCTAAGTTAATGTTCTTTTAAATCCCTCTAAATTCCTATGTACCTGAAATGATGGCTTTCGAAATCTATTGTGTCTGCAATTATTTTAGAATATCCAATTTCCAGAATTTAAGATAATTCTTTTAATTATCAAATTATAAAATTCAGAGACAAGTCAGTTTCAAGTGAATTTATTATTTGAAGGCACAGGAAAAAAAAGGCAAAAATTGGCTATAAACTTACTGCCCAGAGATAATTACTGTTAACATTTTGGCATTTGGTATTTTCTTCTACTTTTTTCTATTTGCTTATAAATACTAGAGATCATAGTATATATAATAGAGTGTCTTCAGGTTTTCAGTAAAACACTGTATCATCAGTATTCTCCTATATAATTAAACTTTTTCACAATTGCTACTTACTGCTGGTATAATATTCCTTTGGATTAATGTACCATAATTTATTTAGTGCTTCCTCCATTGTTGGCAATTTATTTTTCCCAATTTATAGACTCCTAGAAGTGTAGGAATCTGTTGGACACCAGCATATCTAAGATTCTTTTTTCTAATAATTATTTTATTTATTTATTTGAGAGAGAGAATCCACAAGTGGGGTAGAGGGGCAGAGGGACAGGGAGAAGAGACACCTCCGCTGAGGTAGGGAGCCCAATGTGGACTTGATTCCAGGACCCTGGGATCATGACCAGAGCTGAAGGTAGACTCTTAATTGACTGAGCCACCCAGGTACCCTTATGTAAGATTCTTTTTTTTTTTTTAAGATTTTATTTATTTATTTGACAGACAGAGATCACAAGTAGGCAGAGAGGCAGACAGAGAGAGAGCCCGATGCGGGGCTCGATGCCAGGACCATGACCCGAGCCGAAGGCAGAGGCTTTAACCCACTGAGCCACCCAGGCGCCCCCCGCCTTATTTACCAGGGTCCCTGAGGGTGCCCATCTCATGAGGCCTGACTGGATTTGAGTTTCATATATTGTTCAGTCTTTTCTAGTAGTTGTTTTAATTTTAACTTTGTTAAATAATGCCTTCGTTGAGGTTTTGGGGTTTTTTTGTTTGTTTGGTTTTGGTTTTGGTTTTGGTTTTTTTTCCAGAAATTAGTTAGGATCTGGGCTTCCTTTTCTTTGTACATCTTCCATGTCCTTTTAGATAGTGGCAACTGGACCAATATAGCTTTAATCTGCACTGTATGCGGGTATGTATATGTGACCCCAGGCAATTTATTTAGCCTCCTTTTTAACTTTTAAGTATCCTCATATGTAAAACAGAGATAAAAATATATACCTCATAGCAGTGTTGTGAGGATGAAGTGAGATAATGTAAGCATGATATTTAGCACAATACCTAACACATGGTATTCTTTAAGTCACTTTGCTGTAATTGTTACCATAATTGCAATGATCATTTTGTCAAGTATCTATTGAGGAGATAGGGATTTTCTGTTGATTTCTATGAGATTTTTATGGTCTAAGTATATTAATTCTTCTTCACATTTACTTGTAAAAGTATTTTCCCATTTGATGATTGCTGTTTTCTTTTCTCTCTCTCTCTCTCAATCTCTCTCTCTCTCTCTCTCTTTTTTTTTTCCAGGATTTACTTTCTTAGAAACTTCCAAACATACCATAGAGCAGTGTTAACTATAGTCATCATGTTGTACATTATATCCTCGGTACTTACTTATCTTACATCTGGAAGTTTAGACCTTTTTGAGCACCTTCAGCCAATTCCCCTTTTCCCCATTCCCTTGCCTCTGATAACCATACATCTGTTCTTTTTCTATTGCTTTTTTTTTTTTTAGATTCTACATATAAGTGCGATAATATAGGATGTTTTTCTCTCTTATTTTTCACTTAGCATAACACTCTCCAGGTTTATCCATATTGTTGCAAAATGGCAGGATTTCTTCCTTTTTTATGGCTGAATAGTATTCTGTTGTATGTGTAGACCACATTTTCTTTAGCCATTCATCTGCTGATGGATATTTACAGTTGTTTCCATTTCTTGGCTATTATAAATAACACTTTAGTGAACATGGGGGTGCAGCTATCTCTTGAACTTAGTGATTTTATTTCCTTTGGGTATATATCCAGAAGTGCAATTGCTGGATCAGAGGGTAGTTCTGTTTTTAATTTTTTGAGAGAGGTCCATACCGTTTTCCACAGTGGCTACACCATTTATATTCCTACCAACCCTGCACAAGGGTTCTCTTTTTTCTACATCCTCACCAACATTTATTATCTCTTGTCTTTTTGATGATAGGCATTCTAATGGGTATAATGTGATGTCTCATTGTGGCTTTGATTTGCATTCCCCTGATGATTACTGATGTTGAGCATCCTTCTGTGTACCTGTTGGCCATCTGTATGTCTTCTTTGGAAAAAATGTCTATTCAGATCCTCTGCCCATTTTGTAGTTAAATTATTTGGTCTTTCTTGCTTGCTTGCTTGCTGTTTAATTGTATGGATATTAACTTCTTACCAAATATGTGATTTACAAATATTTCCTCTCATTCAGTACTTGACTTTTGATTTTTTTGATGGTTATTGCCATTTTAATGTTTTTAAAAATATTTTAGTTATGTTATTGTGTTTTGAAAAATGAGGACCAAGACAATTGTTATAGCCTTTATTAGAAAAGAAGTAGCAAAAAAATAAAAAAGAAAAGAAAAGAAGAGAAAAGAAAAAGAAGTAGCCATTGAGTTACTTCCATGACTCAAACCTCAAAACTCAAAACCACTGAGTTTTCTATTGTCACCTGATCTTTACCATTAATATCAAGGAACAGAAATGTAAAGGATAATGTAACACCTATTTTGCAATAATGAAGCAGAAAGTCAAGTAGAAAGATACAGTTCTGGAAATGTAACCTGCAACAGTGCCAAATCACATTATAATTGTTTTATTTTATTTATATTTTTTTGAAGATTTATTTATTTGAGAGAAAGTGTACACTCATGTGAATAGGGGAGGTGGTAGATGAGGAGCAGAGGGAGAGGGTTGGAGAATCCTCAAGCAGATTCCCTACTGGGTGTGGAGCCTGAGAGGGGATTTGATCCCACGACCCAGATATCATGACCTGAGATGAAATTCAGAGTTGGCCACTTAACCAACTGAGCCACCTAGGCACCCCTCATATTGTAGTCATTTTTAGAAATCTAAAACACTAACACATTTATTATAGTAAATCACCATTAAAAAAGTAAAGGGAATTTTTTTTTTCTTATCAAAACCTGCTTCCAACTTTATTTTAGTCTTTGAAATGTATCCTTTAGAGTGTGAGCTAAGACTGTATCATTTGCACACTACATCACTGCTGGTTTTGAAGGAAAAACCGAGTAAAAATGTTTCGCGGTTTCAGGTGGCCTCTCTTTTTTGTTTTGTTTTGTTTTGTTTTGTGTTTTGTTTTTTACTCTGGAGTTCAATAGTGGCTGATTTAAATATTGAAACTTAAACATGCTATTTTGATGACTATATATTCAATAACTTTTGGGGGGTCAAATTGCCATACTTTTGTTTTTCCTTCTGGCTTTCTTTGGGATGTCTGAGCCTTTCAGCCAATTAACACTTTTTCTTTCTTTCTTTCTTTTATTTCTTTTTTTTTTTGGTGGGATAAAGGTGAGAAAAGATCAAAACATTGTTTGTAGTAGACACTGGGGTTTGCAGAAACATTTAAGAGACTATGTCTCATTCACCATCATGATTGTATCACATTTAAATGGCTAAGCAATGTGTGTCAATCTCTGGAACTAAATTTAAAATGCATATAATTTGTTTTGTAAAATTGGCATATGGTTTAGACAGCCTGTGTAACATAATACTAAATGAAACCATATTAACTAAGTAAGGAAGTCAATAGGAACCCTAGGTTTGTGCATTTGTTAGCCTTCATTGCTATTTATTTAAACCCTCTATGCTAAAAAGTTATAAAATGGCACAATGCATAACTCTGATTTGTAGTTCCGAGAATGAAAGTAGGAGATCTCATTACGTGTAGTCTAGCAGGTGTTTGTTCAGAGCAGCACTTCTCAAACTTTGATGGTTATATGAATCTCCTGGAGACCTTGTTAAAAGGAACATTCTGATTCCAGAGGCATGGTAGAGCCTGAGGTTCTGCATTCCTTACTGGCCTTCAGGAGGAGGGGTCACTGCTACTGGTCCATGGACCATACTTAGAGTAGCAAGGGTTTAGAAACAAATTATTTATTGAGAGTACATAAAGAATTCGCTGGAGAGCTCATTAAATAGATTCCTGGCACTCCTCCCAGAGATCCTGATTTAGCAGGTTTAGGGTAGGAACCCAAGATTGGACTCTTAACAAGTTCCTAGGTGAAGCTGATGCTGCTGATCTACTGACCACAATTTGAGTAGCTCCTATTCAGAAGTATTCAAACTCCTCTGACATAAATAATAGTTAGTTATAGTGGGATGAAACGTGGCTCATGGAAAGTCTCTTAGACTGTCTAGAAGGAAACTAGGCTTCGGGGACAGGCCTCCTCTATAAGTCTCAGTTTCCTTACCTATAAAATGGGACTAATGACTAGTGCTCCACTCCCACATACTTAGCATACAAAAAAGGGAGCCCTCTTAATTTGAAACAGACATTTTCATTCTTTTGGGCACATCTACCCTAACATTTGGAGGACCCATGACAAATGGAGACTTCGTGGCATATGGGTGAACATTTTCAAGTTGTACCTCAAGCCAACAAATACATTAGATAACAATCTGAATTGTTTATTGTTGCAATATGTTTTTAAGCCGCCATGTGCACATTCAACACTAATTCAGGAACATCTCTTAAAACCACAATTTGATACATGAGGAAAATAGAGATGGATATTTGTTTCTTCTAGGAAACAACACTTCATTATTTGAGAATCGATTGAACTCCTGCTATTTTATAGGAAGGATTTAACATGTTAATTATTTTCCCCTTACCTAAGCACTTCTGCTAAGTCCTCCCTCCACTGTGAAATGATGTCTATTTCTGATGTCAGCGGTTACACACTCCATAGCACTTCATACTCTTCAAATGCAGTCTTATTTTGACATATAGGATAAGAGATGTGGAGAATCATCACCCTGAGGCTTGAGCAATGTTAACTATGAGATAAGATGTTTAAGATTATGCCTCACAGTCTACAGTGCTAAATACAGGATCTGACGTGACAAATGTAAACTGTCATCTGTGTTTGTGGTATGTGAGGACCTCTAAAGCACAGGACCAGAGAAAGTGTCCCTTTTGTCTGGGTTTAGGGCAGTACTCTTGCTGGTCATAAGAAAACTGATACCCAAAACGACTATCACTTGAATATCATTCAGAATGCGTGATATTTGAGAGGGACATTTGGAAGATAAAACTAATTTATTCATCTAGGTGTCCTAAAATGTAACCATATAAAATTAGATTATGCTGAAGTCGTATAATTTTAACTACATGGAGAGAACCTTGTGTCAAATAAAGGCATAATCATATGCCCTCTGCTTTTTTGAAGACGATGTCTCTATACAGAATATATCTGTATCATGCACACACTTACTACTTAAAACATCCACTGTGCCATCCAATATCCCTTATATGAAAGTTAAACAAGGTAGTTTTCTTTAAATTCACTACCGAGTTAAAAGAAGACTAGAATGTCTCTTCAGACAAACTTGTGTATTTCTTGCTTTAGCGGCCTGGAAGCTCAGCACTAAATTTAGTATTCAGCTGAAGTATATCACTTAGCCCAAGGTCTATACATTAATGTTTCTTTCCTTCTGGTACCTTTGTTTGAATTGTACTTTTAAGTTCATCTATTTTTTAATGTGATTTAAATTCATCACTTAGCTCAGGAAGAAACAGCAGCATATGTAAGAAAGGAAAGAAACAAATACTTGAATGACCTATCTTGTAGAATTTGTAAAATTCAAATGGAAAAATGAGGTGCGTGGTAGAATTTTGAAGTTATGAAACTTTCTATAATTCAAAGGTATTACCATATTTTATCCACCGCATGACCCAAGATGACTGCTAGAGTTCCAGCCATCATAAGGTTTGTGTATATCAGGGCATACAGAAAGAAAAAAGAAATTTAGAAAAGCGAAGTGGTGTTATTCAAATTCTGCAGCTGTTCTGAAGTTTCTACACAGCACTTGGTTGTAAGACCACTTCTGTTGACATGACTGCTGGGAAATATAACATTTTGTTCTTGGCAACAACAAATTCAACTACATACTAGGCTCGTTTTACTGAGAAGGAAGATGAGAAAGAAGTAGAGGTGGGGAATTTCAACCTTTGCCACAAATTCTTTGCCAGTATTAAAGTGAGGAAATTTTTAACTTCTCAGTAGAGTAATAACATACTTAACTTTTAAATTGTTATAAATTTTTAAAATATCAGGTACTGTATTGGATAGCTCTTTATTTAAATACTATCTACATTTTAAACCTTCAGATCTTGCATCTCAAAATAGCATAATTTTCAACCACAAGGTAAATAAGATTTTTTTTTTAATAGGATGCAGATAACGACTTCCAGAATTGTTCATGGACAATTTGGCTTTGTTTGGGAATTGATTCAGTGATTTGTTTTCATAAGTATTGATTTCCTTTCTTGTATGTTTTATGAACTGAGTGGGGAGAACTATTGTACTTAGTCCTTATTTTGTTTCAATTTGTTCAATGTAGCAGTGGTTGTGGATGTTTCCTTGACTATTTGTATTTTAGACTAACTTTTCAGATGGTAAATTGAGCATGAGAAATATATTATTAAAATGACTGCATTACAAAGTGGTATTTGACATTTTCTATTTATAAGCATGGTACCGTTTACCCAAAATCCAGGAAATTTTTGACAAAAATGAATATCCATTAACTTATGTGTTAAATGCCAAAGCCCATTATGTATATCTGAGATGTACTAAACTCATCTTTTTGCCCAAGGTCAAGTGCATTAAGAGTGAATCCATTTAATGAATAAACATTTTAAAAATAAATGACCACTACAAAGCAGATTTTCATAATTAATTAAAAAAATTGCAATTGACTAAGCATCATCTTTACTCTCTGAACTTCTAGATATCCCATATTGAATTAATAATCCCACTTCTGCTAAGGATATATACTTTATTTGCTACACAGAGATAGCAATGAATAGATATTTACTGATTTTAATATGGATTATGAATGAGTGAATGTTTGTGTGTGTGTCTGTAAATAATATGAAATACTATGGTTTGAGAAAGTCAAGACTGGGAATGGATTTAATGTCTGTTTTATCAATCAACCCTGATGTCAACAATCCATTTACTTCTTATTCCATCCTCAATAGTAGTTTCACTTTGTTAATTTTAATTTCAGGGGAGGAAGGGAACTACTGGAAATTTCCATTGTCTAAGTTCTTCACCATGATCAGCACACATCTATCATTGCTGACTGTTTTTAACTCCTCAACTCATTTTCACAATTTGTTGTCCTGTAAAGTAACAAATGGCCCAAATTTTCTACACACTAATTAAAATTCCATTTCTCATGAATTCCTTAATCGAGTGCAAGTCATTATGTGCTTTGTTGATTCTTAAGTGCAAAGATAATTGCAATGGGCAGCATGAAAAGGGTTTGATTATTGCCTGTCGACTCTTGTGAATTCTAATAGGTCTAATTGCATAGCATCAATTCATCATCTCAGCATCACTTCTTTTTATTATTAGCTCTTCGAATTGTAATGTGCTCATAAAGAAGTGTTGTAGTATATCAGAGCTGACATGGTACCTGGCCCATTGTAATTTTCAGCCCTTACCTTGTGCAACTCTTGAAATTAAAAGTTTATTATGGAGTGCCATTTTTCTGAAACTAATTTTAAAATCTTCCTGTATGATAAAATGAATACTGTCCAATAATCTGCATATGAATTTGCCTTTGTAATAATTCCATTAAATGACTGCCAAGACCTTTTTTGCTCAGATTGTTCCTATAAATTCAGAACATAATGTGTTAGTTGGAAAACATTTATTAGACTTTTTAATGGGAATTCCTGGCGGCATTTCTCAGGGAGTTTCTATACTATAGTGGCTATTGTAAACGCTCAGGAAAGAAAGAGCTCCCACTGAATAATAATGTGGACTAATCCAGAAGCCCCAATTATATGCGTAAAGGACCACCAGAAACTGAGATGCCAAATGCACTATCATTTGCACTAAGGAACAGAACGGCCTTAGTGTAGAGAAGGAACGTAAACCTTTAATCAATCTATAGATAAACTAATGCTCTATGTGTGTGAGGGAGTATATCCAATAATAATAGCTTCAAAGCTTGGGACTTAGCCCCTGTGTAAAGCTCAGTACTTTAGTCATTATTTCTGAAAATTTCTAGGATCCTTGTGAATGAAGGATTAATATCACAGTTTTACAGATGAGGCTCAAAATGTCACCCCAAATCAGCAGATGGTATATGGCAAACATCAGAGAGAACCTCCCCCACCACCACCACCATTGTTTGTATGCTATCTTCAACACACACCATGGCATGCCTTTGATGAAGTTTGGAAGGATTATCATATTAATAAAGTGTGAACTCCAAGTCAACCCAAAAGTTAAATAAAAGATAGAACCTCGGGTACTTCTATTCCTGTTAGGGTAATGTAGTAAGAAGTGATTATAATCCATTTTAAGGAACAAGTCAACTTCATATTATCATTTTCTAGAATTAAGCAAATTGAAGGAAAGTGTCTCAGTTATTTACTTATTGTGTAACAAACTATCCCCAAACTGGGCGGAATAATCAACAGCCATATTATTAGGCTTTCAGATTCTATGTGACAGAAATTCAAATGACTCATCTCTGCTCAATAATGTGTGTGTCCTTATTGGGAAAGATGTGAATGCTTGGGGACTGGGATCATCTGGAGACTTCTTCATCCACATGTCTTGTGACTGTGATGGAATGACTCACCGAATGGGCTTAGCTGGGACTGTCCATCAGAGTGCCTACGCATGTGCCTTTGGATTCTCACAGCATGGCACTGAGTTCCTAGAGTAACATCCAGAAAGCAAATATTCCAAGAGATCAAGGCAGAACCTGTAAGACTTCTCACCTTTTACTGGTAGTACCATAGCATCACTTCAACACATTTTATTGGCAATAAGCAAGTCACTACAGCCATCTGGGGTTCATTGGGAAGAGATTTATACTCCACCTTTTGATGAAGGAGTGGCAAGATCACAATCCAGAAGAACACATGGGATGGAAAATATTCTTGTATCCATATTTGGATAACACAGCCCACCACAGGGAATGGGGTCTCCTATATGTTATTTATTTCTGGGCAATGGAGCAACTTGTAGGGAAAGAGTCCCCCAACAGGTATAAATTATTATCTTAAACATCTCTCTGGAAATGATTTTAATAAGAAGATACCTCTTTGTTTTGTGTGTACATGTGTGTGATGAAAAGCAATACTAAAACAATTTGAAATGCCTGGGTGGCTCAGTCAAAGTGTCTGCCTTCAGCTCAGGTCATGATCCCAGGGTTCCCTGCTTAGCAGGGAGTCTGCTTCTCCCTCAGCCTGCTGCTCCTCCTGCTTGTTCTCTTTCTCTCTCTTTCTGACAAATAAATAAAAACAAAATCGTAAAAAAGGAATAAACCAATACATTTTTCTGCAGAGCAAATGTTTGGTTTTTTTAAAAAGAATATTCAAATTGTATGGTTTAGGTATAAATATTTCATTAAGTGCATGAGTTCATTTCCAAATACATAGAATTAGGAGAGCAAACGTCCTAAATTTTCTATTACCCTGTGAAATGTGGAGTATCACCTATATATGAATAAGAAAATAAATTACCAGTCATAAATATTCATTACTTACATTCTGCTTTGAAAATCATAGACTGGAACAGTGATATACATGGAACTATTGCTTACTGTGTTATCATACTTTTAAAAATTGAGATAAAATTTACATAGAGTGAAATGCAAAGATATTAATATATAATTCGGTGAGTTCTGACAATGTATACACACCAGTCAATATGGAGAATGCTTACGTCATGCCAGAATCTTCCCTTGTGCCCAGTCCAGGGAATCCCATTTCTCAAAGGTAATCACTGTTCTGACTTCTTTCATTATTTGTTAATTTTATCTGTTCTTACTATAAATGGAACCACACAGAGTTTATATACACTTGTTTTTGTCACTTTTGTTCAGTATAAAGTCTATTACATTCATCCATGACACCCAGGGAGGGAGAGATACTTTCCTTCCGCCAGGTGGAGGTGGTATTTTGGGCTTCCTGCTAGGTCTTAGCTAATACCACCCAGAGGGAATAAGGGGATTTTCCTGTTATGGCTCCCCAGGTAGCCTCTGTGTGGAATCCAAGATCCCCACATGGTTTCCACAGACATTGGGACAAGGAGATTTTTGCCACCAGCCATGCATGAAAATCTTGGCTTCTCACTCACCATCCTCTGATGTCACTTAGATGAGGAATACCTCATTGTAACTGGATGTGGGGGGAAATCAGTGCTCCCCATTGGGATTTTACTGACTGGATAAGGATTGAACCATGGTTTTATCTGTGGTATTTTGTTGGAATAGGGCAGTTATTATCTTTCTGTCTTACTAGGTTGCCCTTTTGTGATTTTTTTGGCTAGAAAGAACAAACTATTCTGGGGCTTCTTATTGTTGTTATTGTGGTTTTTATCTCTTCTTGGTATTTCTGGGTTGTGGCTTCTCCAGCACCCAGTCCAGGATACATGGGGCAAAAAGAAAACCCAGCAAACTCACCACCATGTCATTCTTTGGGCCCCAAGTCCTGCTTTCTTCTTTCCACTTTTCAGAGTCATCTTCTATTTCTGTCATGTACAATGTCCAAGCAATATCTTTGCTTTTTTTATGCATGTATTTAATACTGGATCTTGATGAGTACTAAAGTTAGGAAAAGATTAAAAAGCCTTTGACATAGAACCATGGTTATCACATGATAAACACTCAGCAAGGAGTAGGTATTATTTTCTTTGTATAATCTCATTGTCTCTAGAAGTCCAATCATCTACTTTTATAAGACAGGGTGTGCCCAGGTTGGATGATGGAGAGATAGAGGGGGAGATGTATCCCAAGCCCTCACCTCATCACACCAGTGGATACAGGAACTTTCTCAACATGTCTTAAGACATATCACAGAGTCATCTGTTCCTGCCTGTGCCTGAAGCTCACTGTACATGCAAATGTATAAACACACATAAAACCTCAGACTTTTGCATACGGATGAGGGCAAACAAACTTAGGGCCAAAGCATACAGGCTCTTAAAATCTTCTTGGAAGGATATGGAAAGAAATCTTCTTCAGTTCCTAAGAAGTTGGTAATTTTTGCCTACTAGTGTTTGACCTAAAGTCCTTCCATGAAAAGATGGTTCTCCACACAGTTTATTTGTAAAACAAGACATTATACTTTATACGGTGAGAGTCTTTGTAATCCTATTCTTGGTGACATCCCTGTGATCAGCTAGCATAACCACATGGAAAGGCTTCAGATCTCTTAATTGCAAATATCACTCTAGTTTATCTCCTTCTGCTTATTATTTATGGCATTCATATACATATCAAGTGCTTGGACAATTGGCTAGTTTGTACTGAAATATCCAGGCAGGCTTTGTGAAAAGTGGAAGTGGCTCTCAGTCCTGAGATTCACAGGCATTTCTGAATGGGTAAGTAGTTATCCTTACAAAGTGTTTTGTTCAGTTATTGCTAGTTTTTAGGTCACAGAGAGTCTGTCCTATGGGACACTACTGGAAAACTCTACCAGAGCTGTTCCAGTTGCTGTATAAGCACCCTTTAGACAGACTGCATTTTCCCAGCCTTATTTTAGAGTGTTGCCTTTCATGTTTTTAAAATAATATTCTGGACATAATATTAATTAATTGACTATTTTAGCCACTCAAGTAGTCATTTAGCCAATACCATCTATTTATTAACAGCACATACCTGAATTTCCTGGCATGACCCAATGCTACTTTTTTCTGGTTTATTTTCTGTTTTGTGGGGTTTTGTTTTGTTTTGTTTTGTTTTAAGTGCATAAGTCAGTGATTTTGGTATACTCCCAGAGTTGTACAATCATCACTAGCACTATCTAATGCTAGAATTTTTTCATCACTTTAAAAATGAATCCTGTACTTATTAGTAATTAGTCTTCGTTCTGTACCCTACCCCATCTTTGGCAACCACTAATCTACTTTCTATCTATATGGATTTACCTTTTGGGGACTTTTTTTTAAGACTTTATTTACTTATTTGACAGAGATCACAAGTAGGCAGAGAGGCAGGCAGAGAGAGAGGGGGAAGCAGTCTCCCTGCTGAGCACAGAGCCCAATGTGGGGCTCAATCCCAGGACCCTCAGATCATGACTCGAGCCAAAGGCAGAGGCTTTAACACACTGAGCCACCCACGTGCCCTGGGACGTTTCTTATGAATGGAATAATACAACGTGTGGCCTTCTGTGGCTGGCTTCTTTCATTTAACATAATGTTTTCAAGGTTCATCCACATTGTAGAATATATCAGTGCATCATTCATTTTTGTGGCTGAATAATATTTCATTGTAGTGGATACATTTGGTTAGTCATTCATTAATTGATAAGCATTTGAGTTGTTTCCACTCAAGGGTTATTATAAATAATACTGCTATGGACATTTGTGTACAAATTTTTGTGTGGACATACATTTTTTGTTCTTTTGGGTAGATACCCAGGAGCAGAATTGCTAAGTCATATGGTAATTCTATATTTAACATTTTGAGGAACTCTCTGCTTTCCAAAGTGGCATTTCTACCTCTATTGTGTGAGGATTACAGTTTCTCCATAGACTCATTAATGCTTGTTATTGCTTATCTTGATTATAGCCATAGTAGTGGCCATGAAGTTTTGATTTACATTTCCTTAATGACTAAGGATATTGAGCATCTTTTCATGTACTTACTTATTGGCCATTTGTATATCTTCTTTCCAACCATTTCTTATCCCTTTTTGACCCCTCCTTGAATCTATTCAAAATCAAGTTACCTATTTAGCTTTTCTTCTTCAGTTTGGCTGGCTCATTCTTTGGCTTAACTCTGAAGTATGCTTTCTTCATTTGTTTCTTTCTTCCCACAATTAATGTATATGCACCCTAATCTTTTTATAAAGAATTTCCATAAAGGCCTCAATTAATGTCATTAATGTTCTGCTAACACTTTAGAATGAGCTCTTCTTACTACAGTATTTGTGCAAAATCTGCTTATCTTTGTAGTTTTTTGTGATGACTTATAAGCACTAAAATAGAGATTGGACAAGACAAGATTTTGTTTTGGATTGTATGCAGAGAAACATTTGAAAGTACAGATTGTCATCAGTGTGTGAGAGACTGCCAGGCATGTTACAGGCCTGGAGAGGCTACACAGGTCAACAGAACAATATAAGCCAAAGATCATAGCTGCGGATGCCATTGATATGCAAATTCGTTTGGCAAAATCAACGTCAGCATCTTGGGTGTCAAGTCAAAACTGAAGCATCGGGGTGCCTGGGTGGCTCAGTTGGTTAAGCAGCTGCCTTCGGCTCAGGTCATGATCCCAGGGTCCTGGGATTGAGTCCCACATCGGGCTCCTTGCTCAGCAGGGAGCCTGCTTCTCCCTCTGCCTCTGCCTGCCTCTCTGTTTGCCTGTGCTCACTCTCTCTGACAAATAAATAAATAAAATCTTAAAAAAAAAAAAATTAAAAAAAAAAAACTGAAGCATCAAAAAAAACAAACAAAACAAAACAAAACAAAACAAAAAAACCTGAAGCATCAGGTAATGTGTAGAATTTTGGTTACAGAGCTACAGGCTGCTACTTTACAGGCTGCTACTTTTGCTATAGACCAGTAATTCTCAACATGTGGTTCCTAGACCAGCAACATCAGAATCACCTGGAAATTTGTTAGAAATGTAGATTCTTGGTCCCCAGCCCCACTCCATCCCAGACCTACTGAATCAGAAACTCTGGGAGTATATCCCAACAACCTATGGTTTAATAAGCCATCTAGATGATTTTGATGTACTCTTAAGTTTGAGAACCACCCACCCAGACTTCTATGAGGTACCAAAGGAGAGAGTGGTCTGTTGACCTAGCAAAGCTTTAGCATTTAGTGAGGGCACACAACAAGGTCATGGCTGTAGCCAAAAGTAATATCTATAGGGAGATCTTCTTGCCAAAGGAATCATCCTCCAAGGCCTCTTCTCTTCTAGTCAGGAGCTCTAATACAGACAGAGTTCACACAAGGTCGGAAAATTCATGGTAAACCAAGTCCATTAAAGTGAAGGAGGACCAATGCATTGGCATGGGAGCACCTGGGGTATGGTATTAAGTATATTGTTGGCTCTGTCTATTCTACGCCTTTTTCCTTGAGCGAAGGCATTCATACAAGTTGGCAAAAGCATGTCCTCGAGAATAATGAGGAAGATATCAGTAAAAGTAAGTGGTAGGCCCATAGAACTTTCACTGGACTGATGTAATAAAGCCAGGTTTATCACAGCCTTTAGATACAATCAATCTACCATGTGCTGGAAAGGAGGATGTTCTTTCTAACATAGGAAAACTCCAAGGGGAATTTTATTTTCTAACAATTGGAAAAAGCTTTTATTTCTCCTTTGACCTTTGTGCTTTCTCCAGTTCCCTGGCCAGGGCCAAATATGGCTTCATGGTTCTCTAGCTGTGTTCAGTACAGTGGTGACTGGAGCCAGTGAGAGGAATGCCACCATATGCTTCCAGCAACCCCAACTTTGGCATTTCACTAGAATCTAAGTGATGGCTCTGAGGACATCTCATAGATTGCTAGGGAATGGATAGATTCTTAGGCCCAGAGTATACATTTCAAAAGGGACCAATGTTGTCTTCATGAAATTCTATAAATTGTGTTTGTATGTCTTTTGTGACTGTTTTCTTCTCCATTTAATAAGAATATTAAAAGACAAGAAATAACAGGGTGTATTTGGTTTAATCCTATAGAAACTTTTGTAGTGTGCTATCAATAAAATTGTCAATAATAATTCTATTAGAAAGGTTAATTTTGTTGTTTTTTATTCTTTAGGGTTTTTATTATACAGCAGTGTCGAACACACTCTTGCAGTTCATTTACTGTAGTAGAGAACTAAGATATTAATCTTTCAGAATGAAATAAGCAGTAAAACTTAAAATTCTATCCAAACATGTTATTGATATTGCCTTCTGTGTATTCAGAATGCTGCACAGTAAGGGTATTTCAGAAAATAACTCAGCTGCTTGATGTGTTTCTGCTTTAAACATCTCTGGACAGCTAAGATTATAACAAGGCATAGAAATCTAATGTTCAGGGTAAAAACAAATGTCGCTTTTAGATTGAGCACTTAAAGTGGGGTTTGTAATTCATGTGTAATAATTGGGTATCCGAAGACAACACTTCAAATTTGAATTATTCTTTTTCTGGTAAATGTATGATTCATTTTTATTTGAAATGTGTAATATTTAGAGGCACCTGGGTAGCTCAGTCATTATGCGTCTGCCTTTGGCTCAGGTCATGATCCCTGGGTCCTGGGATGGAGCCCCACAACGGGCTCCCTGCTCAGCAAGCCTGCTTCTCCCTCTCCCTCTTCCTGCTGCTCCCCCTGCTGTGTTCTCTCTCTCTGTCAAATAAAGAAATAAAATCTTAAAAAAATTAAAAATAAAATGTACAATATTTATTAAAAATGTGGTCTAAAGTGGGTCTGGCTTGGAACAATGTTCTCATCAATTCTAAAAGAAACACTATGAAATAGCTAGAATGATGTAAATAGATATGTTTTCAGTCATGAAAATACTGAATATATTCCTTTTTTTCCTTTTTTTTTTCTTATGTATTTATGTATGTGTATATTTTCAACTTGGTACCATAGCATATGCTGCTTTATTGTGTTAGAAAAATAAAAACATACCTTTTAACATTAAAAAAGCTGAATTCTTAGCAATTTCTATAATTTAGTTGTTAGCTACATGAGGAATACATTCCTTGTTAAAATGTCTCTTTGCGTAATTCAGTCAATTACATCACTGATTTTTTTTTTGTTACTTCTTTGTTTTATTTATTTTTTTCCTTTTAGAGATACCCAATCAGTCCTGCTAAGGGATTGAATATCCTCATTAGAAATAAAAATGTGATGAAAATACATATAGCTTGTACAGATTGATAGAGATACCATGAAGAAAGTGTGAAGTTGTACATTAAGTAAGGTCAAGTCCACTAAGAGCTAGCTATTAATAGATCTTAGCCTGGACCAAAAAAAAAAAAAAAAAAAAGTATTTATATCCAATAAAATAATTGGTAGAGAATAGAATTATATATGATACGTGTAGAAGTTAGAGAAAGGTTTTCCTATCAGAGAACTAAGTTTCAAGCAAAAGGACACCTAATGGAAAGGAAATAGCTGAAAACTAACTTACTGATCTAGAAAATAAGTTGAAGAAATACTCTAGAATGTGCAGTAGATTGTGCAATATGTAACATATTAGAGAGAATATGATGATAATTTTTAAGAATTCTAGAAACAGCAGATAAAATGAGAGCGTAGTTATAACCTCATAACTAAAAAGGAAAAAAAAAAATCCTGTCTTGAAAGAAGCTAAGCAGAATTCAGAATTCCAAGAATAGATAGGAAGTTCCTAAAACTTCTGGAGAGGAAGAGAAATCCAGCTTACTTATGGGAGTATAAAAATCAAACTGGCTTTTTCTCAAGGAAGAAGATTTTGAAGCAAAATCTTCAAAATTCTGAGAGAAAAATTAATTGGAACCTAGAATCATATATGCCCGGAAACTAACATTCAGAAATCAAAACAAATGAAAAACGTTTGCAAATCCAGTGCCTTAGAAAATTCCTAGTTACAGACTATCTCCGAAAGACTTACTCAAGGATGTACTGCAAAAAGAAAAAAAAGGGGGGAAAATGAGTTGAAAGAGAGGGCCAGGGACCCAAGTAATAGTGGAAACAAAGAAGCCAGTAAAATATAAATTCTGACAAAATTGGTTAATATGAATGGTTATGGATTTTGAGAATGTAATGATGAAATACTAACTAGATGTGGAAGATCTTCTAGTTATCCCATGTATGTGCATTGTGAATGCAATTGTGTACAAATACAAATCAATCAAGTCAGAGGTTTGTAACCTACTACATGCCAGTTACGGTGCTCAATGCTTCCACATACGGTACATAATTCATACCCCATATCAAACTTGAGAAGCAAATATAATTATTTTTGCAAAAGAGGAAAAGTAATTTGCCCAGATTCACCAATTTTGTGAGTGGGATTTTCCACTGGGATGTGAATAGTTTTCTTGCTCTTTCCTGATATCATCCAGTCTAATTATAATTACACAGTCTAGGGACCATCCTTTTCTGATAACTCTAGACACACCTCTATAATATAATTATTTTCCTGCTCATACCAAGCTGCCCATCTTGCACTTCATTTATTTCTTTCTTCATAGTACCTCCTCAGCCAAATTATCTTATCTCAACAGCACCCCATTTCTGAATAAAAAGTGGAATTTTTATTCATTGGCCCACATGATAGTATATTTCTAGAGAATTGGTCACCAGGTGTTACTTATTCATTTACAGGTATTTCTTTCTTCTAAAATCTGATAGTCTTGCTTAATTATCAAAGCTTCCAGACAAACATTTCATTCTTGTCAGCTGTATTACTATGAAAAGTTCTCTCTCTTGCTCTCTCTCGGTTGTTGTTTTATTTTGTTCTGTTTTGCATGGTTTTACCTTAAATAATCTTGCAGAGGCACATGTTGACCTCTTTGAATCTGAGTCTCACATGAATCATGTTTGAAAGGCTCAGTGATATATTGTCTTCCCCTCATTGATTCTGTGCCAGGCCCAAAGTAGGCAAGGAAGAAGAAAAGCTTAAAAAAAAAAAAAAAAAAGGCTGCCCTGATATAGGAAAATTCATCATCTTCAACTGTCCATTTTTTTTTCTCTTAGTAATCCTTCTCTAATTTTTGACCTCATTCTGCACTTGATTTTTATGTTAAGGATAGACTTTTAAGAGGTTTGACTAGCACCACAATAATTCAGGCCTTGATCACTGTTCTGATTTTCCTATTTCTGTCATCCCCTGGGTCACCCAGGGTGAAGATACTGTGAATAAATTCTGACTCCCCCCTTGCTTTTCTCCCACCCGGCTTGAAACCATCATTATGAAACTCTGCCAGTTTACCTTTTTGTTTCTTGACTATTTACCTCCCTTTTCATTCCAGCCAACCTGGTTTAATGTTAGGTGCTCTCCTTTCCTCTAGAAGTTTCCAACTCATTCTGCAAAGAAGTATGAGGAAGTAAAACCATTGTCATGACTTCCCTTGGGAATTCATGATCCTCAAGGATCCCTCTTTTCTTTATCCTGTGATGTCTTAAAGAATTCTTGCTTAAAAAGCTGTTATCACCATTTTCTTTTCTACTGGAATCAGTTGATCTGGGAGCAGTCATCTTAGCCTTTCTTCCTTGGGTCCTTGCAAGCTGCTTATTTAAGAAGCATTTCTCCATTCTCAAGAAGTTGGTGAATAGAAATGACCTAATCACCATCTCATAAAAGAGGAAAGAGATATAAGCCTAAATTGTAAAGATTGAGCAAAAATCAAAAATTGTATTTAGTTAAGGTTATTCTTTTAAAAAATTCTGTAACTCACATAAAAGTTGAAGCAGAGAAATACCATTTCTTAACAAGCCCTGTGCATCTGGTTTTCCTTATATAGTTGAAAGTGATCACTGCTTCTTCAAGCTTGAGGACCAGATCAAGTAGTTAGTGGTGTCCATTTTGCATTAAAAAATGAAATAGTTATATTTAATTATTATATCTGCACAGCAGGAAGCTCTAGTGTTGCAGTTCTCAAAGTTTTGTCTGGGGACCCCTCTTTCAGGGGATTTGTGGTCTATACCATGTTCATATTATAGTTAGAGGTTATTTACATTTCTTACTCTCTTTCTCTCTTGAGTGTACAGTGCAGCTTTTGAAAGGCTACATGACATGGGATAACATCATTTTCCTGATAGTTAAAGGCGTATGTGCTTCTGTTTTCTTGTGTGATGTATATATCCACTGAAACAAAAGCTCTTTTTGATCTTCAGTTAATTTTAAGAGTGTAAAGAGAAAAGCTTGAAAACAGCTCCTAACTTGCACAATGAGCCAACCATCTTTGAGAGGCAGATGGGAATGTAGACTGATCTTTCGGACTCAAGCAGTACAAGTCAATCTGTTCATGTTCGTGTTAGAGCAAATACTCATTGTGGGAATGCTCAGTGGAATTATCCTTATTATTTAAATATTTTGTCATTCTTACCCTCCCTTGCCCCTTGTTCATATTGTTGGATATGCATAAATGATCTCATGAAAAATGTGGTTTCATGGTATAGAAATTTCCACATATTCTTTCTTTTAGAATATATGTTAAAATAATTATTAAAGTGTTCTGTCCGTCTCATTGTCTTTTCTAAATACAAGTGTTCCTTTAGAGAATTAGATATAGAGACTTGTGTGGATGTGTAGACCATGAGAGTGGAAGCAGAATGAAAATATAGGTGTAAGTGTACAGAATATCTCTAGTCTAGAGCTGACTTATGAAGGCACTGGTCTCTGAGAGAAATTATACTTGGTTTATTTTGATGGAGAGGTAGGCTCATTATACCCAGATGTCACTTTTTAAAGAAATGTGAACAGTGATTCCATTAATTTTAGAGAAGATATGTAGAGAATCTATCATTTTCCATTTTGTCATTTGAGAGCCAAAACCAATCTCTAGAACAAAGCAAATTTATTCTAAAATTAGCTATATGAAGATAAGGGAAGTGACACATTTTAAAAATGCATTTATTTAATTATCTCTTGCAAAAAAAGGCAAAGGAGTCACCACACTTTTTTTTCCTCCCTATGGGAAGTCTTTGGAAAGAAACTTGTTGGAGTGTGATTGTGTTAGAGTCTTTTTTTTTTTAAATCATCTGTTGTGCACTTATTAGGAAACTTTTGATCAGGCTATGCTGAATCTTTCTGTGAAGAAGTAGATTCTCAGTTCCATAAAAATGTTGACGGATACGAACCAGTTAAACTACATTCCATTGTTTGCCCAGTCCAGACTGGCCATTCTACTTCATTGTTTTCTCTAATCCAGTATATCATCTCTGATTTATTTAATCACCTACAAATTCACTAATTATCCATGAAACAACTGTTCCCATTGGGTTTTGGCTTTGTGGGAAACTTAAACATAGATTTGTCAAGTTCCCTGCAGAGGAAGCAGGGAGTCTTTACATGAAGACAGGAAACAGAATCACAGCATCACAGAATTAGAAAGAATCTTGGAGCACATATAATCATATTTGATTACCTCCAATGACAAGAAATGCCTTGCCTCCTCAGGCAGAATGTTGTCTTATTACAGAGCTCTGACTGATAGAATCTTATTAGTTGTATGTACAGAAATGTTGATGTTAAAAGTCATATAAATGGTCAAATATAAGTGATATTGGAGACCACAAGAGGAGAAATGAGTTCAGAATTAGTTCATGTAGTAGTGCTCATGGATCACCGATTAAAGTGAAGATAAATACCCTTTGGGTTTTATGGAATGGAAAGGATTTTGAAAGGCAAAAGTGAGGGGCTCTCTCAACACCAGGAAAAGTCTGGAGTCAGAAAAACACAAGACTTGTTTTGTGCAAGTGAATGGGGGCAATTGCCCTATGTACCTGGCACAGAGTGGATTCTCAATGAATATTTATTGAATAAAGGACAAAATTAATGACTGAGTGAATGATCACAGAAGAGCCTTTCTTGTCCAGACTGGTGTTGGTAAGGGAGCGGTAAAGGAAGGCTGATGACAAGCTAAGGCATGCCATACAACATCAGCCTTTGTGTCCTGACAATGACCCACCCCCTGCACATTCTAGTCCTAGCCTAGATTCTGCATTTGTAGAATTACCCTCACCATTGGAGGGGGGGAGCGGGGAGGCTACACGGAGGGGGGTAGTGATGACTAGCTTTCATTTATTTTTACCCATTAAGTAGGATGCTTAAACTCTACTTTCCCCTTGCATCTTAATAAAGTGCTGGTTTTGCATCTGTCTGAAAAGGCTGCAAATTGCTGCCCATCCCTTGAACCGGAACAAAGACCTTATTATTATCTTCCTTGAAAAAGTCATATTGTCTATCTGGACCTCCACCTCCTCTCACCCCTGCTACTGAAGCATTAGAAATGCCATGTATTTGACTCACTTCCTTCTAAGATGTGTTCTCTTTTGGTTCATTCTAAAATGATGTGAAATGTTGGAATTTTGCAGATAATTCAGCTTCCCACAGTCTTTCTGAGACCCCTCTCTGTTGGAAATAACACTATTGTAATGCAGATGTCCCCAATACCCTGTGAAATCCCAAAGATTCTATAAATGGCTGACCACAGGATATCCCTTTTACACAAATTTCAATCTCTGTTATTGAAAATGGACCCTTATATATAGGGATCCATTGAAACAGGAGACTGTCTCATCAGCAAAATCAACCTTAAATAGATTTTTGGCAGAAGAAGGGAAGCTAATAAACTATTAAAGGTAAGCTTTGCCCTTTTCTTCCTTCCTTCCTTCCTTCCTTCCTTCCTTCCTTCCTTCCTTCCTTTCTCTCTCTCTCTCTCTTTTAATATAGAGGGTAACATTTTGGTAGAAACTGCTCAAACAATATTTGATAATTTAAACCTCACAATTTAAGCTTAAAACCTCACATCTTTAAAGTCAATGAAGTATGAAACGTATTAGCAGCACATGATGTCCAAAACATGGCAACATCATCACATTGTCATATAAAAATGGGATCAAATTTCAACCTGAGCTGGGTGTATTCATTCAAGCTTTGGCAGTGGATTCGGTATGCCTTTATCAGCTGCAAAATGCAGAAGTTGTTTAGCTACTCAGTATTTAATCTTAGACACAGACATCTTATTTAGGGAACTATAACTCCCAAGGAGGCTAAGAGAGGTAAACCAAAGCTCTTTTGTAACTAAAAACAGTGAAAAGAAATGGTTAATTCACAGACTCAAAGGAAAATAGGCTAGAAAATAACACTGTAAGTGGTAGTTTGTCCCAAACTTATGCAAAGAGCTGGGTGACTGTAGTCTTTCTGGACGTAGAAAGAAATCCATCATGTAGCTGAAGAAGTGTGTGAGCAAATAATCCAAACTTAGAAACCTGCAGGGCAATGGTTGAAGTACATTCTTTTTTTTTTTTTTTTTTTTTTTTTTTTTTTAAAGATTTTATTTATTTGTCAGAGAGAGGAGCAAGAGTGAGCACAAGCAGATAGAGTGGCAGGCAGAGGCAGAGGGAGAAGCAGGCTCCCTGCAGAGCAAAGAGCCCGATGTGGGACTCGATCCCAGGACGCTGGGATCATGACCTGAGCCGAAGGCAGCTGCTTAACCAACTGAGCCACCCAGGCATCCCGGTTGAAGTACATTCTAACTGATGTCTGTGGCAGATTGAAAAGGAACATCTTATGGACAATTGATTGTTTCTTGAAATACAACAAAAACAAGCTTTGAAAATGTGTATATGAAAACATTGACCTACATGGAGAGAAAAAGGCAGCATTTACTTTGTAATGCTATGAGGTGGTAATTCAATTTCCTGTTTACTGAACTTCAAGTGTGCTGTTTCAGGTCATAGTTTGGTGGTGCTTATCATATAAATTGGCCAATAAGATTTACAAATAGTACCTTTAGTGCTTGGATAGGTGGTAGTATCTTTAGAAAAGAAAATCAATTTAATTCCACACATTGGTTTTCTCCTTAAAATTCATGCAATTTGAATATGATTGACAGGGCACTGCATCATTATGCAGTCTGTTAGATGGACCGATTATGCTTATGAATACAAGAGTGGAGTGAATGAAAGCAACATGTAATTGATTCTACACTGGTCTGACTGTTCATTAACAGTTTGAATGTAGCACAGTCACTTCTCAAATGGAAAATGATGCGAGCCACCTATATGTGCTCTCTCATTTGTTTTAAAATTCATTATGCTAATATTTTTTCACAGAATGTTTTCACTGATTTTCTTTCTTTCTTTTTTCTTTCTTTTTTTCCCCCAAGGATAAGTCTGATTGAATCTTTGTAAATAATTCTCCTGCTTTCAATACTTATTTGGCATTCCAATCACACATTTTTCAGTTTACACTTTTGGAAATGAAAGCATGCTCTCCCCTGCACCCCCTCCAAAGAAAACCTATCCTACTCCCCTCTTCTGTGTAGTTCAGACTAATTTCCCAGGATAAAATGAGTTGGGGGAATGCAAGGTGGTGGTTATAACTTCAAAACAAAAGAGGTGATTTATAGACTGATTGATTTCTGAAATAGATGAGCAAAAACAGCTTTCATTTGTCTTGCCACACTTTTAGTGTGATAGAGCACAAAAGGGCCTGCCATCTCATTTTCCATACCTCTTCAAGGGCTTGCATTTGAAATGTTGATTAAATGTACAAATAATATGGCTTTTTTCTCGGCTTTCCTCACTTGTATAAGAAAGTACCTCAAATGTATGAAGGCCCCCTTTCCTTTCTTGAATGAGAAGCTGGGCGTTTCAGGGAAATAGCATTATCTTATTGCTCACAGGGAGATATGATGCTGATTCTATAACAGCCATCCCTGCCCTTTCCTTTGCCCCCAGCTTCCTGCCAGATTTGAGTATAGAAGAAGCAAAGAAACTAGTGCTGGGCCTGGCAGTTCTATGTCGGAGCTACAATAACACTGTGATCTCCAAAAAGATTGTATTTATAATTAATAAATGTATTAATTCAATCTCTCTCCAGCTCTGATTTTTATTAAATCAGCAGCTGACTTATTAAAATAATAGTCTGAGAAAACACTGGAAATAGGTTATTTTTTTTTTATGGTGAGAACTTTCAAGATTTACTCTCTTAGCTGCTTTCAAATATGCAATATGGTATTATAAACTATAGTCACTGTGCTATATATTACACACCCAGGCCTTATGTATCTTATAACCGGAAGTTTGTACCTTTTGACCCCCTTCATCCAATTCTGCCACTCCAACCCCTAAACTCTACCTCTGGCAACCACCAATATGTTCTTTGTATCTATGAGCTTGGGTATGTTATTACTGTTTTGTTGTTTTAGATTCCACACAAAAGTGAAATGACATGGTGCTTGCCTTTCTCTGTCTGACCTATTTCACTTAGCATAAGGCTCAAGGTCCATCCATGTTGCCAAAAATGGCAGGATTTTTTTTTCTATTTTATGGCTGAATAATTATTTTATGGCTGAATATTATTCCACTGTGCGTATACAGACCACATTTTCTTTATCCATTCAGTTATTGGTGGACACTGAGATAGTTTCCATGTCTTGGCTATTGTCAAGAATGCTGCATGAACATGGGGGTGCAGATATATTTTTCAGCTCATGTTTTCATTTCTTTCAGTTAAATATTCAATAGTGGAATTGCTGGATCTTATGGTAGTTCTAGTTTTAGTTTTTTGAGGAATCCCTACACTGTTTTCTATAATAGCTACATGGAAATAGATTTAGTCATGTTGGCTTTTTCTATGGTTTCTAATATATCTACTGCAAGAGTTTTTAATTAAAAAACATGCTGGGGAGCCTGGGTGGCTCAGTTGGTTAAGCCTCTGCCTTCGGCTCAGGTCATGATCTCAGGGTCTTGGGATCGAGCCCCGCATAGGGCTCTCTGCTCAGCAGGGAGCCTGCTTCCCCCATCCCTGTCTCTCTGCCTGCCTCTGTCTACTTGTGATCTCTCTCTCTGTCAAATAAATAAATAAAATCTTAAAAAAAAATAAAACAACATGCTAACCAAAACAAAGCCCAAGTGTCTGGGAAGTCCTGAGATGTGGCCATTGTATAATATATGTTCATAAATTCTTTGCTACTCCTACCATCAAGAGGAGGGGTTTATGTGTCTACATTTGAAATGGGTGGGATTGTGGGATAGTTGCAACCAATAGGGATAGGGGTAGTGATACTATGCAACTTCCAAGGTTGGGTTATAAGGGTGACTTAGCTTCTACCTCTGGTACACTTGCTTTTGGAACCCTGAGCTGTCATGTGGGCAAACTGACTACTCTGAGGCCACCATGTTGTGAGGAAACCCAAACTAGTCCCTATGGAGAGTCCCTGAGACTATATGAAGAGGGAGGGATGTCAGTCCAACTCTTAGCTGCTTTATCGCCACCACTGTTCCACTACCAGCCATGGGCTGATTGCAGCCATGGGAGACACCCTATACCAGACTCCCTAGCTGAGCCCTTTCAGAATTTCTCACCCAGAGGAACCATAAGAAATAATGAAAAGGTTGTTACCACTCTTAAGCCACCATATTTTGGGTAGTTTTTGTTTATTTTTGTTTTGTTTCAGGGGGTGTTGTTTTTTTTGTTTTTATCCATAGCAATAGCTAACCAGAATCTGCATGTGTACAAACTATGAGGTAAAAGCAATGGGATTCATGATAAACATGCCAAATTTTGTATATACAAATGTATGTCATTTCCTTCAATTAAATAGGCACCTTAGGAAAACTATCTATAATCACATTGCCATTGTGATATCGTATCTCCCCAAGTTGATGTACAACTTTGGACATTTTATTCTCCCTCTCTTGTTCCCGAACAAGGGAAAACATGAAATTTTCTATATTGTCCTTTTCATTTCCAAAAATTCTTCGCTACTATTCAAAATTCTTTGATTGCTGAGATACCTAAGATGTATATGCCTGTACTACATTTCCACTATAAAGTGTCTAGGATTCAATTTGCATATTAAGATTGTAGTGAAATATTAAAGGTAGATATTAAACATATAGGAGAAAAATGCCCTTTTGTCCACCATTTGTACCATACTTTTATCTGAAAATAATTACTTTACATAAAGAGATTATTGAGAGTAGCAAAATAAGGAAAGATATACCTAGTGGAGTCTTTCTGTTAAATCCCTTGGAACTGTATCTTTTTCAAGAATATTTTCATATTTACAGTGATGTAAGATCATCTTTATAAAGCACAGTAACAATCTTTGTATATCAGAGAGATATGGTAGATGGGATCCAGGAACACGGTTTAATAAACCATGTACCCTTTGTTTTAATGCTTTAATTAATTGTTGAGTAGGTAATATATTCATATAATTTGAATGTAAAAAATATAACAGACAAACACTGAAAAGTCTCCTTCCCATATTTGCCTCTATTTTTGCGTTTTCCATCATGACCCTAGTAGGGAATCACTGTAATTAAGTGCTTATTACTCCTTCCAGAGTTGTTTTATGCAAGTATTAGCTAAATATATATATATATATATATATATATATATATATATTCTTTCCTTCACCTGTGGGCTATTTTTACACTAATGGTAGCATATTAATTATACTTCTCCACATTTTTTAACTTAGTAATATATCTTCAATATCTTTCCAAAACCACATGTAAATACCTTCATTGTTCTTTTTACAGAAACACAATATTTAATATTTAAAGGCAGAATTATTTTACTAGTCCTTATTGATGGACATTGAGGTTGCTTCCAATCTTTGCCTGTCATATGCAGTGTTATAGTGAATGACCTGTATAAATGCCATTTTGCATATGAGTAAGCATATTATCTAGGATACATTCCTAGAAATAGAACTATCGGATCAAGAAGAGTCTACATTTATAATTTTGATAGGTACGTAAAACACTGTCTCTGGGGATGGGACCAATTTGTACTTTATTTGTATAAGCATGTTTGAGAAACTTGAACCATGAGTGCTGCTCATTTATCTGGACAAGAATGAATTAGACTACTTAGAATCTATAGATCTATTCTTAATAGGCAAACAGGAGAGGAATTAAATTCAAGAACAGCAAAGAATCTTAGAGGCCATCTTATTCAACTCTTTCTTTGAACTTGGAGAGGGAAACCCAAAGAGGAGAGTGACTTTTCCAAGGTCACACAGCTAATTAGTGACAGATGTGGGACTTCTGACTTTTAATCAGGCCTTAGGACTTAAAGTGTGGTATACTTACCATATCAGAACAGAGATGATGACTGTTGTTTCTGCCTGTGTGTATAAGGTGTCTTGGATATTGCTGCTGTTGGTGGTGGTGGTAATTGAGCTTCTATATGCACCAGAAATCAAATTAAACACTTCTGTTTACATTATCTTATTTATACCAAGGAATCCACAAATTCATGTGCAAGTGAAAGTATTATCTATGGATTGAATGCATTTATCTCACACATATGTATCTACCATCAAGATGCTATTGTGTTCAACAAAATGTAAATTAATGCAAAGCCTCATTGATGTTGTAACAGCTGTTTGTCTCAAACTTGTTCTCCATCAATGGATTTTGAAACTGGTATTGTGAAAGGGTAGTCTGTGATATTTTTGATATTAGAAAAAGGATCCTTAATACTCACAAAACTTGCAAGCCCCTTGTTTAAGGTCTCTTATAACTGACCAGGCATCATTTTGTTCTCCATCTGTCCCTGATACAAAGGTAAATGTTAATGAGGCCACACATCACAGAATAAACCACAGAGATCATCTAAGCAGTTAATTTGTTTTGCGGATAAGGAAACCAAGACAGAGGCCAGTGAAAGGGAGGCTTCACCTGGAGCACTTGGCAAGTCAGGGCTGGAGCTGGAATTAGAAAGCAGACCTCCTGAATGAGTTTTAAAATGGGAAAAGAGGAACTTGTCAGTGTGGAAGAATCACTCCTAAGTGCTATGAGCAATTAAAATAATGAAGGAAATTTACTTTTGGGCCTCACGTTGATTCACCTTCAGCTTTGTGGATCTGAGAGGTCATTGTGTTAGTCGATAATAACACTTGATCTTGGATGTTGTAAGTTTAATATACAGCATAAAATACAGGGATCGATATTTTGATGTTGAGGAGAAGTCTCATTGATTGGCTGTTTGTCCTCAGACTTTTAAATGAAATGGAGAACTGAAGAAATGTAAGGAATAGCTTTTCATAAATCCCATTTAAGTTATGTAGACAGTGATGTCTACAGGGAAAAGCAAAGAAAAATGATTTTTTAAATGTCACTATTTTCTCCTTTTATGGACTCTCTCTCTCTTTCCTCTTCCCATTAATGCCCCTAAGCCCTGTTTTTACTTGGCTCAAGTAGACACATCTGTATGACCCCAGATAAGAGGCACTTATTCTTGACCTTCTCCATCTATATTATAAGGAATCCAAGGTCATACCTTGTTGCTTCTTTATGTATCAAGTATTTGAGGTATAGAGACATTTGGGAACAAGGGAAGAAAACAAAATAAAACCCATGGATTTGTCCTTTAACAATGGCAGTGAGGGTACTGGAGTTGTCCTGGCATAACATTTCCCAAAGGTAAATTTGTGGAAATTTTGTCCCTTGAAGTACTCTGTAAAACATAGTTTTTAACAGTCAAATGCATTCCATTCTTTATCCCCTCTGGTTGAGATTCATAATCCATTGTTGCATACTGAATGTCCTGAAAGTCCTACACTAAGGTAGCTGTTTTGATTTAATTTCACCCAGTGATTCCCAAATGTAATTGACCTTTAAACCCACAGCCTATCATACCCACTTTTGGGGAACGTTGTTCTCTAGAATCCTGTGTTGTTACTCTACAGCTTCTCTCCCTTTGGATTCATTGGGGGATTTAGAATATCGTAGCTGGGCACAAACAGGTAGTCATGAAGGGGAAAATGAAGTAAAGCCATGCACAACCTTCCTTCTTCACGTATTCGAGCATTTGCTTCAAAATGGAAGCTAATGTGAAATATTCAAATAAAAATTCACTACATCTGGTAGAGAACTTGCTTTGCTTCAATAGATAAAGCTCTTACGTGTTACTCTATTATTAAAAAAATGATATCACTGTGTGCTGGGTTTTTGTTTTGTTTTGTTTTTGTTTTTGTTTTTGCTGGACATAACCTAATCTCCTTTTGCCCTCTCCTATGTTATTGGGGTTCTCACTTTAAAGCAACATTGGCCTGTGCAAGAACATCTGCATGAACTCGCTGGTGATGTTTCTGCCTAATTTGATCACAAGATATAATCTTTAATATTATCTGACAAGGGTTTTAATCAACATTTTGAGGATTTCTCAAACATCAGATAATACCCTCAGTATTTTGAGTATTTAGTAGTCTGAGTATTTAGTAGGCAAACAACAAAGATTTTACCCTTAGTGACTTATTTTCTGCCATTTAAATTTCCTATGCAATTTAAGACTGTTCCATAGTCTCACTTTTGTGATGTGTTCTTATCTTGTCACTGTTGTTGAAATGAAGTGGTACTGATTGGACAAAGCAAATGATTTCAATTCATTATAAGAGTCCAGTAATATTAGACCAAATTTGTCCTTCTGATCAAACATGATTAGTTGTTGTTACTTACATCAGTGAGATGGGCAAATAATCCAGATTAACAGCTAAGACTGGAAAACAGATGTTATAAGACGTTCAAGTAATTTGGTTTATAATTTGAGTCCTCTCTTGTGATCCTTACAGACTTTAAAACTGGAACAGTTCTATTTCATTATGTTCTAAGTGAAAAAATTTATGTGTGTGAAGGTATTAAAAAAATACAATGACTGGTTTTATGTGCCAAAAAAAAAATCTAATTCTATGTTTTAAATATAAAGGTTGAAAGTATAGGTTGTTTTTTAAAAGTTTGAATATAATAAACAATAGAAGCTAGGTAACTATTAGGGACTATTATGCCTAGCATACCTCATATATGTGAGAATTAGTTGGTTGCACTTTAAAATTGGTAAAGATGTTTTAAAGTTATTCCTTTTAGGGTTATTACTGATTGTTACAAATTATCTTGGCACATTCTCAGAAATTTGCTCCTTTTTATTGTGTACAATGCCTGGAACTATTGTCTTATTTATAAGTAAAGTGAGGTGAAGCATTGGTTCTTCTTTCCCATGTCAATTCAGAACGCTCATTTTGCAGGCAATTATTTCTCAGTTTATTTCTCACCAAGGGTTTGTCTTTTGCCGGGGTGCCAATTATTCACATCTTGTATTATAATCTGTCTCACTAGGATCTGACCAATAACAATGAAATAATTTACTGGTAGGGGATGCCCTTTCACAATCATCACCTTCCTGGGCAACTGCCTACTTTAAGAAGCTGTGCTATATAAAATCTTCTACCAGAGAAGCATTTGCATCATCAATAATTCTTGGCTTGCTCGTCTCCAGACTCCAGCACAAATATCTACAATAAATAAAGCACTGATTATGTGAAAAGTGAAAAATACCTTGCTTATGCTATTTCTCCTTCCTTTTGCATGTGCAGATGTCATCCATACCGTAGGACCAATAGCCAGAGGTCATATTAATGGTTCCCACAAGGAAGACCTCGCAAATTGCTATAAATCATCTCTGAAGCTGATGAAAGAAAATAACATCCGATCAGTTGTAAGTTCTTTTCTGTTTCTTATTTCTTATTCTTTTCAGCCTTTGTATTTGGGAAAATAATATCATCCAAAATGCAGTAAGAAACCATTTCTGAAATTCAGGAAACTAAGGTTAAGGTTCTCAGTACATGATGTGCTACTGGCTATCATAACTTCACTCTTTTGTGTGCCCTAAATATTTGCTTAAATATGTGTGAGGTTTTGGGAGTTAAAGCTGTAGAATCATACAACTGGAGGCAACCATCTCATCTACTTTCTTCCATCCATAGTGCCGTTACCTTTTGGAGAAAGGGTGCATGTGGGCATTTTAATTTAAAGGTTGATGCCTATTTGGGTCTTCTTAAATTAATAGTCTGTAGCTGGGTATGCCACATCCCTTCTAAATTTTATCAATTTAGACTGAGAGAGTTCAAAAATGTGGATCTAATCTATTTCCTTACCGGTAGGCTGGGATGAAAGGAAGTCTTTTTGAGCTGGATTTGGGAGTATTTATTCACCTGCTTTTCTTTTGCAACATGTCCTACATTTATTACATCTCAATTACACCAGGAAAACAAAAGTATGAGAAAAATGAGAGTGTAAATACCCAAAAGTAAGTTAATTTGGGCAGAATCCCTGGGATCTTTTCACATAGATTATAACCTTGGTGGAACTGTGAGGCAGGAAGATAGTTTAACCCTTGACTTCTTAGCAGGCTGAATGGATCGACATTGCTTAGGAGGTCACAAAAGCAGAGTTTTTATTATTTGCATGAAGGAGCACTGATAGTCAGACACATTTAGATAACCCTAGTTGGTTGCTGGACTTTTCATGCATGATTATAATTTTGAAATGCCTTTTTCAACATACATTGGTGAGTTTGCTTAAAATAACACTTTTTTGCAAGCTGATTATACAATCTTTTAAATCTTTGCTTAATTATTAACAGAACATAATATTTTATTCCACTCTTTGATTTTTAATTTTTTTTTCTTTAAAAATAAATCAATAAGTAAGATCCCTCTGTCTTAGAGGAAAAAACTTGAGTTCAAAGAGAATGGAACAAAAGAAACTATTAAACTTAATGGGTTGATTTTGTTTTTTACAGCAAAATAAGGAAAATCAACACAGGTGTGCACATTTAGGAATAATTAAAATTTTATCAATATGGTGTATTGATTATAAAGGCAAGGGACTGAAGTGCTTGGAAAAATGGATATGCATAGAAGTTTCTAGCTTCTCAATTCTTTTCAGGCCTGAAAAGAATTAACTAATGAATTCGCTGGCATAGCTAATGATTCCTTTTCTAAAGCCAAAAGAAAATAAGAAGATGCTAGCCCACTAGAAATAGTGTAAAAACAGCACCCATTCTTTTAATAGGAAAAAAAGAAAAAAAAGTCTCTAACGATGATGATCTTAAAACAATCATATCTGCTATTATACTACTTGCTACCATTAGGTAAGGAGTGGGAGAATTATGGACTAAGTTCAATTGACTTTTGTCAGATGACCTACAGATGGACTAAAGCAATGCTCTAATCATCCTGGGATTGGGATTAGGTCTATCTAAATACCTTGGATGATGATTTTGAGGGGTTAATTACATCTTACTTGGCGCTAAGTTAGCCGGTGATCCTAAACCAAAGTCATATCAATATTAATAAAAATTAAAATGGAGGTGGAAAATATTTGCAAAACATGAAGCAAGATGTCCAGTTGAATGGATTTTCTGTCAAATGCATTGTCTCTTATTCACACACAAAAAATCTATTTTCCTTCCTTCCTCCCTTCTTTCCTTCCCTTTTTCCTTCCTTCTTCTCTTCCTCCCACCTACCTTCCCTCCTTCCCTTCCTCTCGCTCTCCCTCCACACTCTCTTCATTCCTCCCTTCCTCCCTCCCTCTCTTCTTTCCTCCTTTTCTCCCTCCACCCTCTCTACTTTCCTTCCTTTCTTCCTCCCTCCCTTCCTTCCTTCCTTTATTAAAGAAGGAAGTGGGCTGTCTATTTTATATGGAATATCATGTTCTTGACCAATGTTAAAAAAATTACAATGCTGATAAAATCAAATCCTCATTTGATTTTAATGGAAAATGGAAAATTCTTAGAAAATGGAAATGGAAAATTCTTAGAAACTGATTGCAATTGGATATATGTTTTAATATATTGGCTTATACTTTGTGTACTTATTACTCTAGATGGGGGAGAGGGAGTTGATATAAAAAGCCTGGCTATTAAGGTGGAAAATAAACTTAACTTGAGCTCATTTATATACATGTCACAGAAAATTTCTCATAAACGCTTTTACCAGAGCTGCTTAGTGTTTGCTTTACCAGTTGTCACGTGTGACTATTGATGAGCCATGCCAATATTCTGTAGCCTCAATTTCCACCTACAAAGAATAAGTAAATTATTAGTGTTATCTCTGATCTATCTAATTCAAGAGGCTGTTGTGGGGATCAGTTGAAATAATGGATGTAAGATATTCGGAAAAATGTAATTCTCTATAAAACTCTTTGGCAATATTACTTCAAGTATAAGTTATTTTCACATTTTAGGATTTGGCAAATTTAGGAGATTGAGATCATTCTTGCTTTGACATCTATTCTGAAAACCAGACCTCTAGACATTTATCATGTCATCTCTTGATGTTATTCAGCCAGAAATAAATTATTATCAAGTATTCAGTTAGTACATTTGTAAAAGAAAAACTCATTTTTTTTTCCTCTCCTGTGTAGGGAAAAACCTTGTTCTTCCTCATTGTGCATTGTGCATTTATTCCTTTGCTGTTCACACAAAACACTTCACTCTAGTCACCAAATATGTGGAGGCTTCTCCTCATACCTTGCAATTCTCTGGGACACCAGCTGGGTATCCTACAATTTAATGCAATTCTGACACTACTTGAAGATAGTGTCAGATCCCCTAGGTTAAGGGCTCAGCTCCATAAGGTTACCTATTCCCCAAACCCCTACACCTAAACCCTTCAGATGCCAGTAGCAACATTGGGTTATCACCTATATTTCTGAACCAACCAACTATAGATCTAAGGTCCCAACAACCTCCTCCTTGGGTTCAATTAATTTGCTAGGAGGGCTCACAGAACTCAGTGATACACTTACATTTACCAGTTTATTAAAGGATATGATAAAGGGCATAAATGAACATTTAGATGAAGAAGTACATAGGGCAAGGTCTGGGAGGATCCTGACCACAGGAGCTTCTGTCCTGATGAAGCTGGGGGCTTCCTTTACTCTTCCGGTGTTTTGGGTTTAGCAACCTGGAAGCTCTCTGAACCCGTACTACTGGAATTTTATGGAGGCTTCCTCAGGTAGGCATGGTCAATCATCAACTCCCATTTCTAGCCCCTTTCCCCTCTCTGGAGGATGAGGGGCAAGGCTGAAAGTTTCAAGCTTCTAATCCTTGCTTGGTCTTTCTAGTGAATGGCCCCCCTCTAGGAATAATCCAGGAGCCCACCAAGAGTTACTTCATTAGAATAAAAGATACCCCAGGTGCTCCTATCACTTATGAATTTATAAGAGTTTTAGGAGACTTATATCAGAGACGGAGTCAAAGACAAGTATTATATTAGAGCAAAAGATGTTTCTCTGGTTCTTATTACTTAGAGAATTACAAGAGTTTGGGGAGCTCTGTGTCAAGAACTGGGGACAGAGACTAATATATATTTTCTATTATCTCATAATATTATATTTATTTGACAATTAAAACCAATTTAATGTTTATAACTATTAATATCATCTTATGTATAATCATTAATAATGTAATTATTAATATTACAACTCATATTTGTATTGACAGTGCAGAGCATACCACAGAATTTTATTGCTCAGTACATGCATTGAATTAAATTAAATTATACCAGTCTTGTCACCACACTTAACTATCTTAAATTTATAGCCAAATCTTTAACTTTTCAAAAAATACTCTTATATCATTATGGTTTCTCCGACTATGTGTCATTTTACAACAAAGCTACAAAAATGAGTAAGGATTAACTAGTTAAAGTGGTATAGTAGATATGTAACAAAGTAACCATAAAGCAATATGGTTAAATACTATAATGATCTGGACTAGCTAGGCTGTGCTACAACTATAGACAACCTCAAGATCTCAGCAGCTTACATTCAGAGACCTTGGCTAATGGACGTTCTGTCATCTCATAGTTGTGCTCTTTTGAACTGACAGCCTGCTCAGCCTTAGAACAGAGACCTTGTAAACTCATGCATGAACTTTTTACTGTCTCAGCTTAGAAGCAACAGACACCATTTCTGCTCCCATTTCATTAGTCAAAATATTCACATAACCCTGCCTACCTGCAAGGGGCTAGGGAAATATTCCTGAATAAAAGAAATATTTGCTAGGCACCACTTTTCTGCCAAAGTTGAAGCAGAGGCTTGGAGATCACAACATGGGTATCAGAGATTTCTGAGATTTCTGCTTTATTCTTGTATCTCCAAAGAATTTCTGTGAAATTTTAGGTAAAACAAAGAGTATAATCATTTATTTACTTAAAAAATATTAACAAGACTTACCGTGTGCCAAGACTTTTCTTTGGGAGGGGAATGAGCAGAGAGAGCGGGGGAGAGAGAGAATCTTAAGCGGACTCCATGCCCTATGTGGAGCATGACACAGGGCTTAGTCTCACAACCCTGATATCAGGACCTGAGCTGAAATCAAGTCAGATGCTTAACTGCTGAGCCACCCAGGTGCCCCCCCTACCGAGACATTTTTAAGCATCTCCTAAATCCCAGAATATATAATGGTTGTCTTCAAATACATAATTTGTCTCAATCTCCTGCCCATCCAGACAAATAAATAGACAAGATCATCATATCCATTGTATGATTTGAGAGCATTCTCTCGTTCTCATCACTTTTACTTATCTTCCCACAGATGTCTGGAATTCCATAATTAATGAGTAATTTATGATGGCCAGGCATTGTCTTTTCTCTGCAATTTTCCTTTAAAATGCAAATACTCCCGAGATCTGTAGATAATTAATTTCATAATACCTTAACATGAAGAAATTCATCAAATTACTTTTCACTTTGGCAGGATAAATTAGAGGATGATGAAAGTGCTCAGGGCCTCAGCCTGGGGGAGGAGGGGAATTGGAAGGAGGTCTGGAGGAAATTTGGGAGAAACAAAAAACACAGTGGGATACAAATAAATTTCACTTACCTTCAGTTTTTTTTTGCTAAAAAGAGATACCCTTTAAATACAGAGGAGGGGAAAAGTTACATGTGGTTATCTAGAAATAAGGTAGTTATTTGCTCTTGGAGGTGTTGTAGACAAAATTTTTCACTATGAAAAAAATAATACTCTTTTATTAATTTAAGAGAGAATGTTTCCTTACATTTCTCTCTTCTGTCTATTCTTCTTGGTGGCATCTTTTCAGTATATATCTACATGTTTGCTTTAGGTTGTAAAAGGATAAAAGTAATCAATAAATCTAACGGTTCATTTTACAGTGGCACATCTCTCCTATGAATTATTAATTAGCATAGCTTTATTAATACTGATGAATGTTTAAATTCATGATTTCAGTCATGATTCTTCTTCCAAGTCTTATCATAAAGGGTTTCAAATGAAAAATCTGACCTATCTTCCATGCTTCCTAGACCTCGTTTGTGCATGTACCTTATTTCTTCCAACCGACTTCAAATATAATTCACTTATTTTCCTCCAACCACAAATTTCCCTTGGGCAAGATTCAAATATATGCAGATTTACTTGTATATACATTCTCTGCAACCTTGAGAGTGTTGATTCCAGGATAGGCAAAAAAAAAAAAAAAAAAAATGTAGGCAACGTGGAGAGGATAATTAGAAATAGGAACAGGGGGAAAAAGTTGAAAGAAAAGTCAGGGAGTATAGATTTTCTCAGCAAAACCTTGGGAAGGATAAAGGTAGGTGTCAAAACCAGGTAGGTGTCAAAACCCAGGTCTTAGAAACACAGTATTCTAACACATGTGGCTTGAAAAATGAATAGTCAGGTTGGTGAAATTGAACAACTGCATTATTTTAATGTCTGGGACAATGCTGTGTCCTGAGAAAATTAAACAGGTATTGTGGGACTTCACATATACAGGATATCCTTTTGAATGTATATTACCTAAATCATATAAAGGAAATTATTTGTATTGGTGAATATCTTGGTTAAATCAAAGAGATGAGTGTAGGGTTGAAGGCAGTGAGGAAAGATTCCTTTTGCACAGGGACCGTTATGAATAATATTGATGTAGAGGCACTATAATAGCATAGATATTATCTTATATGTCATACTGTTTGTGTTGTTTTTAAGTGAGCATAGAAATATTTTATAAGGATTTTTGTAAGTTTGTCTTGCCCTCTATTTCTTTTTTGCAATATGATCTTAAATTTCCTCAATGGCAAATTCTACCATCAGTTTTACTTTTAGAAACCTAATCCAAGCCATTCAAAAAGGATCAAGTGATTTCTGCCCTCAGTATCAGTTAAAAGGAAAAGATTAATATCTGTCAGTGATACTGGATATTCAGGAAAACCCCTTGTAACTGACAAAATATAGTGTACCCAGTTTGATGTTCTTTGAGGGAGAACATATAATAAGAAAATAGATGTTAATATAAAAACGATCAGAATCTGAATATAAATCAGATTTTATTTAGGTTAAAAATGATTTTCCCATGAAGTGTAGCTAAAAACTGATATATGAATTTGGTACTTTTATGTGATTATGAACAACTAAAAGTTGGATGCTTGTTTTCATAGTATATACCTCTGTGATTTCTACTTGAGAACCATGCTAGATGATGTATGGAATGTAAAAAAAAAAAAAAAAAAAATTAAATCTTTGCTGGTAGGAAACACCTAATACCAATAGAGATCCCCTAAAACTAGATGGTTTTCCCTCCATGAGTCATAGATTTTAAGAAGTAATGACTTCCAATGGAAAAGACAACAGACCTGCAACTTCACTGCTTCCTCTAAGCATTGCAGCAATAAGCAAATTTGGAATTCTGTATTTAATTATTTCACTGCAGTGTAGGTTTTCATTTTAAGGCGTAGTCAAGTAAACCTTATTTTCTTATCCAAGTTCCCTTCTGAGAGGGTTGCCATGGCAATGAGTTCTCAGCCTGAAATTCTTAAATGCCGGTTTTATTTCATTATCTGAGTTTCCATTACAGGCCACATCAATCAATGCAGTCCCTTCTTCAAGAAGACTTCTGCAGCCTTAAAAAGATGACCCTTTAATTTGTTACCTCTGCTCCCCTGCCTAACTTGGTGCCACCATTTCCCAGCCAGCTCTTCATCTCAAAACACCTTCTTCCACAGAGCCACGGGCGTGATCTTCTTCCCTCTTCTCTTTTTAGACAACATCTAGTCTTGGTTCTCAGCTATCTCATTTACGAAGGATAATGCTAACTCTCTGTGTCTTTCCTAGCCGGGATTCTAACAGCTGTGTAACTAATGATACTATTAATAAATAACAAGAACAGAAGCATTTTTACATTTGCACTTCGCTTTATAGTTTACAACAGTGTGTTCCTATACATGATCTCATTTGTTATTCAAATTGTCCGGCTAGCTCTCTATGTTTCTTTGATTAAGCCAAAGAGGGGGAAAAAGGCTAAATCAGGACTTTTTTTCCCTCTATCTTTCCTGTGCTCACCTTCTATAAGATATCCTAATTGGATATTAGGGGTACAAAATCTCGAACAATACTCTCATCAGGTCATTATTACTGGCAATAACAGTGACCACGGGCAGATAGCAGAGACAAGAAGGAGGGAGAGCATGGAAAGATGATAAATTCATAAGCCATACCTGGAAAACTTATAACTATACACCGAAACCCATATTTTCATATACTGCACAATTCATGCCTCCTGGTTGGAGAGATGACTAGAATTAGATCTGTCATTTAGCTAGGAAATAGACTATAAAAATAGTTAATATTTTTGAACCATCACTTGGTGCCAGACATTGTGTTTTACTCATTTAGTCTATGAACTATCTGAGTTAGAGTGTGTTTTTTTCCAGAGAAGGAATATGAGCCAGAAGGACTATAAGTAAATTGCTTAAGGTCTTACTTCTAACAAAAAGTGGGGGTGGGATTTAAATTGTGAAAGTCTAAATCCCATGCTTTTCCCCTTTCCCCTGTGGTTTTAATTTTTCTTTCTTCCTTCCTTCCTCCCTCTTTCTTTCCTCCCTTCCTCCCTTCCTCCCTCCCTCCCTTCCTTCCTTCCTCCCTCTCTCTTCCTTCCTTCCTTCCTTCCTTCCTTCCTTCCTTCCTTCCTTCCTTCCTTTCTATCTTTCTTTCTGAGGGTGGTTTGGGACAATGCAATCCATTGCGGGGGTGGGGGGGTGCCACTAGCATTTTGTGGGCAGGGCCAGAGATGCTAAGACATGTGGGCTGACCAGGCATATGCTGAGAAACTGCCCCTTATCCTATACAATGTTTTAATGTTCTGCTTGACAGTCATACAAATAAAACCTACTTATAAGCAATAGCGTACATTAAAAACAGAACTTTTGCTTTCAGTATTAGTGAACCACCATGAAAATTAAGGGAAGCTTGTGCTTAGTGTGCTCTGCATTTTGCCAATCATGCCATTGTTGGCCACACCACTTAGGGTAGTTGGCAACACAGCACACCTGTGTGAGTCTGCATTTGCACATGTTTTTTCTTCATGGTGATTCCATGTGAGAAAGCACCTCTCTGACCACGTCATTACGTGCTGCTTAATTCATTGTACGTGACACTAGGCAATATGTAGTCATGCCTGACTATTTACATGTTGAAAACAGAACTTAACTTTGTCAATTTCCTTTTATATCTCTTTCATATTACCCCTATGGCGTTATATTGATTTTTAAAAAATGATGTATTGTCTTGATTTGGGTTCCCCCGAAACAGATCCTGAAACAAGGATTTGTGTACAAGTACTTTCTTTAGGAGGCTAGGACAGGAAGCACTGATAGAGGAATGGGGAATTAAGAAAGGGAAGAGGAGGCAGCCAAGAGTCGGGTTATAAGCAAGCTGCCACTGTGGGTGGCAGAGGCTCACTCCTGCTGGGGAGCTCTGGGAAGGTATGTAAGACCTGCCTAGGATTTGCCCCATCTGGAGAAGGAGGGGACCTGGGCCATTTATCTTTGACTTCCACTTGTCAGTAGCTGAGGACTGCTCCTGGGGGATTAACTCCCCAGACTTTCTTGTCTGCTCCTTGGCCAGGCTGAGAGACTACCCTGAGGCAGAATCCCATAAGGGGATTTGCTGGAGGTGGGCAGCTACTGGAACACTGAGTTCTGGGAGGATGTGGGTGGGTCACTGACACCTTCTGCTTCATGAATATAGCTGAATAGTCCTATTTATAGATGTCATTTCAGCATACTCAAGAGGGCTTTTCAAAACAGTTGTAAAAAGAGAATGTTGGGTCTGATTGAATTGCGAACCATTGGGTTAAGTTAAACTGAGTTTCCAGTAGGGCAATGTGCTAAACACACATTGCCCAGAGATTTTTATTCTTGAGCTCAGCATCCAAATTCTCTGCTTCTTTAAGTATAGTGTGATGTACAGGTTGCGAGGATGGTAATTAACGTGACTAGTATTGTAACCTATGGAATGAACAGAGTTATTGAAAGTGAAATTAATTCTTAGGTAGTAGAGAAATAGTATCACAATATTGTGTCAGCTTGGTTGAATTTTTTTCCTCATCATCTCATGGCACTAAATTTTGATTCATCACACAAACAACAGAAAAGTTGGCTGCCCAAGGTTGGATGTTTGTAAATCCGTTCATCGATTAGAAGATACAGTACATATTGAGGGTAAGCGATTGGATTAGGTAGTTAAGTTTGATTTTTTTTTCCCCCAATATAAGGATTCTGCCAAGTTATGTCTTCTTTTAACATTTTGGGAAATGCATTATCTTCTGTTTTCTTCAAGAATCTTTCAGGGGCGCCTGGGTGGTTCAGTTGGTTAAGCATCCGACTCTTGATTTAAACTCAGGCATGATCTCAGGGCCCAGGGTCAGCCCATCCTGGAGTCTGCTTGTCCCTCTCCCTCTCCCCTGCCCCTCCCCCTGCTCATGAATGTGTTCTCTCTCTCTCTCTCTCTCTCTCTCTCTCTGTGTCAAATAAACAAATAAAATATTTTTTTTTAAAAAGCTTACAATATGCCTATGATCAATTCTTTCTGAAAGGTTATCTGAAACTTTTTGCTTCATCTTTTATAGTTTGAAAGAATTATTTTTTAGTCACTTTTGCATTCTGCAGATGTAAATCTACTAACAACGACCAAGGAATATATATTTAAAATGAAAGTATAAAACATCTCAATTTAGCCAGATTTGGTCCTTAATTATTTTCAGTTCTTTGCATCAGGCTAAGGAACATTCCCAGGAAAATCATTACTGTTTCTACAAGCGTGTCTTTCAGAGGAAATACTGGCTTAGCACACTGTCAGAGAAAGTATATTACAGTGAAATTTGTATAGGAACCATAAACAGATTTGCAATGCAAACGTTCGTCTTGAGTGTTTTATTTTTCCCTGACCTGAGCCGCAGTTATTAGATCACAGTATCATGAGGAAAATAGTCAATTCAAAACACGGACCACAGAGTCCCGAGCCTACCATTAGATTTGAACAACAGGGCAATTTTGGCATATATCTAGAGGGTTAATAGTCTAGAGCCACGGCAGTGGCTTTAAACTGTGTATTTCTTTCTGCAAATGTTCAGATATGTTTTTCAGAAGAGCTATTTCAATGTATAGAATCTAAGGTATTCTTAAGCCATTAAACTGAGAGACTAAAAGCAAAACAAATAAACCAATACCACTTTTAAAATAAAAAGAAGCCTGTCGGTATCAAGAACGCTCTCTAGACTTGTTTATCCACTATTCAGTAGAATTATAAAGAGAATTTTTTTTTTCATGAAAAATGTGTTACAGATTGAGTCTAAGCCAAAGCCTAGCCATCTTTGTTTTGAACACTTACACACTCCTGAAATGTGTAGAAGGTGAAATATTTGCTTGGCAGGTGTCTCATGGAAAGAATATAGTGTTCCAGTTATAATTATGGCCCAAGTACAGCAGTGTATGAACCACCCAGAGCTTTGTCCCTAGGAGTTGAATAAATTTAGTGGAATCTTTCCATGTCTTCTGAACCCATTGTTTGGGAAATTTCCTTGCTGCCACTCAAATGTTTAAAAATATAACAGAAAGATAAATAGAAATAAAAATATAATAGACAATAATAAATAATAATGGAGGTCCATCCCAACATTTTCATGAGGCTAAAATGTGATCATGTTTATGAAGTCCTTAGGAGATTTCATGGTAAGTTTCACTGGTAGTCATTTGTCCAGGAAATACAAATTGAGCACTACTGCTATGGTCCAGTCACTGTTCCAAGTCCTTAGAATATATTGGAGCTTGTGAAGCTTACATTTTACTTGTAGTAATTTTCATTATAATGAGTAGTGGTGTTAGTACTATTGTTATTAAATAGTTTGACAACATTTCTAGTTGCTATGGATTTATTATTATTATATCCCTGGGAAAGTATCTCAAATATCATTGTCTGGTACCTTATTCCTGTAATTCCTGAATCTTCAAAAATCTAAGAAAGTAATAGAGGTGAGTATGGATTCAGCAAATGGCAGTTCTGTGAAAGGGTAATAATAGAACTCTCAGTCAACACATATCCATAAAGAAGGATGATTATGTGACCAGCCCTGTAAAGATAGCAAGGAACCATAGAAACAATTTCTAAAATTATTTAAAAATTTTTCAAGTGCTCCCCATTTTAGAAACAAAGTCTCAAAGAGCCTTCAGAGATTCTAAACCTAGTAAAAATAATTCAAAATAAAATAACCATACTGAACAGTGAAAAAATACAGGAAAGCCCAATAGTACTCTGATTTTCCACCAATGATAACTATTTTTTCTTTTTAAATTGAAATATCGAAAAGCAAATGATTTCACACAAACTAATAAGCAAATATACAGGTTTTTTTTGTTTTTGTTTTTGTTTTATTTTCCACACATGCTTCTCTATTCATTGACTGATCCAGAACTAACGGTGCAGGTTGGGGAGAATTAGCAAGAATGCCCCAGACTTTCAGAAAAGGCTCCTCAAACCTTATAGAAATTACAACAGCCTTTACATCAGTTACATTACTTAAAAATGAGCATGAATCTACATACCTCACAGTCTAATGTACAAGAGCCTCACAGGGTGCTGCAAAATGCATGCAAAAGTGGGAGCCAAATTTGAATTTAACTTTCTCTTGCAAAGGGCAGAGGAATGGCTCTGCACTTAGTTTGCATAAACTAAGATCTCTCGCTTATGCCTTTCAGGGAAGACTAACTACTCTGTCAACTCTTTCTGCTTCTAGTTTTACAAAATCTTGCTTATCTGATTAACTACAATTGCCACTACTCTAATCATGAGTATTCATGAGTATTTGTGGGTCAAGGTCAAGGGGGAGGAAGGCTAGCTCCCCTCCAATATTTCATAGTATTTATTCTTTGGAGCAAGTCTTACCTTGTCTATTTTATATTGGTTAATATCTGTTGTTTATCTTGTTCATAATGTAAACATTAGAAAAAAGATGTATATATCTTAAGATGATCTTATTATCACTCATTTAATGGCAACACAAAAGCATGAGCTGGTGATTTTATATGCAAGTGATGCAAGGGATGGACCTCCATTATTATTTATTATTGTCTATTATATTTTTATTTCTATTTATCTTTCTGTTATATTTTTAAACATTTGAGTGGCAGCAAGGTGATTTTATCTGCTTGGGTACCAAAGGAGGTTTTTCAGTTGCCTAATTTGGATCTTGAAGTATGGAAGGCTTTGAGGCATGGAGTGCTTGTTGGTTTGATGCCTCACTGATCCCCAGACTAGTCTGACTTATATGGCTGAATAGGCAGACACTTCCTTCCCTTCTCACCACTTCATGTGTGTCACTCAGAAGTTATGGTTTTGGACAAAAAAAAGCATTAACATTCCTAGAGAAAGGAGTTTCAGGAATTCCAACAGATTTTCTCTGCTAAAAAGTCAAAAAGCTCTCAGGATCTGATTATGCATTTGGTATTAAGAATTTTAACTAACAACAACAACAAAAAAGAATTTTAATTAACTCAAGCCTAGTATGACATGTTTTTTAAATTACGGGTAATTTGAAACCTTCTTTCTTTTAAACGGTGGTAAAGGCAAATTGCAAACATTTCTTTCTCTGCATTACCTAAAATCGAAAGTTTCTGGCAATAGATACAAATTAAGCACACGCTTGCCAATATTTTCAATTAGCCTACTGGTTTACCTGCACACACATTTGAATACTTAGGAAAATTATTTCACATTCACACTCAGTAGAACTCTCCATAATATCGTATACCTGTGACATTATCACCAAAGTATGGTATCATTGACTTGCTATAAATAATTAAGAGATATGACTTCATTATTCATTATGATAGTAACTATTCACTATGATAGTATTAATATGAAACATGGAGAATAAGTATCTGAAATGGATAACTCCATATTTATTCCATGCCTTCATTTAGATTTCACATTATACTGTTTCTATTTAAACAGAGAGAGAGACGTTTTCTCAAGGTTCGATCTCAGCTGTCTTCTTCTGGAGTTCATTTGTTCTGGGCTAGAAATTTTCATCCAGTGTAAGGGTTCTGACATATTGCATCAACACCCTTCTATTGCTTTAAACAAGAAAATATATTCCATCAATTTCCTAAGACAAGTGAGGGGGATGCTTTTATGGCTCTCAAAATGTATTTCTATTATTCCATTAGAAAAAAAAATGTCAATGGCTAATTTGGGGGCCAGGCACTGCCAATTTTATTGTTCTAGTCATACAACCTGTGTGACAGCATTTCCAGTTTTGACAAATTTAGCTTAAATAATAACCAAATGAATCCCTAAGTTTCAACTATGTATTTTTCTAAGGACCTATAATACAAAGAAAATTTAAAGATATTATGCTTCAAGACAATTTAAGAAGCAGTTTAAAGAATTGTATACTTCAGCTCCAGAAAATACTGTGTTTCTTTCTAAAGTAACTGATTTGGCGGTATGAATAGAAGTATCCAGATACAATGAATCACAGGCTAGAACCACATCATAAATCAACTTCAAAGATATGTTTTTAATGCTAACAAATCATCTTCTCTCAGTGTCAAAGATTACTATAATTTAAATTTGACTTCTTTGAAAGCTTCTCATTAGTACATTGGAATTCTAAGGAGTACATTTGTAAGCCAGTAGCATTATAACTGGCGTGTACCCATATGAGTGTGAATGTGTGTACTATGCACACACACACACACATGTGTATTCTGTAAATCCACATCACCTCCCTGAGTTATATCATGCTTGAGTTTTGTCAGGGCATTGTTCTGTGACTTTGTAACACCTTGATATTGACCTGGTTTCAGAATGACTTTGTGGGATCACTGGAAGAAAGCTGACCTAAGAATTGGAAAGCTAATATTTTAGTTCTGGCCTTTCTACCTGATTGATTGCTATGTAAACCCATCTTTCTTCATCTGTGAAATGGGGATAATAAAATCTGCCCTTAATGATATCAATGGAAAAGAACAACTGTTGGTGAGGATGTGGAGAAATTGGAACCCTCATACATCGCAGTGGGAATGTAAAATAGTACACCCAATATGGAAAACTGGGTGGCAGTTCTTCACAGGCTAAACAGAGTTATACCTAAAGAAAACAAGCCAAATGTCCATCAGTTAATTAATGCATAAGTAAAACATGGTCCATCCATACAGTGGGATATTATTCAGCAATAAAGAGAATGAAATACCAATACTTGGCTGTTACATGGCTGGAGCTTGAAAACATACATGAAAGAAGCCAGTCACTAAAGGGCACATGTGATTCCATTTGTGTGACATATCCAGAATAGGTAAATCCATACAAACAGAAAGTAAACTAGGGGTTGGGGGTAGGAGAAGAGAGAAAAATGAGGACTAACTGCTAATGGGCAAAGAGTCTTTTTGGGGTGAGGAAAATTTTCTGGTGTCAAATGATGGTGTCTCCACAACTGTGAAAATGCTAAAACAAACAAACAAACAAACAACAACAAAAAAACCCAACACTGAATTTCATACTTTAAAATGGTGGATTTTATGTTACATGAATTATATCTCAATAAAAAATTCAAAAACCCTTCCCTTCCTATATCAGAGAATTATTGTAAGAATGAAATAAAACTGGAAAGTTCCATAGAATCTAAATCATATTCAATAATTCATGCCACTGCATGGAGAAGTACACAAGCCTCAGTGTTTGTAACTAGATAAAAAGGGTTTGCATAAAAATTATCTTCATGTCCAGTCACGGGAAAAGTCACATAGAGGTCTGCTCTCACTCAGGACACTTGCTGTGAAAAGCTTTACAGAAAAGTTATAAACTGTACAAAAAAATTATTTTAAAAAATAGAAGACACAGGAGAGCTGTAGAGAAATAGAGTTTTTGTTGGGACTTGCCACTATCTACTTTACATGTTAATAGTAGTTGCATTATAACTGCAAAACCCTGACTGGACTACACAATCCTGACAGTCAGAAGCTGCATTCGGTTCATCTCCATTTCTTTGGACCCCTGGACACAGAGCCCTGCCTACAGTGAATGCTCAACTGAGACCAGATGAGCTTTGCTGAGACTTTTTCTTTCCTTTCTTCTTCCTCTTCTTCTTCCCCTCCTCTTCCTCCTCCCCCCTCCTCCCCCTACTCCTACTCTCCCTCCCCTCCCCCTCCTCCTCTTTCTTCTGAAATCAATATTTTATTTGGAACACTAAGCAAAGTCTATAGGCTACTGAATGGACGCCAAACACCACCCTCAGAGGGAGTCCAATGCTGTCCCTTTCTTGTTTAAAGAAGAAGAATGTAAACTCACCTCAGGAAGCCAGGCAGAGGCAGAGTTGAGGTCAGTTCATCCCATGCTGCTTCTAGGCCACCATGGTGTGTCCTCTCCCAGACTGTCTTTTCTTAGGGCTGTGCTCTGCATCTCTCCAGGTATGATTACTGCACAGTCCTCCCTACCCTTCTTTGCCCCCATCTAACTTGAACGCCCCGTAATACTTGACACGAGTACCATTCCTTTAGGACTCCGTCTCTCTTGCCTTCCAGAATAATTATCCACTCTCTTTAATTCCTTCCTACCTGGTTGTTCCTTCTTAATAAGTCTTGGTGGCCACCTCTCTGGCTTAAGCCCTTTGTGACTTCCTTCACTCACCCTCTACTCTTCTTGAACAGCAAAATGTCTTTCCTTAGCAGTGTCAATCAAACCCTACTACTTCGGCAGTGTTGGGACTTAAATTACTACCTACAAGTTCCTGATTCCCAAATGATAGCTCTAGCTAAGACCTTTTTCTTGATCTTCATAACTAAATATCCAGCTACTTGTTGGGAAATTCCACTGTGTTCCCCAAAGTGCCCTCAGTCTTAATGTGATGGGGGTAACCTGCTTGAATTCCTATAGTCACTGCCTTTGTGAATGTCACTGGCAGAACCATGATGTGCAGCTAGAAATCCAGGAGTCATTCTGGACTTCTCTATCTCACTCCTCTCCTTCCAGTGAACCATCTGTTGCAGCCCATTTGACCTCCTTAATATCTCATATCCTTCTGTCTTCTCACTAAAGCAGACCCTAAACAAGTATATAGTTTCAAGAAATTTATTGGGAAGTTCATTTTTGCCAGGAAGGATCATGAGACAGTTGGGAAATGAGATGGGAAAGAGGAAAACCTATAATGGATGTGACAGTAAGGAGATTATTACTAATGGAACCTGAGGCAGTCTAGCCATGGAATCTCTGAGAAACCATGTAGAACCCACTTTGGAATTGTTCCACCAGGGGATAAGGAATCTCGGGTATTTCTCTACCAACCCTACACTCCTTGTTAGAGGTTGCCCCCATACAGGAGGAAAAACAATTTTCCCTCTACCCTCTGAGTTCTTAGCTTGAGACTCCTGTAATAAAATACAGATTAACAAGAAAAAAAAAAGTAGAATTTTATTAACAGGTATGCCCTGCATATACATGGGAGAGACCCAGGGAAAAAAAAATAAGTAACTCAAAAAATTGGCTTTAAATTCAGGCATGAGTATCATCTTAATAGAGGAGGGAGAGAGTGGATAGAGGCCTCTTAGGGAAGAGTAAATGATGTTTAGGAAAGAGGATGGGTCTTGGAAGAATAGATGGGCGATATGATAGCTTGTGACGAAGTTTGTCTGGGTGTGGTGTCAATTTCTAGTATTTTCTCCTATGATAAGGGTCAATCCTCCCTAGGTGATGAAACTAAGATTCCCCAAGGAGGGGGATCTATGACAGTTGAGTTCCTTTTGGATATCTATCTTTAGACAGACAGGAATTCAGAGAAAGACTTTCCCAGTATTTGCTGTTTTTTAAGTGCTTATAGCTCAAAATTATCAATATACCAAAGTGGCATATTTTGGGCTGGCATGTCCTGAAATCTTTTATTTTATTTTGGGGTGGCATATTCTGCTACTCTTGGTCCCTTGCATGATGGGCACCTCCTACAGTCAGAAATCACCCTCAGGCAGACTTAGGAGGCCATCAGTATGGATGGAAGTTATCTGCAGAGGACCTCTGGGAGGGCCCAGGGGAAAGGAGACAGCTGGGAGCCTCTGCTATTCTATCCCCTCTACTCCATCCCAGCTACCATTCCCCATTCTTCTCAGTTAAACCACTGAGCTGGTGTCCTTGAAGTTTTAGGGGGTTTTCAACCTTTATTTTCAAGTTTTTACACATCCTGCCTGAATGATCATGTTAATGATCTTTAACACAGCATACCTCCCTTCCCTTTAATTAGAGATCCTAAAGAGCTCCCCATAATTTTCAGAAGGAAGGCTGATTATCTTAGCCTGTGCTTCCCAAACTGTATGTAAGTTTGATGCCCAAGGCACCCATAGCAAACTTACAGGGGTAAGGCAGGATTTCTTTCAATTTTGAAAGAAATACCGATGCTCAACATCTGTTGGACAACGTGTAAACTATTAATTTCAAGGTAATCCACAGTTTCAAAGTTAGGACGTATAGCATCCCTTTCTATGATAACATTTTATTTCCGAGCCGGGTTTTTGACTGTTATTGTGATAAAAAGGAAACACCAAATGAAAATCTATGTGGAACAGGAAATGTGGATGTCAGAGTCCAATCTGGTTCATATGGCTACTGAGTTAGTACATAAATACTTAAGTTGTTTGGATGCAAATACTTAAGAAACAAGACCCCTGGAAGCCTGGGTGGTTCAATTGCTTGAGCGTCCAACTTTTGATTTTGGCTCAGGTCATAATCTTAAGGTCTTAGGATTGAGCTCTGCATCGGGCTGTACACTCATGGCAGAGTCAGCTTGAGATTTTCTATCTCCTTCTCCCTGTGCCCCTCACCACCTCTCACATACTCTCTCTAAATAAATGAATAAATACAATCTTTAGAGGAAAAAAAAAAAAAACCCTTAGTCATCTAATTTTGGCTTATGGGCAGCCATGCCTATGACACTGAGGGTGCTGTGAACTGAAAAACTGGAGAACTGGAGACCCTCTACCCCAGGTGCTTTGCATAAGGCCCTTGCCAACCTCTTACACCTCTGCTTCCACTCTCAGATACAAATTTTTCACTCCATGGAAGATCTGGGGAGGTCATCAGACCTTTATTCCTTAGCATGAAACTTTTCCTCTGCCAAAATTACCTTTCTTAGTGTCTTTACTCTTGTCAACTAGACCTCCACAATTCACCTTAAGGAGCACTTCTGCTGGAATGAGATTCCCTTAACTGGTGCTTTTTGCCCCAGCTATGATTTATATGACCCTGGGTCCCCACAGCATCTGTGTATAGCTTGTGTATGCCACTCTTTGTGTACCCCCAGTGGTGATTTACTTGTTTGTCTGCCATTCTAGTCTGTGTGTTCCATGAGCTTTATGATCATGGACAGTTCATTTGCTATGATCTTGCTGGTGTTTTTATTGGGATCATGTTAATTTAACTTATCATTAATCAGCATGAGTGCCTAGCATGGTATAATTTCTCTAAAAACTGTGAGCGAGTGAATCAAAAAATGAGGATGAATATAAGAAAAATGTAAGACTATAATAATTAGCCTTCACTCTTTGTCTTCTGTGTCTGGAAAGATCTTCCCTCCCCCTTCACCTGGGTCATTTGCTCTCCTCATCCTTTGGATCTCAGCTCTGTCTTTTCTTCCCTAGGGAAGTTTTACATTTACATTTGTATGATTATGTGAAGATTTTCTTCTTTTTCTCTTGAACACAAGCTCCATGGGGGTAGGGAAAAGGTCAGTCATGCTCACCACTAACACCCACAACTAAAGATATTGCCTAACATGTACATAGCAAAAGAACTTAGTAAATATTTGTGGAATGAGTGTGGATGAATAGGTGAATGGTTCATCTATAAAAGCCTAATTTGTACATATCAAGATTCAATGACTATTCTAAAGAGACGGTGAGATGAAGTTTTTTCCTGCAGAAAGTGGGAACATTTCCCGCTTTGTGAAAACAGAAGGCACCTTAGGTAAGGGAGGACAGGGACCGGAATTCTAATTTTGAGTTAGAAAGAATTCAGAAACTCTTTTAGAATTCTGAAAAAGAGGGTAGGGGTCAGATGATCAAAACAGGTGAATACAATATCCCAAATTCTACTTATTTAACCACTTTCAGTATTTCAAATCAAAATGATTCCTTTGCCATTGAAAAGCTGTCATGTTTTCGTTTGCTGGAAGTGACAAAGTTAGATAAATGATAACGCTATGTCTGTTCATTCCTTGGTTAGAAGTCCTCAGCCTTAAATGCTCCTCAGTGCAAACTCTCACAGAATAAACATGAAGTGTACTGTTTTACAACATGCTGCTCAATGGAATTGTAGCACATCTGGCATTACTGAGCATCTTAGGATGAGGAGAAAGAAAACAATAACAACAAAAGCCCATAAAACAAATTACGACCCCTATAACCCTTAATGAAGGACTTTGGAGTAAAATGAACTGTTACACCAACTTTAGAGAAGATTGCAAAGATTGAGAAAAGTTGGAATTTCAAATAATTTCCTTGTTCTCAGTGATATTTTATTAACATTTGTTTCTTCTGCTGCCCTTCTGCCTGTCTTATTTTCTTTTTTCCCCATCTTCATTTCCAAGTGAATAGCTTTAAAAAAAAAGTCAGTATTAACCTATTTTATTTTCAAATTTAAGAGATTGATTCTTAGGCATCAAGATACTATTCTAAATTTTTAAATGGAGAAAGTTCCAGGTAACAACCAAAGAAATACAACTACCCACCACACAGTTAATTAAATGTCTCTGAATTGCTACTATTTGAGCTTGATAAGCCCCAAGTATGAATTCTTTAGCTCAAAGCAGGAAGTTATATTAAGAAGACAGTAGAAAGGAAAAATAATTAGGTAGTCTTTTATAAGAGGGTGCATAAATGGTGTCTGTGTAGCCCTGACTAACTTTGTCAATCAGTGTGTTTATTTCAAGATTCAATCATTTGAGGCGTTTGCTGTTATGTAGATTTTAGGGACCACATAAACAAAAGGCTAAATTAAAGATCATTTTGTTGCATGCATTTCTGTGAGTTAATTTTGAGCAGATATACTAGGCTTCTGTTTTACTTGTGACTATGGGCATTTTAAAAAATTAAGTCATATATATTCCTAATTTAAAAACTCATCTTGACATTTGTTACAAACTAGGGTATTTGAGATTGAAGGAGCATTTAGTTCAGTCCTAGATCAGTCAAGTTGGCCCAGGTCATGCTAAAGTGACTCCAGCATTTCAATGGCTTCCAGCCACAGATCTCTAGTCTTCATGTGGGCTGCATGTCCATCATGGGCAGCTGCAGCTCTCTCCCCTTCACTCTGGGATTAGGCCGACAGGGCTGCCTGTTGCTAGAATGTTGCCTGTTAACAACAGCCAAAGTGAAAGAGGGAAAGCAGTTCTTAAAGCTTCTCTACATCACTTACCCTCCCATTTCATTAACTAGAGCAAGTTTTATGGCCATACCTACATTCAGTAGGACAGGGAAACAAGGAAATATAATCATCCTTCAGGGAAAAGTACCAAATAATTGTGAACAGTCAACAACTCACTTCTTCATTTTCTTGGATGTGAATACATCACCAGAAAGATTAAGCAACTTGGCCAGGATCACTGGCAGAGCTGAAATCAGAACTGGATTCCTGTTTCCCCTTCCCCTCAGCACTTCTGTGTGCAAATTTGTGGACAGGCTGTTGTAGTGGGAGTCCTAAGAAAAAGGTGCCATTTAGAGAGGTTGTCTATGCACCAGGGCCTGTTTCATGCCATGGTATCACTTTGGCATGGACCACCCATTCTCTACATTCTCTCTTTGGACATATAGGTCCAACATTTGCTTTTTTTTTTTTTTTTTTTTTTTTTAAGATTTTATTTATTTATGTGTGTGTGAGAGAGAGAGAGAACATGGGAGAGTGGGAGGTTCAGAGGGAGAAGCAGACTCCCTGCCAAGTAGGGAGCCTGATGTGGAACTCGATCCCGGGGGTCCAGGATCATAACATGAGCCAAAGGCAGTCGCCCACCAGCTGAGCCACCCAGGTGCCTCCAGCATTTTCTTTTGTTACAGCAGTCTGTATCAGTCAGGAATTAATCATGGAATTGGGGCCATTATAAATTTTGGTGTCGGGAATTATATTTATTATATACTTTATTAATATATTTTAATTTATGTATACTTAAGTATTTATTATAGGAATTAGAATTTAATTTGTATGGAAGGACCTGGACAAGGGAAGCATCAAGGGAGTTACAAACCAGTTACTCTAATAAGCAAGTATGTCCAGTTACCAAAATAGGATGGTAAAGAGAAGGTTTGGGAGAATCTAATTGGAATCTTGGCTTCTGTGTGGCTATCATCACTGTAGGACCAATGTATTATCGCTCCATGTTAAAGCATCTGTGGCTGGCCTGGGGCAACAGTGGGTCAACAGGCTCAGAAATTGGTAGAGGAGAGTGAGAACCAACCTGGAACTCATAGACCCCTACATGCAAGATTTTAACTGCATCTAATGATTACAACCTTCAGAGAGTAATGGCTGCAACTTTGCTTCTGCCTTTCAGACCTAACTTGGAAATCATATAGGGCTAGAATTCTAGAAATAGTTCCAGCTTAAACAAGTGGACACAGAACAACCTTTCACACATTCCAAGTTTAAAGAGGCCTAGGCAGAACAATGCCAACCCAAATGTATTAATTTCCTCCTGTTGCTATGATAAATTACATAAACTTAGTGGCTTACACCCATACAGATTTATTTTCTTACACATCTGGAGTTTAGAGGTCCAGAATGGTTCTTTCTAAGCTATAATCAAAGTGTTGGCAGTGCTGTGTTCCTTCTGGAAGCTCTAGGGGAGAATCTGTGCATTGCCTTTTCCAGTTTCTAAAGACCATATCACTACAACTTCCACTTCCGTCATCACATCTTCTTTCAATCTGCCTCTCCTGCCTCCCTCTTTTCCCTTAAAACACTGGTGATTACATTGGACCCACCTGAACAATCTAGGAAAATCCCTTATCTCAAAATCATTAACTTAATCACATCTACAAAGTCCCTTTTGCCATGTAAGGTAACATATTCACAGATTCTGGGAATTAAATGTGGACATCCTTGGAAGGTCACTTTTCTGTCTATCATACTAACTCACAAGATCCTGATGGTCTATAGCAAGGGTTGGCAAAATAATAAGATGTGGGCCAAATTTGGACGATTGTTTGTTTGTGTAAATAAAGTTTTATTGGAAAACAGTCATGCCAGTTTTTTTAAAATATATTATCTTTGGCTGCTTTTGCACAAAATTGAGTAGTTGGAACTGAGACCATATGACCCAGAGACCTAAGATATTTACTGTCTTACTTTTTGCAGCAAAAGTTTCGTGACCCCTGGTCTATAGGCCAAAAGGTTGATTTGTGGATATAGAAGAAGAAACTTAGGTATATAAGAGCCCCAGAAACTTCAGATTTGTAAGATAATGTATTATCTCCCTATGTTAAATCTATATGCAAAGCTAAATTATTAGGTTAACTGCAAAGAAAACAGCCCACACCATTTGTAAGACAGTGAACACTAGCATATATAGTTATGAGCATGGAAGCTACCACCTGCACCATAACCATGGGACATCCCTCTGGGCTGGAACATCCCTTCCCCTGAGACAACTGTACACAACTGTAGAAAACTGATATAGTCTCACTCTTCAGAGTCCCTTCTCCATGCTGAATGTCACAATCTTTATTCCCATTGAGGAAAAAGGGAATTAATAAGGACTACATTCACAGGCTATTCACCGTGATTCGAATTTGAGTATTACCTCAAATTGTTCAGCAACCTAGGCAAAGCTTAAAGTGCATTGTTTTATTTTATCACAGGGAGATTTTATTTATTCAGGTACATTTTATGTAATTTTATTTTCAAAAATAACCTTATTTTCAAATTTTATAGATCACTCTGTCCTCTATCCTTATATCACCTGCAGATGAATTCTCCATGATATAACTTCTAAGACTTTAATGTTTTCCTTTCCATCATGCTTCCATTCAGTTAGTTCCAACAGGAAGGAACACTTATCTTAAAATGTCTTTTCCACCTGCAAGGAAATGAAGCCTTTAATGAAACCTTCAATGTGCAGTTTTAACCTGGTTATGTGGCTTATCTCTCTATGCCTTGAGAGACAAAGGAGTGGGATTTCACTAGGTTAAGAGATATTTGATTAAGTTTCTCTTTCAGTTCAAAAAAATTTTGTAAATAGTGCAAATTCCATTAACAATCTCCAGGACTTTTCATCATAAAGGAGACGATCAAGATGTGTCAGCCAAAATAATTAATAACTTGCTGGGTGTTCAAATGCAAAGTGATCTTTTGAAGTGTTCATTGTCTTCAGTTTTGGAATCATTTGTTGCTTAGCAGCACAGTGGGGAAGAGTGTGTCTATAGAGCAAACTGACTAGATTTGAATCTCGCCTCTCTACTTGCTAACCGTGCCCCTTCATCAAGGTGGTTCATGTTCTGAGACAGTCTTCTCATCTTAAGCAGGGACCTAAGTAGCTCTTTCATCAGTCATAAATCTGAGAGTTCATACATGTAAATACTTACAGTAGTGCCTGATAATATGTACATTAGTTGGGTCCTCCATTCATCTAACAAGGTGCTAACTACTCCACATTATAAGCATCACAGTAGTTCTGTGAGATTGGTGTAGTTATCTTTTTTTTTTTTAAGAGACAAAGAAATTGAGGGTCCAAGTAGTTAAATAATTTGCCGATGGTCATAAGTCTAGAAAACTGCAGAGCTAGAGATAAAATCCGGTTCTGTTTGATTACAAACACCAAGCCTGTGGATTTAACCTACTATTTGCAAAACATTAATTCCTTGAACTGTGAACCATTTAAGGCCAAGGCATAGCATTCTTTAGCAATTCAGAAGCTGGAAACCGAGTGAACACAATATGGGGGTACTTCAACTAAATGAAACCCCTGCAAATATATTATCTGGACAGTCTAGTTTTTCAGAAAGCTTTAACTATTGGCCAAAACTTTAAAATAATACTTAATTTGGAAAGAATTCTCTGTAAGATGTAGTATACATTTCCCTGTCTTCTTAAATGGATTATATTGAACATGATTTAAGATTATATTGACATAGTCATTTATCATTATGAACTTCATTTTTATTCTGTATATTAATATAGGAGTATTCTGAGAGTTTATTGTAATAAAGAGGGATATTATTGACTTGGACTGTTAGGCATTTTAATTCCTGTGCTTGATTTGTCAAGTTTTAGATGTTTCCTGTCCCAGTGGTGCTACTTCTTGTCAGTGTTCCTGTTTGTACTGTTAATCTCTCAAAAATCCACCAGAAAAATCTGTTGATCAAACAAACCTGGGTTTATTAAAGCTTACTGTGAAATGACAAATCACCATCTTGATAGTGTTTCAAAATGAGGAAATTTGGGTAGAATATGTATAGTTTAGGGTATGAACTATGTGATGGTATGAACCTGGGTGATTTTAAGGTGAGTCTTAAAAGACATAGAAGTGACTGGCATTTGGTAGACTTTAAGGCCATAATAACTCTGGACTGGTGGGCAGAGCAAGATGAGAGATCTAAAGTAATCATTGATGATTAAGTTATTGGTATTAATAAGCAAGTTATTTCAGTTGGTTCACAGTTGTATTTTACAAGAACCTGTATTTCCTGGAGTAAGAAGCTAAGTGATTTTTGGCTGGTTCCAATATTGAAATAGGCAAGTACGTTTGATCCGTGTTGTTGTAGTACAAGGATGAGAGAATACACAGGTTTGGTTTTTCTCTTGCCTCTGTCACTTGGTACTTCTACATCCTGTGGAACCGGAGACAAAAAAAAAACAACAACAAACTGGAATTGTGAGTCAACAGAAAATTAATAGAAACTAAGTGGAAGGCTAAGAAGTGGACTCATGTGCAAGTATTTTGTGTTTAAGTTTTTTTTCTTGCTTAATTCCTGGAGGGTTTCCTAATGTCAGGTAACCAACATTGTTGACTAGCTGAGCATCCATTCGGTGTCTATTACTATACTGAAATGGTAGTTGTGTAAGTTCTAGTAGAAAGTGAATTAATAATTCTACAAAATAGTGCTTGTTGATTTTGTTCACCTTTCCTAATGTCTTATTTGTTTATATTGAGTTTTTCACAGCTTTTAGTGTCCTTTTCTTTTGTGTATGAAAATTTATAAAGTGATGTTGTTCAGATGCCAGATTTTTTTTTAACTATGAAATTGAGAATGACTGGGGATTTTATCCATACTTTCTGAAAAGTTCTTCCAGAGTCTTTAAGCTACATTATTAAAGTAGGTAGTCTGAGACATTAGGATTTGGTGTTGAATGCATGGAAAATAAAGTTATTGAGCAACTATAAAGGATGTAATTAATACCTAAAATAAAATGCATATTGTTTTATCTCTGCAGTCTAGTGATTGGAAAATAATAAAAAAGATTAAAGTTCTAATTGTGTAGCAATTGTGTAGGAAAATTGAGAAAAAAGAAGAATTTGAATCATTACTTAAAACTTTAAGCAGTTTGTAGTAATTTAGGCCAACTAAAAAGTTAAATATATATTCTGGGGGCACCTGGGTGGCTCAGTGGGTTAAAGCCTCTGCCTTTGGCTCAGGTCATGATCCCAGGATCCTGGGATTGAGTCCCTCATCAGGCTCTCTGCTCAGCAAGGAGCCTACCTCCCCCTCTCTCTCTGCCTGCCTCTCTGCCTACTTGTGATCTCTGTCTGTCAAATAAATAAATAAAATCTTAAAAAAAAATACATATTCTGGCTAGCAGAAATCCTTTCTAAGAATTATGTTTGGTAAGAAGATATAGAAACTGATCAAACAAGGTTTCTGAAGTCCTATTAACCATGGAATTTTCAGTGAAGTGACATGAATATTGTAGACTTGGATTTATTTTGAAATGACAGAAATTCCTTAACATTTGAAGCCTCTTTTGGTTCCTGCTGTCAATGTCTGTTTTTCTTTCTTTCTTTCTTTCTTTCTTTCTTTCTTTCTTTCTTTTGTCACATATTCAGTACTATAATTTGTTGGCATTTGGCCCAGAAAAGAAGTCAATTTTCAGGAAAAAAAGTTCTTTACTAGCTTTATACATGAAGAAGCAAGTTCAAATTTTGTTGTTAAATCAACAGTTTTTATGCAAGGAGAATTTGTGGAAACCATACTGTAGATGATAATGTGGTCTCTTTCCTTTCTCTTAGCTAATTTTCCTATTCTTCACTAGGATATGTTAATATCCTAGTCAAGAATAGAATATATAATATATAAGATATATAATAGAATATATATACATAATAAACACACACACACAGACACACACACACATATATATATGTATATATATACACCTTTTATTAAATATAGGTGACAAAAAGAAAACCGGCTTACACATCTGATTCTTTTTTAGGTAGATTCTTTCACATATATATATATGTATATGTGTATATATGTATATGTATGTGTGTGTGTATATATACACATATATACACACACACATACATATACATATATATATATACATATATATATGTGTGTGTATATATATATATATATGGTTAGGTTCCATTTCATATTAGGTAGCATGAATTAAAACAAAACCTTAAATTTAGGGACATGGATGCCAAACTAAGGAGAGACAAATATCAAGTCTCTGGGACCAAATATAAGTTATTTTGCTCCTTTTATTTATGAGTGCAATCATGAAATTAAGTTCAGCAACATATAAACAGCATTTATTGAGTACCTATTAAGTTCTAGGAGCCCATGTTGGGTGCTGTAGATGTAGAAATAAAAGTCTGTGATTCTGGAAGCTTCACAGTATGATTAAAAAGTAAAACCAGTTATTAAACAATATGATAAGTAGTAGAAGTATATAAAAAATTTTGATTACTGCTGAAGTATAATTTTTAAAACATTAAAACTGTGGTTTTGTACAAACAGAAAAATATCAAAGATTTTGTTCAACTCATTAAGAGAAATAGCAATATGATAGAACCAATACAGAAAGCATTTGAGGGGCTAGATATGTATAGGCAATTTAATAAAGGAATATTAAGGTAAGATTCCTAGGTTAGGTATAAAACTAGTTAAATTTCCTAAAGGCAATAAAGCATAACTTTTGAAATTATTATTTTTCCTGAGTATAGATTATTTTCAATTCTACTGAATAAAAATCTACAAAATAGCAGGTAACCTCACTATATTTGGGTTCTTTTATCAATAGTAATCGGTAGAATGAAATGTGTTCCCTCTAGATAGTTCTCGGGGGGCCTTTGCTCCCAGGTGACATTACACTATTTTTTCCTTTATTTTCAAGTCTTGGATCTTATTTTATTAATACAAAAATTCAAAAACAATGGAATGTAGGAGAAAGGAAGAATAAGGGTATTCCAAGTGGAGGAAAGTTAAGGACAGAAGATGTTTGAGGTAAGGATCCTATAAATTAAAAGAAAATTTCCAGTGAGACAAAGTCTAATGGGGGCTGGAGGGATGGTGATAAGTAGAAGGAAGGGTGAAATAGGTGATTTCCAAGTGTCATTTCAGGAGCAGTTTTCTACTACTATTATGACAGACGACTATTATGACTAGGGACCAATGTATACAAGATATTTACTTGATATTTGATTGTGTTTGTTGTTGTGGTGGTTTTTAAAAAGTCTGAAAAGCAAATCATCTGTGTGCTGGCAGGAAATTAAAAATTAATTGTTTTTAAGCCATGAATTCAGATGTCAGAACACTGAAACTATTTTGGAAGAAAAAGCTAAGGACAGTGAAAGCAGAAGACAGTGAAGACAGAGAAGATTGGGATCCAATCAGGCACCAATACTGAGCAGAGCCTCTAATTATTAGTCATACATCTGAAGTTCCCCTTCGTCCTCCCATGGGTCTTTTCCCTCTCTTTCTTTTTTTCTCTTCTGTACCTTTCTTCTCTTACCCCAGACAGGGAATGAAATCTGGGAGATATCAAAATTTATGTCTCTAGCTGAGCATGATGCATCTGAAAGAAGCAGCATCTAGTTTTGTTTTGTTTTGTTTTGTTTGTTTTTTTCTTAGATTATAGAACAGAATGTAGCAAAATGGAATGGAATCTCCCCTGAAATACCTTTTGACTCTTTCTACTGTTAAAAAGTACATTGTTTACTTAGCTTCATTTTTCCTCTTTGATACTAATTTTCCTTTTAAGAAACAAGTCACATCCATAAATATGTATTAATTTAAAATCTCTTTTTACTAGCTGAGTTTTCCCAGTGGACAATAAACTGTAACTTGTGGGGTTATTCAAGCTTTTTATTATTATTTCCAAGGAGTAGATAAAATATGACTACACCACAACCCCTTGGCCTTTCTGTAGGAGCTGCATGATTGTGACAATGTGGATGGACCTAGAGGGTATTATGCTAAATGAAATTAGCCAGACAGAGTAAGACAGATACCATTTTACTTCTTCTATGATTTTACTTCTATGTGAAATCTGAAAACACCAAAACAAATGAATAAACAAAAAAGCAGAAACAGACCCATAAATACAAGGAACAAACTAGCAGTTGCTGCTGGGGGTGGGGGAAAGGGTGGGGAGCAGGTGCTGAGAAAGAATGGGCAAAAATGGGTGAAGGGGAGTGGGAGGTATAGTCTTCCAGTTATGGATGAGTAAGTCACAGGGATGAAAAGTACAGCACAGGGACTATTGTTAATGGTAATGTAATAGTGTTGTATGGTAAAGATAGTAGCTACACTTGGGATGAGGATAGCATAGTGCATAGAGTTATTGAACCACTGTGTCATACACCTGAAACTAATGTAACAATTTTATGTCAACTGTACTTCAATAAGAAAGGTTTTTTTAAAAATAATACCTACTGATGATACCTGCTTAAAAAAAAATTCCAGGTTCAGTGTAAAACAGAATCAATTCAGGAAAGCTCTAAATCTAAAATAAACAAGGTGCTTGCTGCTCTAGTAATCCGTTTACACATGACTTCTATTTTAGCCTTTTTTTTTTTTCCCATTTCACTGTGGATAGTTAGTCATTGGGTTTATAGTATTTAGCACTAATTTTGGAGAAGGGCAGGTTAGTGTCCACATCAAACATGTGGTATATTACTGTTCATGTGTCCTTCCAGAATTAATTATGGAAAAATTTCTAAAGGGCCTCTTTGGGATTTAATGCTATTAATAATATTTGTTTAACCAAAACTGATGAATGCTTGTTTTATTCATTTCTAATTGGGCAACTTCACATTCTGCCGACAAGTAAAATTAATAAGCATTAAGTCTAATTGGCTTGCTTTGACTAAGGAGCTGAATACTTTCAGTAAGAATCCTAGACTGATTTTAATTAATTAATTAATTAATTAATTTTTTGTAACTTAGGAGACAAACCACAGAACTCTTTCCTGAATGATTTTTCTTTTATGGTGCCTTAAGCATCTTGGGTCTTTTTAGACGAACAACAGTACTTAAGCTGTTGGAAGAAAGTCTATCTTCTGAATGAAATGGCTTTTATTTGTATGGAACAATTAGCTATAATTAGCATGCAAGTTTTAATGATATTGTATTGTGAAGCTGATTATGCCTGTGGGACTGGTGATGCACGTAGCTTCTATTGTTCATTGTATGCAAATCCAACCACTTAGCTTTAATTAGACGTTGAAATCCAGAACAATTGTCAACAATTGCTTTAGTATTAACAAGTAGCAGGAACTGCCCATCATGACTTTTTAAATGGCAGAGACTTATAAGCAATTGATTTGGCTTCCAGAAAAAGAAAAAGAAAAGGTATCTTGAAGTCCATCATTTGCAGAACAAAATCAAGTTTGGGTCACTCTGGTTGACAAGATGTTTCTGTCTTCCTCTTTCCTCTGATTATGCCTCTCTGCTTTGTGAATATTAATAGAAGGTGGCTTTTTGAAGAACAGTAAATTCAAAATAAAACTCGGTATTTTAAGAGGAGCCAGAATGTGGACTGTTTTCAATCAGATGTTTGGTGATTCATGATCTGGTAGGATTCCAAAAAGGTCAGTAGTTTGGGTTCATCATAGTTATTAATGCATGTTATACTTTGTATATTGTAGATGAAAATCATTACATGAATTAGCAGTCATACTGTGATGTTCTTTTAGTAATGTGGTAGAACCTGAGGAAAACTGTAAAGCCGATGTAGTTGATAAGTCTTCCTTGGCCGCAAAATTTCAAGGAAGAGAGCCTGAGCATGGCTTTCTGATGACCCTACAAGCTCTCCAGCCTTTTCCAAGACTCAATATCTTCCTTAGGCTTTAGTCTGCCTGTTCTAAAGATGACACGTTAGAAGCACATTCACAAGGAATTGGAAGTGACTTACTTCCATTTACTTTTTCCAGACTATTTGTATCTCAAAATGAGACCCAGAGAAAGAATATGCATTATCTGAAAGGATGGCTACACTTCCAGCCTTCAGATGAGGAAATTTTGTAACATCTTTCCTTTCTTTTTCCTTTCCATTACGGCACTTTTCCTAAACCTTCTCTCACTGGGAAAAAAAGAATTATGAAGAAGAAGCAGCAGCTATAAGCATTCACACAGACATTGGTCTGTTTTGAATTACATTGGTATGTTAACAAAGAGAAAAAAAAGTTACTTGCTACCATTGTTCCAAAGGTTGATCTCTGATTTTTCTAACTTCTGTTGTGTCTGGATTCTCTCCCCATTTTTCAAAGAATGGCCCTCAATAGCTTAATAAATCAGCTAATAAAATATTTTAGCATCTGCTAATGTTCCCGGAGTGTGTTACATGCTGGTTCAAAGGCTTTGTAAAGGAGCGCAATAGAGGGAACCGGAGGCAATTTTGAAAGGCAATATTATCAGGTTTCAACATACTGCAGAACATCAATCTTTACCCAAAGAGTTTGCTTGTAAATATTTACATTGTTTGCCCAGATGGTGGCACAATTGAAAGACATGGGTATTTTTTTTAAACATCTCTTAATAAACTTAAAAAAAAATCCATAAACTAGGATTGCAAAGTATAGAAACACATTAAATGTTCATTTGAAAACTTTTGCTTCTGTTGTAATTTTTTTTTAAATCATGCCAGAAGGATGTGAAAAGAATACAGGTTTTCTTTAGGTTTTGAGGATAGTATATTCTCATACTGCCCTTCACTTAGATAAACCTGAGAGCTTAGTACCTTCTAAAATATTTCAGTTCAAGGCAATGGGTGTTTACCAAGCACCGATCACATGCTGTGCACTACGCTGATGATTCTAAGGGCTTCTGTCTCCTTTATGCAGTTAGAGAGGGTGGGACTCGCGTTAACTAGCTGCAGTCAGGCCTTGGTCAGTGTTCCCAGTAGAATCCTCACCAAACACATGGTGAAAGACAATGGCAAGATACCTTCTCTCACCTCAGAAACTGAAGTCACCTCTCAAGTGTCTCCCGGTTGCCATTTTTCTTCCTTTACACTCCTTTGTTAGAATCATACATGTTCTGTGTCTCAATGTCATGTCACTTGCTTCTTGTTTCACTGGATCCTAAATGGATCTCTTTAATGGATCCAGGGGCCGCAGTACAAAGTCCCAAATCCTAGAGTTGGCTTTCAAGGCCCACCATCTGTCTCTTGGTCACCTCAAAGACCCAAATCCCACCACTCTTGTCCTCACCTCCCAGTTTTTGACTCAGCCACACAACTTCTTGCAGTTACCCATATGGAATCCCTGCTTCTGCCTCTGTTTTGTTCTCTGTGTGTAGGGGCCAAGGTGCAGGGAGGGGATAGGGTAGGGGGAATCAAGCAGAGCACCATTAGCATGAGCTTCTATTTTATTCTAGAATACCTGGGCTTGAGAAGTTGGACAAAGGTTCTAAGTGGGGAAAGAGGATTAAGTGCTTATAGTCTTTAGCAGGAAGAGGGAGGAATTGTTCTTGGGGCTTAGCAACCGTTGTTTGAGCAATTTCAGTTTTATCAGGAGAGGTAGAGAGACAGAGCTAGGGACTATATCCACATGTGAGGCAGTAGGAAGGTAGGAACAGCTGTGGGGACAAGGCCAGGCAAGAGCCTCAATGGAAAGCTATCCTTCAGTATCTCACAACTTTATCTGCAGATAAAGTTAACCCTCTCCCCTCTTCCCGCCTCTACTTGGCTAAGTCTTGGTCACCGTGGTGCAGAGGTCACCTCTTCTCAGTAGCCCATAACTTCTCAGTATCTCACAACTTTATCTGCAGATAAAGTTAACCCTCTCCCCTCTTCCCGCCTCTACTTGGCTAAGTCTTGGTCACCATGGTGCAGAGGTCACCTCTTCTCAGAAGCCCACAACTTCTCAGTATCTCACAACTTTATCTGCAGATAAAGTTAACCCTCTCCCCTCTTCCCGCCTCTACTTGGCTAAGTCTTGGTCACCGTGGTGCAGAGGTCACCTCTTCTCAGAAGCCCTCCTCATGCTTCATGGGAAGTCATCTCCCCATAGCCAGCACCCCACCCCCACTCCAGAGTTCTGTGCTCAAATCTGGAAGAGTACATATCGCAGGGTATTAAAATTCGCTGCTTGTTTCTCTGCCTACTATACTAGATTGCTCAATTTCTGAAGGGCAGGCCCATACAATGCCTAACTCTTTTTCTGGCATGTATTATGGGCTTAATACATTACTTTGATGAATGAATGAATGAGTGAATGAATATGAAAGGTAGGTGAACCCTAAATCTCTGTTGACAAAGATGATCTTCCTGCCTTAACCTTCCTTTTTTCATCTATGATGTAGCCAAGCTGGCCTCCTTACCCCAAGACCAGTAATAGTCCAGCATGGGTGAGCCCATCCAGAAATAGTTTCAGGACAAACCTGCCTTGTCTCCAAGACACCAGATGGTCTACCACAGTTAGTAAACAGATTCTTATTAACTGAGATACAATTATATGGAAATACTACACTGCTATCTATGAAATTCTAGATTTCAAAGTAACAACTCGGGATCTGTTCCCACTCCACCCACCCTTAACATTTATAATAAAACACTGCCTAATGCAAAATTATATTCTTAGGGAAAAATGAAAAACATGTTTGAAGAACTCAACCCTTATTAACACCATTTTTTTTTTCAGTAACAGTAACCATGAAACAGTTAGTAGTTAACCTGTGTAGTTTTTAAGCCTGCTAAAGTGTCTAATTAGTTAATTAGGAAAACAATTATGTGCTAAAAATAGGAAATTTGAAAGTTGACTATGAATATATAAAACTGTGTTCAAAATAAACTTCTATGTTGAGGCTTTAGAGCTGTCCTGTTGTGTTAATATTTCACGATTCTTTGTATTCATTATAAGATTTTTTTCACAAAAATATTGGATAGTTTCCCAATGTTCTCCTCTCTCACCTTCTGGTGTGTATCAAACAGAATATTGGAATTATCTAGTCAAATTATAGTTGGAATTGTATTTGGTAAAAGGCTATTTCATTGGAAATCATTCAAAAAAGACACATAGGGAAAATTATTTTAATTTATAGGATCACTGTTCCTCTGTCAAAATCAATTATAAGTAAACTATTTCTCAGGACTTTTTTTTTTTTTTTTGCTATTTTTAATAATCAATTTGTGAAGCATTTAGCATAGGCAAAAACACATCTGATGGCAAGATCACTTTTAAGAGGCTGCTCTTTTGTTTTCCTTAGCACTGCACATACATGTTGTTTACATTTATTTCATGAATGGTGGGAACCCATGGTCCCAGAGTCATGGAATAAACAAACAATCTCTGAATGCAGTATCCAAGTTAGAGAGGAGAAATTGATCATTTCCAGACAATAGTGCAATTATCTTTTCCAATTTGAGGAGTAAAATAATCTATACAATTTACTTCCAAATAAAGTACACTTATATTGAATAAAGTTTGCAGTTGCCAATCTTCCCATCCAATGCCCCTCCCTTCTGACTTTAGTTATCCCTACTCCTAGTTAGCCTGGACTTGTCATGGTGCTCCTATTGGGAAGTTTTTAATCTTGTCCGTGCTGCTTCCTTGAACTTGAAATATGTTAAAAGAAATCCACTACTTCCTGAGATTCTAAAAATTAAACTTCCTTACCCCAGCAGACACATTCTATACCATGAACTGCAAAAATGAAAGCCATCAAAGAGGGTGAGATTTTGGCTTTGTATGAAAAGTGCTGAGTAGGCATGAAAGATCTCAGGGTGAGGAAAAGGCAATTTCTCCTGAAGGCCTAGAGATGAAAGAGTCAACATGGGTAGCTAGGTGATTGATTTCTCCTCTGCAACTTAGAGTATCAGGATACAATTGCTGGCTTGGACAACTGGGTACTGTATTTATAAGGACATAGTGTCTAGTGGATGGTGGGAGATTTCAGATCCTAGAGTCCTCCAACAAAAAGTATGTTCCAATTCTGTCTTCCCCATTGTTGTAACAGCTACAATAGTGGATAATTTATGTAATTACTCTGAGCTTTGGTTTCTTTATCTTTGAAGTGGGAATACTAATATCAACCTGGGCAAGTTGTAAGAATTGAAGATAATGTATGCCAAGCACTTATCACAGTGGTTGGTTTGCACATAAGCACTAAATAAACAGTAGCTATTATAACAATGACTGCATGGTCTTTACCCTTCTATTAAGGGTGAATTGAGCTAAGACAGTTCTAAAGACTTAATAAAACAGATTTGCCTCATGACTCCTAAGAATAAGGAGACATGAGGAAAGGTGTTTATCATCTGAGGAACTAAAGTGGACCCGGGGAAATAAGAAAGAGTTGCTACTGTATCTTTGTCTGGAAATAGGAGTAAGACTGGAATACTGCCATCAGGATCTATTTGTAGTAGGTTGAGAGCCCAGGGTCAAAAAAACAAAACAACAACAAAAAAAGAAAAAAACAACCAAAAAAAAAAAAAAAGTTTCCTTTTTTGTGGTGAAGGAGTCTGGCCTGAATGGGGCTGTGTTTTGAACCTATTAAAATTAGACTCCAGTAGTTCAATGTCCAGTTGTACTGAGGCTGTGTTTCCTTCACATGTACAGATCCATACCCTCAGTCTTGGGATATGTCAGACCTCCTTCTTCTGCTGAAGTGATTTTGGCCTTTCTCCAGAGACAATAATGTTGGTTTGATAGCAAAAGCAAAGGCAACAAAAGCAAAAAGCAACACGTGGGACTACATCAAAGTAGAATGCTTCTGTGCAGCAAAGGAAACCATCAACAAAACTAAAAGCCAACCTACTGCCTGGGAGAAAATATTTGCAAATTATATATTTAAGAAGGCCTTGATCTCCAAAATGTGTAAAGAACTTACACAACACAATAGGTAAAAACAAATAATTCTATTAAAACTAGGTGGAGGAGCTAAATACACATTTTTCCGAAGAAGATCTACAGATGACTAACAGGTACATGAGAAGGTACTTAACATCACTAATCATAAGAAAAATGCAAATCAAGACCACCATAAAGTGTCTCCTCACACCTGTTAGAATGGCTATCATAAAAACAAACAAGAAATAACAAACTGTTCACAAGGATGTGGAGAAAAGGGAACCTTTATGCATTGCTGGTGGGAATGGTGCAGCCACTGTGATAAACTGTATGGGGGGTCCTCAAAAGTGGTAGATTCAACATACAGTAGACATCAGATTTACTGAATATGAGGTCTCTAGGTCAAGATGCAGGTAGCTTGGTGGTGGTAAATGGTCCTCTGTTAAGGAAAACAAATGAATAAGCTGATCCTTTCATGCAGGGCTGTAAATTCTAGGCAGAATGCAAGCACAGGCTTCCAAGGTGCTTTGGAAAAGTCCTTGATCTGCTCTGAGTCCATACAGATAGGATCCCAAAAGGAAGAAGTGACATTTACGGCACAAAGCTATACCTAGACAGAGGTGACTTGTGTTTGACCTGTAGGATCAGGCCTGTGTCTGAGCAGTGAAGGTCCCTGAACTCCCAGCAGTCCATGAGTGGTTCCCAAATATCCAGTGGGGAATATGGAAACAACTTAAACTGCTTTCATCATCACTGAAGGAAATATAACCTAATTTCAGCAAAGATACTGCCTTTTCATAAGTGCATTTCAAGTGCACAAAACTTACTCTAGCTAGAATGCAAGGAGAAAGCAGAGTATCCTGGACAACCATTTACATTTAGAAATATTCACAAAACACTGGGACAGATGCAAAAATAAAGTTCAGGGTAGGGGCTCTTACAGTAAAAGTGTTTTGAGAGCTTGTTTGGAGGTTCTAGCAGGGGAGCGCAGCTACTCGTATACCCTTGACCGAAGAATGGTCCTCTCCTCTATCGGGGAAGGTCGTCCTCTTTGACCGTGCAGCTTCGGGAGGGACACACATGGAGTGGTGAGGGAGGAAGGGGACACCCACCTAGCCAGCCAGATCAGCCGAATCAACCCTGGCGATCAATGGGGTGACAGATGTCGCAGCGAGATCGCCCTCACATCCAGTAAAAGTGTTTTGGAGTAGCATTATTTTTACTTGGTTGAATTTTTATGACTAATGAAAACCAGTGAAATAACTTGCGCTAAGTGTTCTACTGTTAAATTCTCCTACTGTGAAAGAAGCCCAGCTGGTAAACACAGCTGTCTCAAATCCCTTCCTAGGAAGACACACCAATCCATATTGTGCTCAGGCAATTCTGATTCCCTGGACTCTGTGACAAAAATATGACTATTATTGTTATTTTTTTCAAAAGATTTATTTATTTATTTATTTGAGAGAGAGAGAGAGAAAGCACACAAGTGGGAGCAGGGACAGAGGGAGAGGGAGAGAGAGAATCTCAAGCAGACTGCATGCTGAGTGTGGAGCCTGACCCGGGGCTCCACCTCATGACCCCAAGATCGTGACTGGAGCCAAAAACAAGAGTTAGATGCTTAACTGACTGAGCTACCCTGGCACCCCATGGCTATTATTTTTACTAAAAGACATGTTATTTGAAATATATAGAAAAAGGGAAAAAAGGAAAAGTTACATGTGATCCCAAATCAATTTAGGTGTCCACAGAATGAATATATGGTATTTGTTGACTATCCATTACCTCAACACTTAATTTTTTAATTATATAATATAAGAAATAAAAGTTCCAGGGGCGCCTGGGTGGCTCAGTGGGTTAAAGCCTCTGCCTTCGGCTCAGGTCATGATCTCAGGGTCCTGGGATCGAGCCCCGCATCGGGCTCTCTGCTCAGCGGGGAGCCTGCTTCTCCCTCTCTCTCTGCCTGCCTCTCTGCCTACTTGTGATCTCTGTCTGTCAAATAAATAAATAAAATCTTAAAAAAAAAAAAAAGAAATAAAAATTCCAGCTTTGTTTCCTTTTCTCTTCTCTATGCACACATTTAAATGGCTCCATTTTATGTTTGTTTTTCCAAGCAGGGCTGCAATGAATATTCCCACCCAATCATCTTTATGCATCTGTGCCATTATTTCTGTAAGACAGCATTGTTTGGGGGGGAATAAGCTTTTATTACTTTTGGATTGTAGAAAGTAAAATTTTCCTTATAAATAATTTAGAAATAAAGTAGTAATCATTTTTAATGATGTAGTAACAGTGAAAGAATTGGTCACACTGTGTTAGTTTCACAGAAAGAAGTTAGATTTCTAAACTTTGAAATCCTGCCAAAGGCTGCGGAGTCTCTTCTGGGCCAAGCCCCGTGTGGTGGCATCAAAGATCTGAAATGAAAATCCTTGCCCTTTAGGCAGGTGTCCTAGATTTATGTATCAAGAAAATTTTATTATCCCAATATTGACCCTTTGCCTAGAATTTGTGAGAATTTTTGCTCCAGATTAAATGAGATTAAATGAGATAAAACCTGTAAAGCTCTTAGCACAGGGTTTCACACATACTAATAGGTGCTTCAAAGATGTCATTGTGCTTATCATTATCATCATTAATACTATCATCATTTTGAATTATTGCTTGCGGTATTTCTAAACCACCTCTATGCAGGAATGTTCTCAGGGAATTCAAAGAGGAGTGTTACTGTGTTTGTGAAAGTGCTTTGTGAACTTGTATTTAATCTTTTCTCGTTAACCTCTCACTGGCTTCTTCAAGTTACTAAATTTGAAAAGCCCTGTATGTTTTATTCTTCTAGTTTGGTTTGCATTATTAATGAATGTGTAATAATTGGACAATGATTTGCCCTTTGGCTCTGAAATTTCTATTCTTAGGAATCAGGCTAAAGCTCTACTTCTCAGCCTAGGGATAGCTGAAAGTCCATTTTAACAGCCATGGTTGTCTGCAGGAGATTGCCAGGCTCAATAGCCTGGTTTTCCTGTGAATCCCAGGTGTTTCTCCAAGATGTCTCTCCAAAGGTCGTATGGGTAGCTGTAAAGCAGGCAGCAAGAAGGCTCAAAATGCCATGATCTTTCTGTCCATGTATATCTCTAAGGACTATTTAGAGGTTTTCTATGTTCTGCAGGAGGGCCCAAATGTAAGCCATGAATGACACAAAAGAAAACATATTTTAAAGTCTCCCTCAGCTCTTACCTTTAAGGAAAGAAGCTCCTACTAATTATTTATTGCAGGTTTTAGGGAAAAAAAAACAAAAACCTTAAACTTTCTTCATTATCATTATTGAAGGAAACAGGACCCAATCTAAGCTCAAACATTGCCTTTTTAAAAAAACAGACTTCAAGTTCACAGAAATATAGCCAGAATTCAAGGAGAAAGCAGGACATATTGGGCAACCATTTTGCATTTGGAAAAGTCTACAAAACTCTGGGACACCTGCAAAGCAAGGTGCAATAAGCACTCTTACAGTAAAAGTGGAATAATCACTGTTGTTTAATTTGGCTGAATTTTATGCCTAATAAAGGCAATGAAATAACTTGTTCCAAATGTTACAGTTCTGTTGGGAAAAAGGTCAGCCACTCTCATTTCTTTGTGAGGAAGGTGGAGAAAGAAGAGCTGCTTGGATTCGAGGGTCAGTGATAAGGGAAATGCTCAGGGTATTAGAACAGCACCCTCCCTTCGAGAGTTAATAACACGTTTTCATATCACCCATAATTTGGGGTTGTTGTGGGGAGGGTGGGTGAGGTAATGGAGTGCTATGTGATGCCTGTGTGTCACATGTATGTTGATCACTAAACTATTTGTTCAGTAGTTTTTGAAGGACACCTGTGGTTTGTAGCACAGGAACCTCTTTCTAATTTAAACCCTTTTATCATGAATTATTATAATAATATTTCTTCCCATTTATTAAGCACCTGTTCTGGCCAGACACATTTCCTATTTGTCTCTAAGATTTACTAAGCTCTGGAATGAAGGAACTTGAGACTTGGAGAAGTTAAGCAAAACACCCAAAGACACAGGGCTACTAAGAAGCAAGGCTGAAAGGAGTCTACACCCAGCACTCCAAGGTTTTTTTTTCTACTCTCATTCAGCTGTTGAAATCCTGTTCACTTTCTCTATCTGGCATGCCAACATGGGAAACAGTCAGTTGTCCTCCCCCCAAGTAAGGACACAATCCTGCTCTGAAGTTGGATTAGGTGCAACTAATTAGGTCTTCTCAGAATGAAGAATACTGCTCCTTCACTCTTTCCTCATGATTGGTCCCTAAGTCTGCTACAGTTCCCTTCTGGGTATAATGCAGGGGCTAAAATCTTTATCCTTTAAAACTCTGCAGCCCTGAACATAATACATGCATTGTTAGGCATCCCAAAGGCAGGGTAAGTTTTATAACTATAACATCACTGCAATATTTCAATATAGCTTGCTATCACTGGGACCCTGAGGCCTTTTATTCTGTCATACATATACATTTGTCACCATTCCCAGGCTTTTATTGGTACAGTTTATTTCTTTTTTCTTCCCAAGTGTACTTATTAAACACTACCCTGTTTATTTCTGCCCAGTTCTCTCATTTGTCACTATAGAGTGACCTTGACAAATTAGAAAAGTGAGTAAAAATCCCACCTCTTCAGAGTTTTCCATTACCAGATTCCCTCCCTACTTCCTTCCCTTCCTTCTTCCTTCCTTCCTTCCTTCTCCCCTTTCCTCCCTCTTTTCCTTCACCAGAGGCTTAGAGAATTTAATATACCCAAGATCACACAGCTAGAAATACTATCCCAGTTTTGATTCCCATACTAAACTGCTTTTCATCTAGTTCTCTAGACTCTAGATCCTCTATGTACAGTCTTATGCATGAACCCACAGCGTTAGAATCACCAATAGGATTGTTACTAATGCAGAATCTCAGGCTCCAGTTTAGAACTTCTGAGTTAAAAATCTGCATTTTTACAGGACTACAAGTGCTTCTAAAATCAAAGTCTGAGAAACACTAATCCAGATGACAGGAACCTATTTAACAGATTAGTCAACTTTTCTTCTTGTCTAGCAGAATTCTGCTCACCTGTCCTCCACATCACTCAAGGTCATTAGTCAGACTCCTGTCAGGGAGATCTGATTTATTTTGCTAGTGAATGGATTGGAGGGTGGGTTTTGGATCCAGTTCCTCCCAGTGAACGTTCAAGAAGTGGGCTCAGAAACTCAGGGAAAGGATTTCTTTCTCTTTATAATTAAACACATGGGAAGGAATAGTTTTTTTCTTTTGCTACTAGATATTATTGTATCTGTTTAAGATGCCAGAAACTCTGGTAGCCGTCTTGCAGCCATGATGGGATGGGTGCCAAGGACAACCCTAAGTGGGTGAAGCTGGCAGAGAGGAAATACAGAATGTCAGAGCCACCTCATTTCAGGATTCTTTCTTTTGAGTTTGTTTGTTTATTTGCTCAATGGTTAAGTAAGCTGACTTGTGATGTTACTTGCAGCCAAAAACATTCCCACTGATACCAATTATGTTCTTCTTTGGTGATAAATGTGTTGCCAGAAACAGCATCAGCTATTTGTTAAGGGTAAGATCAATTATACCAATTACTCCACTGAAAAACTATTTGTTTGATCAGATAATAAATTTATAAATTATGAGTCCTTTATCTCTTTAAGCAAATTTCTGTCTTCCTTCACTTTTTCTCTTGCACACCTTTCTCTCCTATTCTCATCTGCTATATTTTCTTTTATGTAGGATCTTGAAAAACACACATGCTTTAATATTGTTAGAAATTTATCTTTGATTTCTACTGAAAATCTACCACGGAGAGCAGATAAGAGAAAAGGAGAGTGACATTCAGAAGATAATTCAGGAGTGGAGAACACAAGGAATTTGGTGTTCAGTTCCTTCTTAGTTTTCATTTAGCTCCTGGTCATTTCATGATGACACTCACCTTCCTTGTCTTTCAATATTGGTCATTTGAAGACATAATGTTTAGTATAAATTTTCAAATAACTAGTAAAATTATTTCTTACAAAGCAGAAGTGGCCAATGTGATTTTTAATTGACTTTTTTATATTACTTAAGTGATGTTCTGTTAACAAAAGCTGATGTATGATTTCTGGGAAGATTTATAACCTTCTACCCCCAACCAATTTCTGATTCTGTATTGATTAATAACCTAATCTTGAATTTGGGATAACTTTAAAGCTTCTTCTCTAACCATAATAAGAATTGGCAAGGATGAGATTTTTTTCAGCCACCTGAGAAAAACAAAGAATAGTTCAGTAAGTTAAAAGAATCTCATTATAGATCAGTAATGCCTACTAAGTACGTCTCCTGGAGAAATATATATATATAAATAACTATAAAGATGGTTTTAGGACAGGAACATCATCAATATGGCAACATGGCTCATTCCCAACTTCAATCCCCCTTACAAGAAGACCAATCAGCAACTATCCATAGACAAGACACCACTGTGATAAACCTAGAACCAGAGGTGAGGTAAGTATTCCCAGGACCACAGAGACTAAGAAGGACTACATTAGAAGGTAGGAGAAATAGCTACACTCTGCCTGCATTGCTCCTCCTCCAGGCCAGCACAGTGACGTACTGAGCCTATGGTTCCATCGATAGGAAGAGAGCCCCAGGTGGATATCCAGCTCCCCCAGCATTGCAGGACACTTCCTGCAAAGCCCATTCAGGTTTCACCTGAAGTGAATAAATGGGGGAATCTGCATGGATAAACAAGTGGAGATTACATAGAGATGGAGAAGGGGGAAAGGACTTAGAGCAACCAGTGCTCAGATTTGGGTGGATTGAATTTCTTCATGTGGTGGTGTTCAAGCAGAGATCTTAGCCAGTGGGCCTGGCCATCTACAGAACCAAGCTGGTAGCCCCATCTGGCCAAGGTGTTCATTTGGCAGTTCTGCCTGATTTGGGTGCCCAGCCAACAAACTATACTAATCTGGAGCTTGTTCTACAGCCCTGGCCAGAGAAGCACATTTAGAGTGCTGTTCAATTACTGTGTATAGCCTGTAGTCCTGCTGGATGAGGAAGCCTGGCCAGAAAACCTGGGCAGCTTATGGAGCCCATCCTATACTCTTTATTTGTGCAAGGAGCCAAGCCATCAGCCCTGCCAACTGCTGAGCATAACCTCTGGCCCCACAAAACCAGGGAGCCTGAACAGTGGCTCTGGGCCGGCTCAGAGCAGAGACTACAGTGCCACAAAGCTATAAAGTCTAGTTTACAGCACTGCCCTACAGCAGAGCCCACCCTAATGCCCTGCCTATGTCCTGAACAAAGCCTGTAGCCAAGCCCAAGCAGGAAACCCAGCCACTGACCCCACCCAACCATGGAGCATAGTTTGCAGTCCCAACTGACAGGGGAGCCTGGATAGAGACCCTGCCTGACCACAGAGCATGGTCTCTAGTCCACCTGACTGTGAAATATAGTTGGATGCCCTTCTCAACCAAAGAGCCCAGCCAGCAGCCGATCTCATCATGAAGCCATCCTGTAGCTTCACCCTGTATAAGGGTGAAGCCACCTGAGAGAAACTGCGTGTCACTTAAACATGGAGTCTAGTCAGTGACACCACTTAGGGACCAAAGCCTGAGACCACAGCAGAGTAGGAGCAATTGGGGAGCCCAGCCTGTAGTCCTGCCTAATCACAGAGTACTGCCAGTGACATCACCTTGGTCAGGAACACAGCCTGCAATATAACCCAAACACAGATGATTGTAGAGCTCCATTGGTGGCCCCACCTGACTGCAGAGCACAGCAAGCAGCCTTGCCCAATCAGGGAGGCCACCCAGTAGCCCTGTTTGAACATGCCTATCAAACAGGCCCATCACACAGCAAAGCCCAGGCAGCAGCGCCCATCCCTTTACCTCAGAGCACAGGGAGTGGCCTTGCCCAACTAGAGACTCTAATAGCAAGCCCTGCCTGGCCATAGATGCTACCAGCTGATCTGTTCAGTACCTCAAGCTGAGGGACTGGTGAAGATCTTTCTATGCCAAAGCAAACCTGTAAAGTTCAGAAGAGGACACAGCTTACTCAAATGCATAGATGTCAATGCAAAGAACCAAGGATCAAAGAGTTAGGTAACTATGACAGGAACAAAAGAAACTAATAAAACTCTAATAACTGACCCTAAAGAAATGGAGATCTGTGAACTGTCAGACATAAAATTCAGAATAATCCTCTTATGGCTTAGTAAGCTATGAGAATACACAGAAAACTAAATGAAATTAGTTAAATAGTGCATGAACAAAAATGAGAAATTCAGCACACAAATAGAAGTCATCAAAATAACAACAACAACAAAAATCCTAGATATGAAAAATAGAATTGAAGAATCCAGTAGAGAGATTCAACATCAGACTTCAGCAAGCAAAAGAAAGTCAGTCAACTTAAAAGAGGTCATTTGAAATTATTCAATCAGAGAAGCAAAAAAAAAAAAAAAAAAAGGAGGGGGTGAAGAAGGTCTGTTTATGGGATTTGTGGTACATCAACTCATAGAAACAGAGAAGAGATTGGTGGTTGGTTGCTAGGTGGGTGAAGTGGTCAAAGGATACAGAATTCTAGTTGCAAGTTCTACCCATGTAATGTACAACATGGTGATTATAGTTAGCAACATTGCACTATATATGTAAGTTGCTAAGATAGTAGATTTTTAAAGGTCTTGCTATACACACACACACAACACACACACACCACACACACACACACACACACACATGCAATGTAAGTACGTGAGGTGATAGACTAGCCCTCTTGTGATAGTCATTTTACAATGTATTCATTTGTCAAATCATTACATTATACACCTTAAACTTATGTAATGTTATATGTCAATTATCTCTCCATACAACTGAGAAAAATACTTTATTGCTTTATTTATTTAATTTATCTGAATAAAACCTAGTGAATTTTTTTCTAACATTTTATCATAGAAAATTCCAACTGTACAAAAAAAAAAGGAGAAATAATAGGATAACTACTTCCATTTGCCCATCATAGCTTTAACAATTATCATCTCATGGTCTTAATTATTTTATCTATACCCCTCCCATGTTTTCCCAACCCCTGGATTATTTTGAAGCAATTCTCAGTATATCATGGGGTCAGTAAATATTTCATTTTGTATTTCTTTTTTTTTTTTAAGATTTTATTTATTTATTTGACAGGCAGAGATCACAAGTAGGCCAAGAGGCAGGCAGAGAGAGAGGAAGGGAAGCAGGCTCCCTGCTGAGCAGAGATCCTGATGCGGGGCTGATCCCAGGACCCTGGGATCATGACCTGAGCCGAAGGCAGAGGCTTTAACCCACTGAGCCACCCAGGTGCCCCTCATTTTGTATTTCTAACAGAAAGGGTACCTGAAACACATGAGCTTAATACTTTTATTACACCACAAAAAATAATGTTAACTTAATTTTCCTTGATATCAAATAGTCATTATTCATTTTTTCTAAAAAAAAAAAAAAAGAATCTCTCTCTCTTTCTCTCTGTCTCCCTCGCTCTCTCCCTCCCTTCTCATTGCCATTTATTTATTGCACAAGCTGTGTTTGTCCTACAGATTTCCCTTGATCTAGATTTAGAGATTGCATGTCTAGCCCTTCCGTCCTGATGTAGTTGCTATTTCATGTTTCCCTGTCTGTTGTATTTTTCTTAAATTTGTAGTTTTATAGCTAGAAGATGGATCAGATTCTGGTGAGATTTAATTTTTTTTTCTTGGTGGAAACTTCATAGGCAAAGGTGTATTATTCTGTAAGGAGAATATATGAAGTCCATTTTTCTCTCTTGTTAAGATATTTGCAGTCTTTGATTATGTTATCTTTTTCCCTCTGTCTTTTGAGATCTGGAGTGGAATTTTGTCTCTGGCTACATTATCTGATTAGGAATCATCAGTTTTGGCCACTGTGTTGTGCTGAGAAAACCTTGCTGAATTGCCTATGAAATTTTGCTGTAGTGAGCCTATTAGTTTTTTCTGAATGAATGAGAGAAGGAGATAAGTTGTTTTAGTGCTTTAGAGTATTGAAATGCCAATACAGAGTTGTATGTATCAATTTGTAGGCAGTGGCTGGAAAGTAGGTTAATAACTTCACTGCGTGACCTTAGGCAGGTTAATTCCATGACTACCATTTTTATCATTTGTAAAATGGGCATAACTATACCTATGTTTCCTATGTAGGTGTAATGTGTGTATGTGTGTGTGTGTGTGTGTGTACACTCAATAAGTGAGAGCTATTATGTTTATATTTAAAATTGATTTTTTTAAAGATTTTATTCAATTTATTTGAGAAAGAGAAAGAGAGAGAGAGCGTGCATGCACAGGCAGGTGGGGGTGGGCAGAGTGAGAGGGATAGGAAGACTCCCTGCTGAACAGGGAGCCCATGGCAGGGCTTGATCCCAAGACTCTGAGATCTTGACCTGAGCTAAAGGCAGATGCTTAACCCACTGAGCCACCTAGAAGCCCCCTAATATTGTGATTTATTTTGATAATAAATAATAATGCAGTGTGATTTGTCTTATTTTAAGATTGATTTGCTGATAGTATAGATTTTCCTGTGTATGTGTGAGTGGTAGAACATTTATCTAATCAGCAGGTTTAGTCCATTTCTTATATTTTTATGACTAATATTAAGAAAACAATATCCCTGGTTTGTAAATCTCCTAATTCCTAAATCCTATAGTCTCTCAATGTCATATTGCAGTATTATGTAACAGATCCACCCAAGAATCTTTCTTTCTCTATGGTATATACCTTACTGTTTTCCTTTTGTTTGGATATTTTACATCTTTCTAAAGATAAATATTGGCTTGTAGAAAGTTGAGAATGATACAAGTGATTCTTGTCAAATAGAAATGCAAGTGAAATTGATCTAGTAGAAAAGATAATCCAAAAGGTTAGTGTTTAATTATTAGAACAATAGGCAGTTTTGTATCTGTACTAGCAATCTAACTTCACAATTCTTTCAGTCATTGACAACGGACACTCGGTCTCTCAAATTCTTTTTAAACCAGTTTTACCATTATGCTGTTTCCCTCATTAATCAAAAAGTAAATCTTTGACATGTGCTCACTGTATATTTGTATGAGAGCAATGTGTTTGGCTTTTTGAAAATTATGCCTCAGTTCTATGCTTCTAGCCTCAGTGGTGGACTTTGCTGACTGGTTCGATATTAATTACAGATTTTAAATACACCAATGACATTTCTGTAGAATTTGTTGAAGAGTATACATCTCACCTCATTGACATATCACCACCTGGAATCTATATTGGTTTTAGATATTTAGCCAAAGAACTAAACATCCCATCTACATCAAATAATCTGTAGGGTGGTATCACTGTTTTACTGTATTTTGATGTAGGTCATGCATTATGATTTTCTGCATTTGTCAATATGTTCCATTTCAGAAGACAAAGATTTCCTTCTATGAGAGTTAGACCTCTTTGTCTCTTTATTTTTAAAGTGATTGAAGATGTAAGTTTTTGTTTGTGGGGAGGATTTATATATTCGTGATAATTCTAATTATCACATTTATTTATTTATTTATTTATTATTTAATAATAAAGTATTCATAAATTCCTCTTTTCTGAATTCTTCAAAGACTAAGCTATAATCTCCAGCCCATTTACTGCCCATCTCTACCTATTTTATATGCATAAAAAGGAAGGAGTCTTTCTTGCTTGGAAAAAAGATTAAATTCAACTACATGTTTAAATGCTGAGAGAGAAGTGTATGGGAAAATGAATGAAGACAAGGAATTCATAAAGTTGAAGAAGTGGAGAAGTTTTCCAAAGGTTGTTGAGAAGAGAGTTTATTGAGGGCTGTGGATTGAAAAGAGAAATGAAATTTAATTAAAATTTGTGAGCAATATGTTGGACTTCTTTTAATGTACTTTGAGATACTTGGATATACAATGAAATTACTGTGAAATTACTTGATAAATACAGTTTGACCCCTGAATCATGTTTTTTTAAATGAAGAAGAATTTGGAGTCTAATGTGATTCTCCAAGTTTATTAAATTATATTTTTGTTCTGCCAATATTTATTGAGTACTGATTATATGCTAGGGTTTTATGTGCTAGATAAGTAGTCTGTCCTCAGGGAACTTATATTTTTATTGGGGGTTAGTAGGGGTGCAGAAAATAAACAAAGGAATAATGATAGAATATGTTTTATACATGAGGAGGAGATGGAGGCCATGAGGATATAAAACAGGCTGAGTAGGCTAGAGAGAGAAAAGAATATTATTTTACATATGAGGATGAAGTAAGACTGCCACTTAGGAAATAGTACATTCCATTCTAGCCAGGTAGACAAAACTCATCATATTAAGTAGACCAGTCTAAGTAGACAGACTCTTGAGTAAAAATTTCTTAGATCTGAACCCTGATGGTGGTATGAATCTGTAGTACTTTGTATCCTTCAGAAGCTAGTGCTGATATTAAATTTTTAAAAAAATGAAATTATAGAATCCAGAAATATTTTTGAGGGTGAATATGGCTGGGAAATATACATTAGAGAAGAGAGAATTTCAGTGAGCCCTCCCTAAAATCATTTTCTGTTTAGAAAAAGAGAAGTTATATGACATTTCTCTAGTCACGATTTGTAACAGTTCCATGGAATTCTCCTAGAACATAGAGGCTCATCAGGGAAACAGAATATGAAGCAACTCTCTTTTATCAATTTAGAGCTCCTTTGTCAAGGGAGGATTATTTTCCCATAAATTTGATTTAAAGGGAAGGAAACGTAACTCACTTTCAAGGTCATTAAAAAGGATAAGAAAAGTTAGATCCTATTAAAAAAAAAACTTCAATAAGCTAAACTAACTGGCAGCAAGAGAGCAAGATATTTTCTCAATAAATATTGTATAGATGTGCTTTGTCAATTACCTTTTTTTTTGGACCGTGAACAAAATGTAAATGTCATGGATAAATGATAGCTGTAATGATGTTTTCCAGCATTGTGCTCCATGTTACCATGGCTTCTTAACAAAGATGTTAAATCATTAAGAGTCGTATTTCATGATAATTAACTGCAAATCTGGTAATATTACCACTTTTCATTTGGTGTGAAATGATGAGGGAGAACCACAAGGTTTATTGGAGGTACATGGCAAAGGACAGAGTGACTTAATGTATGTATATAAATCTTATAAAACTACCTATTGGACAGCATTTTATGATAGACATAAATTCCCATTCACTCTCCACTAGTGATAGACAGTGAGGTCTGCAGTGGAAGCAGAAAGCTGAGATGGGAAATCACCCTCGAGAGTAGAAGGAATTCATAGTTTCCTTTCCTATTCTTGCTCATTCTCCTTTGCAACAGCTAAAGAGTTCCTTGTTCTTGCTTAAGTTTTGAACAATTACACACTCTCATTAATTCTGTCTTATTAAATGTGCTTTATTATAAAATATCCAATAATGCTTTTATAATTAAGGTGCTATTAGCTTTTGTCATTTTAAACTACTATTCTTCTGTCTGTATTTCTTTGAGTTCTGAAGTGTTCAGCAGGCTCATTCAAAATTTCATTTTAGGGAAATGAAAAATCAGGAGCACTCTGTGTTGTAAATATTTTCATCCCAACTTGCTGTTAAAAACATAAAGATGGTAGTTTGGGGTAGAAAGGACACGTTTTATGGAGTTGGATGCCCTGGTTTGATTTGCTCTTTGATTAACTTTTTTTTTTTTCCTGTCTTGAGCCCTGCATTAATCAAAGCTTTTTCTGTTGCAAGTGACTGAAATCCAACCCAAACTCACTTAAGAAAAGAAAAAGGGACTAAGTTTGCTTATGTAATTGAAATTTTAAGGACTTGTGGCAAGGCTGGCAAGAACAAGTTGCCCCAACCAGACCACCTGTGTCAGTCTCTCCATGTCTCAGCTTTGCTTTTCTCAGTGCAGGCTTCATTGTCAGGCAAGATCTCTCTACCTAGTGGGCAGAACGGCAGCTTTACACTCTTTGATCTTCAGAACCAGGGGTCTTGGAAGAAGACAGAAACTCTTTCTGACACTTTTGACTAAAGTCCGAGTGAAGACTGATGGGTCCTGCTCAGGCCAGCAGTTCATCTTAGAATGAATCCCTGAAGCTAGGAATAGAGAACATTGTGCTTTGATTGGCCAGGACTGAGTCTGTGTCTGACTCTCCCAGGACCAGTGCTAAATTATATGGTCAAAAGAGAATGAATATGAAATAAAGGAAGAGTAGTTTCCTGAAAAAGGAGACATTGAGTAGTCAATGGACTATAGTACCACTGGACTATACTCATTCATTCATTCTTTCCCAACTAGCTTTTAAAAATCAGCCCCACCTTTATGCTATATCAGTCACTGTGGTAGTAATGATGAGAGGATTTTAAAAAGAGATGACCTAGCTTCTAAGAATTTTATGTAACCATGTAAGAAATATTCATGTGAGAAAATACATACAATGCAATAAAATCATGCATTCAAAGTCAATGATCTCCCAAGGGAAGGATCTTCTAGGATTCCTTGTTAGCATGAGGGAAAACTTTTTGTATTCAGTGAAAGTAGCACAGATGATGGTATGAGGACATGGTACACATAAGAGCACGACTTGTTTCCACTTCAATATGGAACAATGACAAAGGACAAGGGAAGTAGCAGGAGATAGAGCTAAACAGGTAATCAGAGGCAGATCTTGGAAAGCCATTATGTTGATCAAATGAGGCTTTATTATTTTTTTCTTGCTATCAAATGTGGATTATTAATCACAGGAATAATATATATCAAGTGTATATGGTAAAAAGATCACTCTTGTGGGCATGTGGAGGGTTATTTGGAAGATTCTGAAACAAGAGGCAAGGTAGCTACTAAGGGGTTATTGTAACCTCCCAGCTCAAAGGATTCACCCACTCACTCATTCACTGATTTCCTCCCTTCCAACAGCCCCCCCCCCCCCCAACAGATATTCACTGAATGCCTGCTATGGACTGGGTATTGTGTAGAGACAAAGTCTAAAGCAATAGCAATGGGGGTAGAAAAAAGAAGACAAATATGAAAGTAATTTAAGCAAAGAGTAACTGATTTGATGTCAAATAGCTTCAAGATGGAGAGGACAAGATTGTAGGTTTCCCGCCTCAGCTCTTGGGAGGAGAGTGATAAAATTCCTGAGCCAGATATTATCCAGATCTGTTTACTCGACTGTAATGTGACAACAATAGCAAGAACCCAGCATCACAGGGCTATTATGAGGATGAGATGAGATAATACGAATATGAATAGGTTTTCATTTGTATACTTTAAAATATAAGTATACTTTAAAATATAAGACAAGGGCAAGATGTTATTTTTTCTTAAATGTAACATATTTTCAAATAATCTCTGTACTTTGGAATCCATGAGGCTATAATTTTCTCCTCTCAAGATGTACCCATTGGACAGAATAAATTAAATCGGAAGTCTTTACTATCTAGCTGAAATAAGCATTGTTTACTTTGGAATGTCAGTCTTTACAAGCGTCATTTTCTGTGTTCTGGCTTTTCTTCCATAATGCAGGGTGTTGGGCTGGGGGAGGGAAGGTAAAAGCCAGTTCAGTTTCTCATAAAATTACACATTGCATATTTGGGCGAGAATGGTTTTGTTTAAAGTTGATTCATTGGGATTTCATAAGAGACACTATTGTATAGGTACAATAACTGTTTAGCAAGGTTCTTTATGAGACATTCAGGATTATGGATCCATGATTTGCATTCATTGCAAACATTGTAACAACTTCCTTTGAGCCATTAAAACAAAGGTATTGAAAGGCTGTTAAGGACTGCACAAAGCAGTGAAATCGCAACAGGTTCATTTATTGGCGAAAGTACTAGCAAGGTACAAGCCAGCATTACAAATCCAGGTCTCTTCTGTTCGGTTGTCACATTTAACTTTTTCCAGCATCACTGTGCAAAGGAAGGGGCTGTGATTTGAGTAGGTTGGAGACTCTGAAATCATATTGCAAGACACTCATCCACCCAGCCAGCCATTCATCCACTCATTCATTTCAGTTCTTAGGTGCTGGGGCAGATGCTGAAGAAAATAATATGCTATCCCTACAGACTATAATTGGAGAGACAGATACATAAAATATATTTGCAGTAAAATGAAAACGTGAAATGATAGGCTAAGTGCAGTGTGTTTTGGTTGCTGCTGGGAAGACAGAGCAGTAGGTTGAAGAGGGAATTGCTGAGAAGTAGAGAAAAATAGCGGACATTCCAGGCAGCCAAATTAATAAGTGAGCGTTGTGTTGCAAATTAAGTTGTGAATTCAGCTCCCTGGGAGTCACTAATGCTGGCAAATTCCATCAGCTAGCCTTTTCACTTCCATCTCCAGGATTTCTGATTTAAAGGCAAATTAAGCTAACTGTTTAGTTGCTTCATAAAGTGTCTTATGTGAAAAACTCATCTAAACCAAATTGACTTGAGAGATGAGACAATAAGGAGAAGTTGACAAGTTCCCAGTGATGGCATAATTGAGTACAGCTGGCTGACCTTTGCTGTTGTCCCAGGAGTGGTGAAGGTAACATTCCTTATATACCCAAATCAGCACAACACATAGTAGTTCCACAATAAACAGCTGATATTATCCTTTGACAGAATACTAACTTGGCACAATATTTGAAATTGTCAAAGAATTATTAATTGAACCCCCCGTTCTTTCAAAATAACTGTATTCTCTTCCATCTCCTACATCAGTTTTGCCTTGTGCCTACAAGACATGAATAGTATAGATCCATTTAAACAAATTCGTTAAAAAAATATATTGTCAGACTCTCTTTTGCAGGTGCACAGGAAATGGGATAGTGTTATTAGTTTAAAGGCGATCATGACAGTTTCATGACCAAAAAAGGGAAAACTCTGTGGAGGATGCAGCCAGCACACCTGGTATTCATCAAAATTAATTTCTATTCTCATGTGCTCAAAACATATAAATCACTTCTATTTCCAAAATAATAGAATAGTGGAATGTCTATGAATTAGACGCTATTAATTATATCACTACCAATGATAACTAATTCATTATGATTCAAATAAAGCTATCTGTATGTTATAAATAGGCAAAGGGAATCACAAGAAGTTCAAAAAAAAAAAAAAAATCCCTGTGATCACTGGATAAAGTGCCAGGTCTCTTGAGTCCACACAGCTTTTCTCTCAACTTTTCTGCATATTTTAATTGAAATAATCTGGACTAGTTTTACAATCCAGGTGACAAATTCCAACTCTGATCCTCTCAAATTGTATAGCCTTAAGCAAGTTAATTAATTTCTCTTGTCTGTCAAGTGGGGATGACATTAATACCCACCTCGTGTAGTTATTATGCAAAAAAATGAGATAGCACATGCAAAGGTCCAGCATATGACCCAGTGTAGAGAGGATATTTAGGAAATATTTGTTCCACTTATCTCCTTTGCTTTATCATTCACCCAGTATTAGCTTTTTTTTTTTTTTTTCAGTATGTTTTGCAATGAGTTTTGATGAATAAACAAAGTCAACCTTTTGTACTCATGATTTGGAGCATGGGGCAAAGCAAATGTAAAACCAAAGGAACATAGCTCAGAGGAACTTGGCTTCTAATTCCTGATGAAAATACTAACTGCCTTATGACCTTAGGCAAATCATTTAACTCCAGTGCCCTTAGCTCCATAATTAGTTATAGTCATAAAATACTATATCATTATTATAAATTATATTAAAATAACTGACATAATAGGTGTTAGTCAACATTTTTGTGCATGTGTTATATCCATTTACATGGTTTTACTATTTTTTTTCTTGATTTAATGCTTTGATTCAACTTTTTAATTTTAGTGGGAGTTCTTTTTTCCCCCCCTTTGCTTATGGATTTCAATTTTGTAGAAACATTAGCATTGGAGTTGGAAGAGAACTTACATATTATTTAATTTGGTGAGGTCTCAGATGCCGCCATTTCCTGCTCCCAAGTTATTGTAGACATCCCCTTACTGTACCTCCTGAAGCAGAACGTTCCTGTTATCAAGAAGTACTGCTATGAGACTCTTCCTTAGACTTAAACTAAGCCCCAATCTCTTTCTCAGCTACTCTTGGCAAAATTCTACTTTTACAGGTTACATAGAATAAACTGATACTCTGTCACATGGAAACCCTACAGATGACTTGAAAACAGGTAACACACATATCCCCAGCCTTTGTCCATGCCTCATATGTAATGCTTTAGGTGATTTAGAAGTACATTTTTATCCAAAGATTTGTAATTAGTTTGGCATTATAACTCACTGCTGCATTATGAATTAAGTTTTGTAACATTTTGCCTTTCATATCTATACTTACTCTTTGAAGAGAAAGTATTTCTATGTTTTCTAAAGCTACAGGGACCTTTGTCGCTTTTAAATTCCAGTGTAATTCACATACCGTGTTGTATTAGTTTCAGCTGTACAATATACTGACACTATCACTTCTTGAATGTCAAATACGCATCATCACAACACAAGTTGGAAAAAGAAAACAACATCAAGAACAACAAACCTTTTTGCTTTTCCTTTCTTCCCGAGTCCACATTCTGCTGAAATGGTTCTGAGAAGGGAATTGTGTGATTTTATGTGGCTGGGAAAACCAGATGCTGGACCTGGTGACCAAAGACTAGATGGAGAGAAGTTTCTCTTTACAGAAGTGTTCTTTAACAAGTGAGAGTGACAACAGGAGGACGCAGTCACAATTTTGCCGCCTTAATGAATTAAAGACTAGAGGCAATTGCTCATCTGTGGTTACCAACATCACACACACACACATACACACACACACACACACAAAACCCATGAGTGTGTCTCTTACATACTACTACTTATGGAATAGTCTAGCACCCCCAACCCTTAAAACAACTGAATCTAAATTCAGATCAATTCTCCAGATATAACTACCAACTTACATGAAATACAGAGAAGAGAGAAACATGTCAAATTACACCATGGGGCCAACAAAATCCATACTGAAAAATCCTACAGACAAAATGACCCAGCTTTCTCAACATATAAATTAGGAGAGAGAGAGAAAAAAAATTTAATCTACAGAACACGAGACTTAAAAGACATCCCATCTGAAGCAAATACAACAAAATATCATTTGTTCATTCTGTTTGAGGACTATAAAGATATTGTACAGAATTATTCCCCATACACTGTATTTGTTTAGTTTTCATAACTTAAATTGTACTGTGTTTATTGTAGTCAAAACAAATAAGCATAAGAGGCTTACCAACCCTTTCCATTGAAAATTCAAATTTGGATCTCATTTCATACACACAAAAAATGTTTAAAAACATGAATTTTTGATACGATTTGAAATTGGAACACTAACAAGGCATTCAGTGAACATAGGGCATTATTGTTAATTATTTCAAGATATAGTAGTGGCACTGCACTTAGGATTCTTCCTCACTCCTAAAAGAAGGGAAACAGTCTTTCTCATTTAGAAGCATACACTCGGAATATACCTAGGCGACATCATACATTGTCGACATTTGGTTCAAAAAATACAGGCCAGAGGGAAGTGGGTAGAGCCATACATGAAATTCTGATTTTGTATATGCTGGAAACATTCCACATTACAAGTTGAGAACAATCAGAAGAGCAGGTGCTGGGTGGCCACGCCCCCAGGCAGAATCACATCACGGTAGCAGCAGTTCATCAGAATTCATTTGACTCCTTGCTGGTCTGACCCCAGTGGACCCCAGGACATGTGATGTTTAGAGGGTAATGCCCTGGCCCAACAAAACTGGAAGCAACCAGTCTGGAAAGGAATTTGGTTGTTTCGCATCCCGAAGAAGAAAATCTCATGTATCTCTTTCTGCAGTGCTATCAGAAAATGCTATGCAGCAAATCAGTGGCAACTCCATAAGTGGATGTTAATGAAATTTTAATGAATTTGAGGTGCTGGCACAGTATATCCCTGCAGAGCTCCGTTAAAAAGAAAAAAAAAAAAAGTGTTTCTTTAATGCTGAAAGTTTACAGATGACAACAGCAGCACTGAGACCAGAATGAAGGCAGCCTCAGTCAGGGTGAAGATTTTCTCAGCCCAGTAAATTTTTTGGCCTTCATTTTTCTGGTCTCCTGGAGGCCCTGTGAACCCCATGGGCTGATGTCCTGTGGTTTTTGATTGCTGGATGCCTTACACAGAAGAGATCCATGATTTCTGTCATCCTCTGCTGCCTCCTGCATCCCTTTAAATGTTTACTGCAGATTGCTTCTTTTGCCCTTCTAAGTAGTCTGTAAACTCGATGCCAGAGAGGGGCTGAGAGAGTTATTGCCTGTTGATACACTCACCCAAATAAGTGCTGAATGCTCTTTCCTATACACATATGGACTTTGGCTCTGGGCCCAGAATACCTGAATCAGTTTCAGAATTCAGTTGTTACAGTGGGTTTGTGTTTTTAGAGAAGAAAAAGGTGTGCATCCTAGGATCTGAAAGCTGTCTACATTTACATTCCAACGTTCTTTTTAATTAAGCAGACCACAAGGATCAATAGAGAATTTACTAGCATAGAGGAGCATACTGGAATGATTTGATGAAAGAATGTTGTTTCTTCGACAAAGGGAGGACAAGGGAGGTGTTTACCAAACCATCTTTAACTGCCTGGATGTTTCTCATTTATTTTAGATTCCATTCTCTCTATCCACTCCCCACCCTATCCCAACCTTGGACCACAACCCTTCCAGAATGTTAACAATGCCCCCTGGCCCTGGAATGTATTTTCCATGAGAGAACAATTTCCCACTTTTACAGTGCTAGAACAATTGTGTGCATTGTTAGAGACCCCTATATGACTTTGACTTTGTCAAAAGAGAATAGTAATTCTCCATTGACAGCTCCCAGTGACTGAAAGTATAATCAAAGTCAATGCATTATTAATGACTCTTCTTTTTAATGACTCAATCACAGTGTGAGATGCTTTTCAAACATTTTATTTTATATAATTTTTCCACTTGGAAAAGTCTGCCCACAAATTAAGGAAATACAATAGCTGAATAAAACCAGAAATATTGTGTTGGATACTCTCCAAACAAATTGTCCTTCAAAGAGATTGCCAGAGTAAGCTCTGATGGCTTTTTCCTGACAGGTGAGGACCAGGTAAATGATACACCTGGGTCTGGTTATCTGAGAACACAGATTGAGAGCAGGGCTTTGGAGATTGAGAGCCCTGATACACCCAGTTTTATTATTTGCTAAAGATTTGATCTTGGGCAAGTCTTGGAAAAACTCGCAAGTCTTGGTTTCTTCTTCTGTGAAATGAAGCCAATGGTGCCCTTGACACAGGCATTGTGTGAGGATTAAATGAAATACTGTAGGGGATGTGGGTTGTTCACTTCTTATTCTGGTTCAGAGCCTTTAGACGGAAGACAAGGACAAGGAAGGGAAGCTCTGTGGCTGTTCACCCTTGCTTTTCTGAACTCACTGACAGGCTACCCGGACAGGGAATATTTACCTACTTTGTTCCCTTCCAACCAGTGAAACAAGCTAAAATATCACATGGCTCTCAGCTCATTTAATAGGTGCTCTCAGCTCATTTAATAGGTGCTCTCAGGATTGTCCTCCTCCTGTATTTCTTTTGGGCCACTGACTTCACCACCAACTCTCAGTATCTGCTTCTCTTTGCTTGAGGGCTTTCTCTGCTTCTTGCAGCACTCTCTGCCCATGCACACCGTAGACTGGGCATGTCAGGGAATTGAAGACCCCTGGGAGCAACTCATAACCAGAAACTGATGCAAGTGGGTTTGGGTAAATAGCCCAGTCCCTCACCCTGCAGGGGGAAGAGCTCTGAGGCAGTTCTACATCATCTCCTGAAGTTCTCTGGTGGGAATAAACCTCAGTTTCCCATTGTGATAACTTGCTCGATAATATGTCCTGTCTTAGTAGCCTTCCCTTCCCTGTCTCATTTCCCTAGTTTTCCAGTGGTCTTTCCTGGGACCCTATGCAACTAAACTATTTGCCTTGGAATCTTATCTCAATATTTGCCTCTGGAGAAACCCAACCTAGGGCAGTTTATTAACTGAAACTGGCTTTGACCAACAACACCTGGCACTGAGTTTCCAAGCATTTTTGGAAAATGTAATACAGCTGTACCGAGTAGACATAATTCATGTTGATGACTACACGTCTCGGAAGGGCAATCATTCCGGCAGAGAAGCTTACTGAATTTTCCTAATAAAACCATTTTCCCTGTCTTTCAGGTGACTGTCTCACTCCTTCTATTCTAAACCATTGAAACTCCACTTGGGCTCTGGATCACCCCCTCTTTGCCTTCCCATAGAATTTATACCTAGAATCATCCTCTTTCCTTTATGAAAACATCAATCCTTCCTTTATTAAAAGGTCACTTCCTTTGGGTCATAAACAAAAATAATAAAAAACAAAAACAATGTAAAGAAACCCTGCTCACCCCAGAAAGCCCTCTACCTCTTTCCCTGTGTCTTTGTTTTCTCCCACCATTACACTAAAATTCTCTCTGCTACTCCCTTCAATACTCCATCTCTCAATCTCTCTTTGTCCTGACCCAACCGGGATTTTGTCCTCATCATTCCACTGTCACTATTGTTACTGAAGTAGCCATGGACCCTCATGTCACAAAGGCCAGGGGTCTAGTCCCCATTCTCTTTGTCCCTGGTCACCCAGCAGCATTAACTACTGTTGAGCACTTTCTGATTCTGGACACCACACCTGCCTGGTTTCCCTCCTAACTCACTGACTGCTTCTTCTCAGGCCTTTTCCTGATTCCTCCTCCTCTTCGACCAGACTAGTGAATGTTGGCATGTCTCCATCTCCATCCATTTCTTTGGCCATCCCTCCAATTGCAGTAGCTTTAAACTCCATCTCTGATGTACACATCCTGTTCAGACTTCTCCCTTGAGTTCTAGGACTAATGTATCAAACTGCCTTTTGGCATCTTCATTTGGCTCTTTATTAGGTATCTCAAATTTATAAAATGGCAAAAAAGAGAGAGAGGGAGAGAGTGAGGGAGGGAAGAGAGATAGAGAGAGACTCCTCAAGGTGTTCCTACCATTCTGCATCTTAGGAAATGTTCCACTCTTCACTCAGTTGATTAAATCAAAAGGCTTGACACCTCTCTTTCCTTATTATTTTACATCAAATATATTAATCAGTACTTTTGTCTCTACCTTCAGAATACATCTCAAATCCAGCCACTTACCACTGTCTCCATAGCTCCCAGCTTTTCCTTCCCCAACCAGTCTGACCTACTCTGGACCTCCATCATTTCCAGTTTCCACTCAATATATATTTGTTAATTAATCAACAGAGAAGACAAGCAATTTTAATTTTAGAAGGTGGATTGTGAACTAAAATGTTGAGGGAAGTCATCACCATTTTGTTTACAACTATGTATTTGTGAATGATTCGTACTTGACTATATACAGTCTACAAGTTTTCCTCTCTTCCTTCTTCTTATCAGTCCCCTTTTTTGCTAGTTCTTCCTTTATCCTATTGTTACTGTCTTCCATTGTCTTTTCTCTGACATAGATCTGACCATTATTAATTACCTTTCCTCTTTTTCCCATATTGCTAGCTTTCTATTAATTTCTTACTTCTTTTTGTTTTGTTTTGTTTTTTGGATTGCATCCTCCTCTTGCATTTTGCCATGAGGAAGTCAGGTGCTTTGTCAAGGATAAGTTGCAAAAAGTTGGCAGCAGAAGTAGTCCTCATTCCACCTTGAGGTTAGAGTCTTGTGAAAGAGGAAATTATTCCAGGCAAGAACTTAACATTCACAAAACTTCTGCCTTCTTCTGCCTCTGGAATCAAGTTAGACCCATTATTGGTAAAATGATTATATCAAACACAATAGATTAAACAAAATGTGGGTAATTTTCCTTTCAGGCAAAAGAAGTCTACAAAGAGGCAATTCAGGATTGACATGGTAGCTCTGTGGTACTGTGGGTTGCAGGCTTCCTTTTTCCCAGTCTGCTCTGCTGTGCATGCAGCTTCCATTTCCTAGTTTGCTCCATAGTCAAAATAGATGCCACAGCTCTAGCCATTATGCACAAATTCAGAGCAGGAAGAGGAAGAAAGAGGATGATAATTTTCTTTTTGAGTCAGACCCATTTTTAAAAACCTTTCTTTGGAAGTACAGCAAAAACTTTTGCCTACATCCCATTGGTCAGAATTGAGTTACATTATAAACCCTACCTGCCTAGGAGATTAGAAAAATGTAGTTTTCCAGCTTGGACCATTATTATCCCTAATTCAAAGAGGGATCGGTGTGAAGAAAAAGGAGGAAAAGATATTGGGTAGGTATGCCATAATAATAATAGTAACTGATAAGTATTGAACACATTAAATGCCAGGCATGTGTTGAGCAATGTATGTGAACTTTCTCTTTCAAGCCTCACACCAACTCAACAAGATTAAATACTATTTTTATCTCTGTTTTGCTGATGAAGACACTGAGGCACAAAGCATTAAGTAACTTGCTCAAGAGTTTATGTTCCCCAACCCCGTTGCCATTCCCACCACCCATTTCTCTTGGTTGATGTGAACCACATCCCCATTATTAAAAACAAAATGAAAAAAGTGTATGTGTGTGTGTTTAAACTTGTACTTTAAATTGAGAAACTCTAAACAGAATATTTCAGTAAGTTAGTACCTGGACCCTGACCTCTGAAGTCCTTTCTTAAATCTCAGTGCCCCCCATCATACTTCCTCCTTTCCAACCTGGAATTTAAGGCCAATTCCAGGCGTCTCCATGGACGGTCCCCAAGCAGAATTCGTAGTGACTTAACCAGTACTAACCAGTACTCATTCTGCAAATGTCACTTTGACTTCTGGTTAATAAAAATACAGGTCTGAGAAATACAATGACATATGTCTAGTCTTTGATGTTGAATTTAGGTGTTCTCATCACGTTTATTTTGCCAGTCTTCCCTGATATACACCCTGAGATGGGACACTCAAGGCAGATATTATAATCCCCATTATATAGATGAGGATGTTGAAACTCAAAAGACTTTAAGACGAGTCAAGTTTGCAAATCTAGGGAGTTCTCCGCTTTGCAGTTTTGATTCCTCAGCGGCACTAAAGTGATGGAGCCACTGGGAATAGGCTTCTGCTTAGACAGGAACAATCCTTAAGGTCTGCCAGAACCCCGATTTAGCTCTTCCAGCAATCAACTGTTTTAGAACAAAACTATGAAAGGTGGTGAAGTGGGAAAAGGGAGATGTGGAGTGGGGATGGGCAGGCAAGAGAAATGGAAGAGAGAAAGACTGACTGGCATAAGAAGAGTAAAGTTTGTGTTTAGCATGACTGCTTTTGAGATCTAACCACCAAGTAGCCTCTAAGGGTAAAAGGAGACCACAAATTCCAGACACATGTCAAGTTCATGTGTAATTATACAGGAATGATAAAGATGATGACTTGTATGTCTATGACTAGTGTTCAATAAATTCCCTTTTAAAAAAGGTGAGTTTTAGGTGGAGTCATGCCAGAGAATTGTTGGTTACATTTACATTTACTTTAAAAACTTTGATTTATATATTAAAATAGTACTGAAGGAACTATAATGATTATGGTGTAACTGGATACCAGTTACCAAGTACCCCCTAAACACTAGGCATTCAATGTTTTATGCCTTTTATATGTGGCCTCATTTAACTCTTCTATAATCCTGCAATGTATTATTATCCTCATTTTAGTGGTAAAGAAGCTGAGGCACAGAGAGGTTAGGCAGTTGTCCCCATTTCACACAACTGTTAAATGGCTGAGATGAGAGTTTGAATTCATTTTTGATATATTACTCTATGCTGTGACCCCTAACCCCACCATATACCACCTACTAAAATAACGAGTCTTCAATTGTGACATTGCTAATAACTGAAACTGACAAATGAAGACCTTGAAGTATACTTTAGCGAGAGTTTGCTTATTGGTTATTTTTCTGACACTGTTGCCTTTATGGCAAGGGCAAGGAAATAATGTATAATTGTGTATGTATGGGTTGTGTGTGGGGGTGTGTGTGTATGTGTAGACTGGTAAATTCCATACTAATTTATTGGCATCCTTTCTTCTGCTGTTTCTAACTCCCATTTTTGAAACTATCTCAAGAGTCATTATCTAGGGATGCAGCTACTAACAGAACAAAATCGTCAGGGTCATTTAAAATCTCTTAGGCAGAGAACATTTAAGTTTTCTTGTCTCTGGCTACCAGTAACAAATCTTCATTAAATCTTAAACACAGCATAAACAAAGCATGAACAGATTGTGAATGCTTCCTAATTCAACAAAGAGAGATTGCAGCTTTGCAGATACTGGTAAGTGTTGGAACAGACCGTAAGGAAATCATTTTAAGGCCCATAGTATTTTCATGTATTTTGGCTTCTATAAGTCAGATTTTCCTAGAGGAATGGACATTGCCAAAAAAAATTTATATTTTGTTTAAGGTTGTCTGGATAAGATTTATGCCTCTATAGCCATCTTTCTTATCATCCATGCAAAGCAATCAGTACTGTCTTAGCCCAGCCACATCCTTACTGATGCTTTATATATATTTCGTATACCTACCTGTACAACAGAAAGAAGTCATTGCAGAAATAAGGCAAAGACATATATTAAAACCCAGTTTGTAAGCCAGCCCTTTTGCTACTGGGCCCAGACAGAGATGGATGCTGGAACCCATCTGAAATCTGCTTAAGTGAGGGAGAAAATGTATCTAAGGTGAATCTAGATTGAGGTGTGCACGTTTCAATGTTTTATTCAACTGAAAAGAGCGGATGGAATAGTAGAGTGTAGTTTTTGTTTTCTTTTTTTGTGACCAGCCTTGGATTATTTGAAGATAGCTGTCACAACCTTTATAACATGGTTCACTCACTCTTCTCTTGGCATACTCCATGATATCAATACCCCTCTTAAAGTACAGCCCCCAAACTGAACGTGATATATGGTACAACCAATGTATGGTGAAAACTATTGACTTTTTTTTTTTTTCCAGCTAGAGAATTTACTTTTATTAATTTGTCTTAAGACATTGGTTCTGCATAACCTAAAGCCTCCAGATATTTGTTATTCATTGTTGTGCAAAGATGCTCATCATTTCAAAACAGTGGTTCCTAAACTTGGCCACTCATTGGAATCACCTGGGAGGTTCCAAAAATAGTGTTTATGGTCTCCTGCTCTCAAAGATTATGATTTAATTGGTCTAGGGTGTGTCCTAGGTTGGGGGATTTATAATAGCCCCCCAGATGATTCCAAAGTGCAGCCAGGTTTGGGAAGGACTGTTCTAACTCTGTCTACTCAAAGTGTGGTCCATGCCATTGACATAACTGGGGAGCTTGTTAGAAATGCAGATACTTGGGTCCTAATTTTTGTTAAATTCCACTTTTTTGAGGTTCAGGAAGGAGCTACAGCCTCTTCAAGGGGGTTCAGACCCCTTGTGAGGTAAATGGGTTGGGGCATAATCAACCAAGTGAGTGGAGTTAAGAATACTTAATGACAAACGTGGTTTCATCAGTACTAGAGATTGAAGTTGGAGGTTCCTATTAATCACCCTTTTCCGTCCCTGCTGATTCTGGATCAAAGTGGATATAATAATTAGACAAAGATTAAAATATGATTTTAGCCTTTGGCTGGCAAAGCTGGTTTGGGAAATGCATGTAGTTTGAGCTAGAGGCCAACGTGAAATTGCCATTTCTTGTCCCTGAATTTATTTACTCTCTTGTCTCAGCCCACTAGTTTATGAAGAGGCTAAACAATGGAGGTCTTTCCTGTGGAAGGGGATGTCATGCCCTGGTGAGCTTACCCTTCCCATGGCAGCTCTAGGAGAGAGGAGGACACATTCTACTTAGGAATGTCAGAGGAGGGAGAGCTAGCAAGATGGTGGCCAGCCGGGCAACAGCAGTGACCAACTACCCATCTAATTGGCCTTCTGAGTCATTCCTTCCCCTGGGAGGGAGAACATATCATTTCTTCAATGTAGTCTTTTGGCAGCTGTTTCTAGTTTAGGGGCAAAGGTTGAAATGCAGAGAGAGGATATGAGTCATTCCCCTTTAGGTTGGTTGATTAAGACTAAGAAACAGATATCTGGCAGGCCTGCCTAGGAGCGCTGGTGAAAATGCCTGAGAAGAGGAAACAGGCTCATGAAAAAAAGGCATGAGACAGAAGAGCAAGCCAACAAAGGGGCCCGGTTGACAGGTTCAGAGAATAAGAGAAGGTGGCTGGCGGAACAGCCAAGAGTTATGGTCACCACCTCACTTTGTTTCCAAATGGTGTTTGCTCTTCAGTGTCCTCTTTTGCTCAGGGACTTGGGGTTTGCTTTGGTGACCTGCCTTTCTTAAGAATCCTATCACTGTGTTAAAGTTAGTGGGGTTACTGGCTGGTTTCCTAGTAGAACCCGGGACTGCATTTCTTTTTCCATCTAGGAATCTTGAAATTATACCTCTTAGGGAAGTGACTTGTCTTTCAGGGACATTACCGAAAGAGGGTCTGGGAGAGAGAGGGCAACAAGCAGCTCTTCAGCCTTTCCCTGCCAACTGTTCTGGGACCTGGCTCTTCTCTTGAGTCTTTCATCTCAAACTACAGAAATGCTAAGGCTGTTTAAAACTCAATAAAACAGAACAATGCAAAAACCCAAACAGCCACCAACATAAAGCACAAACATATCAAACACAGGAAAACTCAATCTTAGCTCCCCTTTCTCCTGGCAAACCCACAATCTGCTCATTGCCAAATTTTTTCTAAAGCATTGTCAGCACTCTTTGGCCCCACTTCCTTACCACACCCTTGCTCTTTGGCTTCTGGCATCTGGCTCCTGCCCAAGTGCTCAACTGCAATGTCTGTTCCAGAGGGCACATGTGGCATCCCCATTGCCAACTCCAAAAGCCTTGTCTTAGCTTTGGCTCATTTACTCTCTGAAGGTGTTTATATGACATTGAGTATATTTCCTTCTTTTTTTTTTTTTCCCTTCAAGTGATCAAATATGCCATGGCAAGTAAACTACACACCCACACAGCATTTACACAGATGTGTACCTTTTATTTTGCTTTATGGACATAGGATCATATTTTATAATCTCTGCTTCTTGCCTTACTCACTTAACAGTTCATTGTGGAAATCCCTTCAAATGAGCTGGCATAGGACTAAGTCATATTTTAAAATATGAAAGTACCACAGATTATTCAACCATTCCCCTATTGATGGATATCCCATTTGTTTTTCAGACATTTTCCACTCTGGGCTGGTGATTTCATATTATGGGATAAATTCCCAGTTGGGGGATGGCTGGATCAAAGGACACGTGTATATTTAATTTATATTTAGTGTGCATATTTAATTTTAATAGATGTTGCCAGCTGGCCTTCTAAAAAAGCTGCATCATTTCACATTTCCACCAGCAGTATATGTGCAGCCCTTCCCCCAGCATTATAGTCCTTTTTCATTTTTACGAATTTGTTGCATTTTCCCCAGCTCCCTCAGAAGTCGAGCATCTTTTCCCATGTCTATTAGTCATTTGGATGTTCTTTTCTGTGAACCTGGCTATTTATATCCTTATTCAAGTTACTTAACCTCCCTGAGCCTCAGCTGCTTCACAGGGGTATTATGAGGATTAAATAAAATATTTATATGAAGATTTTGCCCAAACTCTGGCACAAATGATATGCTTGATAAATAGTAGCTGTTGTCATTTTGAATTCCTTTTTACTTTAGTTGGTCTTCATCCTCATACCTTTAAAGCATAGGCATTTTCCAGAATTCTACTGTCAAATCCCCTTCTCCGTGACCCTCCACATTCTCTGAACAATCCCAATCACTTCCACCGTTCCAACTTCACCATCTCTAGTCTGCTGAGAGATCAGAATCTCTAATTCTGACTTGTCTTTCAAGGCCGACAACAGCAATTTCAGTATCCTACTAGACCCTGTGCTTCAAGCCTCCTCGCTCTCCAACAGACTCAGTGTCCTGATGTGAGATTTATCATCTTCCCATCTGCTTCCTGTATTCCTAAGGGCACCTCTTTCTGCAGGACCTTTGGACTTGAAATCTCAGTCATTGTGCTGCTGTGTCCTAAACATTCACTTCAATGCCAAAGCTTTGTAATTCTTACCTCTACAGTGGTTCTTTTATCTGGCTCCTCTGTTCTACTCTGTTTCTATTCTAGTTCACTATCTCGACAATTAAAATAGCTAACTAACCACTCTTTCTCCTGCCAACTTCTCATTTCTCCAGCCCATTTGTTACATGCCAGAGGAAATATTCTACAACAGTGGCAGAATCATGGATGCCCCTCTAAAGCATTTATCTATCAATCCTTTCTTTTACAGAATAAGGTTTACACTGGTCTTGGCATACACCGTCCCCATTCCTTCATGTACCCTATTTTTCCATCACACCAAATTCCTTCCTCTCCACCAATATACTAGACTCAGGCACACTCAAGTATTTTTGCTCTGCTGGACTCGCAGTCTACAATGCCTCTCCTTTCTCCACCTGTTGAAATTTAGCTTCAAGTCCTTTTACTTTTACTTCAAAGTCCTTTACTGAGGTCCTCCTTATTTACTCATCTAGAATGAATTGCCTACCTTAGCAGTTACCCATAGCATCTCCCATTTTAATTTTTCTATACTAATAATTATTATAGTTAATCATTTACATACTTTTTAAATTTTTTTAAAGATTTTATTTATTTATTTGACAGAGATCACAAGTAGGCAAAGAGGCAGGCAGAGAGAATGAGAGGGAAGCAGGCTCCCTGCTGAGCAGAGAGCCCGATGCGGGACTCGATCCCAGGACCCCGAGATCATGACCTGAGCCGAAGGCAGTGGCTTAACCCACTGAGCCACCCAGGCGCCCCCATTTACATACTTCTTCTTGCTCCGTTACATTCTAAGCTTCTTGAAGGTCAGAATCTGCTTCTTGTTCCTAATTATATTTTCTTTGCTTGCTGTGTTTCCCTGTCTCAGTTTCTTATCGGGTATGTTGTTAAGTGTTCCTTTTGTTTTTAAAAGTTTAGTTTTAAAATAAATGCATGACTGGAGTTTGCGATTGAGGACAAATGAGATAGGATTAGAGAGAAAAAGCTTTGCCAAGGTCCAGTTGTCTTAGATTCTTAGAGGTGGCAAATGGTGACAATGGGACTGGTCTATCCCATAGACACCTTCTCTTTTATGCAGCAGTATATGAATGCATGTTGTACTAGTTGGCCAGTATTTATAATCAGCATTGTAAGCATCTGGCTTTTCTTGAAATAAGGGGCATTGGCTAGAGTGGGTCCTGCATTGTAGGATGGCACAATAGATTGAGATGAGCAACTGTAGCCTTCCCTGGGTTGGCACAGACTCCCTTCTTTCTATAGCCCCTACCCCCATGGATATTACTTACTTACATGGCATCTGAGTCCATGATCATAGCACTAACTCAGAATGTGACCCTAGGTTAGTCAATTGACCTTCAAACTTGATGTTCTCAACTATATAATGGGGGCATAAACCATACCATTTTACATCTTTCATTTATTTATAAGGGTTCCTTTTATTTATTTTTTCTTTCTCATAGAACTCATGATTAAAATTTCATTCTCCATAAAATAATGCACCTATTCGACATATGTACTTTGTTCCAATTATGCTATCTTCTTTTTCCAAATTGATTCAGATTTTAACCAGTAACCAGAATAATAATAATGTTATAAAGTACCATATTTTCTATTGTACTTGTTTTGCTAACTAAAAAGTAAAGTTGAGAAAGTAGATGAATGCTTAAATACTCTCCACTGCTATTGGTTGCTAAGTTTTGTTTGGTTTTCTCCCTTCTTTCCCAGACTCAGTGTGACAAGCTGGCGTGGGACTCTGGGAATAATGGCTGATCCACTAACTAGTAGCTTTGACAATTCCTGTGATACCATCAGGAACCAGTCAGAGCTATTACAGTGCTGAATTGATAGAAACACACACACACACACACACACACACACATAAAAAGAAACTTTCAACAGCATGTGTGGTAGCCTTATGAATGCTTAATATTGAAATGACCAAAAAACTATAGATAGTAATACATAAGGTGGAATTTGAATGTTTTTACCCTCTTCCCATCTCATTCTCAGTTATTCCTAATTGTTTTAAATGTAATTATCTGATTCCTTTTCTTATGCATAGTTTTTTGAAGTGTAATTAACACACAGTGTTATAACAGTTTCAGGTGTATAGTATAATGATTCTGCAATTCTAGACATTGCTTAGTGTTTATCAAGATAAGTGTATGCTTAATCCTTTTTATCTAGTTCACTCATTCCCCCACCTGCTTTCCCTCTGGTAACCACCAGCTTGTTCTCTATATTTAAGAGTCTGGTTTTTGTTTGTTTGTTTGTCTATTTTTTTTCTTGTGTGTTCATTTGGTGTATTTCTTAAATTCCACATCTGAGTGAAGTTATAAGATACTTGTCTTTCTCTAATTTATTTCACTTAACATTATACCCTGTAGGTCTATCCATATTTTTGCAAATGGCAAGATCTCATTTTTTATGGCTAGGTAATATTCCATTGTATGGAATACAATGTATTGTACATCTTCTTTATCCATTTGTCTATGGATGAACACTTGGATGGTGTTCATATCTTGTCTATTGTAAATGATGCTACAATAAACATAGGGATATATGTATCTTTTGAAATTAGTGTTTTCTTATTCTTTGGGTAAACACCCAGTAGTGGATTTACTGGATTATTCTACTTCCAATTTTTTTAGGAATCCCCATACTGTTTTCTACAGTAGCTGCACCAATTTGTGTTCCCACCAACAGTGTAGGAGTATTCGTTATTCTTCATATCTGCACCAACACCTGTTATTTCTTGTGTTTTTTATTTTAGCCATTTTGACAAGTGTAAGGAGACATCTCATTGTGGTTTTGATTTGTATTTCCCTGATGATTAGTGATGTTGAGTATCTTTTCATGTGTTTGTTGGATATCTGAATGTCTTCTTTGGAAAAATATCTATTTAGGTCCTCTGTCCAATTTTAATCAAATTGATTTTTTTGTTTTTTTGGGTTTTTTGGTGTTTGTGTGTGTGTGTGTGTGTGTGTGTGTGTGTGTGTGTGTGTTGTGTTATATAAGTTCTTTATATATTTTAGATGTTAACCCCTTATCAGATATATCATTTGCAAATATCTTCTCCCATTTAGTAGGTCATTTTGTTTTGTTTTCTTTTGTTGATGGTTTCTTTTGCTATGCAAAAAGCTTTTTAGTACTGTAAGTTCTGGCCATAGCAATCAGACAAGAAAAAGAACTAAAAGCATCCACATTGATAAGGAAGAAGTAAAATTTTCACTGCATGCAGATGACATGATACTATACATAGAAAATGAAAAACATAAAGTTTCCACCAAAAAATACACTTTTAGAACTGATAAATGAATTCAGTAAAATCACAGGAAACGAAATTAGTATACAGAAGTCTGTTGCATTTTTATACGCTAATAATGAAGTAGCAGGAAGAGACATTAAGAAAACAATCCCATTTACAATTGCACCCATTAGAATAAAATACTTAGGAATAGCTTATCCAAGGAGGTGAAAGACCTGTACTCTGAAAACTGTACAGCACTGATGAAAGAAATTGAAGATCACACAAACAAATGGAAATATATTCCATACTCATGGATTGGAAGAACCAATATCATTAAAATGCCTATACTACCCAAAGCAACCCCTAGCAAAATATCAACAACATTTTTCACAGAACTGGAATAAATAATATGAAACTTTGTATGGAACTATAAGGAGCCCAAATATCTAATGCAATCTTAAAAAAGAAGAAGAAAGCTGGAGGTATTATAATCCCCATTTTTGAGATATACTACAAAGATTTAGTAATCAAAACACTATGGAACTGGTACAAAAACAGACACATAGATCAATGGAACAGAATAGAAAGCCCAGAAATAAACACATGCTTGGTCAATTAAGTCATGACAAAGGAAGCAAGAATATACAATAAGAAAAAGACAGTCTCTTGAATAAATGGCACTGGGAAAACTGGACAGCTACACTCAAAAGAATGAAATTAGACCACTCCCTAATGCCATGCACAAAAATAAACTCAAAATGGATTAAAGACTTAAATGTGAGACCTGAAACCATAAAATTCCTTGAAGAAAACATAGGCAGTAATTTCTTTGACATCAGCTGTAGAAACATTTTTCTAGATATGTCTCCTCAGGCAAGGGAAACAAAAGCAAGAATAAATTATTCAGACTACTCCTTGAGCACATTTTTACAAATTGCAAACATAGTATAGATTCCATTGTTCCATTTGCTTCTTTTCCTCTTCCTAAAACGAATCAGATATCTTTCCATCCCAGTACACTTTCATCTACTTCATTCTTCGTAATTGTTTTTTATCACTCCAATAAAGTTATTTTGCTAGTTCCCTGCTGATAGACATTTAGGTTGTTTTTCATTCTCTTTCTAGTTTAATGATCAATTTCTTTAATGGAGAAGAAGGTAAGATAGCCATTGTATGACTGCTTCTGGCCAAAATATTAGCTATTTGTGGGTATTTGAGAGTTAATTCCATGGACACATGCAAAATCCACTAGCAACTGAATCATTTTTTAATTCACTTTCCAAGGAATGAAAATCTGTACCAGCTACCATTTTAGTCATAAAAATAACAACTCTCATGTTCTAAGCACTTACCATGTGCCAGGTTCCATGCTAAGTGCTTTATAAAACTTATCACATTTAATCCTAATACTCCTAAAGGCAGGTAGTATAATTATTTTTATTATAATGAGTATATTATTATGTTTTATAGAAATATAGGCTAAGTAATTTGCCCAAAGTCACATAAGTTTTAAAGGGGAGGAACTGGAATTTGAACACACACAAACACCAGCTAGAAGTTTTTAATTTTGAGGGGATGGGAGACTTTCATAGGATTGGTTCTCCCTAAATTCCCATGTATGTGTAACTATAATGGGAGAATGAGGGAGGGATGAAAGGACTCTCCCATGTCCTAGGCCAAGAGTGTAATGCCAACTAGGCTACTCCTAAAAAGAAGCTGTTAAGAGAAGCAAAGTAAAAGCTCATTTTTGCCATGACACTGTGGCCCTATAATGTTTTGAGTTAGAAGTTCTATGAAGCTCTCTTGAAACCAGTTTTATATTTGTGCAGAAACACATGCTGTCTTGGGGCAAGCCTCAGACTCAAGATTTAAATCTGCCCTGAACCAGCTGTGTGATCATGGTTTTCTCTGTCAGAGAATGAGGCTTGGGTCACCTGGTCTCTGAGGGACATTTTCATGAGATAATTTAACATAAAATTAATGAATAAAATGATTGAATTAATGAAATTATTTCAGACTTACAGAAAATAAAAAATAGTATGAAAAATTATCATCTCTATTTGCTTTCCACACAGAACTCCCAGATATTAACATTTTACTGTATTTGCTTTGCTATTCTTTCTCTCTCTCTCTCTCTCTCCACACACACACACACACACACACACACACACACACACACAAAGATTCGTTTTTAATACATATTATTTCTATTTTTGAACTGTTTAGGGGTAAAATAATAACATAATGCCCCTTGACCCTTAAATATTTAATTATGTATTTCTTAAAAATAAAGACATTCTCTTATATAACTATCATGTAATTATTTAAATGTGCACATTAATATTGAAAACAATACTATTATTTATTCTATACACTTTGCTTGAATTTAACTAACTGTCCTACTAATGTCTTTAAAATAAAATAATTTTATTTTTATGGTACAGTTTCTAGCCCAAGATCATATATTGCATTTTGTTGTCATTTCTTTTTGGTCTTCTAAAATCTGCAACAGTTCCTCAGGCACTGTAATTTTGATATTTTTGCAAGTTATTTTGTGTAATATCCCTAATTTTTGTCTCATTTTTCCTCATAGTTAAATATTGGTTATTCATTTTACCACAAATATCATAGAAGTGAGGTTTGTCATTCTTGGTGCATAATATTGGGAGGCACACAGTGTTTATTTGCCTCATTACTGATAATGGTTAAGTTTTAAGACCTGATAAAGATGATATCTGCCAGATTTCTCCCTTGTAAAGTTACTGTTTCCCACTCGTAATTAATATTTGTCTTGTGGAGAAGTATCTTGAGACAATGTAAATGCTCTGTTTATCATCAAACTTTTCATCTAAAAGTTCTAGCAGCTGTTGATGATTTTTACCCAAAACATTTCTAAGTTGGTTGCCAGATGAGTTCTGAGATTCTTGTTTTTTTGTAACTTTTACTTACAAGGGGCTTTTTGAGCAATAATAAAAATTCATGACTGAGTCATTTCATTACCATGAGGTTGAATTCATCATTCAAATTGGATCAGTCATATTTAACTTTGCAGACTGTAATTATTGATCACATTTACTATTGAGATAAAGGGTAAGTATATAAAGGGAAAAATAGCTCTTCACATACTTTTAAGTTTTTCTTTAAATAAATCCAAGTATTTTCTCTTTCTTTCTTTCTTTCTTTCTTTTTTTTTTTTTTTTTGCTTTGTGAAAAACAATGTTCAAACTTGCAAATGTTAAAGGTAAAGGTTATTCACATGGGAAATTACACTTTTTAAAGTTATTTATAGTTGAGGTCCACTTACTTGCCAAATGTCAAACATTTAGGGTAAAGGAAGAAGACCAACTGAATTTCATGCTTGTTTTTAAGGAGACAAATAAAAGATAGACAGTCATCTTCTTGGCTGAAAAATCAACACTAATGATTAACTTTCCATAGCACACATACCCTTTGCTCTTTCCAGCTCTGGCTTCATGGTCCCAGAAGTCCCAGAAGGTTTAGTAACTGGACTGTGGTTCAGGAAAGCACTAAGTTATTTGGGTCAGACTGGGTTGGTTAGGTCTCCTTTGTGCTTTCCTTTTCCCCTCAAAGCTTGGAAAGTTATAATCTCAACATTTGTTCTTTAACTCATTAATAGCTTCACCTCCCTCTGGGGTTTTGGGGTCTGTCATTTCTCTCCCCCCAACCAAAAGCAATACAGTAACAGTCAAGAACACTAAAATTGGTCAATTTCTTTACACATTTGACTGTTCCTTGTCACTAGTCTCTTAAACCCAGACAAAAAATTTCAGGAAATGCTCATGTGAATAGAAACCCTTCCTTATTGAAAGTATAGAGTTATTTTTCATACAAACTTCTGTGTTAAAACTACCAGCGAGAGAAAGTCTTAACAGATCAAATGTGAGACCAAAACGAATGCAGAGATTAGTGAGGAAGACAGAATCTGCTTACTGATCCCCTTACTCAGACCACACATCTCCCAGGTGAAGGCTGCAGACATCTTCCAGCCAGTTCTTCTTTTCATTCTCTCTTACCTCTAGCCGAGCAAAGGCAGGACTAACTTGATACAGACATAGGTATCTACTGAATCCCAAATTAATCCTGACATCACCCTGAGCGAAAGCTATCATCTTGTGTTTCTGACTATGAAGAATCCTTTACTCCCATGGGCCTTTCTGAAGATCTAATGGATCAGGCAAATTAGCATCATATGCTCTGTCTTCAGCTAGTGCCTGCAAGTAGTAATTACTTTATCATCTGATTGACTTCTTCATGGATTGATGATCAAACTTAAGAAATACTTATTCTGTGTTTACTTTTTATCAAGAGCCATATTATAGATTGGTAATACAACAGCAAATAAGACAGGAGACCTGCCTTGGGAGGAAACAAATGATGAAACTAGGAAGATATTACATTTCACTGTGTATAAAGTGTTGTGGAATCACAAAGGAGAGAACTATTCGTTATGTCTGTAGAATTAAGGAAAGGCTTCAAGGAAGAAGTGATATTTTTGGTGGGTGTTGAAGAATGAATGGGAGTTCTTCAGAAAGAGAAGGGGTAAGAATTTTAAGCAAAGGGAAAAGCACAAAGAAGAAAAGCTTAGAGGTGTGTACAGGTGTATGTATGAGAAGTATGTAGCTGAGTACAGGTAAAGGTTTACAGTCCAACATAGCTCAAGCACGTGCTATTTGGAGGCTCATCAAAGCAGCATAAATTATTGATAGGAGAGCACAGGCTCAGAGGGCAGACTAATCTTCATTCAACATCACTTTTATATTTTACTAAGACAGTAGGGCCTGGTTAAATTACTTAATTTTTTTTTTTTTTCTGTGACTGCATTATCTCACCCATACATGGGGATGACAGTATCCATTCCTCAGGGTGGTTGTGAAGATTCAGTGGGAATGTGCTTATGGTGCTTGGCACTGAGTCCAGGAAAGAGTGGATTTTCACAGGTTTTTTTCTACTTCCACTGACCAGGTGGAGAGGTAAGAACAGCAGTTTGTAAAACTGGAAGTAGGGTTTGGGCTCAATATTGAAGGTCTCCAATAGTTTGCTCTGAAGTTTGAATTTCAAGCTGTCTGACCGGCATTCTTTAAACCAGCCAGACTCACCATAATCTCCAAAACTGCACTCATTTGGTCTCAATCCAATCCAAACGAATCCTATTTCCTTGAGGCCTGCCAGTCATAGCTAAATGTGTATTTGGTCTCTGAATTAAGTAGTTTCTCTAAAGGTGTAGCTATAGTAAGAAAGAGAATAATGCAAAGCAGAGAAAAAAAATCTTCAGCAACAAATTCAGGAAATGTTCATCAGCTTTCAGGAACTGAGGGGTGAGACAACATGATGTATTGACACACAAATGCATGAATTCAGGACAAAACTGTGTTTAAAAATCAAGTTAGATCCTTCGTGATTATAGCATCTTGCAGAAACAAAGTTTCTCAGATAAGGCAAAGGTGAAATCCAGTCAACCAGAAAGAGTTTGGTAAATGGCCCTCCTCCCTCATCACCGCTCAGACAACACAAAGGAATTCTCAGTCCAAACAGGAAGGTCGGCTCTCAGCCAGCCGCCCATTTTTCAGTATATCCCAAGAGAGCATACATGTAATTTATATGACCAAAGGCATTTAGAGGAAATACTAAGATATTTCAATAAATAGTGGCCAATAAATAGTGGCCAGCATGGTTTCACTTTCCATGTGTTTTATTGCCCAGTAAACCAGAGCAAAAGATATTTTCAAAGTGCCATGGGGATAAGAATAGAACAGTGGGGCTAACAATTTGGAAGGAAATTCTGAAAAGTTCAAGTAGAAGACAAAATCTATATTACAAATGATTTCCACGGGAACCTGGGTGGCTCAGTGGGTTAAAGCCTCTGCTTTCGGCTCAGGTCATGATCCCAGGGTCCTGGGATCGAGTCCCACATTGGGCTCTCTGCTCAGCAGGGAGCCTGCTTCCTCCTCTCTCTCTGCCTGCCTCTCTGCCTACTTGTGATCTCTGTCTGTCAAATAAATAAATAAAATCTTTAAAAAAAAAATGATTTCCTTATATATGTTTTAGGGTACATGCTGATAACTCTATAAATAATGGTTAATTAGTAGCATCAATAATGCAAATAATGGCATAATTTTAAATTTGCACTGAGCAATGATGTCTAGTAGCAAGAAAAAAATATATTGCAAACAATAACAGGAAATGGTTAAACAAATTAGTATTCCTTATTTGCTGCTATTAAAAGTTATGTTTCAGAAAATACATTTTAGGGACCAACAAAATATAATTAAATAATTTAAATAAACCAAAAAATAATAAAAGAAATACAGATAAGGTGACTATCCACAAGTGAAAAAAATGCAATACTGAAAAAGTGTAACAAAGTTAAGGAAAAAAGGGCAAACTAGGGGGGGAAATCTTTGAAACAGTTATGGATAAGACGTACAGGAATGTGCCCTTCAGACACACTCTCACATGGTCATAACAATATAGACACAAAGACACTCACTTTTGACACAACTGGAAATTCAACACTGGATATTGGTGATATTTAGGTATTACTGTTTATTTGTTTAAGCATGATTTGTTTGATTTTTAAAATCTTTTAGGGTGATAATCAGAAATATTTATAGATAAAAAATACAGGATGAGAGGCATTTGCTTAAAAAAAAAACCAGTGTTTTAAGAGGTAGAGGAGAGGCTGTGTCATAGATGAGATTAAGTTGATAATTGTTGAAGCTTTGTGATAAGTACACAGAGACTTAGTATGTGGTTTTCCTCACTTTCATGTATGTTCAAAATGTCTTAGAATAGCTTAAAACAATGTACAGTACTGTGTGCATAGTATGTTTCCATCAATTAAATTAAAAGGAACATATGTTGTGTGTATATTAATTCATTTTTGCTTAAGTTTATGTAGAATAATAACTATAAGAACAGAAGAAAGCACACACAGCATAACACATATGGTGGTATAAATACATATATGTACATGTGTGTTTTTAATATGTATATAAGAGTATGTGTGTAAACGTGTATATATGTATATATATGTATCTATATATTAAACTTTGACATTGTTATTTTATCAAGTGAGGTCAGAAATAAATTTATACCATGCTTTTATAATTTTCTCTATAATATATGTCAGAACCTAATTTTCTGACAAAAATGTATTACATTTTTAAATATTTTCTCTGGAAAAAATGGAGACTCTTTGCCTTTCAAAAATTGAAATGCAATAACCAAAGTAGGTTTCTCATTTGAGTAATGTCTGGAATGTTTCTCTCCTGTTTTGTGGGGATACATTTGGTGTTCTCTTCTTCTCCAGGGGCTTTATTCTCACTTATTTTAATGAAAAAAGTTAAGGAATAAGATGTGTTCAGTGGCTCACTAAATTCCTGCCCACCACTACCTCCGCCACTGAGTAGGGTGGGGATGGGGATTGTGAAGGAGATAAATAAAGTTATGTACATATCCTGGATCAACCACTAATCATCATCCATATTTAGTAGATATTCTAAAGCTCAGATTCCTGAACCTGGCCTTCCCCCGCCAACCCCACCAACAATGTATTTGGATAGGCCAAGAAATACATTTTTCCTTATTTATTAGCAAAAATATTTTGTTTTGTTTAGTTTGTTTCCTGACTAAAACTCACCAGCAAACCCATCCTATAACTGTGTTTTTATTTGTTGTTCACATTCTATTTATTTAGGGACTCTAATTAGGTGATGTCTATGATGCACTAGCTAATTTGATAATTATGTGGTAATAAAGAATATCTAGATCAAGGGTATGGCTTCATTTAGGACCAATACGTTTTTACCCAGTATCATTTGAAAACCATTTGAATGGCATCAGCCAAGATGGAGGGGAATGTAGCTCCAAGGGCCTGTGCATCAGAGAAACATTGAAAAAATCAAGCAAAATCTGTCAGAATTAGGCTTGTTATGACTCTGAAAACAATCAAATCTTTATAGCAACCAAATGAATGTTGAATCAAGAAATAGTCACTTAAAAGTGGTGGACAAGCTTCATGGCATTTTTACTTGCCCTAGCCACACTCTCTTATCACAGGTGGTGGAATTCCTGAAGCTTTTGTTCCCTGTGAAGGGTATTGTTCCCTGATTCTGGAGGAAAAAATAGAAAAGACTGTATTCTGAAAGTACTGTGCTCATCTATTTACCTGTCTGGGAGCTACCTGAAGGAGTGATACAAGGTGCTTGTCTTTGTTTTGTATAACTTGGAACTCACTTAGGATGAAAAGCCAATGGGCATTTCTCAAAAACTATGCAAGACAAATGAATGACCTATAGCCTTGAGGGAAAAGCTTATAGCTGAGATAAACAATATAGCACTGAAAGCCTGGGAGGAAAAACTTGGAAAGAAGTTTCTTCAGGAAATTGGGCCATTGAAAAGTGTCTGTATATACACTGGAGAAATTAGAAAGTCACAGACATGTCCAGTGCACTACACATGCTCAGAAAAGATCTGAAAAGACCCTAAGTATTCACCTCTGGCTAGTCTATTGGCCCTGTCAAACAGGAGGTGAAGATAAGGTAGAATTCTAAACAGCATGGCCAAGCATTAAAGAAGTGCCCCAATATAGAACCACTCTCAGCAGAGGATTTCAATAACAGCTTTAAGTAGGCAAAAGAAAGAATCAACAAACTTGAAGATAGGTCAATGAAATTATGTAATATGAGAGAAAGAAAATGAAGAAAAATGTGCAAAGCCTAAGAAACCATCAGGCATACCAGCATATGCAAAATGGGAATCCCAGAAGGATGAGAGAGAGAAAAGGGCAGAAAGAATACTGGAATAAACAATGGCTAAAACATACCAAATTTAATAAAAGATATAAATCTACACATTCAAGAAACTCAGTGAACTACAAGAAGGATAAACAAAGACATTTGCACCAAGACACACTACAATCAAATTGTCCAGAGACAGACAAAGAGAATCTTAAAAGCAGCAAAAGAGAAGTGATCTTTCACATACAAAGGGATCTTCAATAAGATTAAGTAAATTTCTCATCAGAAACTGTGGACACTGGAAGGGAGCAAGATGGTATATTTAAAGTGCTGAAAGGAAAACAAACCTATCAGCCAAGAATTCTATATCTGGCAAAACTATCCTTCAAAAAATAAAGGCGAAATCAAGACATTTCCAGATAAAAGCTGAAAACTGGTAGACACTTGTTTGTCAGGGAGTACTAAAAGGAGATTTTCAGGCTGAAATGAAAGAAAATTACACAAGAACTTAAAGCCACTTAAAGAAATAAAGAACTCTAGTATGTGAATTAAAAATCCAATGTTATTTTTTTATTTGCAACTCTTCTTTTTATTTCTTACATTATTTTAAAAACAAATGCATAAAAATTATAAATCGGTGTTAAGGGAAACATCATGTATAAGATATATAAAATTTTTGGCAATAATAACATAAAGAGGGTCTAGAGCTGGATAGGAGCAGTTTTAATATGATATTGAAGCTGGGCTTTAATTAAAAAGAGATTGTTATAAATTTGGAATATTAAGTGTAATCCCCATGACAAACACTAAGAAAATATCTAAGAATATACCAAAAAGAAAATGAGAAGAGAATAAAAATGTCACACTAGAAAACAGCCAATTAAATGCAAATCATAGCAGTAATAGAGGAAATGAGGAACAAAGTAGTTTAAGATATACAGAAAACAGCAAAATGAGAGAATTAATTCCTGCCTCATCAGAAATTACTTTAAATGTTAATGAAATAAACTTTCCAAAAGGCAGCAGTTGTCAAAACAGATAAAAATATATATCCAAGAGACTCACCCTATACTTGTTAATTGCAGGTGTTGTTGTTATTTTCATTAAAATTATAGTGGCTATGAAGTGCTGTATCAGTCTAATAAGAAGGAAGGCATAGTGTGTTTGTAAGGACATGGAGAAATTGAAACATTTTTATTATTTCTGGTAGGAATATGAAATGGTACAACTGCTGTGGAACATAGTTTGAGAGCTCCTCCAAAAGCTAAATAAAATCACATGTCATCCACAATTTCCACTTCTAAGGAAATACCCAAAAGAATAGACAGGTTACTCAAATATATATGCATGCATGTTCAAAAAGAACTACTCACAGTAGATAAAAGGTGAAAATAATCCAATGGATGAATGGGTAAACAAATTGTGGTATACAATAGAATAGTTTTCAGCTATAAAAGAAATGAGATAATGTTATTTGCTCCATTGTGGTTAAACCTCAAAACAATTATGCCAAGTGAATGCAACCAGACACAATAGGTCACATATCATATAATCCAATTTATATGAAATATCTAGAATATGTAAATCTACAGAGACAGAAATCAGATTGTTGGTTGCCAGGGGATAAGATTGGGGTAAATGGGAAATAATTACTTAATGGGCACAGGGTTACTTTTGGGGGGTGAATATATTTTGGAACTAGTTGAATGTGGTAATTATACAATATTTTGAATGTATTAATGCCATTGACTTGTACAATTTAAATTGGTTAATTTGTAATGGGAACTTAATTCAAAAAACAAAACAAAGCGTATGTCTTCCTTTTTTTCATATATTGATTACTGAAATACTTGGTAAGAAGGAATAGATTTTAGTCTGACATAATTGGGTTTAAATTCCTGATTTATCTATGTTAAGATAGGCTACTACTATTTGGTAGTGGTACCAAATACCACTACCACAAATTGTTGTAACTGTTAAATTAGATAAATAGGTGTCTTACTGCAGCTAGCTTCAATAGCAAGCTAATCTCCAATAGCAAGCTAAATCTCCAGTTTACCACAATAAGAATTTATTTTTTTTTATTAATGTAATAATAGTCCATTGTGAGCAATCATGAGAAAGGAAACATTATCTGTGGTCATCAGGGACCGACTCTCTAAGTCCTATTTTCTCTTCTGTTGACCAGCAATTGGATGAAGACACGGTGGATCACTAATGGAAGGTTTTTGTGAAATGACACTAAAAAGCATCACTTTTCCCCAAATTCCATTGGCTATAACTCAGTATCATTGCAGTGCCTGCCTGCCAAAAGGCTGAGAAATGTAGACTAGCAGTGTGTGTTAAGAGGGGAAAAAATTTTTTGGGTGAAGACCAAGCCACTTGGGATAACGTAATGAATCTTCTAGTTCAGTGTCTGATAAAAGTATGAATTCAATAAGTGTGAGCTCACTTCTTCGTGGGTAAGAGAGAATCCATCAAAGCTTCTGGAAATGTGTCTCAAAGTGCATGCCTAAGGAAAGACCATTAGTTGTGGCCCTGTGGCAAAGTCAGTTGATGTGGCTGCCCGGCAGCATTCAGCAGAATTCTTTCTGGGCTCTGTGCCTGCTTGCTCTTTTCTTCTTTTGTGCTTTGGAACTTACCTTGGCTTTGGTCCAGTTCAGTTTCCAGTGACTAATTTGAGATTTGCTTTTCTTATGTAGCTTGCTCACCTCCAGCTCAGTGCCTGGATTTTGCCCTCTCAACAAACTGTTTCTAGTTCTTGGCACTCCGTCCTCACTGGGCAGGCCCACAAACTCCCTTTTGCCATTCTCTGCTTCCCAGTCATATTTTGAAGACTTACAACTTGAACTTAATTTATTCTTGGTATGATTGTTAAAATTTCTATCTCTTCCTACATCTTATAATGATTTTTAAAGAAATCCTCTAAGAATTATTTTTATGAAGGCCATCTGGTAAAACAAATTAGTCTCTGAGGAATGTTAATCAGACTAATTGCTAATTAAATGTTCTCCTTGATTGTATTAGTTATATATTGGAAAGTGTTTGTGATGTACATTAATTTTTGTGAAGACACTGAGAAAAAAAATATATATATATATTTGCCTTCAAGGGAGTAAGCAAATCAGTTTGCATGTATGATATATGTGTGTGGTGATAGTAAATGATGAGATTTTTCATTTTTCAAATGGATTAGTTGTATTTAGATCAGTTTACTATACAGGATCTTGGAATTTGGGGGGCTAAAATATATTCTAATCTATTGTTAGTGTCTCAGCTTCATGCTTCTTCTTCAAATGGTTTTGCGGATCATAAAGTTTGGGAAATATGTTTTTTATATACAAAACAATAGCCAGTGGGTGAAACTCAATCAAAGATGGCAAATGGGTTTAATTTTATATGCCAGTGAATTGATAGTAATTGCCTTGAGTATGTTGTAGAAAAAGGTTTGGAAGCCAATATAAGAGGGGAATATTTATCATGCACACATTATGCCTTCATTTTTATTAGACTGAGTTATGATTCACAGAAATGGAGCCACAAAGGATAAAAATCATTTTTGCTTAATAATGACAATGTGACTGTCTAAATAAAATACAATTGATTGGAAAGCTGTAAGGAAAATCCTAGTTCCATACTGAAATCTCTTTGTCCCAAGAGAGTTAAGTGGAGGAAGGATTGAAATCCAAAATCTGCTCTCCCCAACCCCTCTAAGCTTTAGTTAATTATTCGTTTATGGTAATGAGTGAGCATTTTTAGTCAAAGTAACTCTGGTTTTATGAACTATTTCTTCCTATGGTTTTTGGTTATGTATTTGTAGAGAGTATGGATGACCTTGAAAGCAATTGCAACCCATTTTCCATAAATTTATCTTCTGCTTGGTGGTGGATTGTTTACAATTATATAAAACCTACAGAGTCTTTATTTTGTAATGGATTCCACCTTGATAACTGAAGCACGAACAAGGTGTGCATACTAGGAATGTGACTGTGAATCCATGAAACATAAGAAATGGAATTTGGCATTGAGGAAAAATAATTTTGTTTGAGGAGTCAGATCTAAATTTTAGTTCTACTTCTTTGTTAATGAGCCCTGTGATTGCATGGTCCCCAGTGAGCTTAACTATAAAATCAAACTTGGGACTCACTTTCAACTAGAATAATGCTATGTTTTGACATTGAGACTTTCCCATCTTACATTGGTAAATTGCATAATTTGCCTTTGTCCCTCGTTGAGCACAAGGGGGCAGTCACTGGCAGATTGCTCCCTTTGTTTCCTTTTGACAAATGGTCTAATTCCTTGGCAGCCTGGATCCTTTATTCCTGACTTTTCTGCCATTCCTGACAGATGTATTTGACAGGAACAGTGGCTTGTATTAGAATTCCATTCGTAAAAGTAAGGACTATAAAACTTAAAGGAACAAACTTATAGTATTCAACTTTTACAAAAGAAATATATATAATATACTTCATCTATCAATGTTGAAATGGTCAAAACCTTGCAGACCTATTTGATTTTCTTTTCCTTGAAAAAATTATTTATTTCTATAAGGATTAAAAACTATATATAGAAACCCATGAAGATTCTCAATCCATTGAGTCTAAAAGTGAACTAATTTTGTCTCTACCAATAGTTGTCTCTTTGCAAATATTTCTCATGATGTCACCATCCAGCCTCTGACCCAAGCCTTAAACCTCTGAGTCATTACCCTTAACCTTTCTTTTCCCACTTCTCTCCATCAACCTGCATTCTATTTAATTGATTCTATAAATCTTGTTGATCCTACTTCGTATGTATTTTTATCATCTACCCCTCCCTCTCCCATGGCTATTTTTATGATGCTAGTTTTTACTCTTATCTGGACATTGTAGATGTCCCCAGACTGTGTCTCCAATTTCTACTTACATCAAACTCTTTCCTTTAACTTCACCAGTCTACACTTGAACAGACAGACCCAAGACTGTAGGCCTTGTGCATCCAATTTCTCTGTTATTTCCAGTTTATTCCTTTGCCTTTATTTTAAAAAAACTACCTAAATAGGATTTAAGAACATTTTCTGTTTGTGTATGCTTGTGCTTCTTTCCGATATGATCTGAAACAAGATCTATACAGTGAGTTGTACCAATGCTCCAGGAAATAATTTCACCATTTTTTTAAAATTTTTCAGCTTTATTGAGATATAACAGACAAATAAAATTATAATACATTTGAATTATACAAGTTAGTGATTGGATATACATATACATTGTGGTGGATATACATATACATTGTGTAAGGATTCCCATAACCAGGTTAATTAACATATCCATCACCTTACAAACTTACCTATTTTGTGTGTGTGAGAACATTTACCAACTCTCTTAGCAAGCTTCAGTTATACAGTATAGCAGTAATTATACTGTAGTTGATTCTATAGGATCAGCTATAGTCACCATGTTATAAATTAGATCCCAAGAACTTACACATCTTATAATTGAATATGTGTACCCTTTCTCCCATTTCTCTAACCCCCAACCCCTGGTAACCACCATTTTATTCTGTTTTTTATGAGTCTGACTTTTGTTTTTTTTTAAATTTCTCATGTAAGTGATACCATGCAGTATTAGTCTTTGTCTGTCTGGCTAATTTCAGTTAGATAATGCCCTCCAGATTTATCCATGTTGCCACAAATAGCAGAATTTCTTTCTTTTTAGAATATATTTTATATATTTCTCCAATATATTATATATAAAACTATTTCTACACATGCTTATATATAATTATATGTATTATATATATAATCTCACATGTTCTTTTAAAATACCTATTTAATATTTTTTAAATTATTTTTTAAATGTTTAATTATTTTTTTTTTTTTTTAGATTTTATTTATTTATTTGACAGACAGATCACAAGTAGGCAGAGAGGCAGGCAGAGAGAGAAGGGAGGAAGCAGGCTCCCCGCTGAGCAGAGAGCCCGATGTGGGGCTCGATCCCAGGACGCCGGGATCATGACCTGAGCCGAAGGCAGCGGCTTTAACCCACTGAGCCACCCAGGTGCCCAATGTTTAATTAATTTTTAATCTCACATTTTCTTTATCCACTCATTCATTCTCAGACACAGTTTGCTTCCATACCATGGCTATCATGAACATGCTGCTATGTACATGAAAGTACAGATCTCTTTTCAAGATAATGACTGTCCTTTTACCCACTGAATATTCTTGACTCCTTTTTGGGAAATAAATTGAATATATATATATATATAGAGAGAGAGAGAGATTTATTTCTGGGCTGTCAGTTCAGTTCCATTGGTCTTTGTGGCTTTGTCTGTTGCCAGAGCCATACTATTCTGATTACTATAACTTTGTAATATAGTTTGAAATCAGAGAGTGTGATGCTTCTAGCCTTGGTCTTTCTCAAGATTGTTTTGACTATTTAGGGTCTTTTGTGGTTCCACATGAATTTTGGGATTTTTTTGGTTTCTGTTTCTGTAAAAATTTCATTGGAATTTTGAGAGGGATTGCATTGAATTGGTACATCATTTTGAGTCATATGGACTTTGAATGTTCATAACACCCCAATTCAGTAATCTTCCTATGAACCCCTAATGTTCTGTTGTCTCTGTATATATTGGTAGGATAATCCCTGTCTTATGCGAGCTTTCCATTTGTATGTCTTGATTGACCAAAAACACTATAAATGTTTTGATGGCACAGACCCTGCCTTTACTTTCTAAGCTCTCAGATTCTCTTATGTAATTGATAGTCTAGATATCAAATGGTTGAAATTGAAATAACATCCTCCTCAGCCACTATTCTCTTGTGTCATCACATGAGCTGACATTAATCAGGACACTGAAAATAACAAAAGAGAGACTGGTGCCTTTAGAAGAGATCATGTTTGTCCTTGGAGTTTTTGAATAAATCTCTCTCTCAAAGTCATTAACCACAACACAGGTAGAAAAGGTGTCTCCAACCACAATTAGACAATCTATTAGATAAGCCCCAGGCATATCAAGACAGAAGGTAATATAGGTTAAGTCTTTTTCTTACACTCTTGAAAATAGGCACCAGATATTTCCTAGTTGAGAGCCTGACTTTGATTACAAAGAGTATTCAAACTGTCTATAGATGAAAAGGCATTCATAAGACTTTGTTCCACAGGAAGACAAGTTAGTCCTTGATACTTGTTGATAAAAATGTTGGCCTTTCTGTGGTGGCAGCCAATAGTGCAGATAGATATGGATGCTAACTTCAACTAAAAACCTGACAATAGACGTCTAAAGGTGTAAGGTTGTGATAAGATAGCTCCCCCCACTGGTCCTTGTTGTTGATATTCTGGCTCGCTAAGAATGTATTGCCTCCCTTCTTTTGCAAGGGTTTCATATTTGTACGTTGTAACTCTGAATATTTGACCAAAGTCAATAACACTTGAAGATATAAGAGAAGAGGTTTTCAGTAAAAATTATTTGCAAAGTGGAAATTGCAAAATCGTGTCATGGCTAAGGCTAGAAACATGTCTGTGTTTGTCCATGGCTTGTCACATTTGGGCTTCTCGGTCATATTAAGTAATTCCTTTCTATTTTAAAGTTTGCCTTCTCATTTATGCATTCATTCTCATTTTTATTTGAAGTGACACAAGGGGTAGATTTTAAGGCAGCTCTGGGAAGGTAGGTGTTAAATTCTAAACTGATGCTTGGTAACCTCCATGAGGAAATATGCCAGTATTTAACAGATGACTGCTGTGCTGTGGACAGCCATGCCCCAGGAGAGAGGAGGTGTTTTTTTCCAGAATCTAATCAAGCCCTGGCCTGTCTTCGTCCTAACTTATGTAGTGTAATCACTTGTATCATTCATAGCATGTCTTCCATTAATCAGAGTTCATGCAGGCAACAAGGGAGCAGGGGTTCCATTAATGTGACATATGGTGGCCTTCCCCAAGTTTAGGATATTTTGGAAGAGAGTTTTAGGGTTTGTACCAATCAGACAAGAGCTACTCAGAGACTTAGATTTTAGTAGACTTTCTCTCAGGGAGTTAATATCTTCCCAATTTCCTTCGTAGTAATTGTGTTTAGGTTCTTGATATGCCCTGTGATGTTTTTATATCCATCACATTCAGATCCAAGCTGCTTGATTTGTTGCTTCATCTTGGCCTCTTTATATCTGCTTCCAGAGAACAAATATGAAAGAAGAAGAAACTACCTTTTCTTAATTGTAAAAGTGATGAATGAGATAAGCCATCAGGACCATTTTTCATCTTTTCTGGAGATGCTAAAAATACATTTAGATTTGTTTTCAGAACAAAATGAGAAAGTTATTTTGGAAAAAAAATGTGATCAGTTTGGTCACTTAAGAAATTTCTTTACAAATACTTACCATGATAATAGCATTTATCTTTGCTAGTCTCATATAGCGATGTTGTTTACTTTAAAATTAGAATTTTTTAATAAGTTCAAATACCCAGCTCTATACACAACACCAGACATTTATACATATAAAATTGTTCATTTTTTACCTTAGTGGATAAGCTGATATAAAGTACTTTTTATCTGTTTTAGACCATTTTAACTTATGAAATATAAAGACTTCATATTTTTAACTCTAATCAACTTACTGCATTTTCCCTTCTCCTTCCCTCTGCATATATTCTTAAATGTACATTCCCTCACCCATTTTTAAAAATAAATAATATGAGATTTAAAAGGAAATCGTATGTGATCTTTCATCAATCTTGGAAGAAAATTGTTAGGTTGGAGGGGACTTATAAATGATTTCACTCACATTGGGAAAGTGCCAGAGTAGGAAACTAAAAAGATAAGCAAGAAAAAACTGCATCATGACAATGTGGGAGAAGTTTTCCTTTTACTCCATCTCCAAGACCACCACAAGTGGCCCAAGAATGAAGACCAGAAGGCAACCAGGGACAGGAGAGGTGAGGACTACTACACACTTTCAGGTAAGGTAAACTGGTTCAAATTTTTCGGAGAACAAATTAGAAAAACAGTGAATCTCCAAAATAATGTGATAATAACATGAATTAGACTATAATTTGGTGGATGCTTATATTGTTTTCTACCCAGCCTCTCCTCTCAACTTGGTATAGGTTGAAGTCCTTTAAAGTAATATTTGTTATGTGTCTATTATTTGTCAGGGCCTATTCTAGGTGCTTGGCAAATATCAGTTAATAAAACATATCCCTGCCCTAAATGTAGTAGTAAATGTAGTAAATGTAATAAATAACTAAATTACAGAGCTTGCTAAAAGGTGATAAGTATAATGGATTTTTTTCTTTTTTTAATGAAGATAAGAAGGATCAGAAGGGCCAAACATTTGGGACTGGGATGGGAAAATCAGTATTTAATAGGGTAGTTAGAATAGGCCTCATTAAGAACATAATATTTGATAAATTCTTAAAAGAAGTGAAGAATTTGCCAAGTAGACACCTTGGGGAAGAGCATTCCATGATGTGGAGCAGTAACTACAGAGACATGTATCAGACCTAGCAGGAGGCCATTGTGGCTGGACACAGTGAGCCAGAGAGGAGTAGAGGATAAAGTTGGAGAGGTAAAGCAGAATCCAATCATGAAGGTCCATGTAGTCATCTTGACTTTCACTCTAAGTGCAACAAAGCAGTTTTAGGATTTTGAGCAGAAGAGATAAACACTATGATTTATGGTTTCAAAGGATCCTTCCAACAATTAGTTGAGAATAGATAGGAAGAGACAGAGGGTGTTGGTTAAGAGTTATTGCATTATTGCAGTGATCCAGGTGGCAGGGTATGGAGAAGGGTTGAGGGGATGTAGATGTAGATGTAGGGTCAGTTCAGTTGGGGAAACAGCAGCCATGATCTGTAGTAGTATTCTAACTTAGATTGAAGAAGTGGGAGATCTGTGGCATCATTACTGTTGTCTGGAATTCCTATTTAAGCACAAGAGCTATATCACTGCAATAGAAATTTAAATCAAAGCAAACAAACATGACCTGGTGGTGTCAAACCACAGCCTGGACAAGGATGGGTTGCATCATACCCGGGATTCCCTGCCAGCTCTCTGGCTCGCTGGCCCTGGTCATTTCCTCAACCTTACATTGAAGCCCATATCCTATGCAATTGAATTCTTAGGATGCTATGTAGCATGTTATGGCACAGTTTTACCTAAGATGTTCTTATTTTTGACATAAGCATTATACTTTTAGAAATTTCTTTAAAGGAGGGACACCTGGGTGTTGCAGTCAGTTAAGTGTCTGACTCCTGGTTTTGGCTCGGGTCATGATCTCAGGGTCATGAGATTGAGCCCCATGTTGGGGCTTAAGTTTCTCTCTCTCTCTCTCCCTCTGCTCCTCCCCACCCCAAATAAATAAATGAATCTTAAAAAAAAAAAAATTCTTTAAAGGAAATTATCCAAAATGCAGAAAAAATATGCTCAAAGATATTTATCAAAGTGTGATAGTATGCATATATTATATAATGGTAATACATCAGAAACAATCCAAATATACATACACAATGACAGAGAAATGGTTAAAATGTTACGACATATTTATAAGGTAAAGAACTATACGCCATTAAAAACAATTTTAAATTTGGGAAAATTCTTATGAAATAATGCAAACGAAAGTAGGACACAAAAATACAGAAATGTGGAAGGAAATGCGATAGATCTTAATGGAATCTATGTGATTATACAGAATGTTTTCCTTTATGCTTTTTGTGTTTACCCTGTCTCTACCTCCCCTCAGTCCCAAATTATTTTATAATGTCCCTTCTAGAAGGTACTAGTAATGAAAAAGATTAGAGAAGGTCCCAGTGTCAATCAAGTTCAGGGGCCCCGTGGGCTTGTATGCGTTGGAGACGCTATGTCGGCTATGTCTGCGGTGATTCAGCATGCTGTTTGAAGTCTGGGGCTCCTTATCTGCATATATGCATTGCTTATTTGGCAGTCAGGTGGGATGTACTTTCCCAGCTAGTTCATCCTAAAAGAAACACTCCTATCATTTGAAAAGGTTATCATGGAAATGAATATGTGATATTTTAAAAGAAAACCTTTCAACGAACTCACATCTTTCTGAGAAATAAATATCTTTCTCCTTCTATTTAGGAGTCTAGCCTCTATGCCAGTGGTTCTCAAAAGTGGGCCTAGAAGCTTCTTAGAGATGCAGATTTTCGGGCCTCACTCCCAGAGATCCACGTTTTAACAAGTCTTCCAAGCGCTTCTTAGGCATGCTTACGTTTGACAAGCACTGTTCTATGTCAAATACTCAGAAGCGGCTGAGCTTTTTTACTCTAGCAACCCTGGCTGCAGAGGGCTTTTCCCTGGGAGCCGATGGAAAATGCAGAACGACTTCACCTGCTCAGAGAGAAAAACGCCCTCACGGATTTGGTGTTGGGCATGTAGAAGAGGGCTCCACCGAAGCTAAAGAGCCCGTTTCTGTATCAATGAAAAAAGTAGGGCTGTTTTGTATTTCAAGTTATACCTCTGTCAACCCAAACTGATGATTTAATGATCACAGCAAAGAAAAAGAAAAAAAAAAAAAAAAAAAAAAAAAAGCAACCTGCCAGGGAGGTGAGCTAACTCAGGAACCTGCCACCTCGATAGGAGCAGGCAAGTCAATATTGCAGGGTGGATTGGAAAACCTCCTTTGCACATCTGACTAATGGATTAAAGGGACAAAGTTCAAACAGAGCTGTTAAATCATCCTCTGGGATTTGTTGAGCCATCAGGTTTTATAAGCTCAGAAGGCACCCCAAGTTTAGGGCCAAAAGATGAAATGTCTCTTCTCAGCAAGCTTCCTCCCGCTCTGAAATAATTTCACAGGTTGGCTGTCTGTCTTCTGCCCCTGGTTATCTTCTACCTGGGGCTTACATAAGAGCCTCTCCAGGTACTGCTGTCACTTTTTTCTTTTCTTTGAAAATGGGGGCAAAATATTTCACCTCTGCCACTTTATAGGAGCAGAGGATTGTGATGGCTCCTTAATACGAAAAACCAGGCAAGGTTGTTAATATCTAATTATCTAAACCAGATGCAATAACACATAGGAATATGCCTGTAAGTTTGGGACAGGGTTTTGACCTTACTCTTCCACAACTTTCCAAGTGTATTTTAGTTATTTTACAGAAGCTTGTATGAATCACCAATGAAATCTACTTGTTAAAAAATTAAGTGGATTTGTAATATTGAGTTCTTTTTACACAAAGTAATATTTGTCCATTACAGATTTTAGCTTTAATTTTTAAATGTCTGTTATCTTGACCATGATGAAGTCTACTTGGTTAAATTATTAATGAACCACATGCTGACTAAAATTGATGTGATTCTTTTATATATTAGAGTACAGTCCTCATGCATTTATAATGTACATCAATTTTTTTTTGGAAAATACTATCCCTGTGAAAATTTATGATTTTAAAGGAAATAATTAATTTTGAAGAGATGCCTTGGGAATTTTGTCTTAGAAAATTAGAAAAGTAACAGAAAATAATTTAGATTCAGGTAATTCATACTCAAACCTCAAAACATAAGCACTAAGCCATTTAAAATTTATTTGGTCCCTTGCTCAAAATAGTATTAGATAGGACCATATTCCCAAAGATGGGAATATTCTTTCAAGACTTCTTCTCATGTCATTGTTAGGAACTTGTTTTCTGAATACTCTTTTCCAAGCTTACTGAGAGCATCAGTTTGCAAATACATATATTCATCCTTACACGTATGCGTATATATAAATAAACACCCACACATACATGCATTTTCATTTTCATTCCTTGTTTTAAAAAAAACGAGCAAAACAAAACAAATTTTCCTGTGCTCCTAATTCTCTATATGGTTTTTTAAAGTATACTATTCCAGCAATAGTAATTTAAAAATAAATGTCATGGGGGCACCTGGATGGCTCAGTGAGTTTAGCCTCTGCCTTCGGGTCCTGGGATCGAGCTCCGCATCAGGCTCTCTGCTCAGCAGGGAGCTGACTCTCTGCCTGCCTCTCTGCTACTCGTGATCTCTCTGTCAAATAAATAAATAAAATCTTTAAAAAAATAAATAAAAATAAATGTTATGTCTGCAAACCAAGAAACAAACTCTTAACTATAGGAGAACAAACCGAAGGCTACCAGAGGGGAGGTGGGTGGGAGGATGGGTGAAATAGGTGCTGGGGATGAAGGAGGGCACTTAATGTGACAAGCACTGAGTAATGTATAGAATTATTGAAAAACTATACTGTACACTTGAAACTAATGTAACACTATGCTAACTCTACTGGAATTTAAATAAAACCTTAAAGAAAAAGAAAAAAAAAAAAAAAACCCAGCAAATGTTATTTCTGGACCTGAATGAGCCTCCTTTTAGTTCCTAGAGAAATCTTATCCTTATAATAGAAGAAAGTTTGAGGTCATATTTAATAGGTAAAAGCAAGAATCTTAATCAGGATGAGTTCAAAATATGAAGAAATGGATTGTGATTGTAGGAATTGGAAAAGTTTGAGCTGATTGAGTCGGCTCTCTGTTCCTTGCCTGTGTGTGTGTGTGTGTGTGTGTGTGTGTGTGTGTGTGTGTGTTTGGTTTTTGTTGTTGTTTTAGAGGGAGAGTGAGTGCAGTTGGAGGGGGGGCAGAGGGAGAGGGAGCGAGAATCTTAAGCAGGCTCCATGCCCAGTGCGGAGCCCAGTGCAGGCTTGATTTCACAACCCTGAGATCATGACCTGAGCCAAAATCCAGAGTCAGGTGCTTAACTGACTGAGCCACCCAAGCGCCCCTCTCTTCAGTGCTGTTGACACAGGGGTCCCATTTTTTGTCTGGGTTAGGACAGTATTTTAAATTTTCTTTTTGTATACAAAACGGGCAAAATTGCATTTGCTGCTAGAGTAATGCATTATTTAACATAGCTGAATAAATCCATTTAAATCATCTGGGAAGTGCATATAATAAAATAATGCTTATGTTCCTTCAGCTTAATCAATCTAAAACTTCTATTTACTCTAGATGTATAATTCCATGTGGCTGGGGGAAGGGAGACCATGCTGTAAAAATTCAGTACAAGTGAAATTTGGTGTAGAATGCAAAACAGAGCTTTGAGTTTGGTCCTCACAGGCCAGAATTAAAAATGAAATACATGCAGTGAATTCATGTGATTAATTTATAATTCATTTAGGTGAAAATTAGCATTAAATGTGGAATTCTTAATACAAACATAGAGTATTTATGTTTTACAAGGAAAGAGCGTGTTCCCACATTATACCCTTTGTGAGAGGATATCTGACTTAATAGTGGTAAGGATGATGATTTTATTTTGGTCTTCTGCTGCTGTCAGCTAGTCAGCTTTCCCTTGTAGTTGCTTTGGTGTGTGTTTTCTTCTCTCAGTTTGTGTAAAGAAGCCATTCTTCTATGACCTCTATGTGATAGTGAGCATCCTTTTCTTTTGGGGACACATGCTAAGAGCATAGTCTCTTTTGCATAGGAATTGAGGCTACTAGTCCATGAAGGCAAAGGGAGGGGAAGTTACAGACAGGAAGAGGCAGCACTCCAAAAAGGCAATGGAAACTCAAAAGACTGGCTTTAGCCAGGGAGAACTCAAGCCTTGGCTTCTTCCTCTGGGCCCCACTTCTCTTAGGCTAAGACCAAGTTAGAGGTTAAAGGAAGTTAAACCCCATGGAGTACATGCTGTTTCGACTTGTATAATATGGAGGAAATTTTGGATTTTTGGAAGATCTCATAAAGTAGTGTTCTTTCAACTAGGAGCAAAAAACTATTCACCTAGATCAACGGTTCCTAAAGTGTGGTTCTCAGACCAGCATCAAACTGGAACTTCTTAGAAATGCAAACTCTCAGGCCTCACTCCAGAGGAGCTGAATGACGAACTTTAAGGGTGAGGCCCAGCAATCTGCTTTTTTTTTCTTTGTTTGTTTTTTAAATTTTTATTTATTTATTTATTTTATTATGCTCATGCTGTGTTTTCATAAACCTTTCAGGTGATTCTAATACATGTGTGAGTTTGAAAATCTTTGGCCTTTATAGAGAGAGTCTCTTGCCTCTTTTCTGCCCTAGAGCATTTAGACTTCATCTCTGTTTCCTCTCTCCCCTTCTCTGCCAATGGGGATTATTTCCTTGGCAGACTAGTGTTGTAGTCAGCTTAGACTTTGGGGATGCAGAATTGAGAGGAGGGGGGAGATCAGATCACAATTAAGAGGGGGATTTTCCAGGAGATTGATCAGTGCTGGAAGATGAGGATTACTATGTGGGTAATGGACATGTCCCTGTAGAGTCTGAAGTTGGCTCTGGGTTTGAATCCCAGCTCTGCCATTTATATGATACATGATTTTGGCCCACTTATTTGGCATTGCTAGGACTCACTCCCTCATCCATAAAATGGAGATAAAACAGCAGAAGTTACTGAAAGGGGTATCGGAAAGATTCAATTAGTTAATTTATATAGGAGCACAGAACTGTACTCAGTGTGCATTAGCCACATTGCTGTATGCAGTATATTTTCTTCATGGTATTCAGAAAAAACAAGCAAAGAATCTCAGTGACTAAAAAAAAAATTTTTTTTTTGATTGCTGGGTTCATTGCTTTGTTTAAAAAAAAAAAAAAGACTTTCTTTGAGACTGGACATAGCTTCAAGAGGGTTTTATAAAGAATATATGTTTCTAATTAGAGCAATGTTAAAAGGCATTCACAGTCCAAGACAAATGAAATGTCTCACTGCTACAGAGCTGTTGTGGGTTTTCAGTTAAGATATCATTCTCTCTGCTGCAAATCTCTGAAAAGTTCTCAAAATAGGCACACGAGTTCTTTGTCCCCAGTTCCCTCATTAACTAACTCTGAACTTCTTGCCTTTGAAAACATGATTGCTTCAGCTCTTGATTGAATATCCAGTGGAGAGTTCTGAAATAACTCTATACTTTTTTTTTTCCTCTGCTATCTTGTAAAGTTCCATTGGTCAATAAGGAGACCATTTTGACTCACCAAAATAGACTTTTGTTTCTGATCCTTTCTATGTATTACGGCAAAATAGTAAAAGATATGTGGGGTAGTGGAAACAGCAAGATATTTGGAGCTGGGGACATGGTTCTGATTGTACTTCTAATTAGCTTTTGACTCAGGAAACTCATTTATGCTCTTGGATCAATTTTCCCACTTAGATCAGTTTTTCAACTGGGATAATAGTGCCTCCTCCCAGGGATGATGAGAAAATCAGATGCGGGGAAAAGTGAATGCTTTCTAAGCTGTAAAGTGCCATTCAAATGTTAGTTATTAAAAGCTAATGACAGCATTCACTGAGTGCTCGTGCAGAGCTGGGCACCCTGAAAACCCTTATAGCTGCACATCTGTATTTACATATGCATTATTGCCCTGCATTTAGTGATCAATGTATTGAACTTGTGTAACTAGTAAATAAAACTTCAGAAAGTCGTTTTCTTAATGTTTAAATCATGATTAGAAATATTTTCAACTTTTGACTAAAAATGAAAGAAACGCTCTGAAACAGATTGACTTAAGCAATAAGGAAATTTATTGCCTCCCGTAACGTGAAGTCTAGCGGAACAACAGACTCCATTGTGTCCCTGGCCATGTGCTTCTAATCTTTACCTTTTATGACCAGTGTCATAGGAAGCTCCTTGTGTAATAGATTTCTAAGGCTCGGGGGAGGACCTCAGTGGTTGCAGAGTCCAGAACTATCATGGTGAGGAAAATCAGAAAAAAATTTCTCATGAGGAGATGGAGTCCTTCATGTGCCATTGTTGGTTTTGGGGTTTTTTTTTTGTTTGTTTTTGTTTTTTTTGTTTTGTTTTTTTTTTTTTCAATTAAAAAGGCAACATTCTATAGACATGCTGTAATTGAATAATTCTGAGTTATTTTTCTTACCACACATTACATACCAACACATTTGTACCTCCATCGTAGAGATAGTCTTGTTTGTCTTTCTGTCTGTTAAGATGCAGGTGGGCTATTTTGCTAATGTGACTTTTCTTTTTAATCGTGTTCCTTAGGGAAGGGACACATTTTATTGCATGGTTTTAATTCTGTGTTTTTATCTTATTTATTTTTTTTTTTTAAGATTTGGGTGTGGTTGTACAGAAGGCGAGAATCTCCAAGCAGACTCCCCACCCACAGCCATGAGATCATGACCTGAGTTCAAACCAAGAGTCCCACAGTGAACCAACTAAGCCACCCGGGGGCCCTAATTTTAATCTGTGTTTTTAAAGCTGTACACTAAAGGTGTGCTCCTACTAAGGCATATAAATAATAAATACAGTAGTAATGCAAAGATGGCATACCAGACAATTTGCTATAAAGGGATTTTTGGTTGCAGTAATGATTTATTCCAGATACCCTACTTTATAATTTTCTTAAGGAATATGAAGATGTTCTCTTTTCTCAAATTTTCTTCATGTAGTAATAATAACATGAAAACATTTGTGAGGTGAAAATGAGGCTCTTGAGTCAGTCACTAGTATGACTATTTATTAATGCTAAGCCTAAAAACCCAAGACAGTTATGGGTATAGCAGGTCCAATCTTGGATGCCACTCCCTCTGCTCACCATTCTTCCAGCCCAACTGGTCCATTGGCATTTCCTGCCTAGAACATTGGTGTTACACTTTCTGGTCTCCACATCTTAGCTTACTGTGTTCCCCTCACTTAGAAAGCCTTCTTTTAGTGATTCCACCTATCTGTACCCCACCCTTGCACGAATCCTGCTGCCATATTGCTTTTTCTTTCCAGTCTTCTTTAGATAAGCCTGGGCCAGCCACAGATGCAAGATCTACCTCTGTACCAATGCACCCCCCCCTTTTTTTGCATTTATTGCATGCTTGTTGAGCACATCTCCTCTTGGAAAATGAAATGAGACCTTGTTTATTTAATGGTTTAAATCAAACCTCCATACCTAGATTGCAAGGACTTTGAGAGCAAGGTCTCATCTCTTGTAAGGCATTCCCTCCACACCCAGTTCTGTGCCCTGGATGGAGCAGTTTCATGGATGCTTAATAAACTTTTTTTTTTTAATTTTTTTTTTGTGATTAGAATCTGATAGTGCAAAAATTTTCGACTAAGAAGACAATTTTCATTAATTTAAGTAGAAATTACAAACTAGGACCAATGGTAAAGTTTTAATAACAATGACAAAAAATATGTGTTACATTTTGTTTGCTGTAAATCTGTTTCTCTTTTAAGGCCTTTCACAGAGATTAGGTTGTTTTGTGTTTTCTCTTTGACCCATACTCTGCTTCACCTCTCCTCTCTCTCTGTGTCACCTGCACATGGGAGAAGGAGAGGGAGAGGGTTTTTTTTAATTTTTGCTTTTTGTTTGTTTGTTTGTTTGTTTTAATGGAGCTTTCCTCCAGGTTTCTCTCGGCCCCTTCAATGTGTTTATATATTTTTCTTGGTAGAATTTCTGGTCAGAATTCAGTGACATTTCAGAAGTCTTGCCTCTTCAAAATTAAGCCATTACTGAGGTGCCTGGGTGCTCAGTCAGTTAAGCATCTGCTTTTGGGTCAGGTCATGATTTCAGGGATCAAGCCCTACATCAGGGATCTTGCTCAGAGGGGAGTCTGCTTCTCCCTCTGTCCTCCCCCCACCCCCGTGCGCTTGCTCTCTCTCTCAAATAAATAAAATAAAATAATTGAGCCATAACCTCTGTGCATTCTGGATGGATCTGCGTAAACTCTGAGTCTCTGCCTGAGCCCACAGGGTCAGCTGCCAGGGTGACACTCACTTCCAGCCTGACTCTCTCCTGCACATTCAATCTCTCCTTTTTACCTTGGCAATGCTGACTTTGAGAGTTGATTTTCAACAGTTTTTTTGTTTTTGATTTTGATAGCTCCCCAGCACATGCGGGGTGGGGTTGTGTGGGAGAGTGTATGGGCTTGCCCATTACCAAGTCCGTAACTAACCACCTTGAGAGAGCTTAAGGAACTAAACAAAACTATGAGAATATGATTGAACATAGGTCTAGTTTTCTCTACCTTGTCTTCAATTTAGTTTCCTCACTTTCTTCATCTTTCTGAAACATCCATTACATTTTTGACCCAGGACTTGAGTCCCTCAGCCGTCCCTATCAATATTCTACAGTTTTGAACTTAGGAGGTCATAAAGCCATTAAATAATACCAAAGACTCCTCAGTGGCTTTGAAGTGCTTTCCAAAATATACCTTTCTCTGTCAGATTAGATACTTACCCCACCAGATTTTATTTCTGCTTACCTGACTCTCTCCTTTCTTTTCCTCTCTACACATAGTCACAAAACCTAATTAAGCCATAATATTGCAGTATAAGTTTTATTCTACCCATTATGATTTAAAAGGCATTGCTTAAAATACTATCTTCTATTAATTAATTCAAATTTCCCCATCCAGCTCTTCAACCATGTTTTACCTTCATATGCCAATAAGTTTCAGTCCCAGAGGGTACGGCCAAATCTTTTGAGGTCTGCTGCTATCTCCATCCCTGAAACCTTCACTTCAGCTGTGCTCTGCTGCTATGGCTGAATCGCCAACAGTCCTTTGTAAAAGGCTGGGGGTGAGTGGGGTGTTTCACCTTAGTTTTGGTTTTCTGATCAGACCCAGAGGAGCTTGTGAGAACTAGCAGCCCAAGTTCAAGGTGGTGATGAAAACAGCTGACACTTATCAAAGACTTAATCTGTTACTTCCTTTAATTCCACACAACTCCATGAGGCAGCATTCTTGTTCCCCTTTTGCAGGTGAGAAAATAGAGGCATAGAGAGTTTAAGCTATTTGCCTGAAATTTGTTAGTATACAATGGAGCCTGAATTATGGGCGAAAAGGATCAACTTCCCCAATTTCTTAATTACTCTGCCAAATGGAGTTTATACAAGTATGCCCACCTCCTTTTTTTTCAAACTCTGTAAACACAGCATATGATTCATTTTAAAGTATGATTCTAAATTTTCAGTTTACAAGAACAATGTTCACAATTTAGATGATACTGTCTGGAATGGTACATTCTGTATATTTGGAACATTTCATCCTGCCGTCGCTGAAGCTTGTTAATATCAACAACAGGCATTACTGGCTCCTTCACATAAACTCATTTAATCTATTATAGCTTGCCGGTAGCAAATATGGCATTAGTAGGAAAGATATTGTAGTAAGGAATATTCACTGCATTTAGAACTCGAAGTATTTAAGTGTGTGTAAATATTATAACATTTTATATATATATATATATAACAAAAGTGTGTATATATACATTGTATAATGTGTGTATATGTATACATTTACATGTAGAGATACTTTTCACAGACATTTTCAATTATTAATTTACTTAGTATATAGTGATAATGGAGTTTCTCCTATAACAAGTGAGGTGTTGGATTGTGTGTTTCCTATTGTTCAGGTTATGTTTTTAAAATAATTTGGCAGAGATGAAAGTATTGGCAGGTGGGTTGCAGCTTTGGCAATTTTCACTCTAAGAAATCAATCGACAAAGCACCAAACAGCAAAATATATTACTCATTGGCTGGTAAGATAAGCCCCAGAGGCTGTTGATCATCCTGGAGGCTGGCTGCTTGCCTACTGTAGGGCAGATGGAGGAACTGGCTACAAAATCATTTCTAGCACTTGAAACCCAGCATGACTGGAGATGCTGAACATGGCTGGAAAAATAGTTCTGTAGTAACTTATCTTGTACTTATCAGTGAATTTACATAGCCCAAGAGAGATATGTTTTGTTGAGATGACTTCTGAATGCATCAAACTCATGTTACTAGGCCCACTACTAACACTATGATTATTGGATATTATTTGAACCAGTCCTTATTTATGGAATACAGAAAAATTAATTAGAAATATTTATTTCTGATTTAAGATTATTCATTATAGCTTTGCTGGCAATGCTGAAGGTGAGGGTACGTCAACTTATCATGCTATTAGTTGGCCTAATTTTATGATCCTCCTCCACTCCCCACAAAAACAATATGTCTTGTCATCTCTCTCTTCCTTTACAATGTACTTTTAATAATGTGGTGGTGAGTGGATTATTGACAAAAATTTTCTAGTCTTATAGCTATAGAGGAAAATGAGTTATGTAGGGAAGCTAGCATGGCCTCATCAGGTCCCATTATCTCAGTAAAATAACCAGAATACAAAGTTGGGTTCTTTTTTTTTTTTCTTTTTTTCTTTTTTGTTTTTAAATATAGGCCCTCAAATATGCTTTTTCCTCTTGGTCAACTTTTCTTTTTACCTCTTTTTATTTCCTTTGGATAAACTCAACTCATGTTGTTATATTGAATTTTGATGAGTCTACAGCAATACTCTGCTTAGGTTTCCTGGATTCAGGGCTCTGGCAGAGATGAATTAACAGCAGATGATGACTTGCTGAACAGGAGATAGCAAAAATGGAGTCAAGTGTTCTGGAGCTCTTTCCTCCAAACTAACCCGTCCTTGTCTTACAACACAACACACATTTCTAGACTTTGGCTTTTCATACCCTTCCAATCAAGTGTCTTTCTCTCCCGATCAGTGCTGAATAAAAACTACAAATCTTTTTTCTCTAACTACTCACCTTCTGCACACATGCTTTTTTTTTTTTCCCCTCCATGCTTACTATTCTCCTCCTATCCACATGTATTATGTCAAAATGCAGTGGGTTTTTTGTTTGTTTGTTTGTTTGTTTTGCTTTGTTTTTTTAAGATTTCCTTTCCATGAAATTATAATCATGTTATATTCCTACCTTGCAGAAAACATACCAAAATTATTTTGAGTAGCGAGTTGGCAATGATTACAAATTCTTGAATTATTAACTTATAACATATGGGCTTCTTCTATAGATGCCTAATAATCTATATCATCATGTTTTGGAGGGGGTAGGGGGCTGCTTTTTTCATTTTTGCAATGATGCATGAAGGGACAATGTCTTGCACTCATTGCACAAAGCACCTCCCACATTGCACAAAACATCCCCACATCCATACTCAGGTCTTTTGGATTTTCTTCAGGACATGACATAATTAGGAGAGTATTGACAAGTAATCTTCATGTTTTGAATATATGACTTGCTCTTTGGTAGCTTTTAAAATTTTAATATTACTCACTAAATATTTAAACAGTCTTATCCATATAGACACCATCACTAATTCACGTTATATAAAATAGTAACTTTTGAAAATCCAAAAACTTTTACCAAAGTTGTATTATACTATCTAATATTTACTTAAATATGGTGTGATTCTAATGAGTCCAAGACCACCCCATGAGAAAATATATTTAGGTACAACCAAGGGATGAATATAAGGTATTTCCTTGAATGTTTTATACACCTGGGCTTCAATATCTATCTACAAAGCATTGCCTTGAAGTCATCTTTGAAGAACACTTCTGCTTAATAGTGGCTTTGACATTCGCTAACAAAAATGTTGGCAAAAAAATCTAGAAGATGAAGTGAGGGCTTATTCACTTTACAAAAACATTTCTTAAATACACAAAAACATCCCCTCTGAAACTCTTTATATTTTAGGTCCCTCTAATATTGATTGGTAGATAATTCCCAAGGAAAAAGAAACAAAGGGAAGGAGAAAAAAAGTAGATACATTTAGAATTAAGGCATTAAGAGAGATTGACAGTTTGATATGCCTCTAACCTAAAGGTAAAAAGTCTATTACATTATAATGTAAATCAATAGAAACATGTCATATAATTTATAAAGTGATGGTATAGCTACAGCCTTTTAGAAATACATTTTTCATGCTGATGGAAGCTAGTTGCACAGTTATAACTACGGACATATGACCACCAGAAGTCAGAGCAGAGTTTCTTAATTGAGGGTTTGGGCACTCCAAGAACCTCACATTGTCAATGGCTATGGTCCCTCAGATAGGTGCTGGCTTGGAGGTGATGGGGAAGGCAGTGGTGGCAGTAGGAATGGAATCCCCAGGGAGCAGTCAGCATCCCTATAAGAGGAACTTGAGTCCCAGGGAACCCTTGGATGGACATCAACAAATCTATGAAAACCTCAAAATCGTGGTCAGAATTCCATGTGATGGGATAAGCCAATAAGCATATCTGGTCTTTCCCCCTGGTTAGGGAGGGTCTTTCATTAACTTCCGTTAGATGACAGCCAAAGATACCCAAATGAGTTGTAAACAGCAGAGGAACTAAATCACTTTAATGTAGTGGAAATGCGACTTTGCACATTAAAGGAATTAATGAGACAGCAAGAAAATAGTGGAGACAGGGAAGTTTTTGGAGGGGTGAACTTTATTGGTGGTGAAGGAATAGACATGACCTCATTTTAGACATACTTTCTATCACCCACCCACCTTGATATATCCGTATGATAAGGGGAGGGCTCTTGCTTTAATATTGCCTTTTCTCTTTGAAATTTCTACCACATCATTTTCCATCTTTCTCTTGTTTCTTCGTCTACACTTTTGGTGTTTTGCTACTGACCTCCCTTGGAGGGATGTTGTAAGGCTTAAATAATTAATGATTATGAAGTGCTTTGGAAAGAAAAAGTATTGCTTTGGTACTAACTCAGACGTGCCTAGGAATTATAGCATGCACAATACAAAGTAAAAGGCATGTTATCAGAATTCCTTATGGGGCCCTGGATCAGCCAGTCCTCCCACTCACATCAGTGTGAATTAGGGCCACAGACTCAAAAGCACATCTGATGCTGCTTGGCTTGTGCATGCTTCTGTTACAACATTATTTTGACATTTGGTGTGTTCATTTGTTGGGCGAGTCTAAACCCTTTTGTAACCAAAGGAAACCAAAGTGCCTTCTATAAGCATTTTCCAAAGATGGTGTCAACCTGATTGAGGATGAAAAATTGATCTACTGAATAAAAATGTTGGAGTAGCATGTTTATTTTATTTGTTTGTCCAGACATAAATAGGGCAATGATTCAGGGGAAGTCTTTATTAGAACACACTATTTATCTAATATGTGGGCAATCAGTGATATTGTCTCTCTCCTTCTCTCTTTTTCTTTCTTTCTCTCTCTCTCTCTCTCTTTATCAAATCTAACACCAACCCACCTCTCCTCCACTATCTCATATAAGAAAACAGTATAAGAGACCAATGGAAGTACATTGGTCTATCTAGTTAATGCTAGGATTAAGACTAGAATCCAGGCATCTGGTCTCCCAATCCAGTATGTATCTGAGTGTTCTTTGATCATTTCTAAGAATCCCAAGTGACTTTATCAAAGATTCATTCTTCCTAAAAGGACCTGAGCTTTCCATTCAAAGATCCCAGGATAATAGTTATTCCTAAAGCTGACTGGCCATGCATTTGGAGTGTAAGGGAGATCAACTGTAACATCTGTCATGTCTCCAAACTCTAAGATTGATTTCTGTGCTCTTCTTCCCTTCCAGTCTACATATACCCTTCAAATATGACTTTAACTGATAGACCAAGGTGGGTACATCAGTAACTACTTTCCTTCCCATTCATTTTCTTTATCTCTATGTACAAAAGTGTGGAAAGGAGACTGGGACCATCCATCTAAATAAGCTTGTGGAATTTCAGTTTCCTAAGAATGCATAGTTCAAACAAGATTCTTCTAGACTGAATTACTCGGATGGTGGCAGAAGTTCTCCATTTTACACTCCAAATACAGGTCCAGACTCAGTGATGAACACCTGAGTATAATTCCCCATCCTTTTCTTTCTCCTTCCACCCAGCTGCTAACCTCTTCTTCCCACTTCAGATACTCCTAACTCTAATATTTTACAATTCTTGCCCTCTTCTTCTTGATACTTCCCAGTCTATATACTCTACAGATTGGATCAGCCCAACTGAGAAAGCACAGGTGGGCTAAAGATAGGAATAAACATGACACAGTTTGTATGCACAGTTCTAGGTGGTTGGGAGGGCCAGAAGAAGATCTCCTATGCTTCAGGCTTGGGAACAAATAAACACTATTACTGTTAAAAGATTTTAAATAGAGGGATCTGGGATTTCGTTGCTCAGATGTGGCTACATCAGGGACCAATTTGGTCTAAGCACTGAGTCTCGGTTTGTTTTCTGTAGAAATCTTTTTTTTTTTTTTTTTTTTTTAATTCTTCCAGAGAACATCAGCCTTGAAACCAGACTCCCAAAGGACTGATTCTGAATATGCCTGTCAGTTTATTTGGCTGCGATGTGACTAATCTAGTTTTGCAGATGCAATAGCCCTGTCTATTTACCTTTTCTTGGTGTGAAGAAGCCCGAGAGGTAGAATTAGTGACTAGAAAATTGGTAACCATAGAAAAAGAATTGGAATGTTTAGTGAGCTATTTAATCTGACCTGTAATGGGGCCTAGAAAATCATTCCTATTCCTCTATGATGATCTCCTTATAATTAACTGTACCACTGTGTGTCTATTTCATTCAATCAATATAAATTCTACAAGATGTTTCTACAATGTGCCAGTCACAGTCTTGCAGGTTCCTGTATTTATCAGTGAGTGAAATAGACAATGGATTCCCTGCCTGCAATTATCTATATCCTTCAGCTCATGCTTTAAACCTATTAAAATGTTAGTTCCATTAGGGATAGGATCAGCATAATTCAGTGCACATTGTCTAGTTGCACGGATTAATGAGACTGACTCCTCTTGGCCAAATCCTTGCCCTTTGACATTTCACTTCCAGCCTCTTAGATCTGTGTCATCCAATAGAACTTTCAGTGCTGGTGCAAGTATTCTGTGTGCTGTCCAGTACGATAGCCACTAGACACGTGTGGCACTGAGAACTTAAAATGTGGCTAGTGCAAATAAGAAGTTGAATTTTTAATTTTATTTAACTTTAATTAATTTAAGCTTAAATTTCAGTAGCTGCACAGGGCTAGTGGCCACCGTCTCTGTAAGAATAAAGACTGCTACTGTGTTGGCAGGTGGCTGCTCAGGAAGTGGTGATGGGCCATTCGGGATGTCCAGGGACGCAGAAATCAGACTGTTCACACGTCAAATGTCAGGTGATAGAAAGGTACATCGCCAGGCAGGGAGAGTTTGATTCCTGGAGATGATATCAACAGGTAGCCACTTACATGAATATTTCCTACTTAGGTCTTTAAGAGCTCCTAATAAAAGAGATTTCAACTGGGGGGGGAGTCTGACAAGAGCTGTATGTGGTATGTGACCAGGGTTCATGAGGTCTGGGCTAAGGTAGAAATCTGAAGAATATGAAAGCAGAAGTACTATTTCTGGGAGGGCTGTTGAGAGGCTGATAAGACCCTAGTCTTTGACAAACTATGACATTGGACTGGATTTTGAACCTGGCATTTCAATATAGGCAGCTACTCAATGACTAGAGTTGGGGAGAAAAGAGACAGACTTCCAGATAAACAAACTTATTCTCAAAATCACACAGGGAACAGCAGCAAAATTCCATGCTCTTGAGTCCAATGAACTAACCTAGCCCCTTCCATTCTTGCCTGGAGCCGGCTGGGCTGGGAAGTGGAATATATTGTTCCATCTGTTTCCAGGGAAGAAATGAGGAGAGGGGGGTAGCAAAAGGATCTGTTTGCTTTCTTAGAGATTTCGTGTGTCTCCTTGAGGGTATTTAGAGGGAAGAAATCATCTGTTGGAAAGCTCTTCAATGTAAATGCATTATAAATCCTGTCTAGGCGGCTTATACTACCAGTGGTTAATTCTCCCTATTTATGATGATTCTTAAGCTTTAGGTCCATGACACCAACCAGAGTGAAGCCTGGCAGCGAAGGACTACTGTGGCATGCTGAGTCAGGAAAATCTCCCGGGCATAAATTTAGTCTGAAATCCCTGGGGCAGTGACCAACATTCAAAGCAAAAGAAGCAGCAAGGCACACAGCCAGGTGCTAGAGAGAAAAGCAAGGATTTGGGTTAGGAGAACCCCAATAAATTAATCTCAGCTTTTTGCTTGCTACAGTGACAAGTTTTTGTTGGATTCGTTTTATGCAAGGTGACTGTGTCCTGGGTCATTTTAAAGGTCTTTCAAGGCCACAGGTAATTTGGAGCTTGCAGATCTTTACATACTTGAAATAATTTCTCAAACATAACTTGGCTTAAATGGATTCTTGTTCTGGATGTGCTCTTTATATAGCCTCACTGATCAAGACATTTAACTTCCCTTAACATGAGTAACTACACATGTCAAAAGATTCAACTGGAGCACATGAGGTCCAAGCTATTTTTTTTTTTTTTTTCTGAATAAAAAATATCTACTCTGGTTTTTACTTGTTAGAGATGAAAAGATAGGCACTTTTAATTTATTTTATAGGACAGCATTTTACCACTTGGGTTGGTGCAGGAGAAAAGGTATCGAAATTTCAGAAAAGTGGTTATATTTACATACACCCTATTCAGGACTGTATAAACTTATATTGAGAAAACTTTAAATGCAAGCCACCTAGTGAATGCTTGACTACATTTTCTCATGGTACACATGGTCACTTCTTTTTAAGTGATGATCATCATACTTAAAACTGTAACCCTTCTCTCATGCACTGGCATTCTTTGCCTCTCCTCTGTTTTGTTTTTTCCCTCCCCAGTCCTAATCATTTCTAATGTATTATAAAATTCACCTATTTATTTTGTTTATTGTCTTCTCACTCTCCATACAAGAAGGGGTTTGGGTTTTGTTTTGTTTTCTCACTAGTCTACTTACATAAATTGCTTCTGGCACACAGCAGGCACTCAATAAATATACCTGGAATGAATGAATGTATCTTCTTAGCTGGTAGGGATACACAGTATACACACTCTAAGACATGAACCTTATAGATGGAACCTTCTGTGAGGATTTATCAAGATTTTCCCAGAGCATGAGGCGAAGACCAATATGTATTCAACCAGCCCTTTTCTTTTTCTTCCTTGACATGCAACTAGAATATATTTCCATCGACCCTTGTGTTAAATGATGCTAGGTGATAGTGATCTGTCCGGTGAAACATGGGTGGAAACAATGTGTTCTTCCAGGTCTGGCCACAATGATCTGCTTTTGTGGTCCTCCATGCACCTGTCCTCTTCCCTCAGGCTTGAATAAAGCTAATCCCTGAGGCATCCTTAGAATTCTCTTTTGAAGGTGTCTGAGTGCGTAAGAAAGATGATTCTGATTCCCTGAAGAGAGCCACTAATCTGGGAACCCTTCTGTCCCAAACACATACAATTGATTTTAACATGAGCATTTTTGTAACAACATAAGAAGCAAACTTGTCTGTATTAAACCACTGAGATTTTGGGTTTAATCTGTTACAGCAGCAGTTAGAGTTTCCTTAACCATGAGTGCGAGATTTTTATGTTTATTATAAAAGAAGGACTCACATTTTAAAAGAAGAAACATTGCTACAGAATGTGATTTTGTTGCTGAAACAATTTCAGTGCCTCTCATTAGAGTCCACTGTGTCAATTTAAGGGGGAAAAAAAAGAGCAACTTTAAAATACAGAGAGAAACAATCTTTCTTCTGCTTTTTCTTATCAGTTAACTGACATGTTTTCTTTCTTTTTCATTTAATGGATTACTTTCCTTCATGGGAGGGAAACACTGGGCTCTGGAGAATTTTATCACACACCCAGATTTTTTTTTTTTTTTTTGAAGTTGGCCTTTACATTTCTTCCAGAAACCACCCAATGTGTTGTGTTTTAGAAACATTCTAAATTAAGTAAATGTTTGTGTCAACCCATTCAGACTAATAGTGCCCCATGAGAGAACCAAGAAACATCATCTTTTTTAAAGTTCATTTGCTGAAATTTTTCCCATTTTTATTTCCTGCAGTTTTTCATGTTTCTCTTTATAACTTATGGGTCATATGCCACTAACTAAATAAGCTGGCACACTGGTTTTGTGGGGACACTAATCTTTTCCAGTTTCTCTCTCCCATTAATATTGGAATTTGTATTTCAAGCAATGTCTTTCTTGGAACAAACATTAAGAACAATCATGGCCAAATAATGAGTTTTAATTATAGTGGATGAAATGGTCAAAGTGGAAAAGCTTTCTAAGAATTTGTGTTCTTTTGCTGGGTATTCCTTTGGGACCTCATCTTGGCTAGAACTGGACATTACCCGGCAATGTCCATTCAGCTGACAGCCCGCGGCCGTCCTCCACCATCTTGCAGTACACTGCGGTTTTCTCTTCCAGAAATTGGAAGTGAGTTAAACCATACCTTATAAGAGTTTCAGCATGGATTTTTTTAGAAGTACACATAAGAAACGTCTAATGAAACTAGTTAACTTGGAGATTTAGTTAGCTGACAGAGCAAAAAGAGGATACATTTCAGCTTCCAGAAGCTTGACACTCCTTGCTTTTGGCAAATGTTTCTACATCGCTGTAGCTTTGGCTGCTGGTTTTCAATATGGCTGCAATGATTATAATACTGAGGTTGTCAGTGGTCACCCTGTAACATTTTACTTACACAGGCTACTTGGGCTGGAGAGGCTCAGGTAAAAATAATAATGATTAAATATATTCATATTAGACTTTTGATTGTGATTTTTTTTTCAGTTGCAAATGTGCTTCCCTAAATAGAGTCAACTTTTAGTTCTTACCTGGATGAAGGTAAATGGGAGGAAGTGATGAGTGGAAGGAGAAAACCAGCTTGATATTAAATATTCCTATAACCTTTAATCACACATGCAAATTGGTGTTTACTCAGATGGGGAATTGAAAATTCTTGATCTCACACAGGATCACATATCAGGATTTGAGTACTATGCAGATTAATCTGAATATGTATTCACCAAAATTTATTCAGTTATACATTATACAGAAACTTTCATTTTAAATCTCCATGTGCATGTGGACAGCATTCTTACATTGTGAGTCAAAAAACTGGCATTCTAGGACTTTCTAAATAGTATTCATTGAAACAAGTTAAACTTGTTACACGTTCTTGATATTGTGCAGAAATCAATGTGAACAATAGTTAATATTGTTTTTCTTCACATTTATCCTTTTAACAATTTAACTAGTAACTTGATTTTCCCCCAATCCACTCCATGCATCGAATCCCATGGATTTATAATAACAGCAATAAAAATCTCATCTTTTTATGACTTTGACACTAGAATAATAAAAGGAATTTCACCTGTAAGTATTTTGGTCAGTATTATTCTGGAAAGTGTTACCAGGAGTGGTTTTGCTATTTGGAGTAAGGACCATTCAAAAAATTTTTTTGCCTCTGATTAATTCTAAACATTCATCAGGCTCTCTGACTATTCCTTTCCAAAGAAATGTGAAGTGAGAGGTACAGGGGAGATGGCATTAAATTGGAGTTAAGTGATCTTTTTACAATTACACTATGACACAAGAGGGGCACATGGACACCCCTGGATCTCAAATGCTGTTTGTTGTCATAGGCCAGGCAGTAGAGAAGGGAAGAGCTAGTTTTGGAACTGATACACTGGAGTTTGATTCCCATGTTGGCATTTGCTAGCTGCATAACTGTGAGTGAATTATTTAACCTCTATGACTTTTATTTCATTTGTATTTATGATAAAAAAATTATTTATTTTACCGGACTGGTGTGGGGATTAAATGAAATAACATGACATTTGTATAAGTCATACTGAGTAGTAAATATATCATCTTGAGTAGTAACAAATTAACCAAAGAGAAGATTTTACCTTTGGCTCCTGGGAGTGCGGTGGGGGGGTCACTCTTGTTTGCTTTGGAGACTTGCGCTAGCCAGAAAGCAAGAGTGTGACTGAGGGTGCAGGTTGGCCATGCCCATATAATCTTGGGGTGGCACTGGCCACATCTCAATTTTTAGGAGGAAACTGAACATGCCAGACAGTCCACCTATGTGATTTAGTCATCCTGGACACTGAGTTCAACCACAATGGTATTCAAACAGTTAACAAAACTCTGGACACTGAAGCTCAGGTGAGTCTGTCTGGAAATATGTGTGTATTGTCGCATGTGAGTATGGGAGAGTAACACATCCTGACTCTATGGAACAATGCTAGGTTGCCATTTTGAACCCTCCCACACTTTGCCCTGTGCATCTCTTCAATAGGCTCATTTTGATCTGTATATTTTCCCTCTAATAAACAATTACTGTGATTATACTAGCTTTCAGTGAGTCCTTCTAACAAATGATCAAACCTGAAGCTGATCTGGGAGACACCCCAAACTTGCAGTAGTATCAAAATAAGGGCTGTCTTGGGGACCATGCCCTCAAACTCTGTTGTTTGGCTAATTCCTGATACATAGGAAAATCAAGGTTCTCCACAGTACCCTGTACTAAGCATGCCAGTCATTTTCTAAGCCAATTCCATGCCCTTTTCTTAGAGAAAGTTTCCTGACAAAAGCTTAGAAGAGACAGTGTCCAATAATGCATGACTTCAGAATCCTGGACAACTGATGCAACCAGGGTGGATATTTCAGTGCAAATCACTTGATCTGATTTGGAATACAGACACAGAGGCTCCGTTAGCTGATGTCAGGTTCTTATCCTAGGAGATCACCTGGACTTGAGGGCTGTAGCCCAAACTGGGAGGCAGCCAGAATGGTCCAAGTGCGGCCGAGTGGACCAGATCAGTTTGCAGAGAGCATGAAGAGTGAAAGTGATTTGAAAGGAAAAGCAGAAGGCACCTGGGTGGCTCAATGGGTTAAAGCCTCTGCCTTCAGCTCAGGTCATGATCCCAGGGTCCTGGGATCAAGCCCCACATCGGGTTTCTCTCCTCAGCAGGGACCCTGCTTCCCTTCCTCTCTCTCTGCCTGCCTCTCTGCCTACTTGTGATCTCTGTCAAATAAATAAGTAAAATCTAAAAAAAAAAAAAAAAAAAAAAAAAAGAAAGAAAGAAAGAAAGAAAGAAAAGAGAAAGAAAGGAGAAGCAGAGCCAGCATCTGAGTCTTACCAAGATGAGAATAGGACAGATCACTTTGCAGTCCTTGCAAGACCCAATGTTTCTTTCTCAGCTTCCTTTTCAGATTTTCCTCTGTGTCCTTCCAAACATACTCTACCTAAGCACAAGTATGAGGATTCCCATTCCTGATCGCTAAGAGAATGCTGATAAAGACATTCTCTATGATGTTCTGGTGATGTTAAAATTGCTACTAAAGAGAGCAGGTTAATAAATATGTTCAGTAAAGAATTCCTTAAATCACTAAAACATATAAAAATATCCGTGGATACTCTAAAGATAAAAAAGAATGATTTTGGAACTTTTTATTAAAGTGGAAAAATATTTAGCTTCACTGCTCTCTGAAAGAATATAGGAAAACTACATTAATACAACAAGAATATACCATTTTACATACTTAAAAATAATATATTAAAATACTGGTAATACCCTGTATTAGAGAGATTGTGGTTAAAAAAAATGCACCCTTCTACATTGCTGGTAATTGTAAAATGATACTATTCTTTTTTTTTTTTAAGATTTTATTTATTTATTTGACAGACAGAGATCACAAGTAGGCAGAGGCAGGAGAGAGAGAAGGGGAAGCAGGCTCCCCACTGAGCAGAGAGCCTGATGTGGGGCTCGATCCCAGGACCTCAGGATCATGACCTGAGCCAAAGGCAGAGGCTTTAACCCACTGAGCCACCCAGGCGCCTGATACTATTCTTTCTTAAAGCAACTGAACAATATGTTTTAAGCTGTGAATGTAATTTTATTCCTTGGCCTAAGAATCTGATCTTGGGAATTTATCATGTATAAGTAATCAAAAAGATATTGAAGTTTTAAGCATAAAGTTGTATAATTTAAATATTAAAAAACTATTTTTGGAGAGCTGGTAAAGTAAGCAAATCTGTCTCAGCCTGGTGGATTGTCATGCAGTCATTAAATGAGAATTATGAGGTTTGTGTAGCAAGAGGAAAAAATGCTTATGCTTATGACACAAGGTGAAAAATGATGAAGAATATGAAGTTGTGTCTATACCGTGAGCAAATTGCATAGGAATAACAATGGTAGTGACAATGTATAAACTGACTCTATATTAGGTCATTTTTTTTTGAGCTTTATATGTATGATTTATTTACATTTCTCAACCACCTTAAGAGGTAGCAGTGTTCTAATTCTTATTTTACAAATGAAGAAACTAGACATAGGTAGTTTAAGGAATTTACTTAATGTTCCACAATTTGGAATGTTATTCCCTTTTAATCCAACAGGTCTGACACCAACTGCCCTGTGAATACAATTCTCACATTAACCATGTGGAGTTGGTGTCAGACTCTACAAGTTAAATGCTCAGGTCTCCACAAGACTTCTATTACTTCAGATACCATCCACACTTTGGGGGTCCCCAGACCACCTTTGGCTGTGATCGATTGGATATAAATTCTGTGGTTCCCATGACCCCTCACATTTGACCATTTGCTCATTGACAAGTGTTGCAAAACTCAGTTAAGTGTTTTATTTAGGATTGCAGTTCTATAATAAAGGATTCAGATCAGGAGCAGCCAAACAAAGACATGCATAGGGCAGGGTCTCGGGTATGTGTGGTGGGTAGAGGGGCAGACAGAACTTCTGTGCTCTTCCCTCAGGAAATCCAGGCATGTGATCCTCCCAGCACATCAATGTGTACATCAAGCAGGAAAACTTCACTGAGCCTCAATGCCAGAGTTTTTATTGGGGTTTCATTATGTAGGCATGATTGATCAAACCACTGGCCACATGATAGAACTCAATCTACAGTTTCCCTTTCCTCCCCAGCAGTGAGGCCACTCCAACGTTTCAACCCTCTAATCATGTGGTTGGTCTTTCTGGTGACCAGTCCCTGTATTTGAACTATTTAAAAGCTCACCAAGAGTTGTTTTATTAAAATCACAAAAGTTCTCATGTCACTTAGGAAATGCCAAGGGTTTTAAAAGCTCTGTACCAGAAGGTAAAGACAAAGACCAGATAGATCCTTTATTATATCTCAGGTATTTTCCAGGAGTTAGGAAAATTCATCTTCTGTTCTTGAGAAATCATTAGGTCCTCTGATGTAATGCTGATCCGATGGAAAGAACTCTGGTTTGTAACTCTGTTCTAATTCCTTACAAGGTCTGATTTCAGTAACTTATAAACACTTGGACTCTCCCCAAATCATCTCATTTTCTAACATCACTTTCCTCCTCTCTAATGGCTCCTTAAGTAATATTTGAGGTTGGTTTTTTGTTTGTTTGTTTTGTTTTGTTTTGTTTTTCTATTCCTAACCAACCATCACTCTCCCGTTTTTTTGAGCACAGCTGATATCATAATTGGAGGTCATTTGTGATTTTGCCCCTAACTCATGAGTCATATTCTTGAGTCCAAAGCCCACTTTCACCATTTTCTAGCCCATGATCTTAAGCCACTTACTTAACCTGTCTGTACCTCAGTGTTTTCATTTGTAACTTGATGAGAGTAGTAGTGTCTCCTTCAGAGTGTTACTAATAGAATAAGATATGATAATACAGGTAAAAGGTTTAACAGAGATTTTGGCAGTAATATAGTAAAGACTCCATAAACGTTCTCAAGTAATTTATAATGTAGCAAAATTTTATACCATTATAAGTCAGATCTGCTCTAGAATAAAAGGTGAATACATCAAAGGTCCATAGAATTTCAATGAATTCTTGATAAAATTATCAGGCATATTACCAGTGACATATCTTTACAAAACAAATATACACAAAATTTGGAGGAGAAAAAGAATACTGTTATTTGTCCTATAACAAAATACCGTTAATTATAGGTTACCCGAATTGCTGCGAAGGAGAATGTGTTATGGGCATTTTCACTGTCATGGAAGAATTACAAATTGAGTTCAGAGTATGACAAACTTGTATGTAGGTCAGGAGAGGAAAGCACAAGTCTTAGAAAATCTTTTAGATGAATGGAAGAGCTGAGGTAGCAGTTATGCAATCAGTGATGAATACAAGACGAACACGTATACCTATTTAATGGAGCCCTCTCACTAAAGAGTTAGAAACAGTGGATTTGCCTCAGAACAGTTCTGGTGTTACCTCATTCTGGTCCTGGAACAAACAAGTTATAAAAACAGCTAATGTGAAATATTCAACAAAATGAGGATTAAATTATGTGATGCCACCCTGAAAATGTCTATTATTTCTTTTTCTATTTACTGGCTTATACTTTATAAATATAATAAAAAATTTATTCTATACTTCAATTTACTTTTTAATAAGCCAAGAAGACAAGAATTTATCAAAAATAGGAAAGACAAGAAGAAGACTTTCATTTTTAGCATCCTTTTTACTTTTTGAAGTTATGGCCTAAAATAATCAGTGATGCCATCATGGCATGTATACTAATTTTAATTTTCTTCATTTGTATCTACAAGATACCAGTAGCACTTATAATATAGTAATAAGCAAATGTGAATATTAATATTATCAATGTCCCAATAATTAATAATAATCCCTACATTCATTACATGTTTATCAGGTGCATACATCTGTAAGGTTCATGATCTCTGTCCTTTATTTCTTCTAGTCTACATTTTTTTAGTGTGTACTGTGCAACTTTTGGATAAACATAAATAATTTAATATGTCTAAACAATCTTTTTGAGATGTTGACATAAGTTAATCTATCAGGGTGAAGATGGTGCCCATAGTCTCACTGTTCATTTATTCTTCCATGCATTTTATTCAGCTAATGTAAGCAGGAAGGGCTGATGGTGGGCAAAGCAGAGGGTTAGCTTAGTGAGAGGTTGACAAGCATAGGCAATGTAGCAAGAGAGATAGGTAATGTATCCACACGGCTATAATCACATACCACGCATTTATCACATACGCCTCACACCCTGAAAAGTCAGAAGCGAGTAGAAAGTGTTGCAGGATTTTGAAGAAGAAAGAGATCTGGGGGGTTTCAGTGATGAGAAAAGACATTTAGTCTATAGATTAAAAAGATGAGTTTTCCAGCGTGCTGTTCTGGAAGAATTCCAGCTGCTTCTGGACAACTGTTTGATCGACATTTTTAAAGTTTTAACAAATGAATATATTGTAAGTATTTCTGAATTTAATGGCCAAATGAATTGCTTAGCAATATATCATTATTTATTCAGTTATATGTGTGTGTGTGTGTGTGTGTGTGTGTGTATAGAGAGAGAGAGACAGACGGACAGACGGATATAGATACAGTCTTCTGAGACTTTAATTACTTAGATGTCAATGGTCACTTATTCATCTTCCAGACATTATTCTCTTTCTATAGATATGAAATAATTTCATATTAGTGGCCTATTGAGGTGAAAGTTTTATTGGCTGCTCCTCAAGGAAACCTGTGACCTGATTTTTCACTTAGAAAGGCTACAAAGTTGCTGTTAGAGTTTAATGGGTTCAATCTCAGAGAATAGATAACCAAGGAACTACACTCATTTCCTATACTATTAGTTCTTTTATGATTATCTTGCCCATTCATTCATTCCACAGTATATGTACTGATGACCTGATCTTATGAATCAGAACCTTAAGCTGAGGAAACTCTTCACAGAGAATGGCAGATACTTTGGGGGATATTTTCAATTTTCTTGGTCATCTAAAAGAACCAATTATATTAAATAATATTCTGGAAGCCACAGAACTATCCACACCATGCAAAGTGGCCAGCTGAAGGAACCTCTAAAAGAAATACTTCTCAGCCATATATAGATGTCTTTATTATTTCTTTCATTCTCTCTATAGATTTTGGTGGGGAGTTTGGATCCAATTACAGATCACTCAAAGAATATTAAGCATATATATACTTGTAGGTATGCATCATCTATGTATCTATCTACAATCTCTGTGTATATGCATATATAAAACATATCCCTTATCATTAATTAAAAGAGAAATTTTATTTATAGCATTTTAAAATTTGAAATAATTATAGATTAATAAGAAGTCCCAAAAATAGTACAAAGAGGTTCTGTGTTCTCCTCATCAGTTTCCTCAAATGGGAAAAACTGTTTTGCCTAACCATACTACCAAACCCAGGAAACTAACTTTCATTCAATGTAGGTACATCATTCCATGCCTTTTGATCATGTGTGTAGGTTCCTGTAACTGCCACTATACACATACAGAATTATTAGAGTACCACAAAGGTCTACTTCATGCTACCCATTTTGTAGTCATTCTTATCTCTACCTCCACCATTCCTAACACTTGGCAACTATGAATCTATGTCCCATCTCTATGGTTTTGTCATTCTGAGAATTTTTAAAAATGGAATCATATAAAAAAATACAAATAAATGGAATCATAGAATAGGTGACCTTTTGAGACTGGCTTTCTTTTACTCAGCACCATGTCCTTGAGATCTATCCAAGTTGTTGCATATATCAATAGTTTGTTCCTTTTATTGCTAAAAAATAGTCTGTGAAATGGATAGGTCCCAGTTTGCTTAACCATTGGTAGACTGAAGGACACTTGGGCTGTTTCAACTTTTTGGCTATTATAAATAAAGCTGCCATGAATATTCATGCACAGGTTTTTGTGAAGATAAAAACTTTCATTTCTATGGGATAAATGCCCAGAAGTGTGATTGCTGGTTCATATGATAAGTTTGTGTTAAGTTTTAAAAGAAAACTACCAATTTTCCAGAGTGCATGTATAGTTTTGCAGTCCTACCAGCAAAGCATGAGAGATCTTTTTTCTCCATATCCTCTCCAGCATTTGTCAGTGTCACTATTTTTTTTCCTAGAAGTTCTGATAGGCATATGGTAATGCCTCATCATAGTCTTAATTTGTGTTTCCCTGATGGGTAGTGGTGTTCAGCATCTTTTTCTTATGTTTATTTGCCAACCAAATATCATTTTCAGTGAAGTCTCTTTGCATCATTTGCCCATTTATATTTGGGTTATTTGTATTTTTACTGTTGAGTTTTGAGAATTCTTTATGCATTCTAGATATAAGTCCTTTGGCTGATATGTGGTTTGCAAGTATTTTCTTCCAGCTTATATCTTATCACTTTATCCTTAAATGGGGTCTTTCACAGAGCAAACTTTTAAAATTTTGGTGAAATCTGATTCGTTGATTTTTTTTCTTTTATCATTTGTTCTTTTGTTGCCATGTCTGAGAACTTCTCACCAAGCCCAAGGTCCTAATGATTTCCTCCTGTATTTGCTACTAGAAGCTTTATATTTTTTTTATAGTTATATGTTTTACATGTAAATATATAATCCATTTGATTTTAATTTTATGTAAAATGTGAGATTAGGTTGAGGTTATTTTATGTATTTAGCCCATGGATGTTTAATTGTGATGGCAGCATTTGTTGAAAAAACACATTGAGCTTCTTTTGCACTTTTGTCAAAACTTAGTTGGCCATACTTGTGTAGGACTACTTTTGGGTTCATTGTTCTGTTTCATTAATCTCTGTGTCATTCTATCTGCCAATACCATACATTCTTGATTAATGTGCTGTCTAATAAGATTTAAAATGAGGTAGAATGATTCTTTCCACTTTCCTCTTTCATAACTACATTAGCTTTGCTGGTTCCTTTGCCATATAAATTTAAAAACAACCTGTCTATATCTACAAAGAATCTTGCTGAGATTTTGATTGGAATTGTGTTAAATTTATATACAATTTTAAGGGAAAATCGACATTTTTGTTTTGTTCAATATTTTAATTCATGGGCACAGTATGCTTCTCCATTTATTTAGATTTTCACTGATTTCTTTCCTCAATATTTTATAATTTTTAGATGAAATTCTATACATTTTTAGAGTTTTACCTAATTTTGTCATTTTTGAGTGAGTATAAGAAATGTGATTATATTTTTTAGTTTCAGTATCCATTGCTAGTGTATAGTAATATAATTGATTTTTATATGTTGATCTGTATCTTGTGACCTTGCCAAACTCAGCAACCGTGGGAGTTTGTTTTGTTTTGTTTGGTTAGTTATTGATTTTTATTGTTGTTTGTTTGTTTGTTTCTTGAGATTCCCAGGGATTTACTATATAAACCATTGTGTCATCTTCAAAGAAGGGTAGTTTTCTTTTCTTTCTTTCTGGTCTTATATAGCCTGTATATTATTTTCTTACCTTATTGCACAAGACAAGAGTGTTAAGAGTGGACATCCTTGCCTTATTCCCAATTGTAGGGGGAAAATATTTATTCTTTCACCATTACATATAATGTTAGTACTAAGGTTTTTAATGTATGTTTGTATTTTATCAAGTTGAGGAAGTTCTCTTCTCTATTTAGTTTTCTGAGAATTTTTATCATGAATGGATGTTGAATTCTGTTCAATGTGTTTGATGCATTAATTGATATGGTTATGTAGGGTTTTTTAGGCTGTTAATATTGTGACTCATTGATTCGTTCAAAAGAACATTTTTAATAGCTACTCATTTTATTATTAGAAAGTAGTCATTTTTGCACAATAAACAAACATTTCATCTTGTGATCAACTAAACTGTTGGATGAATATGAAAGGAAAACTGAAAAAAAAAACGAGATAAAGCTATAGAATCTGATATAATGTTAACATTAGAAATAAAAAAAGAACTGACCCATAGGAATTCATTACAGTATACAGGTTAACTTAGTTTCTCTTCAGCCTATTTTACTGTCTCCCTTGTATTTCTTTTTGTTTGTTTGTTTCTTTTTCACCACCACCTCCTTTTCTTTGTAAAGCTGGGTGTTCCCTGACTTGCAAACTCCCAAGCAGTCCAGATGCAGGAGCCAAGTGGCTTATTTAGTGGGTTATTTAGTGGGAACACAGTAAGTGGCATGATGGGGGGGTGGAACCATTCTGTTAATAGAACATCTAAGAGTCTTCAGGTTTGGTATCTGTATCTGACAAAGAGACAAAAAGGAAAAGCAGGATGAACAACGAGGTTGAAATATCACTGTGCAAACCTATGCATGGTGGAAGAAGACAAATGACACAATGGTAATATGTTGCTTTTGTAGTAAAATGCCAATGAAGGGGTGGAGAAATGACCCATTGAGAGGTTGTTCTCACCCCATCAACTTTTCCCAAGTAGAGGAAATAAAGACAGCGCCCATTGCGATTGATCAGGAAGGCCGACTGTGCTGTGCCCCATTGACCCATGCTATATAAACTACTGCAGGCAAACCGCCTCCCATCCAGCCCTGACCTGCCTGATGTGCTTAGATTACATTACCGCATGAGGAAGAGGAAGAAATATGGACCCACAGGTTCATTTGGGAGCAATAAAATCTCAAATTTAGTGCAATATAAATAAATGCTATGGAGACAGAAAGCAAGATGAATTATCATTATTATCCAGTATTTTTATAGCACTTTCTATTTTGCAAACGGCTTCACAATCCCTGTATAATGTATCTGTGGGGGTCTAGTGGGTGGAAATGTTGTGAGTTATAAGGAATAGCAGTTAGCATATCCATTAATAGTGCTGCTTATGTTTTTATTGTCTAAATTGTTCACATGAACTCACCTCTCTTGTTTTAGCTGCAATGGTTTTTGTAACTTTTGATAATTACTCATATAATTTTAATGGATGAGTTTAAATTTCTTTGGGCTTAAATACCCTAATACAAGCTTGACTTTATGTGACTATATTATTGCATAGAATACTGGGTTAAACGAAGAAATTTTTATATTTAATAAAACAATGACTAATAAGGCCTTCCTGACTGTGCTTAATATTCTTCATTAAAGGTGTCCAGGCTTTTGATGTTGCTTTCTCCTGCAACCCCCCCTTCCTACTTAAATAAGCATCATGCCACTGCACCACTGTATTTTACAGCTCTTATGTGTATTGGCCATCTGTTCAGTTTACTGGTAGGTAGTCCCACTTTGAAGCTTCCTGCCCTGTTGTTCCCTTGAATTCACCCGTATTTGTCAGCACAGGAGCCTTGGTTTTTCTTTTTAAATAGAAAAAAAAAAAATCAAACCTGTCACTGTACCTAGGCATGCCCCACTGTCCTTCCCTGTGTAAAGACTATTTTTTTAATTATTTTATTTTTTTTTTAATTTATTTTCAGCATAACAGTATTCATTGTTTTTTCACCACACCCAGTGCCCCATGCAATCTGTGCCCTCCCTAATACCCACCACCTGGTTCCCCCAACCTCGCACCCCCCGCCCCTTCAAAACCCCCAGGTTGTTTTTCAGAGTCTGTAGTCTCTCATGGTTCACCTCCCCCTCCAATTTCCCTCAACTCCCTTCTCCTCTCCATCTCCCCTTGTCCTCTATATTATTTGTTATGCTCCACAAATAAGTGAAACCATATGATACTTGACTCTCTCTGCTTGACTTATTTCACTCAGCATAATCTCTTCCAGTCCTGTCCATGTTGCTACAAAAGTTGGGTATTTGTCCTTTCTGATGGAGGCATAATACTCCATAGTGTATATGGACCACATCTTCCTTATCCATTCATCCATTGAAGAGCATCTTGGTTCTTTCCACAGTTTGGTGACCGTGGCCATTGCTGCTATAAACATTGGGGTACAGATGGCCCTTCTTTTCACTACATCTGTATCTTTGGGGTAAATACCCAGTAGTGTAATTGCAGTGTCATAGGGAAGCTCTATTTTTAATCTCCTGAGGAATCTCCACACTGTTCTCCAAAGTGGCTGCACCAGTTTGCATTCCCACCAACAGTGTAAGAGGGTTCCCCTTTCTCCACATCGCGGCATCACGTTACCTGATTTCAAGCTTTACTACAAAGCTGTGATCACCAAGACAGCATGGTACTGGCATAAAAACAGACACATGGAGCAGTGGAACAGAGTAGAGAGCCCAGATATGGACCCTCAACTCTATGGTCAAATAATCTTCGACAAAACAGGAAAAAATATCCAGTGGAAAAAAGACAGTCTCTTCAATAAATGGTGCTGGGAAAACTGGACAGCCATATGTAGAAGAATGAAACTCGACCATTCTCTTACACCGTACACAAAGATAAACTCGAAATGGATAAAAGACCTCAACGTGAGACAGGAATCCATCAGAATCCTCGAGGAGAACATAGGCAGTAACCTCTTTGATATCAGCCACAGCAACTTCTTTCAAGATATGTCTCCAAAGGCGAAGGAAACAAAAGCGAAAATGAACTTTTGGGACTTCATCAAGATCAAAAGCTTCTGCACAGCAAAAGAAACAGTCAACACAACAAAGAGGCAACCCACGGAATGGGAGAAGATATTTGCAAATGACAGTACAGACAAAAGGTTGATATCCAGGATCTATAAAGAACTCCTCAAACTCAACACACACAAAACAGACAGTCATATTAAAAAATGGGCAGAAGATATGAACAGACACTTCTCCAATGAAGACATACAAATGGCTACCAGACACATGAAAAAATGTTCATCATCACTAGCCATCAGGGAGATTCAAATCAAAACCACATTGAGATATCACCTTACATCAGTTAGAATGGCCAAAATTAGCAAGACAGGAAACAACGTGTGTTGGAGAGGATGTGGAGAAAGGGGAACCCTCTTACACTGTTGGTGTAAAGACTATTTTATTATGCAGCTAGTGTTGGGAAGATGGTTTCCCATTGTTCTGTTATTCTTGTTTTCCTTGATTATCCTTCCACCAGCCTGGACCAAAATCTTAACTCTCACTGGAGTAGAATTCAAGAATTTCCAGAGATTTATCTAATAACAAATTAAAGACTGAATTACGAGTCATGCCAATGGTTTCTCAGATCTTCTTTTCATCAGGTCATTGCAAGCATATTTCTCTGCATGTCTTCCCTCCCTCTTTCACTGAGACTATGGATAGCTTAGAACAAGGGACCAAAAACAGTGCTCAGCATGTAGTGGGCCCTCAGTGTGTGTGCTCACCACTGCACTGAGCCTCTAAGGGATTCTTGCAGGAACTGGAGGTTGCAAAAGTGCTACCTTTAAGTTTAAAACCTGGTGTAGATAATGTGACATAAAGTTGTATGGACTGGGAAATGTGTTTGATCCAAATTGTTTCCTTGAACATTCTAGTAGTTGTAGAACAGGAAAAAAGGGAAGTCTCAAGTGAGTCATGATACTGAGTAAAGAAGTTTAAAATCACAAAGTTTAATCTGTTCACAGCTGTTTTACTGACAAAGGCAGAAAGAAATTCAACAGTGCATTTGTTGGAAAGAATCACATTTTACTCTGATTAAGAATATGCTGAGACTTGCTTTTTAGGGCAACTTTATAATTGTATAACACATCAGTTTTTAAATAACTGGAAAAAAATGTTCTGTACTTCTAAATTATTCTTTGAGGGTCAGAAATTTAAGGCAGATGTTTTAAATCAAAGGCAGTGTTTTGTAGAGAATATCCTTATATTTCTGAATATTGAAAAATCTATATAAGATATTATAATGAGAAAAAAAAAAAAAAAGGTTTGTGCCTTATTCCGTTTGTAAAAAACTCAGAGCCTCTGTCCAAACATCAAAATCCTGAGCCTCTTTAAGCAAAAATATGGGGAGGAAAATGCTGTTTGTAATCAACAAGAGCTCTGATTTCATGCTTTTAATTACAGTAAGGAGAGTTTTTTTGATGAAATAAATTACATTAATTTAAAAAGAGCAAATTGATCGCACAAAATTAAAATTTTGCAGTTAAATTTGCAGTTAAAGAAACACAAAGTGGTCAAAAGTTATATCCACTAAGAAAATTTCTGTAATATCTTTTTCTTACCCTCAGCTTATTTTAAAATGCAGAAAATAAGGGAAACTAATTGAAATGTCAAGGTCTGAAAGTGATTATTAATTTCAAATGGACAAAAACCTTTCCTTGCTTTAACTCAAGAGGAAGCTATTTAGTAAATTCAGACATAAGGCCTTAAGGTGATGCCCAACAGTCAGCTGAGGTGGAAACAGAAAAGAATGGAGGACAATATTCTTATGAAAAATTTCAGTTGTTTTTTTGAACATAAAATCATCATCTGAACATTTGTAAGCTTAGGCCAACTGTTTATCACCAGCGAACCCTCATTTAAGAGATGAAGAAAATTAAGCATGGAAGCTTCCACTCTCCTTTTATTCAGTGCTTCTTTTTCTCCATTGGCCTCTTACCTACCTATTCTAGAAACATCTACTGTATTCTGAGCATAGGGCTGTTAATACCAGCTGCCACAAAATTAAGGTGATAGTTTTTGGGGAGAATGAACATATTGATAGGACCATTTAAAAATGTTCACATATTGTTAAAATAGCATTGACACAGTTTTTTAAAGAAAAAAAAAATCATTTGAAATCTTAGTACTATAATTCAGCTTCTCTCTTTTCTCCCTGACCCTTCTTGTGTAAGGCCATCTGAGCAGGGAAGTAGTTTCAAGATCTACTTTTGAGTATAGCATCTTTATGTCTTATCATTTATAACTTTACTGTTTTGTCTTGAAACACTAGTACCTTTGGAAAAACAAATTTTCAGACACCTTAATACAAAGCCCAAAGAGCCAATGCACTTTGAAGACCACTACCAAGAAAAAATTATGTAAGTCCAGGATCTTTTAAAGTTAGTAAAGGGAAGCCCCTGATTTTACCATTTTATAAATGGGAAGATTATTTAATGATACATGTTTTGGACCTAAGGAATTTGATACTTCTTGATATTATCTATTTCTCACTTCACCTTAATTCTTATGCATGAAAATACTAAACTGTATATATCAGAAATAACTTCAGTATTATCACTTGCCATAAATTGTAATGAGAAGATAAATATCTTCATAAACTGTATCCTTTTTTTTTTTCAATTTTTAGATGCTTATCAGATGTTCCTAAAATGTCATATTGGAAGTGAAAGGAGGGGTCACTTTGGTCCTCACTTGTTCCCAAAATTCTTTCCCAATTGAAAGTTTGCATTTAGCCAAAGAACCATGAAACATACTTCTCAACATGTATTGTGGGGAACACTAGTACTTAATGATGAAATTTCTATAAAGGAAAGAAAACCGTGAAATGTGTTCTTAAACTCAAAGCTTCTCAAAATATGGTCACTAGGCTACTAGCATCCATATCTTTTGGGAACTTGTTAGAAATGTAAGATCTCAGGCCCACCCTAGACCTACTCAATCAGAAAACTCTGGAGGTAGAACCAACAATCTCTGTTTTAACAAGCTTGTCAGGTGATCATGCCGCTCACTAAGAACCTCGGCTTTAGTTTCTTCTAAGTAACTTGTACCGCCATTACCGTATTAAATGAGACTTTCTACAGAGGAGAGAAAAACTGCATACCACAACACCAAAAAACCTCTCCAAACCTTGTTTGTCCAAACTGTTGACCGTGGACCATGAACCACCACACCCTATAGAAACACCGTATTTGAGTCTAGGCTCAAGTTGTAGTTGTTGGCTTCAACAGGAGTTGTGAATACATTTACATGGGTTCATTAGTGTTTGATGTATGTCTTGTTGGCTAGACCATGAGGAAAACCACAGCCCTTTATTAGTCGATAGCAGGATGTTTCTCTGCCTGTGAGTTGATTCACCTTTGTTATCCCCCAGTACTTGCCTGTGCTATATATCTTAATGCACATGAGTTATGTCTGTCTGGTATGAAATGTGTCATCATAATGTCTCCTGTGTAACCAAGACTGATAGGAGAGATTCTATCTGCATTTGTTTACTATTAGAGATGGTAACATATCCGAGTGAAAATGAAGTGTCAATATTCAGTAAGTGAACAGATCCTAAGGAAAATTTAGAGCTTTTGGACTGAATATTCATTATCTGAAAAGAGGGAAAAAATGTTACAAAATGAGAATATAAAATAATAAAATGAAAAGTTGGAAGCAGTTGTAAAGTTGCAAGCTGAATTTCTGCCTCTTGGTTATTGCCAGTTCAAGGGTTAATACCTTCCTGAAAGCAGACTTTGACAATTAATCACAGTGATCAAGCTTTAAGCATTTTATTTAAACATCTATAGGCAACATCCTCTATTAGCATCTCTCTTTATACATTTTGCAAAAATTAGATGTTTAAGGGAAATGTTATGTTTTATCTCAACAAGAAAGTCTTAATTTGTGTATGTTTTATCTTTGTATGTCTCTTATCCTGGGCGTTTAAATTACAAAGAAATTCCACAGTTCAAATGAGCATGAAGCTGTTTGGCAAACTGAGATTATGGAACTACAAAACCTGTGGTAGATGATATCTATAAATAGAAGTCTCTCACATGGAAAAAGTCTTCGGAACAATATAAATGGCCCTTTTTGAAAAGGAAGTGGAGAGGAGGAAAGCCTAAAGCGTTGATTTAGAAGACTGTAATTGGAATTAGGTTCCGATAATTAGATCCCAGTAGACTGAGTTCAGGCTTTCTTTTTCTTCAAACAAACAAAACACAAATGAGTGTAGAATGTCATTTCTGCAGGAATGAAAATAGAAATGGAATTTTAAACAAATATTGTGAAGCAAAATGAGACACTGTAAGTCTTATACCTGGAATCATTTCATAATGGAATGCAAATTAATTCTAAAACTCTCTGACCTCCGTTTTTGCTAATTATAGTCTAAAATCATTCATTTAGGGTTTTTTTTGTTGTTGTTTTTTTTTTTTTTTTAGAAAAAGGGGAAAATGCATATCAAGGTGGAACTGTTTGCTATAACTACCTTGAATTTCATAATAAAGTTATATGATTGCCTCTATGGCTGAATGATTTCACATTTCTGTTGTGAATATAAATAACCAATGATGATATCAGTAGGGAGTGAATCCATTATGATTATTTGAAATCGTTCATAAGCTTAAAATTTTATTCATCCCTCACCAGTGAGCCCTTATGGGATGTTTACTTATTATAGATTCTTTCTAAATTTCCAGAAGAAGTAAAACTGAGATCTCCTTTTCAGCTTTGAAAAATACAAATCTGACTTCCATTAGGTAGCCCTTACGCAAAGACAACGGGCTGTAGTTGACAGTCTCACATAGATGTTTAACTAAAAACTTCTGTTTCTGTGGTGGTAGAATGTATGTGAGTTGAGGAGAAGTGAAAGACTTGTAAATCTCCTGGAGTCTCCCGCCCAGTAACATCCGATTCTCATCGTCATTTTGATGGCTGTTGTTATCAGTTTCTTTAGCAGGAAAACAAAAACTGGAGTATCAGGAAAATACGCACCACCAAAAAGTTTCTACTGATACAGATGAAGAAGTAAATGGTATATTCCTGAAACAGCTATCATATAAGACTGGGAGACGAGAATGAAAGTTTGGGACCTAATAAAATTGTTTTCCCATTTATTTATACTCAGACTGCTTTCTAAAAATAATTTTAAGCTATTGAGATGTTGGAAACATAGGAAAATGTTGACTTTACTTTTTTAACCTTGAATAGAAATGAAAATCAGAACATATGCAAAACAACAACAAAAAAACTGTAAGGCAGGTGGTAACACAGAGACTTACTATCATTTATTAAAATTTATGTACAGTTGAGCTCTGAGCTCCTTGTGAACAAAAGCAAATAAAATATGTATGTTTGTATTATCTTAAGTTTTAACTGTAAATACAGTGAAAACTTTTTGTTAGGCCTGGCAGTATAGACACACTCCATAAATGTTTGCTGATGACTGTCCTCCACAGGTCACGTGGTTCATTTGTCCATGTTCTAGTCACCTTTTAAAAGTCTCCCAGTGATTTTATCTTATTCTTAAATCACTCAAAACCAATCAACCAAACAGCAAACATTTTTCTTCATTTTAGTTCACCGCTCAGCTTGTTAATGTTGTAAACCTGAGCAGTAGGATAGTTTGGTGATTGACTGGGTTACTCATCACAGCTTCTCTATTACAATTTCATAAAACTATTCTATTAATTCCATGAATTCTTACTGAGAGGTTAAAATTTTTGTATCCGTATTGTAGGCCATTAACTCAGCTGGCCTTTTTGATAGGCCATAGTTTCCATAAATGCACAACTGTAATTCTTTGATTGATCTCTTTTTGATACATGGGACTATCTGTTACAAATGTGAATTACCACAACAATTCTCATTTTACAATCTTGATACCTGTAAGGATAAAACTCTATATGTCTTATTTATCATCTTCCACACTGACTTAAATATTTGTGAACTTTCTTCTTCCAGTTGAATTATAAGATAATTTTTAATTTGTAAAAAGTTTCTTTTGGGATTTTTATTGAAGTACCATTGAATTTAGAGATTAATTTGATGAGAATTGATAACTTTCTGAACTTGGAGTCCTCTGAACAATGAACATTGTTATTTGTGCGAATTTTTACATTTCCTTTATCAAATTTCCATTGTTTTTTCCTGATAGTTTTTAATATCTTTCATGTGTTCTAATTTCATTTTGACATGTCTGAATTTGCTTTTATTTACCCTAGTCTGGTGTTCGTGTTTTTAAACTTTTTCCCCCCCAAGATGAGTACTCCTTTCTGTCTTCAATTCTGGAGAATACAGTCATCATTGCCTTTCCCCAATCCTATATATTTTTTTAATTCTTTCTAGAACTCTTGCAAGATATACTCCTATATGTATATATTTGACTTTGACTATATATATTTGACTATATAGTCAATATACATGAAATCTTGTAAAAGTTCCAGAAAGAAAACACACACACACACACACACACACACACACACACACATTCATGGTCCCTAAATTCTTTCATTTTTTAAAATCTATACCAAACCTATTTTCAAACAGAATAATGCTATTTATATCTCTCTATATTTGCCTTCCACTTGAGATTCATTTGAAGAAAAGATCACAGCTTTCCCTAAGCCTATACAGCTTTCCTTTATACAGTTATGTTTTAATATTGTAGAGACATTTTATATAATCCATCTTTGGAAATTCTGTCCCCAAAAGAAAAGAGTACCACTATTTTTGAGAAGGAAAGAGAGAAGCTCTTCCAGTTTCATATCCTGAACCTACCCACTATCTTACCATACATATATACAAGCACATTTACATATTGTATTGCATTTATAGCCATCAGAGAGTTGGCCAGGATGGATATTAATCACTTTTGCTGCCAATGGTAAACAGCAATCTTTCTTTTTTTCTTAAGCATACTATTTGCCTTGACGGGGTTAGTTACCACATAAAATTTATGGCTTTGCCTCAGTCCAGTGCAAAACAAACCAAACCATTGTTCATGGAAGAAGATGGATGGGTTTGGCAAAAGTTCTTCACACCTTAAAAGAAGGGATTTGTTTGTTCAGGAAATAGACTGACATTGGATCAACTTCCATTAGCTCCTGCCTCCACCTGTATACTCTTAAATTTTGCAAAATTTGCCAATATTCTATTACTCAAGTAAATATTTCAGTTGTCTATATTAATCATTCATCTTGGTATCACCAAACCGTCTAACTCAGAAGGTGTACCCATCAAGAGATGAAATCATTCCAAGTTTTGTTTTTTTTTTTTCAAGTCTGTTGGTCTACGCAGTAGTAGAACAAACATTCACTGCGATTATAAAGTCATGTGGATTATAGATAAACTCATGAGATACCTTGGACTTGGAACTACCATCCCTATATGATGCCAAATAATACACTGTTGATTTGGACCAACAAGGTAGAGAAAATTAAGCCTTGCCAAACCCAGCTAGTCTTTTATTTGAAAGAGCTCCAAGAAAGACTCAGGTGCTATAATTGTGTGGTAATTTGGTAAGGCAGCTACTAATTATGAATCAAGAATGAGAACAACCTTGGGAAAAACCTCAGTATGCCAACATTAACCCATTGCAGAACTAAAGTCTCAGCCAAATAGTAATTTGAAAGGTTATTAAAAAGACTACTAAAGTAGAGGTACCGGGGCTAGATGACTCTCTGCTCCCTCTAAACTTTGAATTAATCATAAATTATTCAGAATTGCCTTTCTGGAAAATTTTCCATCTATTTCTGCATTCCTTAAAAGAAAAAAATCAAGATTTAAAGAGAAGTTCACAAAACAAAGAAGAAGTAGGGCTTTTATTGTGTGCCTATTGCATATTAAATACTATGCTAGGCATTTTCATATTTTAGTTAATTTAATTTTCATAACCTTGTAAGGGTACTATCATACCCATTTTATAGATAATAAAGTTGTGTTTCATAAAGGGAAGTACATTTTTTAAGGTCACACAGATAATAATCATTCAAATCCAGTCTGTCTTTTTCCCAAATCTGCTTACTACACTAAAAGTATCGTGAATATATGTATCAACATATGTTCATCTTAATTCTGTCTCCTTGCTCCTTGATTTTTAAGTATTATCTAGTTTAACTAGGAACTTTCTTGAGACCATGTGTTTCATGTTCACCTGATGATTTTGGCATATCTGGCTGTCCTTGAGAACATATGGGTGGGTATAAGACACAGTAATTGTTACTGATGCTTGTTTCAAGATTTGCCCATTCTGTAGCCATGGGTCTTTTGGATTGGAAGGTAATGAGTAGAAAAATAGAGATAGTTTTACATGATGTTAGATAATTTCATAACTTTCGATGTTTGAACCCAGGATGGTTGTATGAATACACACACACACACACACACACACACACACACATCTGTGGTACGAGGTAAAGGATGCAGGAGGATTGGACAGAGGGAAAAGCGATCCCTTTGGTTACTCTGGAACTGGGTGAGATGTCTGGAGATGGGGCAAAGGAGTAGGCCTTTATATATCTCCATACTGATGAGTCACTAGATGTGAGTTTGCTTTAGAAGGCGGCGTGACTTTGAGTGACGTGGCTGTCTGTGACTGAGGCAATTTCTGGGGAGGACTGATAGCAGAGAACTTTTAGCCTTCCCAGAAATTGAAGGAACAAATTCCTCGTATTGGTTTTCTATTATTGTATAATAAATTACCACATTTGTTATTTCACAGTTTCAGAGGGTCAGAAATCCAGGCACAGCTTATCTCGGTCCTCTGTAAGGCTAAAATCAAGATGTTGAATGGGTTCTCATCTGGAGATTTGACTGGGGAAGGTTCTGCTTCTAAACTCACTCATGTTGTTGGAAGAATTTATTTCCCTGCAGCTGTGGGATTAAGGACAGCTTGCATCTTTAAAGTCAGCAAGCAGATCAAGACTCTAGAACAAGTCTGCTAATATATGGATTCTTATATGGATCTCTATATGGATCTCTATGCTAATATATGGATTCTTATATAAAGTAAGATAATCAAATTCCATCACCTTTGCCATACAATATAACATAATCATAGGGAGACCTCACTTTCTTTTCTTTTCTTTCTTTTTTTTTTTTTTTTTTTTCCATATTCTATGGCTAGAATGAAGTGACTGGTCCCTGCTACACTCACAAGTATGGGATTGCACAAGGGCATGAACACTAAGAAGTGGGGAATCACAGAGCCCTGCTAAAAATCTGTCCAGGCAGTCCAGATAGGAAAATCTGTGTGGTTCAGCACAGTGACCCTACCACCTGTGTGTATTGCCTCCAGATAACATAGGCAGTAAAATTCCATACAGCCTACAAGAAGAAGAAAACTGAGACAGACATTATGACAAATTGACTATAAATTATCACTTTGTTTAATAGGTAAGAAAATGCTGAATCAATGTGGCCTATCACTATTGACATATTTAGTGCTGGAAAGTAGAAGCAAAGAAATTTTAGCAGATTTTCCTGTGTTCTGTTGTAGTAACCAACTAGCCCAGTGAGAATTATAAAGGATCCCTTCCAGTTTCAATAAAGGCATTCTTATCCCATATTAGCTTTTTCTACCACAAGGCTGTGAGAAAATACTTGTTAAACTATTACTGTTGTCTAAATTGCTACTACAAAATTACTTTTTTAGCCAGGAGATGAGAGATTAGGTAATTATGAAATTTGAATGCTAGATAAAACCTTTGAGGTCATTTCTATTTTATAGATGAGGAAACTGTGAAGTAGAAAAATTAATTAACTAGTTCAAGGCCAGACAATTAGTTACCATTAAGACAAGGACTGAAATTCAAATTGTCTGATGTCTAGCTTGGTGATGTATTTACCATATCACATCAATTCCTAGTGCTCTGTAGTTTGGCAATTCTTATTTCTAATGTTCATTTGCTTAAGGGCATTGCATTTGAACAATGTAAAAATTATTTTTATTAGAAAACAGTTTTAGCTCTATAGTCTCTTCTTATCCATTGGTCTGCATAGAGGTCATGAAAAACAGGCCAAAGCAAAACAAAGCCTAAACCCTTTTACTTCACTATTGGCTGCTTAAATCGAGATAAACTTGAAAAGTTATGGAAACACTTAAACTCATGACTTACTTTCATTATGAAGGAATTAGGGCTTCTCATTATCTTCTAGCTTCCAAATATTCGGTCTGTGAATTCGAACATTTAATCCATTGAAGGAACACCAAAAGAAATGCCCACAGTCTAACAGTGTTTCCAGAAAGGGAACATTTTCCCTAATACCTCATCCTCCATAGTAAAGAAAGAAGCCCTTTCCTTAGTGATCTGAAACCTAGGGATTTAAAAAAAAAATGGTTTTCTTTTAATTGCTTCACAAACATTGGAATAAAGATCTTTGCAGGAATTATGTCTTTATGTTCCCCATATACCACTGATTATTATATAGTCTTCCTTTAGTCTGAAAGCATAATTTATTTCTTAAAAGGAGAAATGAACTATCACAATGTAAGTCCTTCTAAGTCAAAACTTTATTTAACATCCACATTAGTGACACTTAACCACCTCAACAATTCACAGAGTGCATGTAGTAACTGGTTTTTATATATTTGAAAATTTTATGTGAGCGAAACCTAAACAGAAGGGTAAAAATATAAGAAAAGGGGAAAAAATTGCAAACGATGCATGAGATTATCTCTAGTATAACCTGGCAAACTACCAGTAAACTGAGGGGAGAATCAGCACATGTGCCAGCTATGAAACTGTAAAGATGAGTGCACAGTGGCTCTCATTTCATGGTGCTCAGCTGCCACTGAGGCGTGCAAATTCTAAATTGATCTTCATAAATGGGAAGACATTCCTATAACCCAAAGTTGAGTGTTAAAGGAAGCCCCTGTAGATGTGGAATTGTCATAGTCTGATTGGTTCTATGAATGGGTGTGACTTAATGTGAATGCACTACTAATAGCAACATGATAAACTGTACTCACGTGGTATTTTATGTTTATAAATGACATACAACCGAAAAGTTGTACACACTTCATTAAGTGGATAGCATCTTCAGCTTCATATGTGTGACCTTTCCACTGGACTTCAAATGCATATTAAATTAAACCATATGAAATGTCCAGTGTTCTATCATTTTTCATCTACCAAAGGGACAATTTCACATGGTTTGTTCTAACATACACTGTTCTCAGTTTGCCATTTCCCCTTGCTCTTTACTTGGCATCATCTAGGCGTATCCAAATAAATTCTTATTTTCTCCATTTTTCCGGCCACAAGTGCCCATATTTCAACAAATGATCAACTTCATTGTTCAAGTTTCAAACTTGGGCATCATTCTCATTTCCTCCCTTTCCCTCATGTCTCACATTCAATTTGTCTACAATTTTTTTTTCAGCTTTGCCTGGGAGATATATGTCTAATTTATTCACTCTTTTCTGTCTCCACTGTCAATGCTCTAGTTTGTCATTATTATCTTCTGACTGAATTCATGCAAGAGAATCCTAGCCTGTCACTTAGCTTTATAGTCTTGCCTTGTTCTAATTCATTCTCTAAACAACACACACAAAAAAACAATTAAAAATTTAAATCAGATATGTCATTCATTCCTTAGCTTAAAACTCTCCAAGGCTTCCCATGACACCTAGAATGAAGTCCAAACTACTTACAGTGGCCACAGGGCTCTGCCTATCTGGCTATTTGGTTATCCTTCTGATTTCGTCTCCTACCCTATTATCTACCATGCTCAAAGTACATTGAAAGCAGATTAAACATCCTCCCTTAAAGCCTCCACTTTTCCCTCTACCCTGAAAGATTTTCCTCCATATCTTCACATAGTTGGCTCCTTCCTGTCAATCAGATCTTAGCTTGAAGGGCATATGTTCAGTGAGGTCTTCTCTGACAACATATTCTAAATAATTACTCTTCTTTGTCATTCTGCAGAGCACTAATCACTATCTGAAGTTGTCTTATTCATTTATTTTTGTAGCAGGATGTTAGAATGAGTTTTGATAGGGGAATATTCCTTTACAAAGTGAACCAGATGCAAACAAAGTTTTAGAGCGGGATCTGGGAATCAGGTGGATGACTGTAAAAACTTTTCACATGCAAAGATGATATTAAAGAATCACAAAAATGGAGATTGAGAGATGATTTAGGGAGTCTTTTCTTTCCCCCTTAGGGTAGCCATTGGAGTGCTAATATTAAAAAATAAATAAACTTGGGATGCCTGGGTGGCTCAGTTGGTTAAGCTGCTGCCTTTGGCTCAGGTCATGATCCCAGGGTCCTGGGATCGAGTCCCGCAGTGGGCACCTTGCTCAGCGGGGAGCCTGCTTCTCCCTCTGCCTCTGCCTGCCTCTCTGTCTGCCTGTGCTCACTCTCTCTGACAAATGAATGGGTAAAATCTTTAAAAAAATAAAAATAAATTAAATAAATAAATAAATAAACTTATAATTAGTAAGTTATATTAAAAAAGATAATACACATGCAAATCTCATCACTTCCTGATCATGTTGTTATGTTTTGTTATTATCTGCGTTGTTGGGGTTACTTATGTCTATTGTATCTGTATGGTAGAAATACTATATATAATGGTGTATTGCTGAATGTGTCTTCTCAACTCTGTTTTTGGTAACATTACATTGTGGATGGAAATTAGCCATGGTGGGAGCATTTACACCAAGAAATTGGCCAACAATATAAATTAGGTCTTGATTTATTGTTTGTTGATAATTTCAACATAGAGTATTTGAGTACATGTTAATAATAGAGACTACACTTAAAAGCATGTCAGGTCTGTAGCTGTTTGTCTTAGTCCATTTGGGCTGCTGTGACAAAATTCCACAAACTATATAGCTTATTAACAACAGAAATTTATTGCTTATGGTTTTGGAAGCTAGAAGTCTGAGATCAGCTGCCAGCATGGTCCAGTGAGGGCCCTTTTCTGGGTTGCAAACTTCTTATATCCTCACAAGGCAGAAGAGGCTAGAGAGTTCTTTGAGATCTCTCTTATGGGAGCATGAATCGCATTCATGAGTCCTCACCCCTCAGAACCTAATCACTTCCCAAAGGTTCTACCTACTTAATATCATCACTTTTGGGAGTTCAGATTTGAATGTATAAATTTGAAGGGAACACAGACTTTCAGATCACAGTACTGTTATGTTTATGAACAGTGAACAAATTACAGAAATATCTTTTAGTATTCCAAAACTGTTATCCAATTCAATAAAAAGTCACATTATTGAGAATAAGTGAAGTTCTGATATATTTTTTTAAAGAAGCAGCTTTACTGAGGTATGGGATATGCTTCATTTCAAAATATCAACAAATATTCATGTTGGAATTATATTTTATTGGTTACAAGCTATGTTGGCTATAGATGCAAAAGCCTGACAAAAACTGATTGAATCTTTCTATGAGAATCAATTGTCTAAGTGGAATTTATGGTATAATGTGTTTTTATTATTATTCTCTAAATTGTGTGTTATGCCTTTTTATATCAATAAAACATAATACACTTATGTGTATGTATATATGCATTTATATGTGTGTGTGCGTGTGTGTGTGTATATATATATGTGTGTGTGTGTGTGTGTGTGCGCATTTTTTTTCCCACCCACTCAGAGAGCTCTTTGTTAAACTTTTACCAGCACAGCACTGTGCTAGACCTATTGTCTCTCCCAGAATAAGGCAGGTTATTTCTCTTGTCACCTCATATCAGAAGGGGAGTTTTCCTAAGACCACTGAGAGAACATAAATTATGTCTCCCACAGCTGGGGAAGGGATTCTGTGAATCGATGTCTTATTCGTCTTGGAAAATGTGAAAGATGAGAAATAGAAACCTATTTTCCCAAAATCTAGCTGCTGCAAGAGGAGGAGTAAAGGAAAAGTTTCTTCTGTAGGGACTTGCCAGCATACCTAGTGATGCTGGGGAAAAGTCTGAGCAACAGTTTCCTGTGGATCAGAGATGGGTCTTACATGAGACGGATGAGACAAAGAGTCAGCTTAGATCCTCTAAAATGGCATTGCCCAGATGAGTAAAATGAATTGGTATAAAGAAGCTAGAAATGACCTTTGAATTCCTAGAGCTAAAGGAAATATATGTCTTGCATAAGAATTCCAGGTGAGAAATTTCTGACTGGGAATTAGGAATTTCTGAAGAACCATTAATATGCCCCAAAGAAAAAGAGGCAGCTCTGAACTGCTAGGAGAGATCATATTGCCAGTCTGTGACAGTATCATTCATGGTAGATCTTTGCTGCTCCATTTCCTCATGTCTGTCACCAGGTTGGCAAGTTGAGGGAGGAAAAGAAGCATAAACTGAGGAAAAAGAAACAAAGACATCCCTCTATTCTTTCCTTCCCAACAACTGGCTTGTCACCTACAATAGGCTGGATGTGGTGAGAATAACTCCTCAACTTTTAATGAGGTTTACATTTGACCATTTGACTGGATATCTTTGGAAAAAGAAGATAGCAGGAGACAAAAATATTATTGCCTTATGGTTAAACCCTATAAGCCATTCTTGTTGAATGAACCAGTTATATTTATTTAATACATTTATTGTCTTTCCTCTGGATTGAAAGCTTTAAGAGAGTTGGGAACATAGGGGGCACTCAGTAAATATCTGTTGAATGAATGGATGTATAAAGGAATGAATGATAAATCATTGGTTCTTCTATTGGTGCATGATGAAGCAGGCTCAGAGAAGATGTATATGCAAATAAGCTTTAATATAAATGTTCTTTGGTAGCAAGAAGAGAAAGAGTGAGAAAATTTTGTTTTTTTTTTAATGTTTCTTATTTTTTGTCTTTTAAAAACCCTATGGTTGTTCAATTCTCCATGAATAGAAGAAGAATAGAAATGGATAGATCTGGAGGAGCCACTTTCATGTGGGAAACCAATTCATATGGCTTTTGATCAGTGAAATGGAGGAGCAGGTGTTCTATACATGCATGCCCAACATGCAGTCAGTAATTAGAATAGGGTACTAGGTTCCAGAAGAGGGAGACAGAAAATTGGCCAAGAGCAGAGATATTGTTAAGCAACTCTATTCAGAAAATTCCTTTGAGTCTGAGGGAGAGGAAGAAAGGAGGACCATGAATTCAGAGATGTACACATGCAGAGAAGCCCTTAGATGAGGTAGAGCTTTACAAATGACCTTTAGATTTTTATCTCTGTGCACTAACCCCCCACCTATTGTCCCCAAAACAGAAGACAAAACTAAAGCTACATGAAATATTTAGTCTAAAATGAGGAATTGGAAAACTGCAGATGGTAGGAGCTTAATTTAAGTAGGATGAAGAAAAATAAATTTCAGTAAGTTGAAATTTTTGTTAAAGATTTTATTTATTTGAGAGAGAGTGAGAGAGAGAGGAGAAGGAGCAGAAAGGGAAGAAGAGCAAGGGGAAAACATTCTCATGCAGCCTCTGCACTAACTATGAGGCCCAATGCAGGGCTCGGTCGATCTCATGACCCTGAGATCATGACCTGAGTCGAAACTAAGGTGGGACTCCTTAACTGACTGAGCCACCCAGGCACCCTAGTAAATTGAAATTTGAACACATGTATGAAAAGAACTAAAATTTAGCTCTTCATATTTATAAATATTCCCAAATGTTGTCCCAAACATGTTTAAGGATATAATTGGTGAGGAAGAAATGTGTAGTCTCTCTCAGAGTGAGCCAACGTTGACTAACATGAATTGAATACCTGCAATGAATCAAACACTGCATTTTTAATCCCTAAAGCAGCTCTGAGGAGAAGATACTCTTTTTTTTTTTTCCTTCCAGTTAAAGAAGTCAGAGAGCTTAAAACTCACCCCTCTCCTCAGTAAGTGGAATTTCAAACTTAGGTTGAACTAACCTAGAGTCCATTTGCTTTCCAGTGAGGGTTTCAACTTTACTTTAACATGATGTTCTTTTTGGATTTAATGTTATTAAGGAGCAAAATGGATGAGGCTGAGCATATTTCTCTGGCTTTCATGAGTATCAAACAATCGGATTTCCTTGTCCTTATTATTTTTAGTCCTCTGCATGTAGACGTGTAACATTGATCTACAGGAAAGCTTGTGTTTTCTGTTGTCATGGTGCATTTCCCAGAAACGAAGTATGATGTGTGTTCTCTTTTGAAAACAATTGATGAGTTTCATGTTGAGCAAAAAACATTTCATTTTCTGAGTCATTTATCTATTCATAAAAAGAGTTTTAATACTTACGTTGGTTTCGGTAATACAGGTCCATTCTCTATACTGGGTTTTCTTTTATTAGTACTTCTCTACTTAAATTTGGATCTCAAAAAGTGGCCGTTAATTAGCTTTGGAAGCAACTCAGCCATTTTTTCTGAGAATTGGGAAATCTAGTAAATGCTTTGTCCTTCTGCTTTGTCAAAAACATTTATTTTTCAGAACTGCATGAGAACATTTAATGGCAGTCCATAAATTTCATGCATTCAGTCACATTGGAATGGAAGCTTTGGGGACTACATGCCCTTCTTAATGACATGTTGGCTTTGCCTCAGCAGCATGGCTTCAACTCAGTTCTTAATGGAAATTAATCCATAGTATATAAACTTCAGGTAGCACAGTTGGTTATTTGTATCTTTCTTTCTGGATAGACCCAAGACAGATCCAAGATTATCTCCTTCCATTTTGAGAAAATTAACTCTGTCTTTGAGTTAAAAATGTTTCCAATCAACTATGTGAAATTTCTTAAGATTGAAGACCTCTTGAGAGCAAAGGATGGATCTTGTAAACCTTTGTGTACCTTAAAGCACTAATTCTTTAGCTCACCCATTCATTCATCTAATAAGCATTTATTGAGTTCCTGCTATATGCCAGGAGTTACATAGTTTCTAGTAGCTAGTTATATAGTTTCTTCTAAATTATTACTAAATCAGTACTTTTTTTACAATTTTTTTATAATTTTTTACAATTAAAATACAAAATTCTGGTCAACATGAATGTCTCTCTTAGAAGAGGTGATGCTAACAGTAAAGTAAATAAGAATCTTACCCACTTGGCATTTACTCTCACCTACATCTTGGCAAAAACTCAATGGATCCTTCCAAAACTGGGCTAGTTCGCACTTTGCTTTTAGTCAAGCAAAGTAAGACTTTTCCTGAATTTGGCCCTTTGACTTGACAAGTCCCTGTGAAGCTGTGGTAATATTTCACAGGAATCAACCAGACTGCTAAATCAGAGTACAGAGGAGACAAAGAAAATGTTGGTGCAATAGCTACACAGACTATTCTGAAGGTTCTGTAATCAATAGAGCCTTGGGAACCACATCTGAGGTCTGTCATTTCCAAATGCACATAGAGGGTGGGGAGGGAAGGAGAAGCTTGGAGTTGGGAGGGTGGACAGGGCAGATGGTACAGCACATGACAGATTCAAGTTCATACAAGTACTCTGAAGACAGACAAAGAATCTGTCTTGAATATTTTTTAATTTAACAGGATAGAACTTTGACCTCCTAAAGGATGGAGGTCAGTGAATTTTGGAATAAGATGACTACTCTTTGGACCCAGACCATGGAAAACATTTTCATGTAGAATATAATGTATTAATTTGTCTGTAGCAGAAAATAAATGAAACTATTTCAAAATGGTGTCCCAGAGAAGGCTTAAGGCACGGTCATATTTTAAGAGTATGCATACTGAATGACATGATTGCATAATTCAGTGTGGTCTGGATTAGTTGAGCAAACCATAGGGACATACTTGTCTGTTTATTTTCCTACGTGTTCTTGAAATTAGTGTCTAAGGACTACCCTGAGACCTGTCTTAGTATCCTCTTGAGAATGGATACATGGACTGACATAAATTATTAACTTCTCCCCAGACAGGTCCATTAATATTCTGTGAATTATTGTGGCTTTATTTGTTTCCCATCAGTTATTCTTGGTCTCTTTCCATTAAAGAGAAATCCACTCTTACTTAAATTTATGTCTTACAGTGAAGTTGAATTTAGCCAACTGCTCTTTGAATCTATTTAATCCTAAAATTATTTCTTTAGGTAAACTTTAATGTATCCTCAAGAGCCTCTTTTCCTGAAAATGCCAAAGATAAACTCCCCTTAATTGGGCATAAAATAACAGTTCTTAAACTTGAGTTGTACTATAAATGACAGTCTGTTCTGTAAGGTTACTAGGTCAACATAGTTGGAATCTTTGGTGTTTTTTACAAACTGATACTTAAAGATCTGAAAGACTGCTCTGTTTCAGTCCCACACTGACAAATATTAAGATGTTGAGACTCCAGAAGTGAGTACCTAATGCAGGGAGATGACAGCTATCTAGATATGACTGGGAAGTGGCCATGAAGTGATAAATCATCTGCATTTTTTTCGGTGCTGTCCCAGTAAAGGTGTTCTTAAACAAAATAGATTACATGTCATAGTTACTGGCAAAAACAGTAGACTTCATCACCTTTGCCCTGAGCTGCATTGAAGATCATAACAATAGTTCAAGGTCCATCAGTAATATATTAGCTTATTTTCTTCTGTATTCTTATGTTATGCTCCCTGTGGTTTTCAGAATTTTAATGTTGGGAGGGGCCTTAAAAATAATTGGAACAAATCCCCCTCACTTTAGAGATAAAGAAAGTAAGATCCAGAGAGGGTAAGTGACCTGCCAAGGTCAAACCACTTATAGCAATAAAACTTTTAAGTGACCATTTGGGAAATTCCATTATGATTTCAATGGAAATCACTAAAAGTACTATTGAGATATTCAAAACCCCAGTGTCAGGAAGTGATCCTGAATTGCTGGGTCCAGAGCTGATAAAAATCCCACTGAAGCTGAAACAGCTTTGCCAATAATTATATTATAATTTCAGACCCCTTGGAATGCATTGAAATCATTGGCTAAAATGAGAATGTGAGAATGCTAGTAACAGTATATTCCTTCCAGAGGTGGGCCTAAATGCCCCATTCATTTTCTTCCCCTTTGGACAATAAATTTGGTGCTTCAGGCCGTATTGACTAAATCATTGGAAAATCAATTATTATCAAGTTAGAGCTAAACAAAAAAAAAAAAAAAAAAGAGAGAGAGAGAGAAGTGTTTAATTTATTCTTCATAACATCTCTTCTTTTAAAGTTCTTATAATCTGTGATCCCTGGCTGACTTGTCTATGATTCCTGACAGAAAACTTCATTCTCAGATCTGCCCCCCTCCTTTACCCCTGCTATCCTTCCAAATAAGAAAATCACCAAAGGAAAAGAAAACAGAATTCAACATAGTGAGATGGGAACAAGTCAGCCCAACTATTATTAGAGTAAAGCCTGTTTCCCTAACTAATCAAAATTCACAGTAATGTGGGGAAAACAAAGCCAAACTGGAAGAAATAATACAGTTAGGCTTAGATTTAGAATACAGTCATACATCAACTCATAAAAAGGGTTATTTAGAAAGAAATCTGAAGACTGTGAGGTGAGGAGCTAATGGAGTGGAACCTTAGGTCACTAGGTGTTCTGCTGTTGCCTAAAGTCAGTATTACCTTCCACCTTCTTCCCCTCCCCCTCCCCTCTTCCCTTCTTCTATCCTCTCTATATTCTTTCCCTGCCGCTTCTCTCTCTGTGTCCATTGTGTCTTCCTTTCTTCTGTCTCCTCCTCCTCTTCCTCTCCTATTCTCTTTCTTGCTTCCTCCATTTCTCTCCCCCCCTTCCTTCTCCAACCCACTTGTCTTCCTTTCCCTTACCCCTTTCTCTCTTAGCTCTGTCCTTACCCCCCTCCTCTTTCCCCTACCTCCTTTAGTTTATATTGTTTTGGATTTGGTTTACCCTCCATACCAGGTCTTGGAACAGGGTATGAAGTCCTCAAACTCAAGACCTTATAGGCAAGGGCAACAGACAAGTTATCCATACTCAAATAATGTGCGAAGAATGAAAACATAGAGATGTCTTAAACTGTTGTTGGAAAAAGGGTTTCTCTAAACAAACCAGCCTGAGAGGATCTGAAAAGTTTTCTTAGAAGAGGGCAAGAAAGTGGGGGCAGAGAGGGAAACAGAGTATACAGATGAGGGGATAGATAGGGTGAGAGAGATCAAGTGGGGGGACAGACCCAAAAAGGAGGAAAAGAGCCAAAAAAAGCATGTTGTTGTTGAAACCCCAAAGGGACTGTTTCATGGCCAGGAGTATGATGGTAAATGAGCTGTGTCCCAAGGATCTCTGAGGATCGTGGCTCTTTGTAAAGCCCATGAGTCTGTCCCCATATTCAAAAAAACTTGATATTCAAAGTATTTAATAAGAGGTATGGCTTAGGCACTGACCAATCAGAATGGTCATAGGCTCAAGGGCTGAAACAGGCCCTAGTCTTAGAAGTCCCATTAGTTGCTTGATTAAGGGTGATCATGACCAGTCCAAGGGAGGGCCTGGGTTGTCAAGGGTAATTTGAGGGGATTTTAGGGAACTTGGGAAAGCAGCTCTTTAAGAGCCACAACCACGGGAATCCTTTAGTATTTTTAACTACCAATGTATACTTAAGCAGCTAGATATCAGCCCCATCTGCCCCTGAGGTTTAGGTCAACATTTTAGCCCCAGCTCATAATCTCTGGGGGCTCCTGCAGGGCCTTATGTCAGATACACAAATCCTGCTTCCAGGAAGAACTTGATGAAGTAACCAATCCGTAGTCCCCCTCACTCACCATAAATGGAGTGACTGTTCCTACAGATACCCTTCCTCCTGTCCTCAGACCTGATTCTCAATGGAATCAATCAGGAGGCTAGTACACAGGGCAATTGGACACCTGCTGGTCCATGGTTCCACCACTCAGCCCTGAGGACTGAAGAAGGAAAGAAAAGACGTACTGGGGCTATTTGTCTCCAGCTCCATAGCACTTAGGGGAGTTACTCTGGCAGGAAGAGCCCTCTTTCCCTTCTGCTCTACCTCTGCTCTGTTTACTCCTACATGGCCTACCCCTAACTACCTCTATGCCACACTCTATCCCCTTCCCTATCTTCATGGAGACAGAAGTTTTGCTAAACCCCATGTGCTTCTGGTTCCCATTCATTCATTCAATGATTCTTCTGAGCACCAAATGAATTGATAAGTAAATGAACTTCCTTCTGTCCCTGCTCTAGCTGTGGGAACAGAGGAAGCAAAAAATAATTCATATTGAAAGGGGAAAGATATGGTCCTAAAAATCCAGCAACTCTGATATCATTTTCCCATAGACCATTGTCGTTCAGTCTCTAAAGCATAGCGGTAGAGATGATTTAAGGCGTAGCTAGGGTCTCTGGGACTAGTAAGCACTGTACAGTTTGGACAAAATCCAAATACTTTTACCATGGCTGAAAAGGCCCATATCATCTCACCACCACCCTGCTCTCTAAACTCATTTCTTACCACCCTCGACTTTGTTCATGTTATTCCAGCCACACTGACCGTATATTTATTCTTTATACACACCAAACAGTCTCACCACAGGGCTATTCTTGCTGTTACTCATCTTTCTGCTTAAAACACTCTTCTCCCAGATTATCTCATATGTCTCCCAGATCCTTTTGTCATTCAGATCTCAGCTCAAGCATGAGCTTCTCAGCAAGGTCCTCTTTGAACACCCTATCAAATGTGGCCCCACTCCCCGCACCTGTCCAAGTTCAGCTTGATTACATTTCCCAACTTCATTTTTTTCTTTCCTTAGCACTTACTACTATGTAAGATAACTGCTTATTTATCATTTCCTTGGTTCTCTCTTTATTTCTGTCATCACTTGGACCTAAATCCCTTGAGAACTGACACCGTATAGGTTGTGTCCTCAGAATCTAGAATAGTGCCTGGCACATAGTATGTGTTCACTGTTTGTTTAATGACTAAATGCATTACTAGGGGGTGGACCACACCGAACTCTCTATAAATTATTTGGGTATCTGTGGGCTGCCCTAGATTTCTATCCATCATTTACAAATCCATTTTTTCAGAAAAAATGTATTCTAACTTTCACCAAACAACATTATAAGAAAATCTTGTGGAAAGCAACCCATTTCTGAATTTCAAATTTTCTACATTTTAAAAACAACCAGAAATGAACCGTTTAGGTAAGCAGACATTTTGAAATGTAACTACTCCTAATTGATTAATTGGTTATATAAATTTAACCTTTTGCAAATTAGATTTATTTAAATCAGGGAATTGAAAAGGTAGGAGCTTAGTAAACAGAGCTCTCTATCACCACACTTCCTAAAAATACATGCTATTTTACTGATGCATCATTCATTTGGAAGATGGAGAGGAAACCAATGTCTGTGGGTCCAAATATCCTGAGGTGGGAGGGGTGTCCAAGACCACCTCACTGCATTAAAACAGGGAAACAATGTGAGAATTGGCTGAGGCACCTAAGAAAAGAGCTTGAGGTAACTGGAGAAGCTGATGGTAGATGAGCTCTAGTACTAGTAAATAAAAGTAAGCTAACAAATACCGGACTGGACCTGCTTAAAGACTCCTAACTGCTTATGGGGTTGGAGGGGTCATTCTAACCTTTTTAAAGTGGAAGTTCTAGGAATCCTCTTACACAGTTCAGTACAAATGTTAGATCAGTACATTTGTTTTTATGTGTTGCCTTTTAGAAAGTTAACATATTTAATGGCAGTACAAAATGGGAGAGGAATAAATCTGGAGATACAAAGTTGTATGCCAGGACTTGATTTCATTATTTCACATCTGGGCTCATATTTTTAGTTAGCATTCATCAGCCCTTGCACAGGTGCTTGGAATTGTGTAGAACATGGACAAGGTCTGTGGTTATGGAGCTGACATTGCCAAAGGAAGGCAAGTGTCCCAGCCGCTTCCAAAAGTCAAAAGGAGTTCATATCCTGAGGAAGTTTATGAGGATTTATTTCTAAGAAATGGGACAGGGTTTCTCCTCCCCAGTGGTTGGATAGCAGTTACAAGAATGGCTTTTAGGGGGTTTCTGGGGAGTCAACAAGGTCTTCCATTAACCCCTAAATGCTCATTTCTTCATCTTTCTCTTATCTAATTTCTTTGCCTTTCTTCTTTGCTTGCATAAGCTCTTCTTGGAAACTACATATCATCATCTGGGTAACTGTCCATTAAAAGAGAAAAGACCTTCTAACCATCCCAGAGATTTTAATTTAGGCCATCTTTGAAATGCTCCTTTTATGTCTAAAACATACCTATAGGTAAGAAGTAGAAGAAAAATAAAAGAATTAAGGCTCCACATTAATCTCTGATGATAAGACAAAGCCCAAAGGTTATTAACCTCTCATCTAATATAAGTCAGTCCCCAAACTTTGCTTTTACATCATTATCTCATATTTGGGGTCATGATTTTTTTGTTGTTTGTTTGTTTGTTTTAATTGGAAACATATGGAATGGGAAGAGAGAGGTAATCCTGATAGGTTATTTAATTAACTTTGCTAGGTGGTAAATGTAGATAATGTGCAAGAGACCAGTTATTATAAACTTCAAAGCTGGTCTAAGATATACTTATCACCCAAAGGAGCTTTTGATAGTTAAGAGGAACTACAAGAAAATATCTTTTTATATTCTAAAAGAAAGAAAGAGAAAGGAAGAAAGAGAGACTGTCTTTATTTCTGCCTCTGTGGCTTGGTTTCACTAATACCTAATTATCTGCCATCATTGACTTTTATTATGATTGGTTTTCTGATAGGTGGTATTAATATTCAGTGTTTGAATATGTTGCCCATTAGTGTGAGGAAAAGCCAATACTGTGACACTAATATCATATTTAATGTGATTTATTATTTTAATTTTTAATATGGCTCTTGATCATTCCATATTTTTAATATTCACATTTTAAAATTGTTGGACTTTTTTTTTCAATTACTCTTCTGTTTTTGCATAATTGGTATCATTTCATCTCATCTCATGTCTCTTAGATGCATAATAATACATCATTATACCTCTCTACCAATAGGAAACAGGGAAGATTCAGAGATATGAAAGTGATTTACCTAATTTTTTAAAAAGTGCTTTACTTCTACTTTGAGCATTGCTGCTTTCCTTTCTCCTTGACTCTGTTTCCTCTTTGTTTGCTTTCTCATTCCTCCCCTTTGCTCTCTACCTCTCTTCTTGCTTTACTAATCCCTTCTTGCCTCCTTCTCCTCCTCCCTCCCTCTTCTTTCTTCCTCCTTCTTTTGTTTAATTTTTTTCTTTGAAAAAGCATCTGTAAGAAAAATTTATTTCTGCTATTTTATAGAAAGAAATTGTGTAGTATACACTTATAATTTATATTGAAGGAAAATGCTTTCTAGGACATGCCCTGACACCTTCTCAGTTCACAGTGCTTCTGTCTTGGGGACAGCAAGACAGGAGGCTGTGGCAAGGGGACTGGAAAAACAATGCGTGAGGAAGCCATGCCTGCATATAGTTTCTCTCCTTGTCTGGAAGCAAGATGCCTGTTTAAGAGTTTCCTTCAAGTTTTTTCTTCCACTTCTGTGACAAAGGGTGAATTCCATGATCTCTGAAATTGACATGAAGTAGAAGAATGGCGTGGTCACTTGCCAGGAGATCAGTAGGTCAATGACTCCGCCATGCTGGGTGCTGCAGTGCTACGATAAGTCAAATCATCTTTGGTTATTTCAAGCCACTGATTGGAATTACTGTGTGATGGAAAGAGAAAAGATGGTGACAAAGGGTTAACTCTACCTGTCTAAAATCTAACTCAATATCTTTTTTTCAATCTGACTCTTTCTCCAGACTTTTCCATTTCTGTTAATGGTTTCATCATTCTTCCTTCTTGTCACCTGGGCTCAAAATATCAAAGTTATCTTTGGTTCTTCTGCCTTTTCATCCCAAATCAGTCCCATAAATTTTCCCTTTATTATGCTTGAGAAATCTATCTTTTCCACTCCATTCTGGGCCTTTTCCTGCCCCCATCCCCTGCCCAACTCCCAAGGCTTTTTTCTTCCTGTCTTTGGATTTTTCTTTTCAACCCATTCCAAGTTGGCTGTTAGTTTAATCAACTACTTTTGGCCAAATCAGCCTTTGCCCTCAATCCTTCAGTGTTTTTCTATTAGATAAAGAATAGATAATAAACCTCTTAGCCCAGAACATAAGGTCTTCCATAATCACTCCTCCCTCCTAAATCCTTTAACACTCTTTGTTCTTACAAGGAAGTCTGCCTTTGTTTTACTCCTTGACCACTCCCTCTCTGAATATTATGAGCACATAATGTTTGCATACATGCCCCTCTCCTGCCTTGGCCCCTCCACCCAGATACACTTGTGCACAAACACCTGCCTCTGACCCTCCTTTCATATTACTGTCTGAATTGTAAGTTCCTGGCAAATGTTTTGATGGTGAGAAAGATGGAGAGAAAGAGTACAAGTTCAAAGGGAAAACTTCTGGGCTGAGTTTCTGGCCAGTCTTGTGGTTTGAAAATGACATACCTGCTCTGTTGCCATTCACAAGGGAGTCCCCAAGTGAAAACAGGAAGGAAGAACTTCTCACTTGTGTGATATATAGCTGCTACCAAAAAATGATGGAACCATTTATGAAGCAAATAGGTTTTCCCCTTGAGCTAGGAGCACATACTGGAACAAGAAAGAAAGTTAGTGGCCCCATTTTGGGTTTCCTTTCACACTAGCCAGGGGTCAAAGACAGCGGCTTATTCCTTGGATAAGGCAACATCTTCCTTCCTTTGCTTACTTCCCAGGCTCCTGTGGCCTACTGGATTCCATCTCTTCCCCAGGAGTTGTGGTATTTAGAGTGTTATTCAACAGAAGTGCATGACTGATCCTGCCTTACATGTTAAATTCATCTTCATACTACAGTGAGATTAAAACTTGACAATAGTAAAAGCAGATGAAGGAGCCAAATAAACCAGCCATCACTTAAAGTCACCATATTTTTCAGTCTCAGTTATTCTGAGGGCTGTCGTCACCTGCTTTGGGGTTGCTTTAGGAGAACAATAACTAAGGTTTTAAAAGTCAGTCCAAACTCACATTCACAGAGCATCTCACATATGTGTTCTATTGCTACTTTGGTAGAGTTTCTATCCAACCCCAAACTCCTTAAAGTCATCCGAATTACAAGGTCAGCAGTGCCCCTGCCGGCAACATGGCTTCTCTTTAATCCCTTATGCATTTCCTCTGGCTTAAATTTAGATAAATCTGACAGTTCATTCTAAGTTAAACTTAATGAATAGTTTGGAACAAAGATGCCAGACCCAAATCTCTTTAGGGTCATAGGATTCAAGCATTTACTAATGCCAAACTAGGGAGTACTTACTCTACAAAACGGTGCCTGTCCTCCAAGTGCACCAAAGATACTAATTACCCTCTCAACTTCTTCTCCCTCCTTTGATGGGCAATGCTGAAATTAGCTAGGTAAATAGAAAGTATTCTCTCTGCTATGTGATTTGATTCTACAACAAGGTCCTGGAGAAGATCTCATTGCATTTGTCCTTGACTATTACTCTTGTCACACTCCACCCCCTGCCACACTCAACAGACATAGAATGCTTGGAACACAGACTTTGAAAATAAATAGAATACAGGTATGTGCTAAAGAGAATGTGGTTGAATGTGGTACATTATTTAGCAATAGTGAGCTCCAAACCCTATTTATCTTTCTTTGATCTCTTTTCATTTCCCCCCCACTTTGGTTCTAAAGCAAAAACTGGTCACTCTTCTTGTCTTTTTTTTTTTAATGCGTTTTTAAAAATTCTACAATTACATTTATTCATTCATTTATGTGTTCATCACTTATTTAACACAAAGGCTGGTAGACTTTACCTGCGTAGGGCCAGATTACAAAAAATAACTAATATTGTGGGCTTTTCAGACCATGCAGTCTCCGTCACAACTACTCAAATCAGTTACTGAACATGAAAGCAGCCACAGAGCTTGCACAAATGAATGGGCCTGGCTGTGATCCAATAAAACTTTCTTCAAAAAAAAAAAAAAAAAAAGAGAGAGAGAGAGAGTGGGCTGTTGTGTGCTCACACCCAATTTAACACATCGATTAGTTCCTGTGTTCACATTACTATGCTACTATGTTAGGGTTTGGGAAATACAAATAAATAGAACTTGGTTCCTGCCTCAAAGTAGTAACAGGTTACTATTTCAAGACACAAGACTGGCCTTAGACCAAGTCATTTTTGGTGCCTGGTTCATCAGTCTGCTACTCTTCTCTCTGCCAGTATCTCTGGCCCTGTGCTACTCGCCGCCATATGCCAGGCAGAGTGACTTGGTATTGCATAAATTCTCTTCCATTCCTCCCCCCGTGCTACTTGCTTGCTGGCTCTTGGCACACTGTCCCCAACTAGCCAAAGGACATAATAAAATAATATACATCAAAGAGTGAATTACTGGCAGCAGCTTAATTTGTTCATCCTTCAGGAGTACTTACATATTAAAAGAGGCTATTTTAAATTCACAGACATCTACTTCAACCTGTAAAACTCTTGGCAGAGGGCTAGGGGAGATTTTTCTCGTCCGCAAAGTCCATGATACAATCTAAATCCCACAGCATCAGTGACCACAGATCCCTTTCTGTGATAATGAGGATAAACAACATGTAGCGTTAGCACCATAGTAGTCACTGTCCCCTGGGTGCTTTCCAGGTAAGATATACTTTGAGCTTCAGAATAACCCTGTGAATCAAGTGCCTTTAGTATTATGCCCATTTTTATTTTATTTTATCTTTAATTTTTAAACATTTTTAAAATTGTTATATATTTTATTTATTTATTTTTATTATGTTATGTTAGTTCCAAGATTCATTGTTTACGTATATCACCCTGTGCTCCATGTCCTCCTTAATACCCATCACCAGGCTCACCCATCCCTTCACCCTCCTCCCCTCTAAAACCCTCAGTTTGTTTCTCTGAGCCCACAGTCTCTCGTGGTTCATCTGTCCCTCTAATTTCCTCCCCTTCACTTTTCCTTTCCTTCTCCTAATTTCCTCCATGTTATTCCTTATGTTCCACAGTAAGTGAAACCATATGATAATTGACTTTCTCTGCTTGACTTATTTCACTCAGCTTAATCTCCTCCAGGCCCATCCATGCTGATGCGAAAGTTGGGTATTCATCCTTTCTGATGGCTGAATAGTATTCCATTGTATTTATGGACCATATCTTCTTTATCTATTTGTCTGTTGAAGGACGTCTCAGCTCTTTCCACAGTTTGGCTATGCCCATTTTTAGATGAGAAAACTAAAGCTAAGAGAGGCTATATAATTTGGTAAAAATCATACAACTCCTACATAGCCCAGATGGTATTACACACAAAAATGTTCAGTCCCAAGACAGTCACTGTAAGGAAGCAAGTCTTCTTTAGATCAGAGTGTTGAGCTCCGGTAATAGAGTTTTGTTAAGAGGAAGGAAAATTGGAGATTGTTTAGTACAATCTTATTTTAAAGATGAGGAAACTGAGGCTCAGAGAGAGTTTTGGATTTGACAAAGGGATTGCAGACTGCTGTGTGTAAAATGCTGTCCTTAATGGTGTTTAAAAAATATATATTTGCCTTTGTTGGTTTAATGTTTGAGTACTACATGGCCTCTTGACAAAATAGCAACAAAGAAAACATGAATTCATTAGAAAAAGATTTCTTCCCACTGGGGACATTAGTCTGTGTAAGACTGTAACATATGCGACTTTGCTCTTCTTTTTCCACTCATTATTAATGATGGGCCAACTGGGGACACCTCATTGCCTGTCATCCACCGGGTGAGTGAGTCTTCGTGAAGCAAACCCACCCACGGTGCTCTATTGAGTGGGAGAGCAGAACAATACATTCCTTCATTAAAAGCTCACATCTAGACACCGGGACTGACTATGCCTTCTCTCAATTTCCCAGAGGGTAGTTGAAAGCCCTGACAAAACATAGTTAAGGCAAGAGATTGCTGTCTTTTTTATAAAGACTGTAAAGAATTTCTCAGTCAGATGGCTCAATTGCCTGAGCAGTTTGCTTTCCGTGGTGAATTCCAGTTAGTTAGGGCAAGAACTGTTCAATTAAAAAAAAACAGAATTGTAAAAAAAAAAAAAAAAAAAAAAACAGGTTCTTACATCTTATGTTTATTGTAGGTGTAATTGTAGCCTCCTGTTTTTTATAGGTGTACTTTCATAATAGCTTTTAAAATCAAGGTGGATTTAGAAGTTAAAGATCTAAGTATCATATATTCTTGAGATACTGGAATCTGATTGAGTAAAGTGTCGTAAGCCTAATGGAAACTCATAGGCTCAATCTGCACATCACATTGGGAGTTTATCCTTCCATATCTTCTCATGAGGACTGGCTTACATAAAATAAGGTTTAAACAACAAGGATGTCTTTACTAACTGTACTCCTGGCTTCATTTTCATTTGGGAAAAAACAAAAAACATGTTGGGCAGAGAGAAATTATCTCTCCAAATCGTAAAATTATATATCAGATGCCTTCTCTATATGTCAATTTAATAAACCCAGAGCAGAGATAAACTACAAATTCTTGCTACAAGAAATCTACAAAACATAGACAGCTTTGGTTACCTGCCCCTACTGAGGACCAGGCAACTCTGAGTAGTACTAAACTGACACGGTAACAAGGGGACTAGATATTCTGGAAGTGCAGAATATGGTGGTAAAAACTGAGTGACTTTGAAGCTTATCCAGGAAGAATTTAAAAAAAAAAAAAAAAAAGCTACTTATCCCCTACCCCCACCTACTTTTTGATTTATTAAGAT